>NC_050446.1:125571997-126171997 GCF_903995425.1 Onychomys torridus
AGCTCAGAGGCTGGCTTGATTACCTGTGCAGTGTGCTGGTAGGCTGCCCAGCCTTTCTGTGCAAACTTCAATTCAGAGCAGAGAGAGAACCCTGGGAGAATTTTCTGGGAAATGGAGCAGGGCTCAGTTTTCCTCTGCTGGTTGGGGAGCTGAATTTCTCTTAAATTCTCTTAACCTACTTAGGCCAGCCTTCTTCCAGAGTGCACCCATGGGCCTCTGGGGATTCCTATCTGCCACTAACACAGGCTCTCCTAAAAGTATCCCGTGTTGCTCCCCTCCTTCATTGCCATTAGAACAAGCAGAGAGCAGCTGAGTGGGCTGAGTCTCAGTAGACAGAATGATTGCCAAGCATGCATGAAGCCCTGGATTCGTCCTCAGCGTAAATAAACTGGGTGTGGTTGTAAACCCTCCGGACCCCAGCGCACAGGAGGTGGGGCAGGAGGATCAGGAGTTCAAGGTCGTACTCAGGGCCAGCCTGAGATATTCGAGACTCTGTCTAAAAAAAAAAAAAAAAAAAAAAGAAAAGAAGAGGGTTTTTAGACCACACACATACACACACACACATACACAAAGCCAAATATAACTACTACTTTTTGAGCTCCAGGCTCGGTGAAAGATTGTCTCATAAAATAAGGTAGAGAGCCATTGAGGACAACACCATGTATCTACCTCTGGCCACATCTACCACATCACACAAGCACAGCACACACAAAAACATGTATACATACAAGAAAAGGTCGTGAGATGGTCAGTGGGTAAAGTCGCTTGCTGCTCAACTTGGCAACCCGAATTCACTGCCCAGAACCCAGTAGTGGAAGGTGAGAAGCAACCCCACCCCCTAAGTTGTCCTCTGACCTCCACACATGTGCCTACAGCACACATACCCACATACATGCACACACAAGGATAAATACATGCATGGAAACAAATCCTCAGAGAAAGCGTTGGCAGCAGCGTACAGCCTTCTCAAAGCAGGTTCTTAGTTTGGACTTTGCTTTTGAAATGGACAAAGAGTCAAATATTTTATTACATATGGCTCCCCCACAACACAGCAGAGGAACCTGTGATGGATAGACCAGCTGTGCGCAACAGTAGGAGGCAGGGGCTGTGGTGTGGCTTAGAGAGAGCTAGACAACTAAGTCCAGGAAAGTGTGGCTGTCTTTTCATTTCCACGTGAAGCGGAAAGACCAGATTTCTGTGTATGAAGCCCTCCACCCACCCCCATCCCACCCTCACTTGGTACCCGGAGGAACTAACTCTACACAGTAGAACCATTTAGTGACCTCTGATTTATGCTTGTTAAAACAACATCCATTTCTGCATAGAAATCGTGCCTCATACCCAGCCCAGGCCACACCTTCCTCTATAATAACACCAAGGACCCCATCTAATCTCTCAGCCAAGGATCCCACTCATGAGATCTCTCTCAATGCTCCCCACAACAGCCAGCCTGCACTCAACTAGGTAACTGGCTAGGGACCAAGCACACAGGAGCCTTTGCAAGATACCTCTGAGTACCAGTGGAGAAACTGAGTCCTGGAAAGCAAAAAGAATGTTACTGGTAACTACTTGGCAAGTGATTAGACTTAATAACTACACCCCCACATCCCCAACTTCCCCCCCCCCCCCCCAGTCATCCACACTGTCCCCAGAGAGAACAGTCAGACATTAAATAAGGCTTTGAAGTCTTGTCACAGTTACAGAAATCTGCGTCTGGACGGGGACCTGCAAGTTAGTAAGAGTCGTTTTTCATTCAGACAGGATTGTGGAATTAAGACTCTCCCTTTTTGATACATGTTCTGGAACATTTAGGAGCAAAACATCATAACATTTGTAATATTTTAGACAAATACGGGGTGAAGGGGGTTCTTGGATCATTCATCTTAGGCACAGCTGAATCCTCTGTGCGTACCAAGTTTACGACGTTGAACAGTGTGGAGCTCCGGGGACTCACATGGGGTATGAGAGAACCCCAGTTCACTTCTGCTGTCTTTCCTATGGCCGAGTTTTGCTTATTTATACTTGAAAGAACATCACAAACACGTGAGAATGTTAGAGTCCCAGGAAAGAGGTGCTCAGTCTTTGTCCTCACTGCTAATAAGGACTCCCAGGCCAAAGGCAGTCTTAGATGACAGCACGGAATCACACCCTGCTAAATGACTGTAATTGAGACCTGTAGTAAGTCTCATTTTCTGAAAACAAAGTTCTTATTTAAAAACAAAATTGAAGGTTTGGTTTTTGTTTTTTGGTTTTTTTTGTAAATGCTGGAGGGTGGACACAGCCCCCCCACCCACTGGTGTAGTCTAGTTTTGCTGGGACAAGCAGGAACTCGGGGAACTGAAGGGTAGATATGTCATGTGTGGCCCGTCGAACCTCAGTGGTGTGATGGGGTGGTAGGAGTCACCCCCAGATTTGGTCAGGAGAAAGGAATGGGGCAGGGTGGAGAGAGCCTCGGTATTCCCACCCAAACTTCGGGTCCCGCCTATGCGCTTGCCTTCCAGAGCCTGCCTTTTCCTTCCATGGGGTTGTTTGGTTCAGAGCCGTGGATCTTATCGTCTGGGATTTTTGAGTGCTCAGATCAGCCAAGCAACAGAGGTAAAAGGAGAAGACTCATCGTTCGGGGATAGAAAATGCCTGTAGCCCAGAGTCTTAACCAGGGCAGAACTTGGGCGAGTTATGTGGCCTCTCTGAGCCTCTGCTTCCTCCTCTACAAAGAGGGTAACCAAGGCTGGAGAGGTGGCTCAGTGGTTGAGAGCACTGGTTACTCTTCCAGACGACCCGGATCCCATTCCCAGCACCCACACTGAATGGCTCACGGTCATCTGTAACACCAGTTCCAGGGGATCTGACACCATCTGCTGAGCACTACATGCATATGGTTTACAGACATACATACAGGTAGGCAACAAACTCACACACATAAAATAAAATTTAAAAAACAAAAACATTTTAATGGGAGTAACCAGAATGCCTTTAGGCAGGTGAGGGGGGTCATACTGCCACCCCAGTGGCCAGGATCTCCCATACCCATGTCTCCCTAAGCCTTCTCAATTACTTTCCCAGCTGCCCATGTGAGAAATGTTTTTGGTTTTGTTTTTCTATAAGCACTAAAGGCAGTGGTGGTGCAAGCCTTTAATCCCAGCACTTGGGAGGTCTACATAGCGAGATCCAGGACAGGCATCAAAACTACAAGGAAAAACCCTGACTCAAAAAACAAAAAACAACAACAAAAAAGAGGGCGGGGCAAAAACAAAAACAAAAAAAAAGAAAAAAGAAAAAAAAGAAGTTGGCTAGCCCACCAAGGGCCAATATTCCGTAAATCTCCCCCATCTTGTAAAACTTTCAGAGAACTCTTTTACATCTCCTCCCCTGGTTGAGACTACATCACTCCCAGAACTCTGCTGACCTGGAGCAGCTGGGATTTAGCTCAGCAGTGGTAGAGCGCTTGCCTAGCAAGTGCAAGGCCCTGGGTTTGATCCTCAGCTGGGGGGGGTGGGGGGGGAAGAAAGGAGAGAAAAGAAAAGAAAAGAAAGAAAAAGACTGAGAGGTCGGATCCCAGCCACTGGAGAAAAGACATAGTCATGATTTGGACTAAAATAAATACTAAGTGGCCTTGCCCGGCATGCTCACTGGCGCAGTTTGGGTCATGGCACACGCTTTTCACAAAAAAGAAATTCCCTTGCTAGTTACTTTCACAGTGTGGGTGTGTTTCTTTGTGCGACGTCGAGATTATTATCTTCCAACTATTTTAAGGTTCATCCTAGATTTCAAATCCATCTGGGAGAGAGTTTGGATCCTTTCCCTTGGGGAAGACACATCCCATGGTCCATTGCTGGGGCCCACAAAGTCTGGGGTAAATGACACTCTTTCAGATCAGTAACAATACCAGAATAAAAAGTTTCTCAGCAATTTAGGGAAGGGCCCAGGAAAATATTATAGTGAATGGACTCTGTATTTCAATATAAGAACGGGGGATTGATCTTTAAGGATTGGAATGTAAAATAACTAGGCAAAAGAAAAAAAAAGAAAGAAAGAAAAAGGAAACAGATTCCCCCAGACGGTGGGGAACCAACTCCTCTGGCCAGTCCAGGGGTTCCCATTCAACATCCCCTTCCTTGCCCACCAAAGGAGGGACTGAACAATGCAAGAGACCTCAAAACTCTAAGTGTAACTTCCTGTCTCCCCTTTCTGGGTGTGGGATTCTCTCATCTTTCCTTTTTCAACCGTTATCTCTCTCGTGAATGTATGTGTGTGTTCGTGCACATGTGGAGCCCAGAGGACAATATCATGTGTCATTCCTTAAACAACATCTGCCTGGAATTTCACACAGTCTCTCACTTGCCTGGAACTTGTCATAGTCTCAGCTGCCTGGCCAGTGAATTCTAGGGACCCCGTCCCCACCTCTCTAGCTGAGATTATAAGCATGCCACCAAGGCCAGCTTTTTTTATTTTTTAAAAAGATTTTATTTTTATTTTTAATTATGGGTGTGTATAAGAGAGTGTATGGATTTTGCACAAGTGCAGCACCCAAGATGGCCAGAAGAGAACACTAGATCTCCTGGAGGTGTTACAGGCAGTTGTGAGCCACCTGAAGTGGGTGCCCAGAACCTCTTTGCAAAAGCAGTACATACTCTTAACCACTAAGCCATCTCTCACATACACACATTGTATACACAAAAATAAAAATATTTAATAAAAAGAACAAACATATACATCTTTGACCTTTTTTTCTTATTCATGTGTCTGTGTGTCTTTGCATGTGAGTGCAGTGCCCACAGAGGCCAGAAGAGGGCATCATATCCTCTGGAGCTGGAGTTACAGAGTCCCATGTGGAACCCAACGTGGGTCACCTGCAAGAGCTGCCATCTCTCTTAACCACTAAGCCACATCTTTTGCCCAACATTCTTTTCTTTTAAATTATAGCATGCATATGCAGCTCAGAGGACAACTTGCAGGAGTTGGTTCTCCCCTTCAACCATGTGGGTCCCTGGAATTGAACTCAGGTCCTCATGATTAGGGACAAGCAACTTAACCTGATGAGTCATTTTGCCTGCCCAAACCACCTGTGATCTTACATGTAATCCTTCCTTCCTCAGATCTCCTATTTAACAACAATTACAATCCTGTAAAACAAGCCCACAGCAATAACATAATAAAAATGTTGATGAACATCACTTAGAGGGATTTTGATCTCATCTCCATAATTATGCATCGAGCTATTTATATATCTCAGCAAGCTTATGTGTGGCAGCCTCCATATATGAAGAGCATGTCATAAGGCAATTATATTTGGATTCCTCCAATGTATTCAAATAATATATTTTGATTAGCATAAAATATTTTCGTAGACTCTTGATTTTTTGTATTCCTTGGCTACTCAGTAAGAAAATAAATGTAAATTTAATTTCCTTTTCAGAAGAAATCCTTATCAAAATCTTTACAGCCAATATGAAAATTTTCAACTTAAAACTTTCATGTTGCGGATAGCATGGCCCAGCTGGTAAAGGTGCTTGTTGTCAAGCCTAACGTCCCAAGTGCGATCCCCAGAATCTATGTGGTAGAATCTGAGAACGCCTACAAGTTGCCCTCTGACCTCCTCCCCAATGTAAATGGGGCATGTGAGTTCCCCCATATAAGATAAATCGTTTTAAAATGGTGTTCAAATTTAAATGCAAATAGACAGGTTTGCTGGAAATTTTGGCTTTCTGAATCTTCATCAAACAACAGTGGTACCCAAAACTAAGCAACATTACCACCCGCACCTCAGACAGCTGATGCAGTAAGATGTCCAAACCATCTCCCTTCTCCAAATGTGGAAATAAAGATTAAAACAGAATCGAAGCTGGGTGTGGTGGCTTTCCCTTTATCCCAGCATTCAGGAGGCAGAGGCCGTCGATCTCTATGAGTTCAAGGTTAGCCTGGTCTACACGAGAGCCCCAGGATAGCCAGAGCTACATAATGAGACTCTGTCTCCAAAGTGGGGAGGAAAACTAAGGTCAAACAAAATAAAGAAATAAATAACTCACAATCTGGACAGACAGATGCACGGTGCATGAGCAAAGCAGATGAGCCCACAGATATCCCAACAGACCCAGTGAAGCCTCTTACAAACAAAACCTGAGCTCCCTTGTCACGTAGCCAAGCAAGTCTTCGGCCCAGGCCCCAGTGGCAGGCGTCTCCAAGGCCCCTGGCTTGTTTCAAAACATCTTTACGAAACCGTGCCAAGACAAAACATAACCAGGTCCTGACCCCGGGCATTTACCAGGGACATTCCAGATCATAACAGTGATCAGTGTGCTTCCAAAATAAGACCAGGATCCAAAGTCCCATCCGATGTCACTGGTGCAGCACCCACGGCCTCTTGATAGAGACACACTCAGGGCAGCTCCTACCGCCATGCCACTGAATTCTAGGGCTTACTTAGCCACTTTCCTCTGGGTTGGGTGAAGCAGAACTGTTACCAGACACCGAAGTCCACAACCTGCTGCCTCAGTTTCCCCATGTTCCAGCAGAAATCAGGAAACATAAAAGGATTTAAGAAGTTAATTTCTCTCCATTGTGCCCCTGGCAGTCTTATAACCTACAGAAACCCGTAAGAAAAAGGGCCAGAAGCTGTGTAGATTTAGCTGTGCCACTGCACTGGCTGGTTTGTGGGTCAACTTGATACAAGCTAGAGTCATCAGAGAGGAGAGAGCCTTAGCTGAGTGCTGGGGGATGTCTTTCTGCATGCTGTGAATATGTGGAGCTTCCATTGGATGATAAATAAAGCTGTTTTGGGCTATGGCAAGAAAGCTTACCGCCAGGCAGGAAATCCAAGCAGAGATACAGAGAGAAGAATGGCGGAGTTGGGGGAGATGCCAGCCCACCACCAAAGGAGCAGCAAGATGCCAGCAGACTGGTAATGCCACAACCACAAGGCAACATATAGATGAATAGGAATGGGTTAATTTAAGATGAAAGAGCTAGCTAGCCAGAAGCTAAAGCCATAGGCCACACAGTTTGTATGGCCTCTGAATGATTATTTTATAAGTGGCTGTGGGACCCAGGGCTGAGTGGAGCTCAGGTTGGTCCTTGGTATGTATGGGGTTCACCCAGCTTTCCTTCATGGCGTCATGTGACAGCACCAAGAATCTGTTGAACTTTACAAGTTACACTGTTAGAACCTCACGCTGACCCCAGGGCCTTTGCTTGCTCCTCCCTCCCTGAGAGGCTTTCACAGCTCTCTCCTATGCTCATGTCTCCAGGTCTCTGCACAGCTGTCCCCTCCTCCTAGTTCATTCTGTTACTGTGACAAAAAGAAAAAAGAAAAAACCCTAAGAAGACTTTAGCAGGCAGATCTCTGTGAGTTCAAGCCCAGCCTGGTCGACTTAGAAAGTTCCAGGACAGCCAGGAAGACCCTATCTCAAAACAAAAAACCAAAACTCAGCCTGAAAAAAGTCAGTCGGAGAGAAGGGGTGTCTTTCAGCTCACAACTCTATTACAGCAGGAAGTCAAGGCAGGAGCTTGAAGCCGATAGTGCCATCCCATCCACAGTCAAGAGCAGAGAGACATGAACGCACGCACGCACGCATGCACACTGCTCATCTTCCTCTGCTCATACAGTCCGAAACGCCATGGGTAGGGAACGCTGCCTCTACTTCCAAGGTGGTTCTTCCTGCATCGGTTAAGGCCATCAAGGAACACCCCCACGCCACCTCACCCCACCCCTACCCACCCCACCCCACAACACCCCACCCCACCCCACCACACTCCCACCCCACCACACCACACCCCACCACACCACACCCCCACCACACCACACCCCCACCACACCACACCACACCCTGCCACACCACACCCCCACCACACCCCCACCACACCACACCCCCACCACACCACACCACACCCCACCACACCACATCACACCCCCACCACACCCCACCCACACCCCATCCCACCACACCCCACCACACTCCCACCCCGCCACACCACACCCCGCCACACCACACCCCCACCACACCCCCACCACACCACACCCCCACCACACCACACCACACCACACCACACCACATCACACCCCCAACCCCATCCCACCACACCCCACCACACCCCTACCCACCCCACCCCACCACATCCCACCCCATCCCCGCAGGCACAGGCCAGCCTGATCTAGACAATCCCTCACTGAGCCTTTCTTCCCAGCTGATTCCAGACGGTGTCAAGTTGACATTTCTGAGTACTTCCGGGTGGCTACTTCTGGGGCCCTGTTTCCCAAACTCTCAGTATTAGGGACTCATTTGCCTGCCTGCCTCATGTTGGCCTTCAAGACAGTTACATGGATCTTTAGTGAACTCAAAAGACTCAGAAAAGCAAGAAGTTTCCAGAACCTCTTGTTTATGTATGCCGCCTGTCAGCTGGTGAAGCCAAGAGTCCCCACAATGCTCCCCAGACTCAACAATGGCCGCAGGGTTCACAGCCTGCTCAGCAGTTTCCAGCCCCCAGGCAGTGGCCCTGCATGCTCAAGCTGGGGAGAGTGGAGAGAGGCCTGCATGAGTCTGCAGTTGAAGCAGGACACCCGGAGTCCCACAAGGCGGGGCTGAGGGTGATCGCTGAAGACCCAGGATCGAGAGCAGAGGCTTCTCTTGGTTCCAGGACCCTGGACGCTGGAGGTAGACCCATGGGCGCCCTGGAATGGGTTCGCCCCGAGAGAGGGGCCCGTGCCTTGGAAAGCGTCGCGGTTCCTGCGCGTCTGGAGAACTCTGCTCGGTCTACCTCACAGGTGCCACCAAGACTGAAGACCCAAGTTCAGTCCTCAGAACTCACATGGTAGAAGGCGAAGACTGGCTCCCACATGCTCCCTGACGGTGACCATGGCATGTGCACCCACAAACACAAACACACGACAAATAAACGAAATAATTAAAAAAATAAAGCCTGCTGCCCAGCATGGGAGCCTCCCTCTGGGGTTTGAAGCCCTGCATCCTGCAGACACCCAGTGGTTAACAGTCCCCGCACTGGAGGAGCCTCTGCATCCAGATGTCCCCTGTCTGCAGCGGGCTGACTGGGCCAATCTCCACTCATAATCTGCTCTCCTCCCTGAGGCCACACGGTCAGAGGACAGTGTCAGGACACAGCCTCAGAACCGGGGGCTCTGCCCGGGAACACACAGCCTTTGCTCCTCACTGATCCTGTCTGCTTTGTGTCTATGGCTGAAAGACTCCAAACTGTCCAGGAGAGGAAACACCATGCATAGCTCTCTTCAGTGCTGAAAACCAGCCTATCAGAGAAGCCCTGGCTTCAGCTGGTAACTTAGGGCATCTGAATCTTTTTCATAGCTCATTTAATTCCCACATGGACCCTGTAAAATTGGTACTGTCATTATCCCCAATCTTTAGACGGTGTACTCAAAATTCAGAGAGGGTCAGCAACTTGCCCAAGGCCACACAGCACTTTCCTGTGCTAGGCTGGAGTATGGAAGTGTGTTGTCCTCTTGGAGTGTACATGCCCTTGGCTTTGCTAAGAACACAGGCCTCCGACCTGCATCCCTGATTTGTTCTGTTGGCCGCCTGGATGCCTTCTCTTCCATTTTTTGTGGGTAATATACATCAGCTGTGGGGCAGGTGTTTGATCAGACTCTCCATCAGTCCGAACAGGAAGAGGGTGCCGTGCCCCCAAGGACATACTAAGACAGTGTGCTTCCAGCTTCCCACCGTTGTGACCAAAACCCTTGAGGCACTGACAGGGATGGTTCTTGCTGCCTCAGAGTTGGCTTTTGTGAGAACGGCTCTGTGGCTAGCGGAACACTGTGGTGGGGGCTTATGACAGAAGGGGTCTGTTCACAGCACCCAAGAAGCAGAGGGGTGGGAGGCTAGGGGATCACAGAGGCCCACCTCCTCCAACTAGACCCCACTTTCCAGTTCCCACCACTTCCAAGAGGTCCACTGACTGATGAGTCCATCAGGATGAATCCATTGATGAGCTCCGTGACCCAGCTACCTTCCCAAAGCCCACCTCTGAAGCCTGCGTGGGGGACCACGCCTTTAGGGCAAAAGCCTTTGGGGCACACTTCACCTGCCAACTAGAATGGGATGCACTTGAGAGGAAGCCAGAGGAGACTGGGAGAAGGGGAGAGAGTGGAGAAAGAGGGAAGGAAGGAAGGAAGGGGAGGGAATGGTAAGGAAGGAGGAGAAGGGAGGAGAGTTCTCCCAGAGAACTCCCACCTCCCTCACTGCGCACCAGGAAACATGACTAACGCACAGTGCGAAGAGGAGCCATGTCTCTGTGCATAAGGCCCCAACTAGGGAGCCCTGAGAAGCCCTCGGGAGCTGTGCCCAGTGCCCGCTTATCTCCTCTGCACAAAGGTGGCACCACCCACCACTCACAAGGGCTGAACAGTGAAGAGAAAAAATGGAGACGCCGACCGCAAATCTCTGCTGTTTCATACTCCTGAAGAGAAACGGGCAGCTGTCTTCCAGCAAATGTCGCATGCCAGGGGAGGTACAGGGGAGGGTGGGGACCATGGAAAACTGGATGGGGATGTCCCATCCCAAATGACCCAGCCTCTCAGTTCCAGCCAGTACAGCTGGGTAGAGAGACAGGCCCTCACAGCCAGGTCTCCTGAGCCAGAAATAGAAGTTCAAATGATTTCAAAACACAGGACAGCCAACAACATATATCTGTCTCCTGGTTTGATCCCCAGAGGCTACCCGTGCCAAGGGCCTGTGTTTTGAAACAATCTGTAGTTGTCTGTATGAAAACCAGCCCTAGGGTTCTGTAAGACCAAAGAGAGAGGCAGACAGACCCAGGAAGGCAAGGTGAGAACCACAGGACCTCAGTTAGGGACACTTAGCAACAGCAACCAAGTGACAGGTGACAGGACAGGTGAGGACAAAAGAGACTTCATCCCTGCTGCTAAGTCCTGGTTTGTATGACACTGAGATCAAGGTGGGGCGCACCCCCCTCTCCTTCTCTGGCTTTTCCTTGCAATTTGCTGAGAAACTACAAGAAGCAGCAAGGGTCACTCGGGCTCAGTCACAGAGGTCAGGACCCCAGGATTTAGTCAAGCTTCTGCTTGCAAGTGAGGTGGCTCAGCAGCTTAAAGCCTGCGTGTACAAGCCTGACAGCCTGAGTTCAATCCCTGGATCTCACTGAGGAAGGAGAAAACTGACTCCCAAAGTTGTCTTCACACACACACACACACACACACACTCCAAATAAAATAGAAAGGACAAAGTATAATAATTCATAAGTACCCTTGTCAGGTACTAAAGTCTCCAGCACCGTGCCAGCCTCTCTGTTGGGAGTTTTAAAGGAGAAAGTTGAAGTCACCTCACTTAAAGTTTCTGTGCAGTAGATGAAGTGTGTCTGGTTCAGGAGCCAAAGCAAAAAATGGCTTTCTCCCAAAAGCCAGGCCTTTCCTTTCCCAGCTGCAGCAGACTCCCCAGGGAGAGCCGGGAATAGGTGGAGAATGTAGTCAGAAGAGATTGGGGAAGGGGGGGCAGCCTAGCCAAACACAGGGCTGGCTGGTGGCCTCTGTTCTTTGCCAGGCTAATCCCACCTGTGCCTCAGCTAGGGCTGGGGGCTGGCATTCACGATGTCACTTCACACAGGTTGTCTTTTCCTTTGAGTGCCCAGGACTGGGGTACAGGCAGCTGTCTGGCTCCTGACCAGGCACTTCAGCTGTCTGGAGTAGAAACATAATGCAGTCAGCCCTCAACCTCCTTAACTCCTGCTGTGCTGCCCAAGGGCCAGCCTGGCAGGGAGGACAGAGAAGAGGCGCCATTGTTCCATCACTCTGTTCCCCACACACCCCAGAGATGGCTCACTCTCCTGCCACTTTGAAGGCCTCCCCGGCCCCAGCCTGGGAACCTGCCTTTCTCTGTGGAAAATGAGGACCAGTCATGGCTGTCCTGCCTGTGTCTAGAGTTGCTAGAGGGACCCCAAAAAATGGTGGGGTACAGGGACTGGGTAGAGAAGCAAGCAAACAAAACCAGCAGAGAAGGGAATCCACGGACCTCAGTGTGTGGGTGACATTTCCCCAAAGCGGCTGAGAGAGGGGTAGTCACATGGGGAGTGGGGAGTCAGTAGTGACACCCTAGGAAGCTTTAGCAAAACATTTGCTAGGGGTAGATGCACACCTTTATTCCCAGCACTCAGGAGGCAGAGGCAGCTGGATCTCTGTGAATCTGAGCTCAGCCTGGTCTACAGAGCAAGTTCCAGGCCAGCCTGGTCTCCATAGTGAGAGCCTGTCTCAAAACAAAACACTTCCCAGGAAGTTGCATTCCCTACTGCTACAGATGGAGGGGAGTTAAGAACGGGAGTGGATGCCTATCATTCCGGTACTGGGGAGGCTGAGGCAGGAGGATTGTGAGTTTAAGGTCAACCTGTGTTACATGGCAAGCGAGACCATGTCTCAAACAAACAAAACAGAACAGTTTCCAAATCACACTGCCGTGAAATGTGGTGTGTGTGTGTGTGTGTGTGTGTGTTGTTGTTGTCATATGGAAACAGGATCTTTCTATGTATTCTAAGTTGGCCTCAACTTTGGAGAAGTGTGGGGGGGGAGGTTCCTCCTGCCTCAGTCTCCCCAGTGCTGGAACCACCATGCCTAGCTAGAAAACAAAATTTAAAGGTTTAAAAACCTTTAAGAACAATCAAATGACAGCTGTGTCGGTGAAGGAACACTGTGAAGCAGAAGTTCATGAGCTCAGAAGGAACTTGATAATGGAAAGGTCAAATGACCACAAGGCAGTCATGCTGGGGTGGGAGGGACGGAGGGTGCGCCAGGGGCCCTGCAGTCCAGAGACACACTCCAAATTGAGGAAAGGACACAGCATGGGTGTTACTGCAGCTCAGCATGTGCACACTGGCTTGATGGCCCTGGAGGGGTTGATATAGCAGAAAATAACTAGACTCAGTGTTTAGGAAGTACCTGAGGGGCTGGAGAGATGGCTCAGAGGTTAAGAGCCTGGGCTGCTCCTTCAGAAGACCCAGGGTCCCTTCCCAGGAGCCACATAGGGTGGCTCACAACCACCTGGAACCTCAGCTCCAGGGCATCTGATGCCCTTTTCTGGCCCCTGCAGGCATCTGCATGAATGTGGTGCATAAACATACACACAGGCACACACATATACACATAAAAAAAAAAGTTATATCTTTTGTTGTATTTTGAGACAGGATTTCTCCAAGTATGTCTGGTTGTCCTGGTCACTCTGTAGACCAGGCTGGCCTCGAACTCAGAGATCCAACTGCCTCTGCCTCCCGAGTGCCCCGACATTATTAAAAAAAAAAAAAAAAAAAAAAAGTCTGAACGCAGACATCCAGAGAAGGGGGCAGAGTGCAAGAGATGGTCAAGAGAGGCACAGACAGACATCACAAGTCTCAGCCACGAGGCTGGCCACGTGACCAGAAGACAAGCCTGAGCTCAGGAATGACTGACCCCCTCTGTCCTTCCTTTCTCCATAAAGCCAGCTGGCTGGAGATGAGACGGGGTGGCTTTTAGGGCGTTAACCTGCTGCCTTCTCAGTTGCTGGCTATGTGAGTAAGAGCGGCTTCAAAACTCAATTCATGCCGCTACTCATCAGCCTCTGAGGTGACAGGCAGTGAGGAGGGCCTTGGATCCAATCACACACTGGAAAGGCCAGGGCGGGGGAACTTAAGAGGAATTGAGACAAGTTGCTGTGTGGTGGCTCAGGCTGCAACCACAGCATTCAGGAGTTGATGCAGGAGGATTGCTGGGAGTTTGAGGCTAACCTGAGGTACATGAGGAGTTCCCGACCAACCTGGGCTATAGAGTGAGACCCCTTGTCTCAAACAAACAAAAGATAAACTTGGAAGGAGCATGAGTTGGCACCACAGGAAATCCAGTGATGGAAATAGACATACATGGGAATGAGAAAAGAAAATAAGTAGTTAGCGGTAAGAGAGCATTAGCAAGACCAGAAGAATGGCAAGAACCGGAACGGGGCAGATGAGGCAACAGATGCACAGCTGCAGTCCTCAAAGAACTCTGAGACAACCAGAAAGAGCAAATGTGCAGGGCACATGGTGAGCACACCTGCAATCCCAGCACTCTGTCTAAATAAGACAAAGAGACAATCAAGCTGGCCAGTGGTGGCGCATGCCTTTAATCCCAGCACCGGGGAGGCAGGGACATGTGGATCTCTGTGAGTTTGAGGCCAGCCTGGTCTATCAAAGGCAGTACTAGTAGCCAGGGCTACACAGAGAAACCCAGACTCAAAAAACCAACCAAACAAACAAAAAAAAAAAAAATGAGGGTTTGGGAGGGAGCTAGTGGGTACAAGGCCTGCTGTGCAAACATGAAGATCTATGTTCAGTTCCCGGCTTCGGTGTATAAAGCCAGCTGTGGTGGTCTCTTCCAGTAGACCACTCCCCCACTCTCCCCCCACACCCCTGGGGCAAAGACAGGCCGATCCCAGGGGTTCAGTTAGCACTTAGACTCAGTGAGAGAGTCCGTCCCAGTCCGGCCCCAGGGAGATTGGGAAGGCACCTGGCTGGGTGTGGTGGCTCACGCCTTTAATACAGGGGGATCCCTGTGAGTTTGGGGCCAGTCTGAGCTATATAGAGAGTTCCAGGACAGCCAGGGCTGCACAGAGATACCTGTGCAGAAAAGAAAGGAGAGAGAGAGAGAGAGAGAGAGAGAGAGAGAGAGAGAGAGAGAGAAAGGAGGGACGGAGCGATGGGAGGGTGGAGGGACGGAAGGACGGAGGGACAGAAGAAAAGGCACCTGCCATGGACATCAAGTCTGGGGCAGCTCCCTGTATAGCTGAGTTGGAACATTCCACCTTGGAGGGAGGCTTGCCTGGCTCACAGCCCCTCCCCGAGGCTATGGATGAAGCCCTGAAGGAGATGCTCCCTATGGATCTGTTTGCACATCAAGCAGAGAGGCCAGGGTTGTAATTTCTGTGAATTGTCACCTGTGTTGAGATGGGCTTTTCGGTGATGCAGTGGCCTTTGATTGTCCCTGTAACAATAACCCCTCAGCCACACTCCTGGAAGTAAACCCAATAAGCTCATTGGTACCAGTCGGACTTTGGGAGGCAGGTGTATCACAGGGCGCAACACAACTGCCCCCCTCCAGGAAAAAAAATAGATTAATTCTCTAGGAACAAGAGATGTAACAGACTTGCCTGGAGAGAATTTGACCTGACCCTTGAGGGACACTGGAAGAGATAGATGGGTATACCATGATCATGGACAGGAAGGCTCATAGCTACACAGTGTCTATCACCCCCAGGGTGATTCAGAAGGTCACGTTGCTAGCAGAATGGAAGTACCAATAGTCATTTAAATCTAATTTTAAAAGTAATAATGAAAACTTCATGATCGGAAATATCCAGAAAATTCCCCAGACGAGAAGAACACGAGTCCCAGTGAGCTCCATGGGCTCCGTCAGGAATTGCAAAGTCGATCATTTAATGTTTTTACACTGGTGTATTAACAGGTCAGTGAAGGAGGGGGATATCCTAGGAATAAACCCAGATCCATTCGGAAATTAGTATACAATAAAAAAAATCAATGTGGCAGATGATTGTGTTTGTGTTTTTAAGATTTATTTTATTTTAATTGCACGTATATGTTGGGGGGCAGGTATGTGCAGGTGATGTAATAGAACAGTTAACATTGAAAACCCTGGTGAAAAGATGTGCTACTCTGTAAGTGGTGTTGGGGCAGCTGAGAGATTGTCTAAGAATTACGCATGCTTCACACTTGTGTTGGGAACACACATTCTCCAAGTCCCACAAAGAAATACAGGAACAAAGCAGAAATAACCCAGCAAGGCAATTTCTTTTTTGCAAAAAGGGTACAACTCCACGACCCAAACCAGGCTAACAGGCAGGCTGGGGCAGGACAGTCACTTGGCTTTTATTCTAGTGTGAGTGGCGACTGTCTTTTCCCCATTGGCTGGGGTCCAACCCACAGTCATTCACAATTGGTGTGGTAGTCTGAACAAAGGAGAAGTGGTAAAGTGTGGGGAGAGGCTGACCTGGGAATGCAGCAGGGCCTCTGTGTAAGCAAATTTCACCAGGTGAGGAGACTAAAAGAATGGTATAAAGCCAGGCGGTGGTGGCGCACACTTTTAATCCCAGCACTTGGGAGGCAGAGGCAGGTGGATCTCTGAGTTCAAGGCTAGCCTGATCTACAGAGTCAGTTCCAGATCAGCCAGGGCTACACAGAGAAACCCTGGCTAGTTTAAAAAAAAACCAAAAAACAAAAACAAAACAAAACAAAACAACAACAACAACAAAAAAAACCTGACATAAAAGTTTCCAGAATGGTGAGATTTAGGGACTACTGGCCCTTGAGGTCAGGGACTAGGTAGATGGGAACCAGGGCAGCTGGGGGTGTGGCCATGCCTATGAGCACAGCCTTTAGGAGGTTTAGGCAGGTATATTGCTACTTACCTTGAGGCTAGCCTGGACTATGTAACAAGACCTTATCTCAATAAATAAACTAAATTGAATTATATTAGACTAGATTAATGTCAGAATAAAAAGAAAAGTGCCAGGCATAATGGCAGACGCCTTTAATCCCAGCACTAGGGAGGCAGAGGCAGGTGGATCTCTGTGGGTTTACAGCCAGCCTGGTCTACATAGAGAGTTCTAGGACAGCCAGCGCTACATAATAAAAATTTGTCTCAAAGAAACAAAACAATAAACAATAGCAAATAATAACAAAAGCCTTCCTAGGGCTGGAAAGACGGCTCAGTGATTAAGAGCACTGACTGCTTCCAGAGGACCAGGGTTCAAGTCCCAGCACTCACATGGCAGCTGACAGCTGTGTAATTCCAGTTCCAGGGACCCGACACCCACGGCAAAACACCAATGCACATGAAATAAAAATAAATTAAAAAAACAAAAGCCTTCCTAGAGCCATGTACAATGGCATGCGCCCGTCACCATAGGACCCAGGAGGCAGAGGCAGGAAGCCAGGAGTTCAAGGTCAACTTCAGCTGGTAGCAGGTTTGAGGTGGGGCTACATCAGAACTTGCTTCACAAAGATCAAAACAATGCAACAGCCGTCCTAACAGAGGGAGGCCTTCTTCATAACCTTGGAAAGGAGCCCCACAGACCCCACCACTAGTCCTGAGCCAAGCAGTTGCTCCACCTTCCAGCTGAGCAAACTGAGGCTGAGCTCAAGGGCTCAGGGCAACCTAAGCTCCTGCCGTCCTGGGCCAGCGCCTGGGTGACCCCAACATCGTCACCGTCTACACAGCCCAGGCCATTTGACACTCACACCAGCTTTAACCAGACTGTCACCCTGGTGGCAGGAAGCCACTCAGGCTTGGGCAAGCAGCAATCACCAACACTGATTCACTGGAAGGAAAAGCCAACCAGAGGACTTAGAAGACACAGGAACTGCCAATCCAGGGCAGGGAGGCACAGAACGAGAACCCACTCCTCACCCCCCACTCTGTTCCCCAAACTCTTCTAGCTCAACTGTTTGCTTGTTCCCATCTGCTCTCCTGGAGGACTAAGTCTCCCAAGAGAATCTGGTTGACGGACCTTGGATTGTACCACACACCCATCGATTAACACTGATGGACCGCCAAACAAGGAAGAGGGTCAGGAGGGTGCGTGCCCATTTCACAGATGAGGAACATGGAGCCCAGAGAAGCACAGGACTTGGCAAGGTGGCCAAAGAGCTGGGATGTGGGATCTGTGGTGTGAGCAGAGGTGGACTAGGACACCTCATCTTCCCTGCAGGACCCTGCCTGCCCAGAAGAGGCCTCCAGGCAGGGCACAGGAAACTGCCTCAGAGTGGCCTCATCCCAGCTGGGGCCTCAGTGGTAAACTGACTCCCTTAAAGCCCTCAGCCCAGCCCTACAGTTTCTAAAGGAACTGTGGCCAGGGCAATGCCTGTATTCCAAAGTGCATTTTTCCAACACGTACACCCAGTGCTAACCAAACTAAATATGCCCAGACCTGGAGGCGGCCCAGGCATTGCTGGTTCATAAGCCCTGGAATGTTTCTTTCTGCACACAAAAATGAAGGCTCTTTTTACAGTTTTGCTGAGGGGGGGCGGGCTTGGGTAGCAGAGTGCCCAAGTTCAGTCCCGCCACCAAACACCCCCTGCAGAAACTAGCACAGGAACTGGTCGGAGCCCGAGGACCTGGGTTGACATCTCAGCTCCGGCACTAACCGTGCAGCCTCATGTAAGTGACCTGACCTCTCTGGGCATGGAGGAAGTAGGATGGGGGCAGATAGACCACAGCCTGGTCTAGAGGAAATTTCACAGAAGGCGCTGCTGCAGCCCTGTCCAGCCCAGCCTGAGGTCACGAACCCTCACCTAGAAGTAGTCACACACTCTGGCCAAGCTTTCTCCCCTAGAGTCCACATCACTGGGGTGCTGGGGAGGCAGGCCACTGTTGGCCTCCCTTCTCTTTGGGGATCTGAGCCCCAGGAGGAAGATGAAGGTGAGGACGGCCCATTGAGCCTCAGGGTACACTGGAAACTCACGCGGGGGTGGAGAGGCACGTGGGGGGGGACACACGCGGGGGGGGGGGGTGGGGATGGGACGGGACATGACAGCCATTCTCAAGGCAGGAAACTGACTGCAGAGCTAGACTTTGCCTGTCCTGTGCTCGCATAAGAGACAGAGGCATCTGCACTTTTCTTGACACATGTCACTTAGTCAGTAAAGGCCAAACACTCTCTGCCTCATTGGCCAACAGAAGAGTAACTTGTCAGTTCATGCAGGGAGAGGCCAGGGGGGCAGGGAGGGGTTAGAATCTCCGCTTTAGGAATAGCAGATCCAGGGCTCCAAGGACATTGTCCGAATTCACCTCCACTGTTTCCTGTAGACTGACTCCCTGCTGCCCCCGAGACAGCCTCTGCCACTGTTTTCCCCATGTCTGTGACCTAGTTCTCAGTGAGTTTATTTCCACATGTGCTACCACTGAAGCAAGCCTTCCAATGACTTGGGTGGGTAGAATGGAAGGCAAGGGAGGGCTGGTCGCCTCTCCCAGCCTGAACCTCCGTGAAGTGCCTTCTCTTTGTCCATGGGAGAGTCACAGTGACTGTCAATGAGGAATCGCATAAGGGCCTTGGAACAAGGACAGTACCTTTGACCCCACTGTCGGCAGCAACCTACGTGTTTGGGGGTGTACGAGTAAGTGCGCATGGGAGTGCTCATGCATTGATGTGACCATGAGTATAGAGGACAGTCTCTGGCATTGATCCTCAGGGGCCTCTCACCTTCTGTTTTCATTGTTACTTTTTAAAAAGTATATTTCTTGATGGATATTATGTATATGGGTGTTTTGTCCATGTGTACATCTGCACATCCTAAGAGGGCACTGGATCCCATGGGACTACAGTTACAGACAGATGTGAGTCACCCTTCGGGTGCTGGGAATTAAACTCAGACCTCTGGAAGATCAGCCACTGCTCTTAACCCCTGGGCCATCTCTCCCAAGTTATTATTATTTTTTAAGAGGGTGTCTTGAAGCTCGGTAGGCAGGGCTGGCTGGCTGGTGAGCCTCAGGAATCCTTGGACCACCACGTTGGTTGGGGACTGAACCTCCATTCTCATGCTTTTCCTACAAACACTTCACCCAGAGCCTCTCCTCAGTCTTTTGGCCTGTTCACCTGCCTCCTGGCCCCTGCTGTGCGACCCGCAAATAGTAGGAGCTCAGAACCTCGATGGTGATGGCAAGTGCTATTCTTCTTTGGCGTTCCTGTCTCCTCTAGGAAGAGGTGCTGGTGGGACCTTCTCTCCTCTCTCTGGAAGGGTGTGGTGAGAGCTCAGGGCTCAGGGCATCACTGACGTGGTCTGAGTCATGACACTTCCCGGCCGGGGGCTGGATGTCTGACTATTAGGAGGGAGCTGGGTCCAGATAAGGTGCGTGGGGAGGACTGGGAAGCCTCAGTGGCTAAGACACCCACTTGCGGGAACTTCTTAGCAGGATGGTTAGATTTCAGTGCCTGCCGGGGATGCAGGGGATGCAGCCGCTGAGCTGACCCAAAGCCAAGCTAGTGACCCAATGTCAAGGGGAGTGGCCCAGACACCTGACTCAGTCAGGCACCAGCTGCAGTGGCCAGCCCTGCTCCCGGGGCCTGGGGCTAGTCAAATCCTCAAGGACCAGGAGGGAAACAGCGGATTGTGGTGGAACATGACACCCTGATATCCCGAAGAGCCCACGTTCAAGGCCAAGGCTGAGCTATGCCTATGGGGACAGCATGATGGTCTGAGTTTCGTCCTGGGACCCACATGATGGAGGGAGAGAACTGACTCCCTCAAGTTGTCCTCTGACCTCTACATGCACCTCTGACCTCTACATGCACCTCTGACCTCTACACACAGGTGCACATTCGCTCACACTAAAATAAATCAAATGCAAAATAAATAAAAAGATTAAGTTCTTGGTTTAAAAACAAAATGAGGAAGTGTGTGGGTGGCATGAACCTTTAATCTCCGAGTTTGGGAGGCAGAACCAGACAGATCCCTGTGACATGAGGCCAGCCTGGGCTACACACAGCCAGGACTCATAAAAAAAAAAAAAAAAAAAAAAAGGAGAAACAGAGGCCCAGAGAAGAGTGGAGTAAGGTTACGCCATGAGTCTGCTATCCAAAGCCACACCCCGATGCTAGCCCCCAGCTTGGCGCCTGAAGGACCAAGGAACACATTGGGGAAGGCCCAAGGGCATTACACACAGGAGTGTGGAGTGTAAACCAGGGGTGATAGAAACCTGGCCCTCTCCAGACTAGAGAGAGGTGCTATATATTCAGGATCCGGCTTCGTTGGGGAGAGGGGCTTTAGAGAGAGTAATGGGGACCCTAGAGTCTGTTTCTAAGTCTGATCCACACACCACCAGCATCAGGAACCACAGCAGGGTTAGCAGAGCTCATAGTACACATTTCTGGGACCTGCTGTTTACACTGCACCCTCTCAAGGGATTCTGAAGCACCCACCATTTCTATCAACTTCGGGGTACCACTGACATCCCAGTTAAAAAGTCTGGTCTCAGGGAAGCCTGGCTTCAAGTCTCAGCTCTGCTTCTTTCTTTCTGTGTGACTTTAGGTCAGTTTCTGTACCTCTCTGAGTCTCATTTTCTCCTCCTTTAAAATGGAGACCATCTTAGTGTTCGTCCCATAATCCTGTTCTAAGGAATGTTGAGAGCGGCATTTGTAAAGCGTTCAGCATCAGTGCCAGACACTGAGTGTAGTGGCTGGAATGGGGAAGAACAAGCCAGAGGCAGGGAGGCAGGAGATGAAGAGGCTGCAGAGCCCAGAGGCAAGGCCTGTGACTGGCTGAGGAGTCCTGTGTCCCCTGGCTGCTCTGAGGTGGCAGATCTACCTTAACGTCCACCCCAGCCACCATGACCAGGCGCTTGACAGCCTGTGTCTTCTGCCTGGTGACTTTTGTGCCTCCACAGCCCTCCCACATACCTGGGAGCTGGACAACGCCTCAGAGACTTCTTCCTCAGCTGAAACAACTGACTGACACTATCCCCGACTGAAGGTTCCCAGCAGGTGAAGTGGGCCATTGTTCAGACCACTGCTGTGCTCTCAGGGGAGCAGCCGGGAGCCCAGAGACCCCCAGCTCTGTGTCCACTATCACCCAGCAACACAACTGTAAGATTGAAAAGAAGCCAGATACAGGGTCCTGGATGTTAACCCCAGCTATGAAGAGGTCTCTGTGGCGACAGACCCCAGGTCTGTGTGGGAGGTAGTGGAGGACAGTGTCTGGTCTCAAGATGGGGCTGCCAATGCCTGCTAAGCAGATAAGTGATGAGGGACATGGACTCACTGAGGGCAGCTTAGGATGATGGAGATCACTGGGAGCCAAACTTACCCATTACCATCAGGCCTCCTCCAGGGGCCATCACTCACTGCTCCCCCACTAGTGTGACCAAGAGGATGGGATGCTGATGGAGGCCAAGGGATCAAGGTGGCTCCTTCTTGAGAAGCTGGGTGAAGGCTCTGTACCAGGACACCCCCTCCCAGGCCCCCAGGAACTGCAAGCTAAATATTTACAGGGGATTCCC
Organism: Onychomys torridus; assembly: GCF_903995425.1. Classification (NCBI taxonomy): domain Eukaryota; kingdom Metazoa; phylum Chordata; class Mammalia; order Rodentia; family Cricetidae; genus Onychomys; species Onychomys torridus. Next base: position 125,593,986 of record NC_050446.1, read on the forward strand.
CTTTCCTGCCTGTGTGGGCAGCCAGAGGCTTAGAGACAGGAGGCAGAAGGGGGGGGGGGAGAAAGGCCCAAGGACAGAGGTCAAAAGTCAGTAGAAAGAACTCCCAACCCTCAGGACAGTCTGTCCCCTCACTTGGTATCCAGTGCCACCAGAGTGGTCCACTGCCGTTACAGCCAGCTCCTTGGGGAGGAGTGGAATCCAAAGTATGTTTTGGTTTCCTTAAAGATACTTGGAATAAAATTATGTGTTTCTTTCTCCCACTTTTGATTTTATTTTTCAAGAAGGGGAGTTGGAAGAGAGGCTGCAACTAATTCAAAACATCTTACCCAGAGAAGACTGTTCTCCTAGACCCCAAAACTGTGTTTATACAGATGGCTGGTAAAGGCCTACCTGAGGCCTGAAGAAAGTGGATGTGATGGGGTAGTCGCCATCTCCACACCGCCTCCTTACACATCCCCCCCTCTCCTCCTGCCTCAGTCCACGCAGAGTCAGCCAGCTCTGCTCTCCATGGACAGACAGACGCCTCCCCTAAGCAGGAGCTGCTCCAGGTGATGGATGCAGAGAATGTAGCCTCTGGCTGTCATTTCCTGTCACCTTTGACCTCTAAGCTCTGATGGCAACAGAGCCAGCAGATCTCAGTGAACAGCTAAAGGAAATTCTGTCAAGAAAATAAAGGGGGGGGTGTGTGTGGGGATTTAGCTCAGTGGTAGAGAGCACTTGCCTAGCAATCGCAAGGCCCTGGGTTCGATCCTCAGCTAAAAAAAAAAAAAAAAAGAAAAGGGGGCTGAGGAGGATGGTGAGTGAGTAGTGTTTGGCCTTTGAGCATGATTCAGAACCCACGTAAAAGCTGGGCGGGGTCAGGTAAAAACCTGGTGCAAGGGAATCTCCCAGGAGTCTGCAGGGAAGACCTCAGCTTAGACTTCTAGCGAAAGTGACTAAGTAGCCTGATCTGGCCATCTCCTGTGACCAGACTGGAGCCTAGCCCAACTGTCATCAGAGAGGCTTCATCCAGCAACTGAGGGAGACAGGTTTGGACACAGCCAAACATTAGGCAGATATTGGAGAGTCCTGCATAAGAGGAGAGGGGATTGTGGGAGTCAGAGAGGTCAAGGACCCCACAGGAAAGCTCATAGAGCAACAAGCCTGGGCTCCTGAGGGCTCACAGACACTGAGCCGACAGCTGGGGAGCCGGCATGGGACTGACCTAGGCTCTCTGCATAAACGTCACAGTTGTGTGGCTTGGTCCTCTTGTGGGACTCCTAACAGTGGGAGCAGGGGCTGTCTCCGACTCTTTTCCAGGCTTTTGGGACCCTACTCCTCATACTGGGTTGCCTTGCCCAGCCTTGATGCATGGGGGCAGGGATGCTTAGTCTTGCTGCGGCTTGATATGTCACGCTTTGTTCATACTCATGGGAGATCTGCCCTTTCCTAAGCAGAAATGGAGGAAGAGTGGATTGGGAGTGGGAACAGAGCAGGAATGGGGGAAACGGGACAGGGGGAAGCTGCGGCAGGGATGTAAAAATAATAAAATGTATAAATAAATTTATTTTTTTTAAAGCTGGGTATGGCACCACACATCTATAACACCGGGAAGAGGAGGAAAGCCCTTCCCCAGGCTCACTGGCCAGCCAGTCTAGCCAATCCTGCAAGCTCCTGGATGGGTGATAGACCCTATCTCATACATATAAGGTGGAGAGTAAGAAAAACATGCGCATCAACCTCTGGACTCTACATTTGTATACATAAGTGCACCTACACACACAACCCTCCAACATATACACACCACACTCAAAAATGTCAGTGAAGTTACTAAAAACAGAAACCCAACAACCTTACTTTATAAATAGTGGGGAAACTAGATAAATAAAGTCCCTAGCACAGTGATGTTATCCACCAATACTGCTACTGATGGAGCCCTTTAAGCCGAGAGATGACGCAGGATCTCACTAAGTAGCCCAGGCTAGCTTAGAACCCACAGTCCCCCTGCGTCAGCCTCCCAGCTGCTGGAGTGATAGGTGTGCTCCCCATGGCCAGACTCCATCTTTCTTAAAGGACTTGGCAGATGTCGGAGAGGCTCGGGCAGGCTAGCTCTGTGCTGAGGCTCCCTCTCCTGTCATTTTAACCTCTCATACCTCAAACCTTCTGCAAAGAGACAGGCAGGGGCCTTCCGTGGGCTCCCCTTGACACCCAAGCACACCCGGAACTATGAGTGATCCAAGACTCACTTGTCCTGCACACAACAGTGATCTTCCTCCCCAGTGAGCCACCCAGTGTCCCCATCAAAGAAAAGTCTGAGGGAGAATCCAGTGATCTCACTTATAGGAAGAGGCAGAGCGGTAACCATAACAGAGCTATGATCAGTGCTAATTAATATCCACAGCCTGCCCATGGGGGGCAGGGGCACCTGGCCTCACTGCATCCTCCACGCCCTCTATGTGATGGATGCTGTGTTTACCCTCTGGCAAATGAGGAGGCTTGGGCCTCTGAAGGCAAGTGGTGAAGCCCCCACCTAGGCCACAGCAAAGAGATGGCAGAGGCAGGTCTGACCAGGCAGTCTGCCTATGGGCTGTGGGGAGCTGGAGTAACATCGCCTTTTGTCCAGACCCTCCTTCCAAAGTCACCTTGTCCCAAGCAGGCTAACCTCTCTCCCACTACCTGGGCACCTGCTTTGAGGAGACTCTCTTCCTTGGGACCCTTGAGCCTAAGGGTCCAAGAGGGAGGGGAGGTAGGGTGACATGGGTCATTCTGAGACTAGGGTGGTGACTTAGTCAGTTTTCTCCAGACTCAGTTTCTCAGAATTAGGCCCTGACTGCATCCATCCACTTCCTTTCTACCATCCATCCATTCAGTCACCGACCCATCCCCTCATCCATCCATCCATCCATCCATCCATCCATCCATCCATATACCCACTCATTCATACACCCACCTAGCCACGGCACCATCCACTCATCTATCCATCCATCTACTCATCTCTCTATACCTCTCCGTATCATCCACTCACACTCATCCATCCATCCAGTGTCTCACCCATCCATCCATCCATTCATTCATTTCCCATCTATTTATCTATAATCCACCCACTCACCTATCCACCATATATCCATCTACTCACTTCTCATCTACCAATCCACCATTTATTCATTTATAATCCTATCCATCCACCATTTGTTCATATATCTCACCATCTACATCCATCTATCTGTCCATTCACTCATCCATTCTTCCATCGCCATCAACCTATTCGTCTATCCATCCATCCATCCATCCATCCATCCATCCATCCATCCATCCATTTGCCCATCTGTCTATCCTCACATCCACACATCTACCCATCCACCCAAACATCCATCCCTCTGTCTACCTATCCCTCTATCTAGTTATTTTGCACATTCAGCCAGCTAGCAGGCATTTATTACAGGCCTACAATATGCCTACATTGCACAGGCAGAGAACAGAGTGGGGACTGAATGGGCCTTTCTGAGCCCTACTCATTCTGCAACTGGGGTCTCAGGCCAAAGCATTCCAACATGTCATGTCTGATGACACCCCTCAGTTACAGACATCTCAGAGAAGCAACAGGAAGGAAATTTAACCAAAATGGACATTTCAGAGTGTCTTGGTTAGGGTTTCTATTACTGTGAAGAGACACCATGACCATGACAACTCTTATTTAAAAAAACAAAAAAACAAAAAACAACAAAAAAATACATTTAATTGGTGCTTGTTTACAGTTTCAGAGGTTTGGTCCATTATCATCATGGCAGAACATGGCAGCATGCAGGCAGACGTGATGCTGGAGAAGGACCTGAGAGGTCTACATTTTGATCCATAGGCAACAGGAAGTGAACTGTTTCGCTGGCTGTGGCTTGAGCATAGACCTCAAAGCCCACCCCCATGGTGACACACTTCCTCCAACAAGGCCACGCCCACTCCAGCAAAGCCACACCTCCTAATAGTGCCACTCCCTCTGGCAACTATTTTCTTTCAAACCACCACACTGAGTCTGGAAAGCAGGAGCCTTGCCCATCTCCAGGGCGCTGAGTGGGCATTCCATTTAAACAGGGAGAGAATGGGGTGGGAGGACACTTGATGAAGCAGACTTAATGAAGTGGGTTTGGTTGTTCATTATCACTACCCTGCTTCTGCAAGATCCCCCTGGAGATCACCTGGGAGAACAAGGCTCTCCCCATCAGAGTATTGCTCCTGCTTGGAGGGGATCTCATCATGGGATTATCTGTCCGGGAACCAGATGTGACCACAGGTTTAAGACAAGACTGGAGACCCCAAGTGTCCCTTGGGTCTGGAGCAGGACACAAAACCCGACTATAGGGAGCCTTGGAAATGCTTATCTTTGCCTCTTCGCCTCAAAGGGGATGAGATAGGTCAGCTGCCAGTATTTTCTAGGCAGAGAGTCCACAGTGACACAGTTCTTCAGCAATGTGCCTGAGCGGAAAGGCGATGGATAGTGGAGAGCCCCGCTTCCTCGTGTTCCTGTTCCCTTGGGGCCCAGCAGCTTCCAGCTCCTCTGGGGGCTGATGCCTCTCCCACCTCTTGGAAGAACCTCTCCTGGGAGGCAGGGCTGGCTGGGGGAGGGCCAGGGATATTAGGATTCAGGGACATCTGTCCACTAGGGCCCGTGCTGTGGAAGAAGTGAGAACCTGAGGCTGGGACTGAGGTGGGGCCCAGTTGAGGCCAAGCTGGGCTGGGTTGTTTGGACGTGGTTGAGGTTCAACTTTCCTCTGGGAGCTTCTTGCCAGTGCTCTGTCTGTCCCGGGGTTGGAGCAGGTGAGGGTGGGCTCAGGAGGTTGGGGGGTTGGCAGAGCACTGCTGGGGAGACAGGCAGCACCATCTGGGTCCTGGCCTGAAGCCTGACCCCCCAGGGCCCTGCCGTCTCCATGCCTCCTCCCACACTCACCAGGTATCCCAGTTACCACGGTCAGCCAGGGGACAGAGGACTTATTGCCCACCCTGGAGTCAGCCAGAACCTTCTGCTGCCATAACAAATAGTCACCACCACCACCAACATGACCATGTGGTCACAGCAGGGGTCATTTCAGCTCTTACCTCAACCTGGTGGCTTCCCTGGTTCCAGCCCTCTCTCACCATGTCCTGCCTGCTCCTCATCAGCCAGCCCAGGTCTCATGCACATTCTGTAAGGATCACGTGGCTCCAGGACCCATCACAACAGACCTTTGTCTATCTGTTTAGGAGCCGTAGGCTGGCCAGAGCCAGTACTCAAGAAATCAGGGTCAAAGAACCATGGGCAGCTTGGGTCAGACGCAAACCCACCCTGGCTGTGTGGCCCCCAACCACATGCTCCCTCTGAGCTTCTGCTTGTCACCTGAGAAGTGACCAGGCCAGGCTTGTCACTTGGTCCCATGTTTACTTAACATTCAAAGGAGTATGGTGATACACACCTGTACCCCAATATTTGGAAGGCTGAGACAAGAGGATTATTTCGAGTTCAAAGCCAGCCTGGATAACACAGAAGAACCCTACCTCAAGAAAAAAGAAGGAATGTGCCAGGTATGGTGGTGCACGCCTTTGATCCCAGCAGAGGCAGAGGCAGGCAGACCTCTGTGAGTTCGAGGCCCATCTGTTCTACACAGCAAGTTCCAGAATGGCCAGGGTTACATAATGAGACTGTGTCTCAAAAACAAAGACAAAATAATAGTAACAAAATTAAAGAGCTAGAGGGTGAAAGGAAGGAAAAAGAGACAAGACAAGATGGCTCGGTGGGTGGGGCCTGGTGACCTGAGCTAAAAAAGAATAGAACCAACTCCCAAGGGCTGTCCTCCGAGTGACAGCCACATGTGGAATGGTGTGCCCGCACACAGGGGTTGTAGTCCCAGGAAATAAAAGAGGAACTCAGGAGGGAACCTCTAAGTCCAGAGCTCATAAGAGCCCAGGCAGGAACCAGCAAGGACCACACAAGCTGGGTGGAGACTTGGCAGTGGCTCCCTCAGCCTGGTCACCCACAAGGCCAGATCTTCCAGTTGCTCAGGAGAAGCCGGGAATCTTACGTGTCCAGGAGTTTTCTCTGGTTTTGAGTGTTGACGACTAATTTAGAACAAACACGTAAACACAGCTATGAGCAGCTGTCAACTGTTCATTGAGGCCCCTGGTTAACCTAAGCACTCAGGGCAGAGCGGAACCAGAGCCCAAGACGGTGAGCCACCAGCCCCAGGCCATGGAGCACAGGAAGGGAGGAGACACAGTGACCTTTCTTCTTGGGCCACAGACCGCTGCCCAAGCTTGGAGTGGCTATCCTCTGCCCCTCAAGAAGGCCTCAGCCCCACCCTCCAGGCCTGGCAGCTGGTTGCAACCTCCTCCTCTCTGGCCTGCCCAGCCTTGTCAGATACCAAGTGTTGTGTGGTATCCAGCAGAGAAGACTACTCTGGTTTAAGCCAATAAAAGTCTTTATTAGCCAGCCAGTGACTACACTGGGGGTTTGGATCCTGGTGGAGCCCTGAGCCTTTCTCAGGGTGAACTTTGAAGACAAACATCATGTTCTGTGTTGACATACTTCAATTAACAAGGAAAGTTAGACAAGCTGGGCGGTGGTGGCATACGCCTATAATCCCAGCACTCAGGAGGCAGAGGCAGGTGGATCCCTGTGAGTTCGAGGCCAGCCTGGTCTACAAAGTGAATTCCAGGACAGCCTCCAAAGCTACAGAGAGAAACCCTGTCTCGAAAAAACCCCCCCAAAAAGAAAGAAAAGTTAGACAAAAGCAGATCTGTAGAAGTCAAAAAATAAGGTACATTTAGAGACTTTCCCATAACCACGACTTTGGTGGATTAGGTCTTTGTTTTAGTTTTGGCAGGTAGTACGGCACTTCCATCGTGGAGTCAGTTGTTCTAAGGTCTGGAGTCTGTTTCACTGAGATCAAGAGAATGGTTCCCAAACGGGAGCACCCTGGGAACCAAGAACCGGAAAGAGGCAGTGAGGAAGGTCTCGTTCCTTCCGTGTTGTGGTAACCCAGAAACCACTCTGGCAGGCTCAGGTGGAGCTGGGGAGGTGGGGAGTGGGCCGTTAAGGTCCTGAAGCATGGAGTCAGGGAAACGGGACAGTTGGTAAAACATATGCCACCCGAGCATGAGGACCTGAGTTCAACTCCCAGCAGCACATAAAAGCAGGTACAGCGGCATGCACCTGTCATTGTGGGGCTGAGGTAGACACAGGAGGAGGCTCCTGAGGCTTCCTGGCTTGCCAGTGTAGTCAGAACAGCAAGCTCCAGACTCAGTAAGAGATTCTGCCTTGGCCGGGCGGTGGTGGCGCACGCTTTTAGTCCCAGCACTTGGGAGGTAGAGCCAGGCGGATCTCTGAGTTCGAGGCCAGCCTGGTCTACAGAATGAGATCCAAGAAAGGCTCAAAGCTACAGAGAGAAACCCTGTCTTGAAAAACCAAGGAGAGAGAGAGAGAGAGAGAGAGAGAGAGAGAGAGAGAGAGAGAGAGAGAGATTCTAGCTCAAAAACTACAGCAAAGGGAGTATGAAAAGGCTATCTGGCAGCAACTCCTGTCTTACATACACGCATGCACACACGCGCGCACACACACAGCCACATGCATACACACCGCTCCCTGGCTACCTTCACATACCTTTTGCCTTCTCTGCTCAGCCTTTGATGCCGCCTGTGCTTAGGAGGCACCAGACTCCTATGTCAGGGCCTTTGCACTTACTGCTCACCCAGCCTGATTTACCTCCCACATTAAACACGTAACTTGTGACTCATATTCACACCTCTTTTTAAGCCTCTGCTTCAATGTCACCCTGTCAGCCAGGCCCTGTGGTACCATCCACGGGGGTGTTCCTTTCCCCTTGCTTGCACTAACCAATCATCACAGACTTGGTAACAGAAAGTAACATGGAGTTATTTTCTTACAATTCTGAAGATCAGAAGAGGCTAAACCCAAGGTGAGGGCAGGGCAGGCCAGGGTCCCCTCTGGAGCGGCCTCCCTGCCCTTTGCAGCTTCTAGAAGCTGCTGCATCTTGGCCGGCAGTTGTCTCTGCAGTCTTCCAGGCCAGCACCTGTCTACCCAGTCCTGTTTTGTGTCCTTCTCGTCCTGGCTCTGACCCCTGGGCTTCCTGCCCGCACCCCTGTATGACACTGGAAATCCCTGGCTAATAGGAACAATAACCCAGCCTGAGGCCAGCTGCTCAGCCACCTAAGCTCCATCTGTGACTTTTGACTTCTTTCCCTTAACTGAGCACAGTCAGAAGACCCTGGGGAGTGGGACGTCATTCTGTGACCACACAAGAGTGAACACCTGTGTGCCAAGGCACACTCCCTCTACTTGGTGCCTGGCACGGTGGGTGGCTTTGTGGCTGAGCTCATGGGTGACAGAGAAGGATGTGCTGGCTGAAGGAGTGGGAGGCAAGAAAAAATGACCCAGACAACCACGCATCTTCTCAGCAGACCAAAGAAGAAATGTGACGGCCCCCAGGGTCCTCCATGCCGAGGGCCAGGAACCAGAGCGGACAGCTTCTTTCTTGTCACTCAAGACACACCTCGGAGGGCTGGGAGTCAGTCCCAGGAGCAGGCTGGAGGGGAGGGTCATCAGCCTTGGGTGGGGGTAGGGCTTTGAACAGGCTAGGCCAGGTTGGTGGGTGCCCTCAGTGCAGCCCCAGGGGCAGCACAAGGTTAGTTTATGACAGGCAGCGTGAGGCTGCTCCCTCCTGCCCCGCGTGTCTTCCCAGCTTTGGCGTCACAGCAGACAGGCTCCAGCCCAGGTTTCCTCACGGCTGAAGAATGTTCTGGCTGGAAGGATATGAGCAGGAGGCCTCAGAAAGGAAACAGAACTAAAAGGCTTCCAGCCTCAGGGCAGGCACTGGCCTGCAGAGGTCAGAGAACAGGAGGGCTCCAAACACTCGAGACCATGGTGGCATACAGACAGAGCCAGGGCCTGGGTACCAAGGATGAAGGAGAAAACAAAATGAGATACAGAAAAACAGGGCCAGCCAGATGGCACAGCAGTAAAGGAGTTTGCTGCCAAGCCTGATGACCTGAGTTCAACTCCTGGGACTCAATGGGTAGAAGGAGAGAACCAGTTCCTGTGAGCTGTCCTCTGACCTCTACACACTCATAAACACACACACACACACAGATACACAAAATACAGACACACACAACACACACATAAAGACAGAACACACACACACACACACATGCACAACACAGGTATATGTATACATACACACAGACACATAAAACACAGACACACACACACAGAGAGAACACACACACACACATGCACAACACAGGCATATGCATACATACACACAGACACACACTCACACACACACACAGAACACAGACACACAGTACACACAAACACATACAGCTTCCCGACAAGGGAGATGCTCACGAACCAGGCTCTGCTTCTGAAAAAAACATCATTTGGACCTTTCTCTTGTTGCAGCGTAGGGGTCAAAGCCAGGCCCTGCACACGCTAGGTAAGTGCTCTATCACCGACCCTCCCGCTCTCTCTAGGTCCCTGTTCCTACAGTCTGTCCCCTCTCCTCCAGCCTCCTTGCTCTGCCTTCATTACCTCCCAGCCACACAGGCAGGTCTGACTGGCCCTGAGCCTGCTCTGAGGTGAGCAGAGATGGGCGGGAGGGGTACTTGGGGCACTGGTGTCTAGGAGATCCCTCAGTGAGACCTCATCCCTACCAGCCCTCTCCCTGGCCCACGGCCTGGGGCCCTCGTAGTGGCCACCTTGGACTTCCAGAAATTTCCAGAGCCCAGAGCAGGCCTTGGGACCCCAACTTCGCCCAAACCTCACCTCCATCTGGCAAGCCAGTGTCCCCAGGTCACCTCTGAACCTCACCCAATCTGTTCCCACTGTCTTGTTCCTCTGCACACCTCATACGTGACCACCATCCACGTCCACACTTGGAATTGGCTTTTCCTTCCTGCATCTTCACAGCCCTTGGCTGCCTTGAGCCCAGAGCCTGGCTGTCACCTGGGACCAGTCCCTAACATGGAATCCACATCTGTTGCAGTCTCTCTGCTTGCCTCATGCCCAGGGCAATGGGTCTAGAACAAGTCCAGTGCTCACAGCGGGCTTTCACGCCCTCTCCCGGCAGGAGGCCGTTCAGGGCAGATGGGTTCTGCAACCCAGATGAAGGTAATGTTGTGATTTGAAAGCATAATTCCCACCGTGTGCCCATGTATCTGAATGCTTGGTCCCTAGCTGGTGAACAGTCTCGGGAGGGTGTGGAACTTTGGGAAGCCGTAGCCCGGCTGGTTGCTGCTGAAGGTCAGAGCCCTGCCCTGCTTCCAGTCCTGATCCATCAACGCGTGAGTGTCCACACCACAGGTGCCACCAGCACAGACCCTGCTGCCGTGTCTTCTGCCAGAATGGGTTGTGGTTCCTGTGCAAACAGGCCCGTCTTCCATTAAGTTCCTCCCTAATACAGGTGGGGACCTGGGAGCCCCTAGGGCAGGAAAAGCACACGGAGCATGCGCGTGCGGCAAGCGCTGTTGGCGGAGGAGAAAAGCCAAGGTCTGATGGGCATCGAGCCTGAAGCAAATGGGGAGAATGGCCTGTGGAGAGAAACGAAGCCAAATGTAGAGGACGGGGGCTGTGGGAACTTTAGACTTTGCTTTTTTGAGATTTTTAAATTTCATTTTCTGTGAATGAGTGTTTTGCCAGAACATATTTCTGTGTACCATGTGTGTGCCTGATGCCATGGATGTTAGGATCCTGCCCTCACTCACTCTCTCTACTCTCTCTCCTCTCTCTCTCTCCTCTCTGCTCCCTGCTCTCCTCCTTCCTATCCCCTCCTTCTTTCTAATAAAGCTCTTTGTAACTCTGGTAGTCGTGGCCGTAGCCCGTGACTTTTCTGTCAGTAACCAGCACCAGCACCGTTTATTATAACCATCAACAGAGGTCAGAAGAGGACATGGGAGCCCATGGAACTGGTGTTAAGGACAGCTATGAGCCACCAAGTGAGTGCTGGGAACTGAACGCAGGTCCTCTGAAAGAGGAGCCAATGCTCTTAACAAACTGAGCTGTCTCTCCAGCCAGCATTAGACTTTTCTTTCCTCCTCCTCCTCCTCCTCCTCCTCCATCTCTTTCTCCTCCTCCTTCTGTTTGAGACAGGGTTTCTCTGTGTAGCTCTGGCTGACCTGGAACTTGCTCTGTAGACCAGATTGGCTTCAAACTCAGAGCTCCACCTGCTTCTGCCTTTCAACTACTGGGATTAAAGGCGTGTGCCACCTTGCCCAGCTAGACTTTTCTTTTGTTTTTGTTTTTTGTTTTTCAAGACAGGGTTTCTCTGTAAAACATTTCTGGCTGTCCTGGAACTATGTAGACCAGGCTGGCCTAGAACTCACAGAGATCTACCTGCCTCTACCTCCCAAGTGTGGGGATTAAAGGCGTGCGCCACCGATGCCCAGCTAGATTTTTCTTATAACTTAAAAAATATATTTTTTTTAAACTTCCAGATCTACCAACCTGTGAGGTGCCGTTAAACAATCTGTATGTTTTATTTATTTATTTAGTGTGTGCACACACGTACACTCCTGCAGACCACAGCACACTCGTGAAGATCAAAAACAACCTTCAAAGAGTTGATTCTCCATTTCCACCACGTGGAGCCTGGGGATCAAACTCAGGTCCTCTGTCTTGGTGACAACAGCCTTAACTGCTGAGCCATCTCACCAGCCCTCTCATAACTTCGATTTGTTTCCAATTAAAAGTCCTCCCAGGGGCCGAGCATGTGGCTCACAGTAAAGCGCAGGTGGGTGTGGGCCCAAGTCCCAACTCCAGCACCAAAAAACAGGAGACCCTGCCTCATGATCCAAAATCCACAGTGGTGGATGAGCCCCTAGGAAGGTCCCTTCCACCGACTCACATGGCATCCTGGATGGATGTCCTAGAGCCCCAAGGCACTCAGGCAGGAGAGTATCCCAGCAAGTGTTTTTCTCTGCACCATCAGCCTCTGGGCTCCACAATGATCCTATGTGTGTCCTCCTCAGTGTATCACACTCACAAATATTTGTCAAGTGGGCACAGGGGGTGTGATGGGGTGTGGGGGGGGGCAGTAGCAGCTTGCTCGCTCTGGGAGTAATGACCCTTCAGTCCCATGTCTCCCTTTCTCCTCTGTGTGGGGAATACTTTTTAAACTCTCTCTTAAAACAAATACTGTCAGCCAGGCAGTGGTGGCACACGCCTTTGATCCCAGCACTTGGGAAGCAGAGGCAGGTGGATCTCTGAGTTCGAGGCCAGCCTGGTCTACAGAGTGAGTTTTAGGACAGCCAAAGCTACATGGTAAAACCCTGGCTCAAAAAAACAAAACAAAACAAAACAAAACAAAACCACTGTTTGTAGTGGGTAGCCATCCCAGCCTTGGCCCGGAAATTCCAACCCCCATTAAGGCTTCGGTAATGGTCACGCACACAAGGCAGGGCTAAGAGAGGACGCTGAAGACCCAGGATCCAAATGAGAGGGATCTCTTGGTGCCCGTACCCTGGGCGCTGGAGGTAGACCAAGCAGAGTTCTCCAGAGAACACCGTCGGACTGCGCCATACCTTTGCCAGACCCTACAACCTACCTATCCCTTCATTTGTAAGTTACCCCACAAATAAACCTCCCTTTTAACTACGTGGAGTGGCCTTAATAATTTCACCAATAACTGTCCCCTCATCCACTGTCCCTTTCCAATAGTACATCCACTGTTGCCCTGGGGTCAAGTCACAATTTTGGGGTGCTGTCTCAGGAACATCTGACTGGGGGCCTCTTCGGGATGATTCTGAGTCCAGGTAGTAGAGAGTTGATTGGATGGGTCATCACCCTTTGAGGCTGCAGACACCGTTCAGGGCCCATATATCTATGTCCTGAACACTCTCAGTGAAGAATACTTCATCCTCCTGGCACAGAAATCATCCCACAGTTTCAGGAAAGTCCTGAGCTGGCCCAGTGCCTTGTCCCAGTGGGAGTGCGTGACAGAATGGCCTGTAATTTCAGCCCTTCCCATGTGACATGGGTTTTCAAGCCCTGCCCAGGAAAGAGTTGGTGGTACAGGGAATGGTTTTTATACAAAAGAAACACAAATAAAGAAAAGAAGTTGAGCCTCCTAACAGACACGCCAGGCTCTAGAGGCCAGCACCAGCTGAATACTCTGCCTCAAGAGATCTCTATCTGGGCCAGTGCATACCTGCACCCAGCACCCAGAGGCAGACGGGTCTCTGTGAGATCATGGACAGCCTGGTATATAGTAAGTTCCGGGACAGTCAAGGCTATGTAGAGAGACCCTGTCAGAGAGAGAGAGAGAGAGAGAGAGAGAGAGAGAGAGAGAGAGAGAGATATCTTTGTCTGGAAGAGGAGGTGAAGGAACAGCAGAGCTCTAACTAGATTCCCATCCCACCCTGAGCCTGCACAAGGGTGTAGTGGACACCAGGTCTGGAGGCCTCAGACAAGCCCAGGAGAAGATCTAGCCTGTCTCTGGGTCACACAAGCCAGGGAGTTATCCACTGGGTGTTGTTTCATCCGGGCTCACAGCCTGTACAGGACACAGCATTGTATCACTGGGTGGTGCCCTGGACTCCCTTCCTCTCATCCTCTGGCAGGGCTCTGTCATGGGACAGACCAGCAGCTAGAGACTATAGGAAAAGTCTTCAACTCCTAGGGCGTTCATTTTCCTAACTGCTGTGAAGGGGTCACCTAAGCACATGATTAAACTCTACAACAGCGCCCTCTTTTGGTCACAGATGGTACTTCTCTTCCTTTGATGGGCAGGCACACTCACCTTCCCTGCAGGATCAAATACAAATGTTTAAGACAGTCACACTCTTGTCCTGAAGCATGGGACCTGCCTCCTCATCCCTACCAGGAAGTAGTGGGACAATGCTGCCTCTGGCTAGTGACCATCCTTGTCCAGCCTTGGTCATCGCCTTCGGCCATGAGGTCATCTCTTTTAGCACACAGTGAAGGCTACAGGGGGCAATATTTGTGGGGAGAAGTGAGCTCTCTGTGCAGGGAAGAGGGCCACTAGACCTCTGCCTGCCTCTACCTGCCAAGCTCTGGGATCAAGGCATGCACCACCACCACCTGGTTCAGCAAGTGCTCTAACCACTGAGACACCTCTCCAGCCACAATGGGGACTATGCTTACAGCTGAGGCTCAGGGAGATTTGAACCTGTAGGTGGTGGGGTGGGACTAGGAACCACAGTGCAAGGGTGGGCTCTGCCCTCTCGCACTCCTGCACAGAGACTGCACATTCATCCACCCATGTGCAGAGCAAACATTTGCTGGGCTCCTACCGTGTGGCAGGCACTATTCTATGTGCTGCCCGAGGAGACATCTGATAGCAGGTACAGCAGTATCCCCAGGAGCTGTTCACAAAGAGAAGATGGGTGAGGGAGTGTGTGGCACAGTAAGGTAGAGGCCAGGTGTGGCACACACCTGGGATCCCAGCACTCATGAGGCAGAGGCAGGAGGGTCAAGGACTCAACGCCAGCCTACATAAGGAGTTGGAGGTGCCCTTGGGTACTAAAGTGCATTGGAGACAGGTGTACCTGTCTCCAAAAAGAGGGGGCTGAGGGGAACGGCTCAGTACTGCACCTGGCACATGAGCACAAAGGCCTGAATTCGATTCCTGGCACACATGTGAAAATCTGAGCATGACAGTGTGCACCCTAGTACTACAAAAGGCTCCCAGGAGCGTGATGGCTGCATGGGCCAGCCTGACCTGAGTTCCAGGTCCAGGTGAGAGGTTTTGTCTCAAAAAAAGGTTGGGTTGGTGAGATGGCTCAGCAGATCAAAGTGTTCGCCATGCTAGCCTGACAATCTGAGTGGGATCCCAGAACCCGGGTAAAAAGGTAGGATGCAGCGACTCAGCTGTGAATCCTGGAGCCTACAGTGGTGAGGTGGGTGGGAGGCAGACAGAAAGACACCCAGAAGCCTGTGAGCCAGCTAGCATGGAGTTAAGAAGCATGCTGCAGGCCTGGACTAACAGGCCAAGGCTGCCCTAAAATCCTGCCATAAATGGCCCCTCAGACACTGGCAGTTGTCCAGGCTAGGCTGAGGCCAGTCCTGCAGTTGTGGCTGGCGCCACCTGGTGTCTTCAAGAGACATTGCTGCACCTGGAGGGCCCTCCTGGACCGGAGGGTCCCATTCTAGTTGGAATACTGTGTGTGTCACCAGGATCACAGCAGAAGTGGCCATGGTCACCTGACGGCCCTGACTCAAGGTATATCAGTCAAGGACTGTACAAACATTCCCTCAGTGGAAGGTCCTGTGAGGCCTGGCTGCCAGGCCTAGAATGTAGCTCTATTCACAACAGGTCTGTGCTCCAGGCCACTCCCCTCCCTGGAAGCTAAATTCACCCTGTCCTGGTTGGGTTTTGTCAACCTGGCATAAGCTAGAGTCATCTGAGAAGAGGAAACCACACTTGAGAAAATGCCCCAATCAGATTGGCCTGTGGGCAAGCCTGTGGGACATTTTCTTGACTGATGATTGACACAGGAAGCCCAGCCCACTGTGGTGCCAACCTTGGCCTGGAGGTCCTGGGTTCTCAAAGAAAGCAGGCTGAAAGCCGGGCGGTGGTGGTGCACACCTTTGATCCCAGTACTCGGGAGGCAGAGCCAGGTGATCTCTGTGAGTTCGAGGCCAGCCTGGTCTACAGAACAAGATCCAGGACAGGCACCAAAACAACACAGAGAAACCCTGTCTCAAAAAACCAAGGGAAAAAAAAAAAAAAAAAAAAGGAAGGAAGGAAGAAAGAAAGCAGGCTGAGAAAGCCATGATAAGCACGCCAATAAGCAGCACCCTCCATGGTTTCTGCTTCAGTTCCTGCCATGACTTCTTGCCTTGACTTCCTGCCATGACTTCCTGCCTTGACTTCCTGCCATGACTTCCTTTCATGATGGACTATAAACTATAAGCTGAAATAAACCCTTTCCTCTCCAAGTTGCTTTTTGTCATAGTGTTAATCACAGAAACAGAAATTAAACTAAGACACACGTGTATATTGGTGAAATTATTAAGGCCACTCCACGTAGTTAAAAGGGAGGTTTATTTTGTGGGGTAACTTACAATGAAGGGATAGGTTGCATGGTCTGGCAAAGGTATGGCGCAGTCTGGCGGTGTTCTCTGGAGAACTCTGCTTGGTCTACCTCCAGCGTCCAGGGTCCCAGAACCAAGCAAGAGACTTCCTCTCAATCCTTGGCCTTCCACTTCCTCCTCTGCCCCGCCTTGTGGGCATGACCATTACCGAAGCCTCAATGGGGGTTGGAACTTCCAGGCCAATGCTGGGATGGCTACCCACTACGTGTGTGTGTGTGTGTGTGTGTGTGTGTGTGTGTGTGTGTGCGTGCGCGCGCAAGCGCATGCGGGTGCCTGTGCATGTGGAGGCCAGAGATCTCCCTCAGGTATGGTTCCTCACAAGTTATCTGCTTTTTTTTTAATCATTAAAAAATATTTTAAGTTCCCCCCAAACTGGGAAACCACTCACTCTCCAAATTCAGGCCAGACTTATTTTCAACAATTTTATCAGCATATTCATAAATCTAAAACTACTGTTGCCCTGTATTCCAAATAAAGGGTGAATAAAAAAATATTTTAAGTGATAGAGGAGCCAGAGAGATGACTCAGTGGTTAAGAGCACTGGCTGCTCTGGCAGAGGACCTGGTTCAATCCCCAGCACACACCTGGTGACTCACAACTGCCTGTAACTCCTGTCCTAGGGGATCTGACACCTTCTTCTGAGCTCCACAGGTCCCAGGCACACTCACGATGTGACATACATTCAGGCAAACACTCATAAACATAAAATAAGATAAATACATTTTTAAAAGGACCATGACTGTGTGTATGTGAGTGTGGGCACTGTGTGCCATGGAGCATGTCTAGAGGTCAGAGGACAACTTCGGGAGTATCTTCACTTTACCACCCTTGCTGTGATCCTGGCGACACACACAGTACTTGAGCTAGAAGCTAGAGTAACTCAGGCCCAGGAGGGCCTTCCAGGTGCAGCAATATTCCCTCCAGCCACCAGGTGGCGCCAGCCCCAATTGTAGGACTGACCTCAGTTCAGCCTGGGCAACTGTCAAGGGTTTGAGGGTTCATGGATCAGGGGCTCTGCCGTTAATGGCAGGATGTTAGGGCAGCCTTGGTCTGTTAATTCGGGCCTGTGGCATGCCTCTTTTCTCACACAGAGCCCATCATAACCATCTCCTGACTTTGTTAAGAGAAATGATGACCCCAAAGGGTCTGGTGTGGTACACACTTTTGATCCCAGCACTTTGGCAGGCAGAGAGGCAGGTGAATCTCTGAGTTCAAGGCCAGCCTTGTCTACACAGCAAGTTCCAGGCCAAACAGAGCTACATATAGAGATCTTTAAAAAAAAAAAAAATGTTCCCAGAGAGGGGAGTCGCTGCCAGGCATGTACCCCATTTCATTTGTTCACTCAGCATCCCTGTTACTGGGCCTGGGCTGGGGTCTGCCGCAGTGAGCAGGAGGGGTGCATCATGGGCCCCATGGGGCTCACATGCAGAGGACACACCAACTGCAGGAATCTCAGCCAGACAAAGCAGGCCCCAGATACCTGCAGCAGCCATTCAGCAAGTGTGGCACAGAGAATTAAGTCAGCATATGGCAGCTTCCATTTTACCCTACACTGGGCACACTCTGGGATCTCTGCACCCCTGTAGGAGTTCCATCCCATCTCCTAGGCCACCACCCCTGCCCGGACCTGAGCCAGATGCTCCAATCTCCTTGCAGCCCCTCACGTGTGCTGGCACAGAACCTTTGTTTGCTCTCTCTGCTTTTGTTAGAAACTTTCCTGCTAGATAAGAGTCCTCTCCTCAGGTGACTCTCTCCAGCACTGATGAGTGTTTTGTTTATTGGTTTTGTTTTTGTTTTTGTTTTTTTTTGGGGGGGGGGTTGTTTGTTTGTTTTTCCAGACAGGGCTTCTCTGTGTAGTTTTGTGCCTGTCCTGGATCTCGCTCTGTAGACCAGGCTAGCCTCGAACTCACAAAGATCCGCCTGGCTCTGCCTCCCAAGTGCTGGGATTAAAGGCGTGTGCCACCACTGCAGCCCAGCTTTTTTTTCTTTTCTTTTCTTTTCTTTTCTTTTCTGGGCAGCATTGATGGTTTTCTCAGCATGTGGTAGTGAGCAGGTCTCACCTGTGTTGTAAATCCTTCTTACCAGTGTGTCTCTGTCAGTTCCCATAGAGAATCAGCTGCTTGAGAGGTTGTTAGGGAAACTGAGGACAGGTCTTTCCTGGCAGAGGGAATGGTAAATGCAAGGATCCCACTAGTTGGCCTGCTTTGGGGAGACTGGCTCACACACCACACAGAGCTGCTGGTCAAGAACCTTGAGTAGCCAGAAAGCTGAGCAGTTTGAATACAGAGGCCCATTACAGGCTGCATCCCCCTGCCTCAGCCAGCAGGACAGTTGGTGGGAAAGAGAAAATGGTGAGGACTCTCACAGCATCAAGTTTCCTCAGAATGGGGAGACAGGCAGGGACCTGGTCACCTGGAGAAAGGCAGCTGGGCAGCTGTGAGGGCCACGTCACATTGGCTGCATGACTGAGCCATACCATTGCTCAAGAGGTCTTTGGAGCCTCAGTGCCCTCCCCTAACATGGTGTGAGAATAGACCAGCTATCCTAGGGGGAACAGGGCCCTAGCCTGGTGGTCAAATGGAGGTCAGGTGTTGTGGAATAATCTTCTTACACACTGTGAAGATGTGACACTCAGATTGGTTTAATAAAAAGCTGAGCAGCAAATAGCTAGGTAGGACTTCCAGGGTAGAGGGGACAGAAGAATGGCAGAGTCCCATAGAGACATGGAGGAAGCAGGATGGACAGTGTGGAGATTAATAGGAATGGGTTCGTTTAAGTTATAAGAGCTAGATAAAAAAAACAAAAACAAACAACAACAACAACAAAAACAAGCCTAAGCTATTGGCTGAGCTTTCATAATTAATAATAAGTCTCCATGTTGTGATTTGGGAGCTGGCAGGCTGGACAGAGAAAAAATCCACTTACAAATTGTGTTCAACATGGGGGCACTCATTTCCACATAAGACCTGAGAAAGCTTAAAAAGGTTCCAAACACACCAAAATGGAGCCAGACGTGGCTTCCTAGTCCTGCAGTCTCTCATGCAGGTCACAGTAAAGAGAGCCATCTTGAGGCTGGGTATTTAGCTCAGTGGTAGAGTGTTTGCCTAGCAAGCGCAAGGCCCTGGGTTCGGTCCTCAGCTCTGGCCAAAAAAAAAAAAAAAAAAAAAAAGAGGCATCTCCTGTCTGAGGGCTTGCATGAGCCAAGCTGCTTAGCAGTTTAAAGTTTTGCTCATGCACTCAGAAAAGGTTACAGATACATAGTAAAGCAGGTTCAGATGGAAAAAAAAAAAAAACCTCTGAACAGGTTACAGTGTGTTTAACAATGGCTGGAGAGATGGCTCAGAGGTTAAGAGCCCTGGCTGCTCTTCCAGAGATCAAGGGTTCAATTCCCAGCAACCACATGGTGGTCACAACCATCTGTAATGAGATCTGGTGCCCTCTTCTGGCATGCAGGCATGTATGCAGGTACACATGCAGGCAGAATACTAAATAAATACATCTTAAGAAAAGAATAAAAATAAAAATGTTCATAGGCTTAAGAAAGAAAAGAAAATGGGTATAGATAGTCATAGACAAAGTAAATCATTTATAAATAATTAAAAAAATAAGCCACATATAGATGGGAAATACACAGGGAGACCGGATCTTGTATTGACTTTAAAGTTTTTGATTGCTGAGGAGCAAACAATAGCTGCTGAGAGACATGGATTATAAAAACTACTAAATCAAACCAACCTAAATGTTTTTTAAATTGCCTTAACTTGGAAATAAAAAAAAAAGATGTTACATTGGGAAAGAGGTTATGCTTTTGTTTCCACAGAAAATGAAAGGTCGTGGGTTCATTCAAGGTTGATAGAGACCAGATTTGATGGGGGGGGGCCCTCTGAAAATCCTGGCTACAGAAATAAAGAAACAAACCTAAAAAAAAATTCCAGACAGGTGATGTATATTTTACCTGCTCAAGCATAAAAACTCATCTTCAGCTGACTTGTGCACACTGCACATCCCATACTTATGTTAATGCAGATTATGTTACCTTTAAAACTCTGTGTGTTTTCAGATAAAAAAGGACCACATACCAATAAAGACAAGTAGCCCAGGTGATCTGGCCTCTCAGAGTGCCTCTGCTGCAGTTTCCTCAGAGCTCTGCATCCAGAACAGCTTCAAGGCTGCTGGCTGAGATGGTCCAGCCTCACAGACTATTCCAGATAGGACTGCAGATAAGCCTTGCATTATCCCATCACACTGGGCTAGTTCCTCCTGGACTCGACCATTATTTTAATTTTCTTAGGGTCCCCTAAAAAAAACCTGGGCTTTTTAAGCTTTTAGGCTTTTAGCAGCAGTTCAGCTGAGAACTATTCAGATGAGGACTCAGAAGCTTGCAGTCTGAGAAAACAGGATCAGCTGAAAAGGTGGCAAGGTTTGTTTTATTGAAAAAGCCTTTTAAGATTCTGCTACAGCATAATAAAGACCAGAAACTGAACTATTACCTGCTGAGGAGTTAATGAAAACAAGGAGATTAAGAGCCTGGAACAGGGATGCCTTTAACCCCAGCACCCGGGGAAGGAGCCATCTCCATGAGAGGCAACCAGAACAGATCCAAACACTCTGAGGCCAACCCCGGGGCCTGGCTGCCGACCCTGCGAAACCCAACAACTTGGAGGTGTTGGTGAGATTGCCCTACTGATCAACCTGCTCAGCTGAGATCCATCCGGAGAGAATTCAGAATCCTACAGTCTGCAGTCTGAGGAACAAGACCAGCTGAGGAGTTGACAAATGAGCAAAATTTGAGCTGGGAACACAAAAGAAGGTGCTGCCAGCCGGGCGTTGGTGGTCTACAGAGTGAGTTCCAGGAAAGGCGCAAAGCTACACAGAGAAACCCTGTCTCGAAATACAAAAAAAAAAAAAAAAAAGAAGAAGAAGAAGGCACTGCCCAGCCACCGAACCAAATCACCAGAATCATAAGCCTGCACTACACATACTGGGAACAGGGACCGGCAGATCAGGTCTCTGGCCCCTAGGCCTTACCCATCAGAGTCCAGGGACCAGAGAGCTACCTTTCCCTGCTTCCCCACCAAAAAACAACAACAAAAAACAGAAAACCAACCCCTACAAACCTAACAACAACCGAAATCATAAGCACACCCTGCACCAACTGGGAACAACTGCTCCCCGAGACAGAACCCACTCACACTGATTGGATTCAGCTGCTCCCAAAGAAACAGCTCAACAGCACCGATTCAACCAAGAACTCCTAGTGGACCAAAACTACAAGAGAGACACCTTCAGACACAGACACCAACTACACCGAGCAGAGGAAGAGATGAGTAGATGGCAGTGCAAAAACACAGGCAACAACATGAAGACCTATATGACAACATCAGAACCTACTGATTCTACACCTGCAAGACCTGAACATACCAAGGCAGAAAAAGCAGAAGAAATCAACCCTAAAAATGACTTTAAGAAGATGGTAGAGACACTTAAAAAAGAAACTCCATTAAAGAAGAAATAAAAAATTCCCTTAAAGAAATGGAAGAAAAAACAAACAAAAAAAATTGGAAGAAATTAAAGAATGCCAAGAAAAAGTAATTAAACAGATGAAGGAAACAATTCAAGATTTGAAAATTTAAATTGAGACAATAAAGAAACTGAGGGAAGGCTGGAAGTAGAAATCCTCACTAAACAAACAGGAACTATAGAAGCAAGCATAACCAACTGAATGCAAGAGATGGAACAGAGAATCTCTGACACTGAAGACACAATAGAGAAAATAGATTCATCAGTCAAAGAAAACACTAAAGACAAAAAAGTCATAACACAAAACGTCCAAGAAATTTGGGACACCATGAAAAGACCAAAGCTAAGAATAACAGGGAGAGAAGAAGGAGAATAATACCAACTCAAAGGCACAGAAAAAATATATTCGACAAAATCATAGAAGAAAACTTTCCTAACCTAAAGAAAGAAATACCTATGACAACACAAGAAGCTTATAGAACACCAAATAGGCTGGATCAAAAAAAAAAAAAAAAAAAAAAAAAGCCCCCTCGCCACATAATAACCAAAACACTAAGCATACAGAACAAAGAAAAAAATATTAAGAGCCACAAAGGAAAAAGACCAAGTAACATATAAAGGCAGACCCACCAGAATAACACCAGACTTCTCAATAGAGACTATGAAAGCTAGAAGGTCCTGGACAAATGTTATGCAGACACTAAGAGACCATGGATGCCAACCCAGACTATTATAGCCAGCAAAACTCTCAATCACCATAGACGGAGTAAACAAAATATTCCATGATGAAACCTATCCACAAATCCAGCCCTACAGAAAGCACTAGAAGCAAAAATCCAACCTAAAGAAGTTAAACACACCCATGAAAATTCAGGCAATAGATAACCCCACAACAACAAACACCAAAGAAGGAAAATGCAACACAACCACAAAAAATAACAGGAATTAACAATCACTGGTCATTAATATCCATCAATATCGGCCAGGTAGTGGTGGTGCACGCCTGTAATCCTAGCACTCGGGAAGCAGAGGCAGGTGTGAGTTCGAGGCCAGCCTGGGCTACCAAGTGAGTTCCAGGAAAGGCGCAAAACTACACAGGGAAACCCTGTCTTGAAAAATGAAGAAAAAAAATTCCATCAATATCAATGGTCTCAACTCACCTATAAAAAGACACAAACCAACAGAGTGGATAAGAAAACAGGATCCATCCTTCTGCTGCATAAAAGAAACACACCTTAACTTCAAAGACAGATACTACCTCAGAGTAAAGGACGGGGAAAAGGCTTTCCAATCAAAAGGATCTAAGAAGCAAGCTGGAGTAGCTATCCTAATATCATTAAAATAGACTTCAAACTAAAATCAGTCGAAAGAGATCAGGATGGACAGTACACATTTATCACAGGAAAAATCCACCAAGATGAAGTCTCTATTCTGAACATTTATGCCCCAAATACAAGGGCACCCACATGCATAAAAGAAACATTACTAACGCTTAAATCGCACATCAAACCCTGCACATTAGTAGTGGGAGATTTCAACACATCACTCTCACCAAGAGACAGATCTACCAGACTGAAACTTAACAAAGAAATAAAGGATCTAACTGATGCTATGACTCAAATGGACTTAATAGATATCTACAAAACATTCCATCCTAACACAAAAGAATATACCTTCTTCTCAGTACCCCATGGAACCTTCTTAAAAACTGACCACATGCTTAGTTCACAAAGCAAATTTCAATAGATACAAAAACATAGGAATAACCTCCTGTATCTTATCGGACCATCATGCCTTAAAGTTAGACTTCAACAACAAAAATTACAGAAAGCCTACAATCTCATGGAAACTAAATAATGCATACCTGAAACACCAATGGGTCAAGGAAGAAATAAAGAAAGAAATTAAAGATTTCCTAGAACTCAATGAAAATGAAAGTACAACATACCCAAACTTATGGGACACTATGAAAGCAGTGCTAAGAGGAAAATTCATGGCCCTGAATGCACACATAAAGAAGATGGAGAAATCTCATACCACTGAATTAACAGCACAACTGAAAGCACTAGAACAAAAAGAAACAAACTCACCCAGGAGAAATAGAAGCCAGGAAATAATCAAATTGAGGGCTGAAATCAATAAAATAGAAACCAAGAGAACAATACAAAGAATCAATGAAACAAAGAGTTGGTTCTTTGAGAAAATCAACAAGATAGACACACCCCTAGCCAAATTAACCAAAAGGCAAAGAGAGAGCACCAAAAACAGAAATGAAAAGGGAGACATAACAACAGACAATGAGGAAATTCAGAGAATCATCAGGTCATACTTTGAAAACCTGTACTCCACAAAAATTGGAAAATCTGGAAGAAATGGACAATTTTCTAGATAGAAACCACATACCAAAATTAAATCAAGACCAGATAAACCAAATAGACTGATAATGCCTAAAGAAATAGAAACAGTCATCAAAAGTCTCCCAGCCAAAAAAAGCCCAGGACCAGATGGTTTCAGTGCAGAATTCTACCAGATTTTCAATGAAGAAATAATTCCAATACTTTTCAAATTGTTCCACACAATAGAAACAGAAGGAATATTACCAAACTCTTTTTATGAGGCTTCAATTACCCTGATACCCAAACCACACAAAGATGTAACAAAGAAAGAGAATTACAGACCAATCTCCCTCATGAACATTGATGCAAAAATACTCAACAAAATATTGGCAAACCGAATCCAAGAACACATCAAAAAAGTTATCCACCATGACCAAGTAGGTTTCATCCCAGGGATGCAAGGATGGTTCAACGTATGAAAATCTGTCAAATGTAATACACCATATAAACAAACTGAAAGAAAAAAAAATCACATGATCATCTCATTAGATGCTGAAAAGCCTTTGACAAAATCCAACACCCCTTCATGACAAAGGTCTCAGAGAGATCAGGAATACAAAGAACATTCCTAAACATAATAAAGGCAATTTACAGCAAGCCAACAGCCACCATCAAATTAAACTGAGAGAAACTCAAAGAGATTCCACTAAAATCAGGAACAAGACAAGGCTGTCCATTCTCCCCCTATTTATTCAATATAGTACTTGAAGTTCTAGCTAGAGCAGTAAGACAACAAAAGGAGATCAAAGGGATACAAATTGGAAAGGAAGAAGTCAAACTTTCACTATTTGCAGATGATATGATAGTATACATAAGTGACCCCAAAAATTCTACTAGGGAACTCCTACAGCTGACAAACTCCTTCAGTAAAGTGGCAGGATACAAGATTAACTCAAAAATCAGTAGCCCTCCTATACACAAATGATAAAAGGGCTGAGAAAGAAGTCAGAGAAACATCACCCTTTACAATAGCCACAAATAATATAAAATACCTTGGAATAACACTAACTAAATAAGTGAAGGACCTTTTTGATAAGAACTTTAAATCTCTAAAGAAAGAAATGGAAGAAGATATCATCAGAAAATGGAAGGATTTCCCATGCTCATGGATAGGTAGGATTAACATAGTAAAAATGGCAATCTTACCAAAAGAAGTCTTACCAAAATGCAATCCCCATCAAAATCCCAACACAATTCTTCACAGACTTGGAAAGAAAAATACTCAACTTCATGTGGAAAAACAAAAGACCCAAGATAGCTAAAAGAATCCTGTATAATAAAGCAACCTCTAGGGGCATCACCATCGCTGACCTCAAGCTCTACTATAGAGCTATGGTAATAAAAACAGCTTGGTACTGGTATAAAAACCAACACACAGACCAATGGAATCAAATTGAAGACCCTGACATTAATCCACATATATATGAACAGCTGATTTTTGACAAAGAAGCCAAAACTATACAATGGAAAAAAGAAAGTATCTTCAACAAATGGTGCTGGCATAACTGGATGTCAACATGTAAAAAATTACAAATAGGGCTGGAGAGATGGCTCAGGGGTTAAGAGCACTGACTGCAATTCCCAGCAACCACATGGTGGCTCACAACCATCTGTAATGAGATCTGGTGTCATCTTCTGGCCTGCAGTCATACATAAAAATTTAAATTAAAAAAAAAGAAAGTTTCTTAAAAAAAAAAAGATTACAAATAGATCCATATTTGTCACCATGCACAAAACTCAAGTCCAAGTGGATCAAAGACCTCAAGATAAATCCAGTTACACTAAACTTAATAGAAGAGAAAGTAGGAAGTACTCTTGAACACATTGACACAGGAGATCACTTCCTAAATATAACACCAGCAGCACAGACACTGAGCACAACAATTAATAAATGGGGCCTCTTGAAACTGAGAAGCTTTTGTAGGGCAAAAGACTTAGTCAATAAGACAAAAAGACGTTCACCAACCCCATCAAAATACTGAACAATCCAATTAAAAAGTGGGCTAAAGAGCTAACCAGAGAATTCTCAAAAGAAGAATCACAAATGGCTGAGAGACATTTAAAGAAATGCTCAACATCCTTAATCATCAGAGAAATGCAAATCAAAAGGACTCTGAGATACCACCTTACACCTGTATGGCTAAGATCAAAAACACTAATGACAGCCAATGTTGATGAGGATGCAGAGCAAAGGGAACACTCCCCCACTGTTGGTGGGAATGCAAACTTGTACAACCACTGTGGAAATTAGGATAGCGATTTCTCAGAAAATTGGGAATCAATCTACCTCAAGACCCAGCCATACCATTCTCGGGCATATACCCAAGGAATGCTCAATCATACCACAAAGATACATGCTCAACTATGTTCATAGCAGCACTATTTGTAATAGCCAGAACCTGGAACAACCTAGATGCCCATCAACTGAAGAATGGATTAAGAAAATGTGGTACATCTACACAATGGAGTACTACTCAGCAGAGAAAAACAATGACAGCATGAAATTTGCAGACAAATGGATGAAACTAGAAAATATCATCCTGAGTGAGGTAACCCAAACCCAGAAGAACATGGTATGTATTCACTCATAAGTGGATACTAGATATAAAGCAAAGGACAATCAGACTGCAACCCACAGAACCAGGGAGGCTATATAGCAGGGGGGACCCTAGGAAGATTGTGGCTTATAATAAGTTTTGGTTTTACTCAATTACTGGGCAAGCCTCAATCAAACATTTCACTATTAGGATAAGAATTTATACTGTATCAAGCTGATAACAGAAAAAGAAATAATTAATTTAAAAATAAATAAAATAAAGAGATAGGGTTACAAGTGGAAAAAAAAAGATTCCAGTACTCCCAGACAACATGAAGCAGTCTACAGAACACAATGCCAACATTCCCAAAAGATGGGATGGGTGATTTTTGGTCATTTGATGGTTTATGGATGTTTGTCATTGTTTAGGGGTGTTGGTTACAAATTTTTATTGATCATGGTCAGAAAGAAAAGGTTGAACAAAGTAGATTAGATGCAGGGGTCTCTTTCTGAAGGGAAAAAGGGAGGATACAGTATAGAATTGATAGGATAAAAAAGTGGATTGTTGAGTCTACCTTTGAACAACTACTAGTCTCAAATATTTTACATTGGTATGGATTTTGATATTTCGATACAAATTTAAATTTATTTTTGTTATACTGAATGTATGTTTCCACTCTTGTTTGGGGTATTGTGATTCTGCAGCTCATTTTAAAAAAATGTATGATTTTGGCCTGGCAGTGGTGGCACATGCCTTTAATCGCAGCACTCGGGAAACAGAGCCAGGCAGATCTCTGTGAGTTCAAGACCAGCCTGGTCTACAGAGTGAGATCTAGAACAGGCACCAAAACTACTCAGAGAAACCCTGTCTCAAAAAAACAAAACAAAACAAAAATGTATGATTAAGAAATGCAGGTTAATAGTCATTTATAATAATAAAACTTTTAAGCATATTAGGTATGTTTTCAAGGTTAAACAGATATATTTTAGAAAGATAGGTGATCTTCAAACACTTCAAAGACCTATAGAATATGGCATTTAAGATGTTTAATAACCTAAGACTTTTCAGGACAATGAGACACATCTGCTCCTGGCAGCACCAATTTACTCCAGCAAAGATGATGGGCATCAAAGAAACTCCATATGGAGTTTGCTTTCTTTGTGGCAAAAGCTAGCCACTGGGCAAAGAAACTGCCCTTGCTTCAACTGCTGACATATGCTATCCAAGTTGGACAAACAGGACACAAAGGAAAGAGACTGCTGAACTTTGCCAAGACAAGGCAGGATAGTCCTTCAAAATTCCTGCTTCACAAAAAGTCTGTCAGATATTTTAGGTCCATATGCTGAAGATGGATACCTCAATATTAGAGAGGAATGTTGGAATGATTGTCCAAGCAACCAGATGTCTCTTGTCATTTTCTTACTTTTGGAAGTGGCTTTCTCTGTACTTCCTATTTACTCAATCAAATTTTATCCTTCTTAGGTCTCTGATGGAGACTGAAAGCTAGATAGGTATAGTTTTACAATTTTGCTTATTATCAAATTCAGGAAAGAAACTTACAGAAGGGATATAACATTTATAAGGTTAAAAACCATAAAAGCGGGCTGGAGAGATGCCTCAAGTTTAAGAGCACTGGGTGTTCTTCCAGGGGTCCTGAGTTCAATTCCCAGCAAACACATGGTAGCTCCCAACCATCTGTAATGAGATCTGGCTCCCTCTTCTGGCATGCATGCAGACAGAATGCTGCATACATAATAAATAAAACTTAAAAAAAAAACCATAAACGCTTAAGTTATTTATCTAAAATGATATTTTGGGATGGTAATACAAGTTATAACAAAAATGGTTTAGGTATGAAACTTGGAATTCATCAAGATAGGATAGATAATGGAGTATTTTCTTCTAATTTGCCAAATGCAAACGGACTGGACATTGTGAATGTAATTCTTACTTGATAATTGTTCTTATTGTATGTAGCTTTACTATGTTAGAGTTAAAACCTTTCCTTTTTTATTTAAACAAAAAAGGGGGAAATGTGGAACAATATTTTTGCACACTATAAAGATGTGTCACTTGGTTTAATAAAAAGCTGAACAGCCAATAGCTAGGCAGGATTTTCAAGGGCAGAGAGGACTCTGGGGAAAAGGGCAGAGTCCCATAGAGACACAGAGGAAGCAGGAAAGCAGAATGGACAGTGTGTAGATGAAGTAAATGAGCCTCAGGGTAGCAAATAGATTAATAGAAATGGGTTAATTTAAGTTATAAAAGCTAGCTAAAAACAAGCCCAAGCTAAGGGTGAAATTTCATAATTAATAATAAGTCTCCATGTCATGATTTAGGAGGTGACTGGCAGGCAGAGAAAAATCCGCTTATAGTCAGGTGAGGTATTGACAGTGATGATCACTGTGATAGACAACCCTAATGGATTCCTGTAGTTCACTGTGATGTCACTAAGGTGGTCAGCTGGATAATCAATTGAGGTGGTGACTTTTGTGATCAGCTATAATGGTCATCTGTAGCAGACACTATGAATCAGGTCAGTTGTAATGATTACAGCCATAGGTGTTCAATGTGATGGTCAGTGGTCACGGTCAGTGGTCACGGTCAGTGGTGGGCCGATATAGTGTTATCGTACTGGCCAGCTCTGGTGGTCACTATTACAGTCGTCAGCTGCAGTGATCATTTAGATTGTTAGCTGTAGAAGCCATCATGGTGGTCAGCTGTCATTGTTAGCATTGTGGCCAGATGTAGCAGTCATTTTGGAGGTCACTGTTGGGCTCACTTTGGTGGCCAGTTATAGTATTCATCACCATGGTCAGCTGTGGGCATCAGCTGTAGTGGTCAATTGTAGTGGTCATTTAGATAGTCAAGTGTGGTAGGCAGTTGTAGTAGCCACTATGGAGGTCAGTTTTCTTGGTCACTGTGGTGGTCAGCCATAGTGGACATGTGTAATCAGTCGTAGTGATCAGCTATAGTGGTGAACATAATGGTCACTATTGTGGTCTGTTGTAGTAGTCAACTGAAGTGGTCACTGTTGTGATCAGTGGTCAGCTGTAGTGGTCACTATGGATATTGGTTGTATTGGTCAAGGTGATGGTCAGTCACAGTGGTCACTATGGTGACCACTTGTAATGATCACTGTGGTAGTGAGCAATAGTGTTTACTCCTGTTGTCTATTTCGAACACTGCAACTAGTGTGGTGGTGTGCGTTCCCCCAAATATGGTGCACCCTAATGAACTTATCTGGGGTCAGAGAACAGAACAGCCACTTGATACAGAGGCTAGAAAATGGTGGCACTCACACCTTTAATCCTAGCATTCCAGAGGCAGAGATCTCTGTGTGTTCAAGGATACAGCCAAGCATGGTGACTCACGCCTTTAATCCCAGGGAGTGATGGCAGAAAGCAGAAAGATATATAAGGCATGAGGACCAGAAACTAGAAGCTTTTGGCTGGTTAAGCTTTTAGGCTTTGGAGCAGCAGTTCAGCTGAGATTCATTTGGATGAGGACACAGAGGCTTCCAGTCTGAGGAAACAGAATCAACTGAGGAACTGGCAAGGTGAGATAGCTGTGGCTTATTCTGCCTCTCTGATCTTCCAGTATTCACCCCAATAACTGGCCTCAGGTTTGATTTTGTTAATAAGACTCTTTTTTAAGATTCATGCTACATCTGGCATGAATCGAATTCGTGGTACAAATTCTAGAAAAAGCTGCTTGCTTGTGGCCTTTCAGGCCCGAGCTACACATTGCATTATGCAGGACAAATGATACAGGACTTGACAATTAACCCAAAAATTTTCTTTTCAGGGTCCCCTAAAGATGTCTTCGCCCACAAAAAGCAAGAAGTAATTTTAAGAAAACGATGCCCACATTCCCAAGAGGTGGGATGGGAGGTTTTTGGTCGTTTAATGAGTTTTGGATATTGTCATTGTTTACAATGGTTGGTTACAAGTTGTTAATTGTTAATGGTCAGGAAAAAAGTTGAACATGGAGATTAGATTCTGAGGTTTTGTTTAAAAAAAAAAAGAAAAAGAAGAGAATATAGATATGAGGTAGATCATTAACTCTACTCTGAGAAAAAAGATAAAGAAATAATAGGATAAATGGCCAGATCACTGAATCTACTCTAAAAAGAAAAAGGGGAAGATATAAAAAACGGCAAAAGGTGGATTACTGAATCTATTATGAAAAGAAAAAAATACTTTAAAAAAGGAACTACTTGTTTTAAATAGGATAAGTAATGAATTTTTTTTGTCTGAGTTTATCAAATGTTACTGAACTGGACATTGTTTTATATATAGAAAATGGAGTTTTTCATCTGAATCTGCCAAATGTTAATGGACTAGACATCGTTAATGTAATTTTTTTTTTTTTTTTTGGTTTTTTGAGACAGGGTTTCTCTGTAGCTTTGGAGCCTGTCCTGGATTAGCTCTGTAGACTAGGCTGGCCTCAAACTCACAGAGATCTGCCTGCCTCTGCCTCCCAAGTGCTGGGATTAAAGGTGTGCATCACCACCACCCGGCCATTAATGTAATTCTTGACTGTATATATTGTATATACTTATTGGATATAGTTTTTCTTGTATTAGTTATAAGGTTTTTAAAAATTTTAGACAAAAAAGGGGAAATGTGGTGGTATTGTGTTTCCCAAAATATTGTGCGCCCTAATAAACTTATCTGGGGTCAGAGAACAGACAGCCACTAGATACAAAGGCTAGAAAATGGTGGCACTCATGCCTTAAATGCTAGCATTCCAGAGGCAGAAATCTACCTGGATCTCTGTGTGTTTAAGGATACAGCCAAGCATGGTCACTCATGCCTTTAATCCCAGAAAGTGAGCCTTTAATCCCAGGGAGCGATGGCAGAAAACAGAAAGATTTATAAGGTGTGAGAACCAGAAACTAGAAGCTTTTAGCTGGTTAAGCATTCAGGCTTTTGAGCAGCACAGTTCAGCTGAGATCCATTCAGATAAGGACACAGAGGCTTCCAGTCTGAGGAAACAGGATCAGCTGAGTATTCCAGTATTCACCCCAAACTGGCCTCAGGTTTGTTTTATTAATAAGACCATTTAAGATTCATGCTACAAACTAGTGACATCGATGACCACAGTGGCCACTGCAATGGACTACCACAGTGGCCACTATGATGGCTGACCATCACAGTAAACACTCAATCTCTGGGATATGGCCCGTGCATATTGGGAGCCTCCCACAGCTGCTGCTGCACACTTCAAGCCTCCCTTAGTGACTGACCTCCTCAGAGGCACTGGCCGGTCTGACCACACTACTTCTCTATCACACCACCCAGCACCTGGTAACCACTCTTGTCTTCTCCTTGGAGAACGAGCCCAGGAAGGCAGGCATCTCGCATTGGTTTCTGCTCCTTGTGGCTCTCAAACAAGTGCTCACACTGTGGTTTCACCTACTCAGAGAAGGCCTGGGACGGTCTCTTTGCTCACCCCAGTCCTGCTCCTCCTGGGACGGTCTCTTTGCTCACCCCAGTCCTGCTCCTCCTGGGACGGTCTCTTTGCTCACCCCAGTCCTGCTCCTCCTGGGACGGTCTCTTTGCTCACCCCAGTCCTGCTCCTCCTGGTTTTTGCCTTAACCAGGGTTGTTGAGACTTCTCTTATATCCTTCCTTTTCTTCAGTGCTTGGATGGGACTTCATGCACATGGAGCAAAGGTTCAAACTCTGAGTTTCACCCGGTCCAGTTCCTCCTTCTCCCCCTCCCCTCCCCCTCTCCACCTCTCCTTCTTTGCTCATTTTGTTTTTTGAGACAGGGGCTCACAAAGCCCAAGCTGGCCTTGAATTTGCTACGTAGCTGAGGATGATCTGAATTTCTCTCTCTTGGTTTTGTTTCTTTGGGTTTTTGCTTTTGGAGAGAGGGTTTCTCTTTGTATCCTGGGTGTCTTGGAACTCTCTCTGTAGACCTGGCTGGCCTTGAACAACTCAGAGATCTGTTTGCCTCTGCTTCCCGAATGCTGGGTGCTTTTGTTATGGTGGTGGTGGTTGTTTTTTAATCAAGACATGGTTTCTCTGTGTAGCTTTGGCTGTACTAGAACTCACTCTGTAGACCAGGCTGGCCTCAAACCCTCAAACTCACAGAGATCTGCCTGCCTCTGCCTCTGCGATTAAAGGCGTGGGCCACCGACCAGCTAAATAAGCATTTTTAAGTCATTACTTGCCTCGTTGCTTGGACAGCCAGTTTAAGGATTTGTTTTTGCCCAGTCTGAGGGTGCTGTGGGTCAAGGAGGGCATGGTAGCAAGGGCTTGAGGTGGCTGGTCACACTGTCTCCACAGTCAGGAAGAAAGATGAACGCTCTGCTCACTTTCTCCTTTTCATTCTGTACTGGGCCCCAGCCTACAATAGTGCAGCTCACACACAGCATGGGCCTTCCTTCCTCAATTAACCTCATCTACAAGCTTGCTCACAACCATGTTTCCACGGTGATGCCAGAGCCGTCAATTTGACGGCTGACAGTAATCCTCACATGAGGAATTTGGGATCCTCCTACCTATATGAGAACACTAAGTGCAATTGGCTTGGAAGAGTCAGTGAACCTGTAGTTGCTATTTGCCCACTAAGCCACGCTGTGTTCCTTTGCCTCTCAGAATCTGTTTCCTGTCTGTAAGGCAGGCTGAGAGAATAGTGAATCTCCAGAAGGAAAGTCCTGGGTCATTTGATCAAAGGTGGGGAACTCAGGTTTGTCTAGAGGCCACCCAAAACCATACTGTCTTTCTGAGTATGGCTGTATGTTTACCCAGGGTGCCTGGGGAGTTATTAAAGTTATAGCAAGCAAGGGGACCAATGGCCCCTCCTATAGCCTGTCAAGATGGCTATAAGCCAAGCCCTGAGACCGCTGGTTCCTGCACACCTGGCCCCCAACACTGCAGTACTGCACAAAGATGTGCTACTTCATACGTTCTCTGCCCCCCATAAGTTTCTCCACCAACACAGGGAGCCAGATCAAGCCAAATTGGAGAAGTTTAACAGCAGGTTTACTGAGCACAAAGCAACCCCCAGGTAGGTTCACTGGTCTCAGAGGAGGAGGCCAGAGAAGTCATATGCTGAAGCTAAGCTAAGGCAGGACGGTTTCATAGACTGTAGGCAATGGGTGATGATGTGTCCACCACAAGCTGAGTTTGTGCCCAAGTATGGTCAAAAGCTGAGTGCTAAGCAGGGCGGTGGTGGTGCACACCTTTAATCCCAGCACTCAAGAGGCAGAGCTCTGTGAGTTTGAGGCCAGCCCTGTCTACAGAATAAGATCCAGGACAGGCACCAAAACCACACAGACAAACCCTGTCTCAAAAAAACAAAACAAAACAAAACAAACAAACAAAAGGCTAAGTGCTTAGGCCAGGACTTGGGTGGCTGGCGGCATCAGGGGAGGAAACTGCAGTAGCCACCAAGGATGGGGAACTGGGCTTTGGGTGCCTTTCCTTGTTCTGAGACTCTGAGCAGGCAGGGTTTGGAGAGAGACAGGAGTGGGGCTTTCCAGACTGCGCAGGGGTGAGCCTGAGGCTCCAACTGAACACTACAGACTCCTGAAACTGTAAGCAAGAAAATTAAACACTTCCTTTCATAAGAGTTGCTGTGGTCATGGTGTCTCTTCACAGCAATAGACAGTGACAGAAAGCTAGTAGGAACATTTCATTCATTCACTTACCTGTAAACTGATGTCTTCTGTCCCAACTGCCTGTTCCCAAATACCCTGCAGCCACTTCCCAAATTACCACACAGAGGCTTACATTAATTATAAATGCTCGGCAATACCTCAGGCTTGTTAGTAACTAGCTCTTACAATTTAACTCATTTCCATTAATACATGTACTGCTCCAAGGCTCATGGCCTTTACCTCCAGCAAATTTTGTGTGTCTGATTCCAGCTGGCAACTCCTCTGACTCCGCAACCTTCTTCCCATCAGTCTCAGTGTGGCTTTCCCACCTAACTTCCTGTCAGCTACTGGCCTGTCAGCTTTTTGTTAACCAATGCAGAGTAATACACATTCATAGTGTAGAAAAGGATTATTCCATGGCATTTGCCACATCATTCAGTAACATCTATCATTAGACCCTGCTCTAGACA
Source organism: Onychomys torridus (assembly GCF_903995425.1). Classification (NCBI taxonomy): domain Eukaryota; kingdom Metazoa; phylum Chordata; class Mammalia; order Rodentia; family Cricetidae; genus Onychomys; species Onychomys torridus. The sequence continues at coordinate 125,628,598 of NC_050446.1, forward strand.
GCAGTGAGAACCAATGACCCTTCCCATGCGTTATCACTGATGCAAGAAGACAGATCAGTAAGCCAGAAAACAAACAAACATCAACTATCATTCGGGAGTCGCTGGCAGGAAGACTTTTTTCCCCTCTGAGATAAGGTCTGGAACTTGAAATGGAGACCATGCTAACTGCAAACTCATAGCAACCTTCCTGCCTCTGCCTGACTGCTGTGCCACCACCACACCCAGGAGGAGTTATTGACTGGCCATCCAGCAGGGAAAAAGGGCTCCTCACTTCTGGTGACACATTTCAGTTGCAATGCTCCCTACCCCACTGAAAACTGCAGTGGGTAGCCATCCCAGCCTTGGCCTGAAGTTCCAACCCCCATTGAGGCTTCGGTAATGGTCACGCTCACAAGGCGGGGCTGAGGGAGGAAGCGGAAGACCCAGGATCGAGAGGAGAGGTCTCTCTTGGTTCTGGGACAATGGACGCTGGAGGTAGACCAAGCAGAATTATCCAGAGAACACTGCTGGACTGTGCCATACCTTTGCCAGACCCTACAACCTATCCCTTCATTTGTAAGTTACCCCACAAAATAAACCTCCCTTTTAAGTACGTGGAGTGTGGCCTTAATAAATTCACCAATATCTGGCGCCCAATGTGGGGCACGAACCCACGACCCTGAGATTAAGAGTCTCATGCTCTACCTACTGAGCTAGCTGGCTACCCACTACAGAAAACAATACAAATGTTGTGTGTGGATGAAAATAAACAAATAAATAAAAGGACATGACTGCTCCTAGGTATGGTGGAGGAGAAGGTTTATTGTAGATATATGGGGGAGCATAGCCAGAGGCAGAGACATTTAGAAGAGTCCAGAGTGAACATGACTCTGAGCCAGGTCATGTGAGGAGAAGGGGTAGGGACAGCCAAGAGACCAAGAGGTAAAGGGTCTGTAATCAAAATGGCTGGGTTACATAGGAATCAGAGAAGCTGGGGACTGGAAAGCCAGCCCAGTCCCTGGGTGGAGAAGTTTAGGGTAGGGGCAGGCATGCCAGCCAGGAAGACCCTGTATCAAGTAGGGACTGAGGGATGCTGGGAGAACCTGGCAGCCAGAATCCACTTTGATATGTTAACAGGCATCTCAACAGTTTGTCCCAAGTTTGAGACCTGACAGTGTGATGAAGGTGGGGGAGTCTGGAAGAGGCCAGAGAAGCAGAATGGAAGAGTGGGAGGGAATAGTGCCTTAGCCTGGGTGTTCACACAGAGCTCTCAGGGGAGGTGACACTTGTGAAACCATAAGGTAATGGACCAATCACAGGGCCTTTTACAAATCATGTCCTTATCCCACACACATGTAAATATGTAGGCAAACTATTAAAGAGGGGATTCAACATTCCCCCACCCCCAAACATAAACTCATTTATTGCTTTTAGGATAAATTACTTGTAAGCTATGCCTGGAAAAGCTTTTAAAAGCCCATAACAAAAAGCAGCAGTGTGATGCTAGGGCCTCAGGGCTTTCCCTAGGGCAATGCTCTGCAGCTCACTTTCTGACCTCAAGTTTTTCTTGGCTTCCGTTTCCATAAAGCAATCGCCTCCTGAGTCATTTGAAGTCTGGTGACTTTTTCTTGGGGGGGGGGGTTGGCACTTAGTGGCAGAGGCTGCTGGATACCCTGTAATGAAGCACAGCTCACTGCCCCACCCTCAGTCCCACAGAAGAGTCGGGTGAAGGTCAAGTGTGAAATTGAGATGGGATTAATTTCTTGAGGAAGGGGACGTGGACATCTTCACAGCACGTTCTGCACAAACAGGGACCTCAGGACACATTCTTCATTGCAGGACATTGGCAGGTGGAGGCCATTCTGCCAGGAGTGGTGGGAATGCATTCCTACAAATTCAGTTCTGCTCACTGGATGGAAGCCTGTCCCATGATGTCACATCTGCCAGTAAAATGGCTCCCTTGCGCTGGTATTGAGACGGTCCCTGCTGCATTCAGCCAGCTCCTTGGGGCCAGCACCCCTGGATCTTCTTGCCACCTTCCCTGGAGCACAGTACCCAGCTTCCCCACTGCCAATTTGCTGTTTTCTACCCTCCCCCCTTTGTCCCTTTTGGACTGAGTTCAGTGCTTCTAGAAATGCCTGATTTTCTCCATGCTTTCTGTTGATACCCCACAACCTCCCAGACCCCCACCCCCATGAATCCCGTTCTCCAGCCCCTCTGCCTCAACTCTCCATTCCAGTACCCTCACTCACCTGAGGGGCTGACCCACTGGGCCTAGATGGTCTCTCCCCTGAGCACACAGCTGCCCACTTGCTGGTTTTGCTTTGTGGTCTCCAACCCCTTCAACATAATACAGAAAATGGTGCCGCGCAAGTGGGAAGCTGGCAGCCCCTCAGGACTCCTCCGTTCTCCAGCCCCGGCCAGTCCAGGGTCCCACCCCAGCCTCTTCCCTCCATCGCACCAGCCCTCCGTCTCTGCTTCTCTCTGCCCCTCAGCTGCTAACATCCTAGATGCTGCTGTGGAATCCTACCACACATAGCCCTGCCTGCTGAATACTCCATTCCTTCAGAATGTGCCAATCCTCTTCCTGGACCCATGGGCCCTGCCAGCTTTGATGCTTTCTGTTGCTGTGGGCATGTAGATTACCTCACCCAGCTCTCCAACCCCACCTCATTAAGCTTCCTCCCTGACCAAGTATCAGCCAGGCCCTTATTCCCAGAACATATACTGTGGACTGGGCATGGCTCAGCACCTCAGACAGCTTGCTTATTTTACCTATCTTGTTCCCAGTGCCTAGGTGTACGGCTGTGCCCTCTATTATAAAGAAAAGAAATACTGGGGGGTAGAGGGCTAGAGAGATGGCTCAACGGTTAAGAGCACATACTACTCTTGCAGAGGACCTGAGTTCAATTCCCACCACCTACATGGTGGCTCATGACCATCTGTAACTCCAGTTCCAGGTGAGCCAATGTCCACTTCTGGTTTCTGTAGGCACCAAGCACACACATTGGGCACAGACATTCAGGCAAACATCTACACTCATAAAATAAAACTAAGAAAGACTGGGCTGTGGCTCCACTGGTGGAGAGCTGGGTGACCATGCATCAAGTCTGAGTTCTATCCCCCAGAACCACACACACTTGGTGGTATACACCTATCAGAAGCTCAAGGTCATCTTCAAGTACAAATACATATCAAGTCTGTGGTGAGCCTGGGCTACAAGAGACTGGAAAACAAGGCAAACACACACACACACACACACACACACACACACACACACACACACAATGGTAAACTCTCAATTCATAAAAATCTGTGATTACAATCTGTGAGTAGAATCGGGTAGAAAGCAACCTAGGACTGGCCATAGATAATGTTCTAGAACCAAAATGTCATCTAAGTGTGGTGTTCTACAGAGGAGGGGGAACCTCCCTGAAAGGCAGTTAGACAGAGACAACCACCAAAGTTTGGTTCTTGAATATGTATTTTTTACTGAAAAAATCATTCATAAATTAACATACAAAAATGTACAAACACATGAGTGAATAATGTAATGACAAAGGACTTTTTCTGTGAAAAGTGTTTTTAAAACATCTTTAGATTTCAGTGCAAAAATGTACCCCTGGCACCTTTTAAAACAGAGAGCAAGCTCAAAACAAACAGAAGTGATGATGGAGTAAGCTAGCTGCGTCCACTGCCTCATCAGTGGTGTGTGGTACAGTCAGTACACACGCCGCTGCTCTGCCACTGTCCTCTGAGGAAGGGAAGCATTGACAAGAGTCCCTGTTTTAGCAAAATCGAAGTTCTGCAAAACCCCTCTCCCCCTAAAAGCAGCCCTGTGTGAAGGGGAACCTTCCAGACACAAGGCAGCCTAGGGCAAGGCCGGTTTAAGGGTCACTCATCTGCAGCATTGAATAATCTCAGCTGCCAGAATACACCAAGGTCACACTCACTTCTCGATGTCATTTTCTTTAAGCATCCTGTGGCCTAATGTGTGGCCTGGTGGTATGGTTTTGACCGTGACATTTCCCACTCAGGATGTGACTTGGTGGACAATGATCGACAGTGCCCACTGAGAGTCCACACTAAAAACAAACTTGGACATGATTGCAAAAGAATATAAGTGACTCTACTTTGAGCAGTAAAAAGGCCTTTTCTTTTGTCCCCAAATCGGCATTTTCTTTCTTAAATCAAGTATCAGCCTTTGGCCCAAAGCAGTACCCTGTGGCAAGTGTGAGGACGCAGAGCTTCGACCGGGACATGCTGCATGCGCCTCTGTCGCTCCCTGGAAGCCCCTCCAAAGGACCATGGCTCTGCCACACTGAAAGCAGCTCCTGGCCTTCAGGGCACAAACAGGGGAATGAGGGAGTGAGGGCTGGGCCCATGGCTCAGTGGCAGAGCTCTTGCCTAGCATGCTGAAGCCGTGAGTTTCACCCGCAGCACTGTAGAACTAACAAGAGAGGGGCAGAGGGTCGGGACTGGGGACCAACACAATCTTTATTGCTGTGTGTACCGTAAGACAAAGGCAAGTCAACGCGGCTATGCAGCTCCTTGCCCAGTGCAAACAGATGACACAGCTCACCAGCGCTCTCAAGGGCAGGCACCTGCTCTCTCATACGAGCGGGAAGCATTCTGCAATGCCATCTGTTCCCTAGATACCACTCTAGTCTACGAAAAGAACAAAAACAAGGAAAAAAAAAAAAACCAAGGCCTGGCCAATCACTCCCACAGTCTGTGGGGATCATATGTCCACAGAACCAACTTGTGCGATGCAAAAACCCCAACCCCACATATTTACACACCCCACACCCACCTATGTAAACCATGAACATCAAGGGCTGGCTGAAGGCAAAAAGGCAAAGAACAGAAGCTGGAGGCCTCAAGAAGGCATTCCTCACCACAGACCCCTGTTGTAGGGAGGGCTGCAGCAGAGGCAAACACAGGAAAGGGCTTTGGCTCGGGAAGGAGGAACCCTTTTGAGTGCAGCTTAGGAACTGCCATCAGCAAGCAGGGGCCCTCTGCTGGCTGCCTGTCAAAGCTCTGGTGAGACCTCACCTGGACCCTGGCTGACACACAGCACCCCAGTGCCACCTGCTCCTTGGCTGAGCCCTTCCCAATAGACTGCTTGTTAGCACAACACAGCATCTTCCCAGAAACCAAAAAGGGAAACAGAGAAACCACTGAAGCCGGCTGGTCACGCAGGCACAGCTCTGAGAAACAGGCCAAGTTCCAAAGAAAGGGGAACGTCACCCAACAGCGACTCTGATGTTGAAGGGACAAAACAAAGTCCAGAGAGCTGGGGTATGCACAGTGTGTCACCCCTCCTGGGGGAGGGGGATCCTGCTACACAGCACAGGTTGGCCTGGAACTTGCTATGTAGCCCACACTAGCCTCAAACTTCCTGTTCTCCAGCCCCTGCCTCCCTGCAACCCCCACACTCGGCGGCACTGAGGGTCTATAAGAGGGCACTAAGAGCAGTCCCTGCTTAGCTGTCAGGTCTCTGAGGAAGACCTACAGGAGCGGGAGGGGAGGAAGAGGGGAGGGGGAGGGGCTGTAGTGACAGGTTCTTTGCTATGCCCTGTGTCTACTCCCTTCTGAAATGACAGGGATTTGGGAGATGATGTTCTTCAACTGTGTGGTAACTCAGTTATGTTTGCCCCCCGCAAGGTCATCTAATATATGAAACCCTCACTTTCAAGTGGAGCCAGCTATAAAATTAAACTTTAAAAAGGCATTTTACATGGCTTATTTACAATTACACTTCTTCAAGAAGTGACTGTTAATGTGTCTACCATCCCAGATCCCTCCCCTCCACCCTTAGTCCCCACCAAAGCAGGTAATTTTCTCTAAAAAAAAAAAAAAGAAAGAAAGAAGGAAGGAAGGAAGGAAGGAAGGAAGAAAAGGAAGAAAGAAAGACCCAAAACTAAAGAAAATGAAAACCAAAGAAGACACCAGAGATGCAGAGAACGGTGTGGTGGTCCTCCTGCTTCAAGCCAGGAGTGGCTGGCCACGGTGGCCTCTGGGCTCGGCCATCCATCTATCTGAGGGGCACCTAGCCTGGCCCCGGAGTGGGGACAGAAGAGAGCAGCAGGGCAGACGTCTGTCTTGTGGAATGAAGCCAGTGCTGATGAGAGGTGTCCCCAAGCCGCCTGTCCCTGTTTGAGCCTACAGCGAAGGCCTTTGTGCGTGTACTCTGTGACAGTTTTCTGGAACCCTACGGTCCTGCACTCCACTCTCTTTCTTTCCTCGTCCTGTGTTGACCCCCAGAATGGCGCATCACAGCGCTTCTGAGGGGGTGGTGGGTAGGCGGATTCGGCTTCTCTCCACATCTCAGTACTCAGTCACCTGAGCCAGCTCGGGTGTCAAGTTGACAGTTATGTTTTTATACAAGGCGTCGTAGGTGACGTTTGCAAAGTAGTTCAGGTTGTTGAGGCCGTCTAGCCCTTGACGCTCCTTTGACTTCCTCAGCAGAGCGTACCTGGGAAGCGAGGACAGAGGGGCTCAGCCAGCTCCCCAGCATCTCATCTAACGCCCTCAGGCCACAGGAAATGGAGGCTCAGGAGACTGGCCCAAGGTCAGAGTGGAGAAGCCCACAAAGATTACAGAGGAGGGGTAAAAAGCAGCCAAGCTTAGAGCCCCCCCCAACTCCCTTGGAGACACCTTCATAGTGCAGGGGCTGGCAGAAGGTGATCCCACCTGTCTCAGGCTGCGCAGAAGACCCAGGCATCTAAATCTCACCAATAGTCACCCAAAATGTCGACCCTGATTAATCAGAACAGACACCCATGACACCCAGCCACATCACAGGGGCAGATGGGCGATACAGCCAGATAAACGATACCAACCTTCCAAGAAACTGGACTTCTCCTCGATGGTGGTGAGGAATGGACTTGTATTTTCCCGTGTCCCCTTCTGGCCGGCTCACAGAATAGCCTGCATTTTGTACCCTGTCCAAAACCAAAGGGACATCAGTAAGATGCTGAAGACCCAGAGACTAGTGAACCCTAAGACACCTTACAGCCTCTTTAACAATGCCCAAGCACCTTCTCACTCATCTAACTGATTGGATGTTTAACTAGCTAACATCTCCTCTGTGTGTGTGTGTGTGTGTGTGTGTGTGTGTGTGTGTGTGTGTGTATGCATGTGCTTAGAGAGGTCAGATGACAATCTTGCATGTCATTCCTCAGGCACTATGAAACCTGTCTTTTTGGAAACAAGGTCCCCCTTGGCCTAGAGCTTACCACATAGGCTAGGCAGTGGCTGGCTAGCCCAGGGGATCTGCCGGCTCCACTTTCCCACTGCTGGGAGTATAGACATGTGCTACTGAGACTAACAACTTTTTTTGAGACAAGGTCTCACTGTGTGGTTCTGACTAGCCTAAACCTCCCTATATAGACCTGTCTGACCTGGAACTCACCGAGATCCTCCTGCCTCTACCTTGCCAGGGCTGGGATGAAAGACATATGCTTGTATGGTGGTTTGAAGGAGAAATGTCCCCTATAGGCCTCAGTATTTGAACACCTGGTCCCCAGCTGGTAGTGCTGTTTGGGGAGGCTTAGGAAGTGTAGTCTTTCTGGAAGAAGTTAGTCACTGGAAGCCAGCTTTGAGTTTAAACCCATTTTTAGTTCGCTCTCTCTGCTTCATGCTTGAGGTTGAGATGTGTGCTCTCAGCAGCCTGCTCCAGCCGTCATGCCTGCTGCCTCCCTTCCATGATGGACACTCACCTCTCTGCTGGAACCCTACCCCTAAATAAATCCTTCCTTCCATATGTTGTCTTGGTCGTGGTGTTTTATCACAGCATTTTAATACAGCCACCAGTCCCAGCTTTTTGAAAAACAAAACCACGGTTTCAGAGATCAGACTTAGCACTGTCACAACTGAGCTATCTCCCCAGAAGTGTGTGTGTGTGAGGTCAGCGAGTACACGCTAGGAAAGTCCTCCATCCCTGAGCCACACCCCGGGAGCAGTCACAATGTGTTTCGTGACTACATTTAATTAACTGGAGAGATGCCTGCATATGTGAACAAAGGATGGCACACTCCCATCGAATGCCCACCAGCCGATTAACTAGCATTTCTGTCTGTGGCAAGACCATGGAATTGCTATTGAAAATGGTGGCGGCTTAGGGAAGATAGCTCAGCTGATGAGTGCCAACCTGTAAGCATGAGGACTTGAGTTGGGGTCTTCGAGAACCCACGTGAAAGCTGAGCACAGTGTTGTGTGTCTAGAACCCCAGCACTGGGCAGGGGAAAGAGGGATGGACAGCTGACCCTGGAGTTCAGTGCTAGCCAGCCTAGCTGAATTGATGAGCTCCAGCTTCAGTGACAGACCCAGTCAGAAAAAACAAAGTGGAGAGCCACTGAGAACAACCCCAACACGCACCTCAGGCCTCCACCTGCAGGCAGCTACAGACTGCAGGGACAGATCTATGAACAGGCTGCCAGGCTCTCCACCCCTCAGCTTGGGGAGGTTCCACTGACTTGGGGAAATAGTGCACAGAGAGCCACAGGGAACATGTTATAACATGGCTCATGCCGGCGTGGGGTGGGGGACGCACTCCTTTAATCCCAGCACTTGGGAGACAGAGGCAGGCAGATCTCTGTGAGTTGGAGGCCAGCCTGATCTACAGAGTAAGTTCCAGAACAGCCAGGACTGTTACACAGAGAACCTTGTCTCAAAAACAAACAAACAATAAATAAAACACTATGGCTCAAGAGCCCTAACACATCACATTCTGACCAAATTTATTTCTAAGACCTTCTCCTAAGTACCAGTGGGAATGAGGCGATCTACCAAGTAACCACCTGTGTGCATGGGAACACTGAAGGCTAAACATGATAGCAGGAAGCTGGGTAAGTTTCAGATGGCATCCTACACAAGACACCATGTGTTTCTAACACTGACATCACTCAGCCCCAAGTAGTGACACTTACCCTGAGACTGAGGCAAGTGACACTTATGGTCTGATAAACTGACACAGGTCTGACGTGAGTCACTCCTCTGCTCTAAGATGCTGAAATGTAGCCATCTTGTTTGGGCTGGGTAGACTGAAGCAACTTATTTTTATTCTCATATGAATTTTATGGTGAACATGCTTCTTCCCTCCCCTGGTCTATGAAGGAAGAATCTTACTAGGTAGCCTAGACTGGCTTTGAATTCCAAGAATTCTCTTCTCCACAGCTTCCCAAACTGAAATCACAGGTCTGAGGAGATACCACACAAGCTACTATTTTCTTTCCTTTTAACATTTAAGTATTGAAAAGACTTTTTTCTTAACTTTATGTATAAGCATCTTGTGCAAGCCTGGTGTCCTTGGAAGTCAGAAGAGGGCATCAGATCCCTTGGAAATGGAATTATAATAGGCAGTTGTGAGCTGCCATGTGTGTTGTGGGATGTTCTGTATATCAAATGTGTTGCTCTGATTGGTTAATAAATAAAACACTGATTGGCCTGTAGCCAGGCAGGAGGTATAGGCAGGACAATCAGAGAAGAGAATTCTGGGAAGTGGAAGGCTGAGGCAGAGAGACACTGCCAGTTGCCGCCATGACAAGCAAGATGTAAGGTACCAGTAAGCCACAAGCCACGTGGGAACTTATAGACTAATAGAAATGGGTTAATTTAAGATATAAGAACTAGATAACAAGAAGCCTAAGCCATTAGGCCAGTTTAAATAATATAAGCGTCTAAGTGATTTTTTTTTTAAAGATTTACTTAATTTATTTATAGTGTATACAGTGTCCTGCCTGCATTTATGCTTATAGGCCAGAAGAGGGCACCAGATCTCATTATGGATGGTTGTAAGCCACCATATGGTTGCTGAGAATTGAACTCAGGACCTCTGGAAGAAAAGCCAGTGCTTTTAACCACTGAGCCATCTCTCCAGCCCCACGTCTAAGTGATTATTTTATAGCAGGGCTGTCGGACTGCTGAGGCTTGGCAGGACCTGGAGAGAAAACTCTAACCACACATGTGGGTGCTGGGAATTGAACCCAGGTCCTCAGCAAGAGCACCAAGTATTCTAAACCAGCAAGCCATCTCTCTAGCCCTAAATTAATCTTTACATTAATTATGTGTGTATGTTTGTATGTATACATGAGTACAGGTGCCTACAGAGGGCACTGGATCCTCTGGAGCTAGAGTTACAGACAGCTGTGAGCTGCCCAATGTATGTGCTGGGAACCAAACTCAGGTCCTCTGGAAGAGCAATAGGTGCTCTTAACTGCTGAATCATCTCTCCAGCCCCATACTTGTTTATAAAAAAAATTGTTAAGCTGTCATGTAATTTTATTTTTACATGTCTGTGGTGGTATTGTGTGCCCCAAAATATTGTGCACCCTAATAAATTTATCTGGGGTCAGAGAACAGACAGCCACTAGATACAGAGGCTAGAAAATGGTGGCACTCACGTCTTTAATCCTAGCATTTCAGAGACAGAAATCCCTCTGGATCTCCGTGAGTTCAAGGCCACATTGGAAAGAGCCAGGCATGGTGACACACACCTTTAATTCCAGAAAGTGAGCCTTTAAACCCAGGAAGTGATGGTGGAAAACAGAAAGGTATATAAGGCGTGAGGACCACAAACTAGAAGCAATTGGCTGGTTAAGCTTTTAGGCTTTGGAGCAGCACAGTTCAGCTGAGAGGCTTCCAGCCTGAGGAAACAGGATCAGCTGAGGAACTGGCGAGGTGAGGTAGCTGTGGCTTGTTCTGTCTCTCTGATCTTCCAGCATTCACCCCATACCTGGCTCAGGTTTGATTTATTAACGAGACATTTAAGATCCCCGCTGCACTTGTCAAAGGAGGAAATGAGGACAGCTGCCTTAGCAGGAAGTGGAAATTATCTTCAGTTTAGTTGGAAGGGTTTTCTGTTGTTACTTAATGTTATAACTTTAAAAAACAAACTCCAAATAGTCATGACTCCCAATATTTATCTCTATCATGAAAGAAAATAAGGCAGCTGCTCCCAGATTCAGCTGGAAAAGCTGGGTGGAGCTGCTGTGCAATGTGGATGCTCACAAGGGACAAAAGCTGGGCACACGTGTGCAAAAGTGGAGGAGCAGAGTGGCAGTGCTCCCACTGGCAGCTGCAAGGATACTGGGTGGTCTGAGACATAGTGGTGGGGTTGGGGGCAGGGTGGGGTGTATACCTGTTCCACAGATCGTCATCTTCTCCACCCCAGCCCCAGAAGGCGTTAGGAAAGCCATTGATTTTCCGAAACTGTTCTACAGTCAAGCCGCTTACTCCACCAAAAAACTCTGCGTAGGGAAGCCTGAAGGAAGGACAGCAGCCGAGTTAAGAAGATGGAGAGTTGAATTTCCTGAAGAATTTTTCTTTGTTTTCTGGCACTGCACAGATGGAACCTAGAGGCTCACAGCCAGGCAAGAGAACTGAGCACCCTTCCAGGCTCCTAACTGGTTCGCAACAACTATTGTGCAGTGAGTGACAGAGCACAGAATTTAATCCGTGTGTATTGACTGAGTTGTGCAACCATGGTCACAATCAGTGTTCAGTTACTCCTCCACCACCACTACCACCACCGTCACCACCGTCACCACCATCACCACTCAAACATTTCACCCCCACCCAGTCCCACTACTAACTCAGTTTCTACCCCCAGCCCCAGCGCCCAGCCTACTTTGGACACTTTCCACAGCGAACAAGATGGTGACACTTGACCCCATGCCAGTTCACTCCTGAACTCCTGCACACAGTCCTACATGCTGCAAGCCACCCACCAGCTACACCTCACTTCTGCAACTGGCCTTCTAGGAGGAGGAGGCACTCACAGGTACATGTATTTGTCCAGTTTGGTTGCAAAGTGCCTGGGCATCTGTCCACAGCCATAGTAGTTCCGGTCGCTCTCAGGTATATGATCCACATCATGAAAGATCAGACAGTCCCAATCCAAGTCCTTCATGGCTTCTTGAAAGCCGACATTGAAAAGCATGGCTCGGTTAAAGGGCTGGGTGCCAACCTGAAAGAACAAAGGACCTTGAAGCAAAGACCTCACTGCCATCTCTGTACACCAAAAGGGCTCCTAGGAGCCAAAGGGATAGACCATTGGGCCCACAGGGTCTGCAGCATTGCTCAGCCCACAGTCACCCAGGGAGTCCACTGCATTCTGTCTTATTTCTTCAGAGAGCACCTCACAGACACATGCCGCAGCGGAAGACAGAGGCCCACAGCCACAGGACATCCAGGGAACAGGTCGGACTCTACCAAGTCTCAAATCTGTACTATACACACATCTAGTCAAAGAGTGTGCTCATCTCAGCTTGTTTATTCTAAAGGTCCCAATACAACAGTCACTGAGCTCTCTAGAGACTAATGTCTGAGGATTACAAACTCTGTGGCAGGGAGAGACCAGTTCACACTAGTTATGGCCTACTTGAACTACATGTAAATTGACCCCAGCCAGTACCAAACATACACTCAGGACAGGCGCAAGGAAAGTGCTGGTTGTTTTTGATATGTGTCAATTTGACACAAACCTAGACATATCTAAGAAAAAAGACTTCTTTGATTTTGTGAGACAGGATAGGATTTCTCTGTGTAACAGCCCGGGCTGTCCTGGAACTCGCTCTGTTGACCAAATTGGCCTCTAACTCAGAGATCCACCTGCCTCTGCCTCCCGAGTGCTAGGATTAAAGGCGTGCGCCACCATGCCAGGAGGAAAAGCGACTCTTAATTGAGAAAATTCCTCAAGACTGACCTGTAGACAAGTCTATGGAGCATTTTCTTAATTAATGATTTATGTGGGAGGGTGAAGCTCATGGGGACAGTGTCACACTGGGCTCTTTACACCAAAGACAATGTCACTTACAGCTTTCCAGATTGTGAGCTCAGAAGGGAGAGAAGGAAACTAAAGGTCACTCACTTGCTCGACCACATAGAAGGCGAACTGCAGGCGCTGGCGCTGAAGCATGGGGAGCAGGTGTCGCAGGAGGACTGGGAGGTGCTCATGGCGGTTCCTGAAGGGGATGAGGATGGCCACCTGCAGTGATCACAGGACAGGAAGCCACCAGTTAGCTGCTGGCCCTAGCTGCCCAGTTAGTTCTCTGCATTGCTACACAGTTGGGTACCCCTGGATGAGCAACCCTTAGAGAGTGCTGAGGCCCCTTGACATCCTCTAATGCTGACCTGTGCAAGCCACGACACCATGGAACTAACTGGATCCTATCTAGACTGCAGCTCTAGGAGGCATATATACCCAAGGTGACTCAGCACAAAGGTCCTTCTAGGGGTATGCAAACACAAAAGAAGCTAAGCACTTCAATGCTGCACACAGCTCATTCCACACTGGACATCTGTGGACACCTGCTACTGTGCACTAAGCTTATCCTGTGGCTCACATTGTGGCCCACCTCTCCAGGGCCAGCAGCACCTAAGCACTTTATTTAACACTTTGTCAAAGAACGGCCTTAAGTTTCTGTCTCTTCTCCTGACTACAGTCATCCTACAAAGGCCTAAAGGTCCAGTTGGATAATTATACTGCAGTCTACTTATCTACCTTCCAGGAACTTGGGAGACCAGACAGGAAGCTCTGGCTCTGCAGAGACACAGTCCACAAATATGTCTGCTCATCTACTGGTCCTTTCTCCTGCAAATAATCCTGCCTAGGAACAAAAGGGTTCAATGTTGCCATACACCAACAAGGTGCTGCCAATCTCTATGGCTACAGGAGTGTCCTTGGGGAAACCCATTTCTCGAAAATGAGAGGCAGAGTGCAAGTTCCCGGATGTCAGAGCTCTTGAATCCTAGCAATCCCAGATGTGTTTCTAACCTGGGGTCTGACTCATAGCCTACCTTCCATCGAGGCACACAGTCCGAAGGCTTCCAATGGCCTCCGAGTTTGATGGCTGGGTCTCTGGAGAAGAGCTCGTGAATATCGTCCATTCTGATTTCACTCATGTTTATGTCTATTGGGCCCTCTGGACAGAGAGGGAGGAAAAACAATGAAGAATTTCCCAGAGTTTCTTTCCATCTCTGCCCTTTAGTGTGCCACTGCCATCTGACAAAGAGGTGTACCAAAGGACAAGACCTTAGAGGCCGGCTGGCTCCTGCCAAAGCGGGCAAAGAAACGAAGACCTTGAAACTGAGGTGAGGCAGCTCTTTTCCCAGACCCTCCCTGCTATAGGGAGCTCCTGTTTCACTTCTCAGTAAACTGCTTGCCCTTCAAACAAGCCTCTGAGGGCAGCTGGATTCATTGGAGGAGGGACAGGAGAGTGGTGTACTTTGGCTTGGCAGCTCATTCAGAAGCAAGGCCAGCTGCATGTCTCGCCCCAGCCACCAGTGAGTATGGGCTCTGACTAATGGTGCCCAAACACAGAGCACTCATCTTTGACAAAGCCCCAAAACTGAAACCATGACAATCAATAAGTGCTAGGGAAGTCAGGCATGGGCACGCCTTTGATTCCAGCCCTCAGGAGGCAGAGGCAGGAGGATCTATCTCCGTGAGTTCCAGGGCAGCCTAGTCTACAGATCGAGTTCCAGGACAGCTAGGAGTACTAATGTTGGGATTAAATATGTGGCCACCAAACATGGCTTGAATTTTCTTTAAACCAGCATTTTGTTAAGAAAATAACTTTTGCTGGGTCGCGGTGGCGCATGCCTTTAATCCCAGCACCCAGGAGGCAGAGGCAGGTGGATCTCTGTGAGTTCGAAGCCAGCCTAGTCTACAAAGGGAGTTCCAGGACCCTATCTCAAAAAGCAAAAATATAAACAACAACAAAAGGAAAATAACCTCTAGTAACTAGCCAGAATGGGATGGGAAGGAAGTATGGGGTGGAGGTGGGGGTACAATTGAGAACCAAGTATGACACAGAAGAAGGAAGGTGGGTAGAAAGGTCTATTACGTCAAACCAGTTAGAACCAGTGGGCAATTCATACTAAAATGACAAAGCCATGGCTGGATCTTCCTGCAGGACACCTTAAGAAGGTCATTACAAAGGGCAGATACAGCACCATTGAAAATGTGATCACCAGCAACAGGTTTGGCTGAAGAGGAGCTGGGGCACAAGGGATTCCTCCAGCTCCAACTCCCAGGGCAGGGAGCCCTTTCACTATTCAAAGAGGCCGGGAAGCCAGCTGGTCACACCCTCCCTTCCATGTTAACCAGAGACTGTCCTGAAGCAAGGAGGCAAGCTGATCTACTCACTCATGGAAGGGAGCCTCTCTGGGCAAGGGTGGTTGGCAAAGTAGGTGAAATCTTCAGGAAGAAATGTTGTGGTTGGGGGGAAGGCTTCACTGTGGTTCAAGTCCAGAGGATAATCTAGGAAGGGAAGAGAAAGATGGCTCAGCCAGGCACTAGTACGCTGACTCCTTCAGCTCCTCACAAGTGTTTATAGCTTCATGGGAGCAGGTGGTTCAGTGTTGGAGCTCAAACTATGAGACCATCACAGGAAGAAAAGAGGGATTGCTGCACTCGCTCCCTTCCCATCCATCCGCACTGGCACCCTGGGCTTCTGGTACCCAGTTTACAAGTAGTGGAATCGGATGAAGTCTAAACAGCACACACACCCCCACACCCACCCACCCCTCTCATTTTACCAGCACTTCTGACCTCTGACCTGGGCTGCACTTGCTGACAGCCAAGCAGCACATCCCACTACCCCGTTTCTGGTTACCTCTTCTATGAAGTCAATTAGATGAGGAAGGCCAGAGCACTTCCTTCCCACTGCCTCCATGCCTTACCCTTCCGGTCCTATAGTCTCCCAATTACTTGCCATAACAGGACTTAGGGCAATGTTTGGTGCTGATATGGAGATGCCATAAACATCAGGCGTAGCCAAGGAGTGTGGAAGGTGATGCTGCTGTCTGGAGCCATCCTCATCTTCTGGACCTCAATTCGATTTGGAATTGTTCCAGGTTCAGCACTGTGCCCTCCCTTTGCACTGCCTCTCAGAGAAGGACAGGCACCTTCCTACTGTGACAGCGCCCCACTCCTGAACCCTTCACCAGAGCCACTGGATGACCTTCACCCTGTATGCAGGCCTGAGCCTCACTTTTGAAAGTTCTAATTCCCTCTTCTCACTCACTACCAAGCAGGCTCTCCAATGGCTTCCTGGGGGGGGGGGGTGACTCAGTGGTTAGAGCACTGGCTGCTCTTGAAGAGGACTCAAAATCAGTTTCCAGACCCACAGCTCACAACAATCTATAACTCCAGTCTTATAGATCCAGTGACCTCTTCTGGCCTCTGTGGACACCAGGAACATATGTGGCACACAGACACACACGCAAGCAAAACATTCAAATATACAAAATAAACATTAAAAATACTTAAAAAGTGCTCGCTTTCAGCAGCACATACACTAAAATTGTACCGATACAGAGATTAGCATGGCCCCTGTGCAAGGATGACATGCAAATTCATGAAACGTTCCATATTTTTGAAAGCTAGAAGGTCTTGGACAAATGTTATGCAGACACTAAGAGACCACAGATACCAACCCAGGCTATTATACCCAGCAAAACTCTCAATCACCATAGACGAAGTAAACAAAATATTCCATGACAAAACCAGATTTAAACAATACTTATCCACAAATCCAGCCCTACAGAAAGCACTAGAAGGAAAAATCCAACCTAAAGAAGTTAAACACACCCATGAAAACTCAGGCAATAGACAATCACACACCAACAAACACCAAAGAAGGAAAATGCAGCACTACCACAAAAAATAACAGGAATTAACAATCACTGGTCATTAATATCCATCAATATCAATGGTCTCGACTCACCTATAAAAAGACACAGATTAAGAGAATGGATAAGAAAATAGGATCCATCCTTCTGTTGCATATAAGAAACACACCTTAACTTCAACCTCACCTCAGAGTAAAGGGCTGGGAAAAGGCTTTCCAATCAAATGGACCTAAGAAGCAAGCTGGTGTAGCTATCCTAATATCTAATAAAATAGACCTCAAACTAAAATCAATCAAAAGAGATCAGGATGGACATTACACATTTATCACAGGAAAAATCCACCAAGATGAAGTCTCTATTCTGAACATTTATGCCCCAAATACAAGGGCACCCACATGCATAAAAGAAACATTACTAATGCTTAAATCGCACATCAAACCCTGCACATTAGTAGTGGGAGATTTCAACACACCACTCTCACCAAAAGACAGATCTACCAGGCTGAAACTTAACAAAGAAATAAAGGATCTAACTGATGCTATGACTCAAATGGACTTAATAGATATCTACAAAACATTCCATCCTAACACAAAAGAATATACCTTCTCAGCACCCCATGGAACCTTCTTAAAAACTGACCACATGCTTAGTTCACAAAGCAAATTTCAATAGATACAAAAACATAGGAATAACCTCCTGTATCTTATCGGACCATCATGCCTTAAAGTTAGACTTCAACAACAAAAATTACAGAAAGCCTACAATCTCATGGAAACTAAATAATGCATACCTGAAACACCAATGGGTCAAGGAAGAAATAAAGAAAGAAATTAAAGATTTCCTAGAACTCAATGAAAATGAAAGTACAACATACCCAAACTTATGGGACACTATGAAAGCAGTGCTAAGAGGAAAATTCATGGCCCTGAATGCACACATAAAGAAGATGGAGAAATCTCATACCACTGAATTAACAGCACAACTGAAAGCACTAGAACAAAAAGAAACAAACTCACCCAGGAGAAATAGATGCCAGGAAATAATCAAATTGAGGGCTGAAATCAATGAAATAGAAACCAAGAGAACAATACAAAAAATTAATGAAACAAAGAGTTGGTTCTTTGAGAAAATCAACAAGATAGACAAACCCCTAGCCAAATTAACCAAAAGGCAAAGAGAGAACATCCAAATTAGCAAAATCAGAAATGAAAAGGGAGACATAACAACAGACAATGAGGAAATCCAGAGAATCATCAGGTCAACTTCAAAAACCTGTACTCCACAAAATTGGAAAATCTGGAAGAAATGGACAATTTTCTAGATAGAAACCACATACCAAAATTAAATCAATACCAGATAAACCATTTAAATAGACTGATAATGCCTAAAGAAATAAAACAGTCATCAAAAGTCTCCCAACCAAAAAAAGCCCAGGACCAGATGGTTTCAAGTGCAGAATTCTACCAGATTTTCAATGAAGAAATAATTCCAATACTCTTCAAATTGTTCCATACAATAGAAACAGAAGGAACATTACCAAACTCTTTTTATGAGGCTTCAATTACCCTGATACCCAAACCACACAAAGATGCAACAAAGAAAGAGAATTACAGACCAATCTCCCTCATGAACATTGATGCAAAAATACTCAACAAAATATTGGCAAACCGAATCCAAGAACACATCAAAAAAGTTATCCACCATGACCAAGTAGGTTTCATTCCAGGGATGCAAGGATGGTTCAACAAATGAAAATCTGTCAAATGTAATACACCATATAAACAAACTGAAAGAAAAAAACAACAACACATAATCATCTTATTAGATGCTAGAAAAGCTTTTGACAAAATCCAACACCCCTTCATTATAAAGGGAGATTAGAGAGATCAGGAATACAAGGACCATTCCTAAACATAATAAAGGCAATTTACAGCAAGCCAACAGCTACCACGATATTGTATGGAGAGAAACTCAAAGCGATTCCACTAAAATCAAGAACAAGACAAGGCTGTCCATTCTCCCCCTATTTATTCAATATAGTATTTGAAGTTCTAGCTAGAGCAATAAGACAACAAAAGGAGATCAAAGGGATACAAATTGGAAAGGAAGAAGTCAAACTTTCACTATTTGCAGATGATATGATAGTATACATAAGTGACCCCAAAAATTCTACCAGGGAACTCCTACAGCTGACAAACTCCTTCAGTAAAGTGGCAGGATACAAGATTAACTCAAAAAAATCAGTAGCCCTCCTATACACAAATGATAAAAGGGCTGAGAAAGAAGTCAGAGAAACATCACCCTTTACAATAGTATACAATAGTATACAATTACAAATAATATAAACTACCTTAGGATAACACTAACTAAACAAGTGAAGGACCTTTTTGATAGGAACTTTAAATCTCTAAAGAAAGAAATTTAGGAAGATATCAGAAAATGGAAGGATCTCCCATGCTCATGGATAGGTAGGATTAACATAGTAAAGATGGCAATCTTACCAAAAGCAATCTACAGATTCAATGCAATCCCCATCAAAATCCCAACACAATTCTTCATAGACTTGGAAAGAAAAATACTCAACTTCATATGGAAAAACAAAAGATCCAGGATAGCTAAAAGAATCCTGTATAATAAAGCAACCTCTGGAGGCATCACCATCTCTAACATCAAGCTCTACTATAGAGCTACAGTAATAAAAACAGCTTAGTACTGGTTTAAAAACCAACATGCAGACCAATGGAATCGAATTCAAGACCCTGACATTAATCCACGCATATATGAACAGCTGATTTTTGACAAAAAACCAAAACTATACAATGGAAAAAAGAAAGTATCTTCAACAAATGGTGCTGGCATAACTGGATGTCAATATGTAAAAGATTACAAATAGATCCATATCTGTCACCATGCACAAAACTCAAGTCCAAGTGGATCAAAGACCTCAACATAAATCCTGTTACACTAACCTTAAGAGAAGAGAAAGTAGGAAGTACTCTTGAACGCATTGGCACAGGAAACCACTTCCTAAATATAACACCAGCAGCACAGACACTGAGAACTACAGTTAATAAATGGGACCTCTTGAAACTGAGAAGCTTTTGGAGGGCAAAAGACATGGTCAATAAGACAAAAAGACAGCCTACAGAATGGGAAAAGACCTTCACCAACCCCACATCTGACAGAGGACTGATCTCCAAAGTATATAAAGAACTCAAGAAACTAGATTATCAAAATACTGAACAATCCAATTAAAAAGTGGGCTAAAGAGCTAACCAGAGAATTCTCAAAAGAAGAATCACAAATGGCTGAAAGATATTTAAAGAAATGCTCAACATCCTTAATCATCAGAGAAATGCAAATCAAAACGACTCTGAGATACCACCTTACACCTGTCAGAATGGCTAAGATCAAAAACACTAATGACAGTCAATGTTGATGAGGATGTGGAGCAAAGGGAACACTCCTCCACTGTTGGTGGGAATGCAAACTTGTACAACCACTGTGGAAATCAGGATGGCGGTTTCTCAGAAAATTGGGAATCGATCTACCTCAAGACCCAGCCATACCATTCTCGGGCATATACCCAAGGAATACTCAAACATACCACAAAGATATATGCTCAACTATGTTCATAGCAGCACTATTTGTAATAGCCAGAACCTGGAAACAATCTAGATGCCCATCAACTGAAGAATGGATTAAGAAAATGTGGCACATCTACACAATGGAGTACTACTCAGCAGAGAAAAACAATGACAGCATGAAATTTGCAGTTAAATGGGTGGAACTAGAAAAGATCATCCTGAGTGAGGTAATCCAAACCCAGAAGAACAAACATGGTATGTACTCACTCATAAGTGGATTCTAGATATAAAAGCAAAGAACAATCAGACTGCAACCCACAGAACCAGGGAGGCTATACAGCAGGGGGTACCTAGGATGAGTGTGGCTTATAATAAGTTTTGATTTTACTCAACTACTGGGCAAACCTCAATTAAACATTTCACTATTAGGAAAAAAATTTATTCTGGGGCTGGAGAGATGGCTCAGAGGTTAAGAGCACCATCTGGTCTTCTAGAGGTCCTGAGTTCAATTCCCAGCAACCACATCATGGCTCACAACCATCTGTAATGAGATCTGGTGCCCTCTTCTGCGCACATAATAATAATAAATAAATAAAAAAGAATTTATATTGTATCAAGCTGATAATAGAAAAGTAAATAATAAAAATGGGAGGAAAATAAATAACAATACAAGTCTCTCTGCCAAAGCCACTTTAAAACTAACCACAATTTAAACCTTTTCAGCCATCTCCTATCACTATATTTAAAAAAACTGTCTTTTTCTCTTTCTTTCTCTTTTTGGATGGACTATTCTTACGAGGTTCTTAGTTACTTATAAAAAGTCTTGACCCAAGCCTAAGAATTTCTAGCTAATTATTAGATATGTGGGAAGGGAGGCCTTCCAACTATCTGAATTCCTACAGGTTTCCTGGACCCCAAAGACATCTGGAGGACTGGGAAATCCTACCTTAATAAATGCTTACTTCTTTTTTAATATGTGCCTTCTTTTTAATCTTAGAATCTAACTCTCTACTGCACATGCCTCAGCTCAGCATCTCCACCCCTCCCCTCCACCTTGCTATTCCTGGCAACTGGCAGTGAACGTGATATACTTACCGGCTGCTGCAATTGAGATAATCCTCTCCCTTTTTTCATTCATATAACAATTACTTTTGTTTTTACTGTGCTTATCTTAATTCATGCTGTATATTAAATTGTTACTCTCCTCATATATTTCTGTATAAGAGTTCTTGTTTCTGTATTAAAGTAACTTCAGTACAAACTTAGTATTTTTTTTTTCCCAGAGCTAAGAACTGAACCCAGCGCTCTATCACTGAGCTAAATCCCCAACGCCAAAACTTAGTATAAGGTTAAACTAAAGTTCTAAGTTTATAAGGACAACTAACTTATAAACTGTTAAAATAAGTTTACTTTAATTATATAAACTATTAAAGATAATTTTTAAAAAAATACTTTAAAAAAGATGTGGTGAAGCTAGGCAGTGGTGGCGCACACCTTTAACCCCAGCACTTGGGAGGCAGAGGCAGAAGGAACCCTGTTGAGTTCGAGTCCAGCAAGTTCCAGGACAGCCAGGGCTACACAGAGAAACCGTGTCTGGAAAAGCAACAACAGCAGAGGAAAGTACATGATTCTGAAACCTAATGTATCTGATGGTTTCTGTTTCTCTCACTTCGTTCACAGTGGCTGAGCTAGACAACTTCCCATTTACAGCTCTCCACTGCCTTCTAGACTATGGTGCTGAAGGTGGCTGGTGCCATTCAAACTCCTAGGCTTTGTGGGTGGCCAGTAACTTCTTTCTGGAAGTAGAGGAGCTTGCTGTTTGTTCAGGAATTGCAAATGGTTTTGCCTTGCTGGGAATCTACTTCCAACCCTGTGTTGGCTGTTCAGTGGGCCTTTCCAGCCTGTAAGCTCACTATTCTCTGGTCCTGGGACACTCAGGGGAGGGTCACCTGGTGACACGTCCCCCCTTTACTGTCTGCTTTCCCTTGTTTCCGGATCTATCTCAGTAGTAGTGTTGCTAGGCACTGGAGTGGGAAGTCAGGCAGCTGTTAGGGTGTGGACACCAAGTCACACGGCAGGCTGCTCTGGCTGAGCACTGTGGCTCAGAGCCCCACTGTCATTACCTTCAGGTCCTTCACTGGGTCTGGTCAGATTCCCCAGATAAATCTGTCCTAGTCCTCTGCCATCACAGTAGTCATGAATTAAGCACCCTGGCACAGAGAACAGAAGTACACACACCCACACCAAGAGAACTGCTTTACACGTGTGAGGTTCTAAGGGCTCCAGCTCCTTGTCAGGCTGGGGACCAGGCTCTGGGCATCAGGCTGCATAGCCGCTTTTGGCCTTCCTGTGTAGTGTAGCTGTTCTATGACCTTGAAGCACCACCCCGAAAGATGCATCAGGTGACTAACTGCTCCACCTGCCTATGACCTTGAAGTACACATCCCTGGGGTGTGGCCTCACGAACCCTTAAGACCTGGGATGCACAGAGGCAGTTATCTCTCTCGCTCTCTGTTTTGGATGCTGAGACGGACCAGGCAGAAGAACAGCGTGGACATAGCTCGGCTTTCCAGGACCCTACAGTAAATCTCTCTCGCTGTAGTGAGTTTTTATCCCCTAATAAATTCCTTCCCTGTAAGCAGACTCCGTGGATTTCTCGTTATATTTCTGAATCTTGGTGTGTCCCCCCACCCCCCATTACTCCTTTTTGATTTTTTGAGACAAGAGTCTCAAGTATACCAGGCTGGTCCTCAAACTTACTATGTGACCAAGGATGACTTTGAACTTCTGATCCCCAGCTCACCTTTATTCTGATTCCAAAATGTTTGGAACATTGACCATTACAGCTCTGAGGAACTCTGGGGACAATGGGCAGTGAGGATCCCCTGTTGTAGTATTACCAGTTACTGGTTGGCTTCCATGGTCTATGAGGTCCCTGTCCTTCATCTTTGCTTCCCAGCTGAATTTCCTCCCACTGTGGTTTTCTTATACAATAAGAAGGTTTTGTACCATTAAACACACAAAATACACACCATACACACACCACCACCACCACACACACACATATACCACACAAATATGCATGCACATACCATTACATACCACACACACAACTACCACACACACCAACACACACATACACACACACATACACACACACACACACATACACACCACCACCACACACACACATATACCACACAAATATGCATGCACATACCATTACATACCACACACACAACTACCACACACACCAACACACACATACACACACACATACACACACACACACACATACACACACACACACACACACAACACACACACACACACACACACACACACACACACACACACACACTTTCCCACCATTTGAGTTGGATCTAAGAGTGTGTAAGCAGATGCCCCTTTTCCCAGGTACTGTTACCACCACACAGGACAAAGGTTGTGACATCATTCCCCCATAAGGTTCAACAGAAGCACCATGCAGAGAACCCCCTCCAGGAAAGGGCCAGCGGGGCTGTGGCGGCTGCCCCACAGTTTTGCACAGACTGTCTCTTCTCCCAGCCCTTTAGAGTCGCACAGTGTGACAAACACTAGAGCTGGCTCTCGTCCACTCTGGAGCTGGAGACTTTTCAACTCGGGCTGGTTTTCGTTGTTGCTGTTTTTTTCTTAAAGGACACCGAGAGGGTGTCTAAGAGCCAAATGGCTACCACATCCAGGCTTTTATCCGGGGATGGCTTGAAGAGCGCTGGTCTTGTCTTGGGAGGGGCGGGTAGGAAACAGAATGCTGTCCCTTGTTTGGAGAGTTTTTAAATGGCATGATTATGCTTTTTTAAAAGCTTTTTAAATTTTAGACTTATTTTATGTGTATAAGTGCTTTGCCTGCATGTGTGTCTGTGCACTACTTATGTGCCTGGTGTCGGCAGAAGTCGGTTGAAAACTGGAGTTACAGGTGGTGGTGCACTGCCATGGGGGTGCTACGAACTGAATTCAGGTTCTACAAGAGCAGCCAGTGGTTTTACCCACTGGGCCAGCTCACCAGCACATCCAGCGGAGATTATATCTTTGCATACCAATCTTTACACTCAACAGGAGAGCAGCATTTCTCCCCTGGAGCTGGGAATGGACTCAGGGCTTTGTACACACGAGACAAGCATTCTCCATTTATTCATCCATAGATCCGCCCTGATTTTATTTATTTGTTTGTTTGTTTATTTATTTAGTTTGACAAGGTCTCATTGTATAGCCTATGCTTCTAAGTGTTAGAATTTTAGGTTAGTACTTCAATAATAGGTATTATTTTAAATGATTCTGAGAGCTATATTATTTCTCTTTAAGAAAAAAAATGAGGGGCTAGAGAGAGATAGCTTAGTGGTGAAGTTAAGAGCACTGGGTGCTCTTCCAGGAGGGTCAGGTTCAATTCCCAGCACCCTCATGGCAGCTCACAACTGTCTATAACTCCAGTTCCAGGAGATCTGACACCTTCACACCAATGTACATAAAATAAAGTTAAATACATTTTAAAAAGAAAAGGGGGAAAAATGAAGCAGGAGAGATGGCTCAGCAGTTAAGAGTGCTTGATGCTCTTGCAGAAGACCCAGGTTCACTTCCCAGCACCCCTACTGGCTGGCTCACACCCACTTGTAACTTCAGCTTAAAGGGACCCAACACTTTTCTGGCCTTTTTGGGCACCTACAAACATGTACTCAAGTACTCTCTCTCTCTGTCTCTCTCTCTCTCTCACACACACACACACACACACACACACACACACACACACACACACACTTAAATAAATCTTGAAAAAAGGTAAGGAATTGAGATTAGTGAGATGGTTTAGTAGGTAAATGCAGTTGCCACTAAGCCTGATGATCTGAGTTCAACTCCTAGGACCCACTTGGTGGAAGAATTAACGCCTGCACTGTAAATGTGCGGCTGCAGTTCCTTGTAGCTGTCTCCAGGTGGACCCTTGGGCTAGCAGCACTGGCGTCACCTGTGAATTTGTTACATTTACAGGCTCAGCCCTGGCTGTCCTAGTTCAAGTGCCTGGGGGCAGATGCAGGAAACTTCCAAACTCACTCCATGGTATATTCATGTTCCAACACAAATAAATTAAAAAAGAAATTAAAGCAGGGTGTAATGGTGCACACCTTTAATCCCAGCACTTGAGAAGCAGAGGCAGGTGGATCTCTGAGTTTGAGGCCAGCTACGGCTACATAGGGAGACACTGTCTCAAAAACAAAACAAAAAGCCATTTTCTGAACGATGAACTTGAATTCAGAATGAAACTGTAGCCTTCTTGTTACCCTAACATCCCCTGAGCAGGAGTGACGACTCCCGCCCAGCCCTTCTTTCAACACTCTCTTTTGGAGATAATTACTCAGCCTCCCTGCCTCTCCTGGGAGCAGACATTCCATAGGGCCCTCTTCCCTAGAGCTTACCTGAATCGTTCAGGCTGCTGTTCCTCTTGGCATAGGCGCTGCGGACTACCTGCTCATACACCTGGGCACCGATGGTCCTCACATTGTCCCGAAGCAGGATGCCTTGAGCCTGCACCATGAAGAGGTAGGTATTCACTGTGGAAAAGAGGGCGAAGGAGAGCTGAGTAAGAAGCAGGGACAAAGTATGCATCACACAACTTGGGGGCTTTTGCTCCTTTAAAACTTTCTTCGGCTCTAAAGGCTTCCACAGTCTTTCCTCTAGCACACTGACAATCAGAAAGACCTTCACAGACCAATGGTAACACTTGGCAAAGAGCTCTGCTCTTAACACATCCACTTTACACTTGATATCACTAAGAATGAAGCAACAGGCCACTCTGTTCCCCAGGCACTGAAAGCTCTGTGTCCCAACACCTTCGTATGATGATGGACTAAGATGCTCCCCCCAGCCTGCCAACACCCAAGGCACAGCTGAGTGCTCTTCAGGTAATGTGAGTAAACCAGAATGTACTGGTGAGCAAGCGAGGTAGTGGATGGGCTAGCCACGGTCTCCTTGAGCTGGTGTGGCTGCTCCAAGAGGGAGTCATACCCCAGAGGTCATAATACCCTCTTTTCTAGCCAGTCTCTCCGTGCCTTACTCCCTTCCTTTCACAGGGAAAGGATTGCCTTACAAGGGTGGCTTATTTACAAGCCATCCCTGCTACAGTCTGAGGTGGAATCTTCAATGTATGGCTGGCTTCCAACATGGCCTCAGGCTGTAGTACAGGGCTTACTGTCTTGGAACTCCTCTGTGCTCAGCACACATAGCCTTGGGCTGCAATTCTGGCTCAACAAGCTGTATCTTGGTGACAGGCACTGTTATTATCACCGGGTCCCATACATAATGGGCAGTAACAACTGCAGGACTAATGCCAATTCACTCCACTCCAGCCTAGAGTCTGATGCTACACTGGAGTGGGGACAAATCGGCTGGACAGCTCAATGTGGAGACCGGTCCATATTAAGAATACCTTCAGAATGGAGTCCATGGTAGCCCAACAGAGCTCTGTGCTGGAAGACACATGCAGTCACCCCACCCTCCAAGAACAGAACAGATGTAGGGCTTGTTCTCCAGAACTTCAGAATCTTTTTTTTTTTTTTTTAAAGTTTTAGTTTTTCAAGACTGGGTCTCTCCTCTGTGTGGCCCTGGCTGTCCTGGACTCGCTCTGTGGACTGGCCTCCTGGGCTGGCCTCGAATTTACTTGCCTCTGCCTCCCAAGTGCTAGGATTAAAGGTGAGCGCCACCAGCACCGGCTTGAACTTCAGAATCTTTAGATGTAGCCTCTGAGAAGGTTTCTATTTCCAACCTGCAGTGCAGTGCACTCACAGCAGGAGGGAGCCACAGTTCATCTATTAAAAATGAGATTTTCAACTTCTTCTCAGAGCTCTTGCTTGCTTCTGTGGCACTGTTCTGTGTTCCCATAACTTGGTCCTCCTTCATTTCCACAGCTGTCAGAAATCACCTTGAACACAAGCCGCTCTTTCAGTGGGTGCTGGTGGAATATGGTATTCGTGTGTGAAGGCTAGAGGGCAAATTTGGGTGTTAGCCTTAGGAATATCATCAGCCTCCATTGAAACAGGCCTTCTTTGTGGCCTGAAGCTTACCAGCTAAGCGAGACTGGCTGGCCAGAGAGTACCAGGGACTTCAAGTCTCCACTGCCCAGATGCTGGGATCACAGCACAAGGTACAGGCCTGGCATTTTCCCGTGGGTGCTATGGATGGAACTCAGGCCCTTTGGAAGTACTTTACCAACTGAGCCATCTCTGTCCCAGACCAAAGTTTGTGGAAGCATTCAGAGTACTAGGGTACTGCAGACAAATACCCCACATCCGTGTGCTGAAAGGTAATGCTAGCAGAGAGGCTCCACTGGCACAGCTATGCCACTCTTCCTTGTTCAACTGTCCCCCAAAGAGAGTTCAGAAAGCCTGTTTCCTGCATCTGCCCCCAGGCACTTGAACTAGGACAGCCAGGGCTGAGCCTGTAAATGTAACAAATTCACAGGTGACACCAGTGCTGCTAGCCCAAGGGTCCACCTGGAGACAGCTATAAGGAACTGCAGGCGCACATTTACAGTGCGGGTGTTAATTCTTTCTCTCTCTCCATCTCCCTAAAGAACCAAAAAGGAGAGGAATCCTACAACACTGCAGTGACCTCTGAGCACCTTCAGCAGTCATCAGTGAAGCAGGATGAAAAGTAACCTGTGGAGCCCAGAGGTCAGCATCATGTGTTCATCTACCATATCTCTCCACCTTATTTTTAAAGACCGGGTCTCTCACTGAACCTGGTGCTCATCAATTGTGGAGGCTGTCCCGCCAGTGAGCTGTGGGGAATTGATCCCTGTCTCTGCTTGCTCAGTGCTGGGATTGCAGGTGCACACCGACCACACCCAGTCTTTGTTTTGTTTTTTCAAAACAGGGTTTCTCTGTGTAGCCCTGGCTGTCCTAGAACTCATAGATCTACCTACTTCTGCCTCGCTCTGGGATTAAGAGTGTGTGCCGCCATAGCTATCGTCACACCCAGCCTTTATGTGGGTGCTGAACTCGGGTCCTCATGCTTACACACAGAGTACTTTACCCAGTGAGACACCTCCCCAGCACTGCTTTGGTTCTTTTGAGACAGGGTCTCCCTATAAAATCCAAGCTGACCATAATCTGGCTGTGTAATTCAGGCTGGCCTTGAACTCACAACCCTCCTGTCCTCAGCCCAAGTGCTGGGATTATAGGTGTGTGCCACCTTCCTCAGCTACAACTATTTATTTTTCTCTTACAGCTAAGTTTTTAGCATCCTGTTCCATTGTGCTGTCACAAAGGAGCCATGTGCTTAAATAAAACAGGTACTAGGATGGAGCTAGACTAGACCATCAGTGTTCTTCTTTGCACATAACTGCCAGATGGATTTTATTTTAAGATTTATTTATTTATTATGTATACAGCATGTATGACCAGAAGAGAGCACCAGACCTTATTACAGACGGTTGTGAACCACCATGTGGTTGCTGGGAATTGAACTCAGGACCTCTGGAAGAGCAGCCAGTGCTCTTAACCTCTGAGCCATCTCTCCAGCCCCCAGATGGATCTTTCTAGACTTAGCCACACACATCTCCTGCTTTGCTGGGGTTGCTACTAATACACAGATTTTGACATACAATCCCAAGAAATCTTCAGACCTGGGTCAACACAGAGTTCTGGAGGAGCTTTTCCTTTCTACCCCAGTTGTCTCTGGTAACCTGATAAAAACACCCTGACAAAAAACAACCCAAGGCAGAAGGATTTTGCTCGGCTTACAATTCCAGCTTGTAGTCCATCACTTTGAGGAAGTCGAAATGTGAAGCATCTAGAACAGAGATGTAACAGTGTGCACACTTGTTAGCACTCAGCTTGCTTTTGACTCTGCTGCAGTTCAGGGTCCACTTTTAAGCTTGGCTTTGGGGTCAAGATGACTCATTGGATGAAGAATCTTGCCTGGATTCAGGTGGTAGGAGATGTGATTCTTGAAAACTGTCACACCCCATAAGCAAATAATTTTTTTACAGGGTTTCTCTGTGTAGCCCTGGCTGTCCTAGAACTTTCTCTGTAGACCAGGCTGGCCTGGAACTCAGAGATCCACTTGCCTCTGCCTCCCAAGTGCTGGGATTAAAGGCATGCACCATCACCACCCCGCAATAGATAAGTTCTAATAAAAATTTAAATTGACTTGCAATGTGTTTTATTAATAGTTTGTGAATACTGTCTCCTGAATAAGTCTTATCATTTTACTAAGAAAGTCACACAGGGGTTTGGAGAGATGAGTCAGCAGTTAAGAGCACTGGCTGCTCTTCTAAAGGTCCTGAGTTCAATTTCCAGCAGCTACATTGTGGCTCACAACCATCTATAATGGGATCCGATGCCCTCTTCTGATGTAAAGGAGTACATGCAGATAGAGCACTCACAGACATAAAACAAATTTTTAAAATCTTAATTTAAAAAAAAAAAGCAAAGAAATTTATACAGACATACACCACTAAAGCCTTTCTGTTTAACACAGGAACATGCTCAACCCTGAGAAACATGAAAGACCAGGAGGCAAATGTTGCCAAACAAAGGGAGTCAGAACCATCCAACAAACATCGTCCAGAGACAATGACTTCCAAGAATACAGAGAATCAATCAGTCTGCAAGACATTGCCATCTGCAAATACAGTCTCCTTTGGACCGGGTCCAAACTGTCCCCAGTGATGTGCAACACTATTTCTTATTCCACTTTCCCCCACACCCCCACTTCCATGTGTGTCCCTCCTACAGTGTCTCAGCCTCCACCCTGGGTGTGCTACAGACAGACAGCTGCTCACAGGGATAGCACTGGTACTCACTCACAGAGAGGCCCAGGTGCAGCTGCTCATCTGCTCCCCAAAAACTGTCAACTTGAACCCCCTTCAGAGGGCTTCACAACAGATAGCTCAAGGCCTCTGCTATTCTCCAAACCAGCACCTGGCCCTGACAGGTCACCAGCAATATCAACAGGTTCTCTATAGAACTGGCTGCAGAAAATTCTGCTTGAGGATATTTCTAGTAATAAACCTACTATCACTTGGGTAGAGTCACTGGATATCTGCTGAATGTTGGTAAACAGCAACCACAGCATGTTATTATTAACTCTTACTAAGCTTGCTGGAGGCAGAATACCCTTACTCTTATTGTTAAGTGCCCTTCTGCTCCATGCACAAGTGACCAACAGTGGCCGTGTCCCTCCCACCCCTCAATTACATGTGCAAGTGACCAAGGGTCACAGAGATGAACTGCACATAGGAACTTTCGAACATCCCTAGAAACTACTAAACTTAGCCCCACATGACACATGAGCTAGTGTGTGAGCAGGCACAGGACTTCCAGTCTAAACGTTTACTCACTCTGAACTGCATCTTTATAAGGTAGATGCCATCCTGACCCTTTTCCCATGTGAGTGTCAACACTCTTTGTTTCAAATTGCCTCCGGGGCACTGGCCCACGGTCATGTGGTTAGTGAAGTCAAAAAAATCCCTTAAGTACAAAGCCAGGTGTTCTGGAACTCTGTAATGAGCCTTACTTTGACAAGCAGTACTTTCCAGAACCATGGTCCTGATCAACACTGATCGAACTGCAGTGAAAAGTCAATTTTAGCTTGACATCCAACTGAGAAGTGCTCCATGGTGTCAGTAAGTGCCTCTGCAGACTTTAGACTTAACTTCACACAGCCCCTGGGTGAGGGGTGAGGGAAGCTATGACAATATAGAACAGGCACCAGCTCAGAAATGCTACCACAACGTGCCCTCTGCTAACGTGACACTTAGCACAAATCAGCCTTGCTGATAACACTGTAATTATTACCCAGCCCCATGTCTAGATTGAGGAATCTCTTATAACAATGACACAGATAAAATACATAAGCTTCTCCTTGCAGACATGGCTTCCCCAGAGCACTTCCAGGCACAGAGCTGGAATCTCCTCTCTCCTCCTGGATTCTAATCAACCTGCAGTTTTCTCTTGAACATACACTAGCAAAACTAAGAGACAGACAAACCCCTCACAAAACTACCAGATTGGAAGTAGAATACTGTGATATAATGAGCCCACAAGGAAAAAAAGGGAGTTTAAATGTCTTATGTAGACCTGCGCACTTGTTAGTGAGCCTAGAAAGCTAGTGTCTAGGAAGCAGAGCACAGCAGAGTAGGGAGCTGTGGAAGGAGCATAATCACAGGGGCTTCTGTGCCATGCTCAGGCTGTAAGCAACACTTTGAAAGTCAAGATGTTGATGAAAGGGTCCAGGACTACACTTTGAGAGAGCCAGCTAATGGGAAATACTCAAAACAAGTGAACCCCCCACCCACACACCAAGGTTCCAAAGCCAGGCCTGGAGACTTGTTCCTGTAAAGCTTTGCTTGGAAGACTGAGGCAGGAAGAGGCCAGCCTGGCCTACACAGTGAGTTTTGGGCCACCCTTGGCAATAAAGTAAGATTCTGTCTCTAAATAAAGTACATTAACTATAGTAGCACAGGCCTGCAATGCCTGCATGTGGGAGGCAGAAGCAGGAAGAACGGTCCCCAGTTCAAGGCCAGCCTGGTCTGCACAGCAGTAAGACTCTGTCTTGGTCTGTGAGTTGGGGAAATGGGTAAAAGCCAAATCTGACAACTTGAATTTGATCTCCAAGACCTATACTTCAGAAGGCACCAGAGGTAAAGTCTCTGCTACAGGGGTGAACAAGGAGATTCAAAGCACATGTGTCAGAAGAACAGTGTGACTCCCGTGTGCTGGAATACCTGTGAAGCTGCATGGCTCCTATGACTGACATCTGCTAAGCTCATGAATAGCTGAATCCCGCCCTAACCACCAGAGATTGCAGAGTCCCAGCATTCATGAAGGTTCTCAGTGAAGAATGACCCATTGATTCTGCATCTGCATGGCTTCCTATGGAGTCAGTGTACTTCCTGCATCCTCCTGCACAGTGTGTATTCTAATGCCTGTGTGTGTATGACCCCTGAGGTCACTGACATGCAGGTTGTTGCCTGAGTCACAGAGCAGGAACAGAGGTCTGTCTAAGTCATCTGACCCTGTGAAGTCAGATTTCACAACAGATTTCTTCCTTTGATGTGATCTTTTACTGTCAGGTCACATGCACAACAGATTCCCAGTATTTTCAGTGCCAGGCACCAACACAACATGCCAGGAGGCATCCTGAGCACCTTCAGAGATTTATAAAATTTAAAAAATTTGATGCGAAATAAGTCACCAATTTAATGCATTTCAAATCTACTCACTGCACACGCTGGGAAACAGTCAAGAGAGAGGTTATGGCACACATGGCACACAGCGACACACCAATTTTCTTTTTTAAAAAAGGAAAAAAATGCTAGAAAGATGGCTCAGCAGTTAGGAATGCTTACTGAGCAGGGCTGGAGAGATGGCTCAGCAGTTAAGAGCACTAACTGCTCTTCCGAAGGACTAGGGTTCAATTCCCAGCACCCACATGGTAGCTCACAACTGTCTGTAACTCCAAGATCTGATACCCTCACACAGACACACATACAGGCAAAACACCAAAGCACATAAAAATAAAAATAAATTATTTTAAAAATGCTTACTGAACAATCATGAGAACCAGAATTCAGATCCCAGCACCCATGTAATGAACCTGGCATTCCAGCTCCAAGGTAGAGGGGCAGAGACAGGGATTTCTGGGGCCTTCTGACTTCGAGTCTAACTGAGGAAACTCGAGCCCTAGGTCCCTGGAAAAAAACTTGCTTCAAAGGCATAGGGAGAAAGTGATAGACAGGGATACTTGGTGCCATCTGACACACATGCACACATGTCTGCATATACATGTGCACATGCATTCAATCCTAGCACTCAGGAGGCAGGGGCAGGAAGATCTACAGAGTGAGTTCCAGGACAGCCAGGGTATGTAGTGAGACCCTGTCTCGTAGGGGAGGGGTTGTTCTCAAACGCACACAAACACTTACACACAAATAAATCTTTTAAAAAATTATTTTCTCTAAAATGCAGGAAGAATTTTTTTTGACTGCAAAATTTGCATGTATACATTGTCACATCCTTTTAAATGCTTTGAAGCAGCAGAAACTGCTTAAGGAAACTGGAAGTAGAATCACACAGGACAAAGGGCAAAGGTTTCACTTCAGGCTAACTCTGGGAAGAAACTGCCGTGCTCTCAAGGGCTGTCCCAACCTGGTACAAAAGCCATTCAGTCCACCACAGGTTGTTTCCAGTAAACTTATTTCCAAGTATTTTTTTACAGTGGTAAAATCAACAGTCATGCAGTGTCTCAAAAATAGTCCTACAAACCTGCCAGTCTTTTTAAAGTCTGGATTACTAAATGACACACGATTAGATATGAGCACATATCTAAACAAAGCTCGCTGGGCAGCTCATGACAGGCAGGTAAGCACAGCTTCCACTCTCACTGTCTGTTTATGAGAATGGAGTTCTTTATGTATTTATATAAGCAGGAATATAAATTCTAATTGCAACTAAGAATTTTTAATTCTGAATAGCATGACACTGACCAACCCTTACAAGTGCCAACACCGGGCACATGTCCCACAGAGAGCTCAGCAAAGATGTCCAAATCTTATACCGTATGCCCAAAGGGAACCCTGGGCCAGAAGAAACCACACATAAGCCTTCAAACACTGTCAACATCACACATATGTTGGCCAGCACCCCGTGCACTGGACTGGGTGATGTGGAAGAAAGATACTGTGAGAGGTATAGCTACCTGCAAGGCTCTCTGTCTGTCTGGTCCCTTGTCACAGTCTCCCTCTCTCCAATTGCAGCCTTGGTCTGTCCTGTGGTATCAGGTTGCTTGCTGCTGCTGGCACCTACTCATGAGTTCTTACCTTTCCTGATGCCCCTCTATCCCACGACTGGAACTGCTGTCTCCTATCTCCAGTCTTTCCAGTCGACACACCTACCCTGGCCATGCCTGCTTCATGAAGAAGCACCTCACCCTTGAATGAGCTGCAGGCTGGCACACTGCTATGGCTTCTTGTGGTTACCGTCCTTGAATGACCTCTGCTTCACAAAGGCCAACAAGGGACAACACATTCTCAAACTTTCCTTGTCTTGAAGCTGAGAAGAGCTTCCCAGAACCAGAACTATCTATAGAAACTAAGAACAAAGGCTCCAGCATTCCTCTCCTGAGAATTGCATTTATACCACACAAATGGCAGCCATGACAGGAGTAAGAATCTTCCTCTGGCTTCATGTGGTGGCTTGAGCATACCTATAACCTTGGTACTTGGGATGTACAGATAGGAGGACCAGAAAGTCAAGGCTATATACCAATCTGAGGCTAGCCTGGACTACATGAGACCCTGTTTCAAAAGACAACAAAACAAAACTTTATTTTCTTTTCTTTGTTCAATAAACCATTTCCCCAACCCTATGGAAAAGCTGTTGTATAATAAAGGGGTACTGTGTCAAACTTTACTAATCTTCTGCTCTCTTGCATATAGTCCAGATCAAATATCTTCTTTTTCTTAGGTGATACATCTCACTGCAACCCAGGCTGGCCTTGATCTTGCATCCTTTTGCCTCTGTCTCCCACCAAGGCTCCAAACATCATCTTCGATGCAACCTCTTCACTAACCCTCTTTGGAAAGGCCATCTCTCTTGTGTCTAGTGAGGATGACACTGTAACTGAATTACTGTTAGCCTGGAAGATCCTAGCAGATTAATGGGGGTTGTTATCCATTCTTTGCAAATTTCCGTTTCTAAGAAGGCATCATCCAGTTCATATTAACACCTGCCTTGCCAAACATTTGAGGTAAGAACCAAGCTTTCATCAAAATAGTCAGAGATCCAGAGAACTAGAAACTGCCCAGCCTGAGGCATACTCAGTAAGTAAAGCAAGGCTTTCCAGAGCAGCCTGAGGGCAGAGGCCTCCCGCCAGTCTAGACAGCAGGCTGCAGCTATGGCCTGCCGGTAGCCCCCGACAGCAGTGCATGCAGAAGATGAGGCCACAGAAGACAGACAGAGGCTGCAGAAGATTGCTCGCACTCTTCTCTCCTCAGCTGTGCTGTTCTTCTTTACTTGACCCAGAATGTTCAGCCATTAACTTCCCCCTCTGGCCTTGTGATGTATGAGTAGTAAAGCCAGTTAGTTCTGATGAACCAAGTCCACAGAAGCAGGGGAGCCAACTACTCTATGACAGAAGAATGGCTAACAAAGCTCAGAGTAGCTGGGTACAGTGGCGCACGCTTTTAATCCCAGCACTCAGAGGCAGAGCCAGGTGGATCTCTGTGAGTTCAAGGCCAGCCTGGGCTGCATAGTAAGACCATGTGTCAAAACAAAGTTGCAGAAATTTGATTTTAGATATATCTAAATTGCCAACTAAGCCTAAGTCAAATATATTAAAACTAAGAATCCTGTAAACCTGTAAATGAATCAAGGATCATAACTCAAGAATAGAGACCCCAGTTGACTGTGTATGAAGTTAAAGTACCCAGTGGCTATCCTGTGTCCACCCAGCCATTGTCTGGTTTCCAGGATCAAGAATATCATTTATTAGGCTGGAGAGATGGTTCAGGGGTTCAGAGTGTGTATTACTCTTCCAGAAGAACCTGAGCTCAATTCCCAGCACTCACTTCAGGTGGCTCTCAAATGCCTGTGACTCTAGCTCCAGAGAATCCCACACCACTGGCCCCAGGAGTACCCATATACACATGGCGCGTGCGCGCGCACACACACACACACTTCAAGCCCTTGAGACCTTGTCTCAAAACACAGGCACACACACACCTGGCAGGGTGGAGTGGGGTTCGGGGCGTGGTCATTTTCATTCCTACCACTCCAACACCTGTCAAACAGTCTATGAGCAGCCCTGTGGGCCAGACATGTACCCAGACAATGCCCTTGCTACATGTCTTGACTGAAAGACCCCAAACCAAGATTTCAGAAATCAACTCTTCATTCAGCACAGAAAAGCATGCACTCTGGACGAAAGGACAGGGAGCAGGAGGAGGGACATCCAAAGTCATATGTGTAGGCGCCCTGAACACCAATTACTCACTTTCAAGCTACTGCTCTGCTACTGTTACTCTCATTCAAGGCATAACATAAAACAATTAAAACTAAGTAAATGAATAAGTGCATAGGTTAGCAGTTAAACTCAGTTCACACTGATGCCATGCTGGCAACCATATAGCTCTGAAATGCAGCAAAAATTAAATTACAGTAGCTGTAATAGATTTGGCATTTTATTTTTAAATATTAACAAGACTGCCAGGGAGAGTACATTTATCAAGGGATGGAGCTCAGCAGCAGCCTTGCTCACTTGGAGGCCAATTAGCTTCCCCATCTTGCCTAACAACAGCCTTTCTGGGTGCTCAGGGCCTCTTGGGACTCTGGATTTTCGGCTCGGCCTCTCCCAGAGCCTCTATGGATCAGCGCACCAGGGGCTCAGCATGCAGGCTAACCCAGCAAACCTATCTTGCTTTGTTTAGTTTCTTTTGCTGTTTGAAGATTAAGGAGTTCGTGGTGAGCCTCAAGGCCAGCCTGGGCTACATGAAACTCTTTATCAAAACACCAAAGAGGCTGGCAAGATGACTCAGCAGGTAAAGGAACTTGCTACCAAGCCTAATAACTCTGAGTTTGATTCCCAGAATCTACAACAGTAGAAGAGAATCAATTCCTGTAAGCTGCCCTCTGACCTCAAGTACATCATGGTGCACACACACACACACATAAACCAAACACACACCACACACACTCACATAAATAAATAAAATAGGGCTGGAGAGATGGCTCAGAGGTTAAGAGCACTGACTGCTCTTCCAGAGGTCCTGAGTTCAATTCCCAGCAACTACATGGTGGCTCACAACCATCTGTAATGAATGAGATCTGGTGGCCTCTTCTGGTCTTGCATACATGCTGTATACATAATAAATAAATAAATCTTTTTTTAAAAAAAAATTAATTAATGTAAAAACTCCCCTAAAATTAAAACAATAGAAGACAAGGGGCCAAGGGGTTAGGGAAACACAAAAACTAACTTCAGTGCCCAGTACCCACATTAAAGAGCTAGGTGTAGCCGGGCGTTGGTGGCGCACGCCTTTAATCCCAGCACTCGGGAGGCAGAGGCAGGTGGATCTCTGTGAGTTTGAGGCCAGCCTGGGCTACCAAGTGAATTCCAGGAAAGGCGCAAAGCTACACAGAGAAACCCTGTCTCAAAAAAACAAACAAACAAACAAAAAAGAGCTGGGTGTAGTGGGGTGCACATCTAGAGCTGGGGAGGCAGAGACAGCAGATCCCTGGCTTAATAGGCAGGCAACTTAGCCTACTTGGGAAGATTCAGGCCAGTGAGAGACCCTGTCTCAAAAAATAAAACAAGGTATGTGGTACCAAAGCTGACCTCTGACCTCTTTATGTATTTGAGCACGTGTACACATGCATGCATACATACATACACACACACACACACACACACACACACACACACACACACACACACACAGGTTACTTGCTGTTTAGTTTCTCCTTTTGCCTTGTCCTTTCCTCCTGACTCACCTTTAAAGTCAGCCAAAGAAAGATCTGGAGAAATGGGTCAGCAGTTAAGAGCACCTGCTACTCTTCAGAGGTCTGGGGTTTGGTTACCAGCACCACAAGGAGGCTAACAACTGTCTGTAACTCCAGTTCCAGGGGATCCAATATCCTCTTCTGGTCTTTGGGTACCAGATGCCCACATGTACAGACATGTACATGCATACAAAATACCCATACAGAAGGAAGAAAGAAGGAAGGAGGCAGGTGGATGGGGGGGGGGGCAGAACAGCTTGACCACACGGCTGCCATGGCAGGCTTGGAGGCCCAGACACAGCTTCTGTGGCAGGTTTGCTGGCGGGCAGCACTGGGATCCAGGAGGGGCCACGGGCTGACTCTACTCAAGGAGGACCTGTGTCTTGGGGGTAGGTATTTGACATTCCAAACATTCCCTTTACCCCTGGACAAATGTCAGGTAATCAGCATCCTGGGCCCTGGAGGTCCCCTGACCCCATCCTCTGCTATGATAAAAACTCCACCCTGCCTGGGCTCGGGGCTCTCCGCTCTCACCGCTGCATAGGACAGTCTAAGCACTGAGCTTAAAATAAAGGCTCTTTGCTTATACATATGGGATTCAGTCTCCATGGTGGTCTTTTGGGGTCCCCATGACCTGGGCATAACAGTAGGCAGAAAGGCAGGAAGGCCAGCTGAACCCCAACATTCAGAATCCCTAGGGCAACTGAGCATCTTAGTTCATGGTCAGGAGTTTGCAGCTGTAGGCTTCACTCTATGGTCTGGAAGATAATTGAAGATTGGGTAGCCTCATATTTTAGAGTAGGGGGCTATGTCCTGGGGCTACCCCAGGAGTCGTTCCTGAATTCAAACACCTACGGGCCCTACCAGAGAGTCTTTAAGAGTCAATGTTTACTATGCTCTAGCTTCTAGAGCCCTCCCATAAAATGGCTCTGTCTACTAAATAAAGGGCAAAAGACAAGTCCCTTAGAGACTATAAAACAACCCGGTGTGGCAGTACATGCCTTAATCCCAGCACTCAAGGGCTGATGCAGGAGGACTGCAAGCTGAAGATCAGCCCAGGCTACACAGTAGAACCCCCATCTCAACAAAAACAACAGTGCTTGTGTCTCAACATCTACCCCAACACACCCTCTAATCAGGCTTTTCCGGGACTGTCCTGCTAATTTGCAGTTAGAACAAACACACTCAAGAAAATGATGTTCCCAGCAGGACACCATGTGGGGATGAGAATGGGCCTGCATTTTGGCCCAATAACTGATGCTGGAAGCAGCAATACAAGCAGAGATGGAGTCAGGCTATTGACTGAGGACTGTGCTAACCCTGCCCCCAAACACAGGACAAATGGTCCAGTTTCAGACAGACTTGTCAATCCATTTCACTCTTCCTAGCATACCCAGCAGTTACAGAGCAGGATCATGGATAACTTAAAGCCAGAGCTGGGACTGTAGCTCAGTGGCAAAGTGCCTGTTTCTCATGTCTAAAGCCCTGTGTTTAATTCCAGCACCACAAAAAAGAAAGATGGAGGTCAGCTTAGTGATGACTGTCTCAGGGCCAGCCCAAGACAAGCAAAGAAGCAGAGAAAACGAGCCCTGGGCTCAGAGCAGAGATGCAATGTCTCAGATCAGAGAACATGAGAACAGTCTGGCTGGCGACTGTGGAGGCCCATCCCTTTGTTCCTCTACTGTCCTAGATGCACAGGAACCAACCAACTGTGGCTGTAAGACAAGTGCTCACCACAGCTTAAGTGAAGACTTGTCTGAAGGACAAGCCTTGTAACGAGCTAAGAGATTTAAGAAGCCACCAGGCCCATGCTCACTGACATCCAGCATTACTGAGCCCATGAGCCAGCTAGGGGTACAGCAGGGCCCTGGGAGGGCCAAATGACATGGTCTTCCCAGACTTCCCTCCTACACACACCTTAGTAAAGAAGAAACTTAAGTAAAACTTCAGAGTCTTTGATAAAAGCGGCTTTACTATATCCCTGTTTTACAGAAAGTGGCCAAGAGCCACTATTACGGGGCTGCTAAGACTTGGAGAGCCCTGACCACCTACTGTGAGCACTGTCAATGCTGTGACGCTGGTAGCCAAAGGAGTGCTGGAAACTCAAAACAGAGTCCCACAACCTCCTGCACAGACTACTCTTGTCCCATGCCTACTACGCAAAGAACAAGCTAACAGGAGAGACAACAGTAAACAAAGGACACCTCGTCTTCCTTGACCCTTCCTACAGCTGCCTGCTCAGAACTGCTGGGATGACTAAAGGGATCATGGGAAATGACGAGAATGGTCTCTTGGATAGTAGCCTAAGCTCAGCTCCATTGGGGGGAAGGAGGGCAGTGACAGTAAGACAGGGTCTCTCTGTGCAGTCTCAGCTGTCCTGTCCTAGAACTATGTAGCCTCAAACTCAGAGATCTGCCTGCCTCTGCCTCCCCACTGCTGGAATTAAAGGCATATGGCTTAATCCAGCTTCATTTTTAAAATACCCTCTTGCCTCTTTCTTTTCCACTTTTCAAAAAACTAAGCAGAACTTTTTTTAAACTGCTAGTCCTGACATAAAACTAAATATTAACCTTCATCTGTCCTTCTATTAACACTGCTAGGTCTTGATGACAAGCTGAATATTGGCTAAATAAATACACAAGTATCCTGTTTCTGGTCAACCAAGCATTTCTTCAGTGGACTGGACTCCTGAAGCCCAGAGTCAGGTTTCCCATGACACATATCATAGCCACAATGCTGTTGCCAGCAGGCAGGGCCAACAGGAGACTAAGGAGATATGTCAGAACACTCAGGCTGAGAGGGAGCATAGCAGAGAGCTTACCAGCACCTAGGAGGTCCTGGGTTCAAACCCAAGCACAATCACCAAAACCCAAACAAATAAGAAACCCTGTGAACTAAATAAATAAACCTTGGGGCTGGAGAGATGGCTCAGTGGTTAGGAGCACTGACTGCTCTTCCGGAGGACCTGAGTTTAATTCTCAGAACTCATGTGGTAATCCATCTGCTTAAGTGAGTACTGGGTTATAGGTCTGAGCCACCACACTTGGTTTGGGCTGGCTATCCTAATCTTGTTTACCCTACAACGGTTTGGCATTAGTGCCAGGATAAACAGTTGGACAAATGGCAGTAATGTCAAACTGGACCCCCATATAAAATTTCACAAATACTAAATCCATGCTCAGTTCAGAAGTTGCAAATTGCACACCATCGTTGTATCTGTCTACCAGCAGTTTCTGGGGTTCATTATTTCTTGAAACTGAATTAATTAACTGCAAGGTAAATAGCCCAGTGGTTCAAACTGTCAGCTTTGGAAGAGAATCCTGTTAAGTCCTAAGTGTCAAGTGATTCTGAGCAAAGTAACCTTCTGAATTTGTTTCCTCAACCAAAAAATGGGGATAAGGACATGTTTCTCTCATTGAAAATTAAATGAGTTAAATTTATATTCGCATAGGAACTGGAGCTGGATGGATGACTCAGTAGGGAAGAGTGCTTGCTGTACAAGCATGAGGCCCTGAGTTTGGATTCCAGCACCCACTTTAAAAACTGAGGTCGGTTGAATGCGGTGGGTACACCTTTAACCCCAGTACTCAGGAGGCAGAGGCAGGGAGATCTCTGAATTTGAGGTCAGCCTGGTCTATAGGGGGAGTTTCAGAATAGCCAGGGTTATACAAAGAAACCATGTCTCGATAAACCAAAGAAGAAAGAAGAAGATGCAGGGGGCGAGAGAGAAAGGGAGAGAGACAGAGGGAGGGGGGAACTTTTTTTCTTTAAACACAGTGACTCCCAGGCAGCCTCCTTTCTGCTGGAAGGCCTACAGGAGGATTCTTAAGCAGCTCCTGCTGTGGCTCTGAACTCTATCTTGTGGGGGGCTCTGTCCAGGTCCTCCTCATTGGGTCTAAAGACTTGTAGAAAGCAGCTTCTGCTTTATTGATGGCTGCTAACCC
The DNA here is from genome assembly GCF_903995425.1 of Onychomys torridus. NCBI lineage: Eukaryota > Metazoa > Chordata > Mammalia > Rodentia > Cricetidae > Onychomys > Onychomys torridus. The sequence goes on from NC_050446.1 coordinate 125,670,277, forward strand.
GTGACAGACCAGAGACATTCAGAGAGCAAGAAAAACCAGGAGAAAAACCAAAAAACTGCAGACTTTGGAGAGCTGCCAAGCCCAACACAACTCCAGGAGATGAAATTCCGAAGGAGAATCCCAGGGGTGAGACATCACACTGCAACTGCTCTGCCCCTTGGGGCTTTGGCCAATTCCAGGTGCCAGGAAGAAGGCTTAAGAAGTGCCACACAGCCTGGCACAGGACCGGAACCACTAATGACAGCAGAGAACCGTGCAGACCTTATGATAGCATCGCAGATCCCAAGAAACAAAGAGACAAAAGGGGACAGGAGGCTCAGCAGACGAAAGGGGCACAGCCGAGTACCAGGGGAAGGGCCAAGAAAGCACCCAGGACCTCTGCTGGCACCTGCAGGGCCACCTAGAAGGGTGCCAGCAAGGTGGCACAAAAGAAACCCAAAAAAAACCTCACCCTGGGTCAGTGTTGTCAGTCAGCTTCCCTTCTTCTTCTTCTTTTTTTTTAAATTTATTTAACTTTATTTTCTGTGCATTGGTGTGAAGGTGTCAGATCTCCTGGAACTGGAGTTACGGATAGCTGTGAGCTGCCATGTGGGTACTGGGAATTGAGCCCAGGTCCTCTGCAAGAGCAGTCAGTGCTCTTAACCACTGAGCCATCTCTCCAGCCACCCCCCAGCTTTCCATTCTTATAACAAAATACTTTAGATGATTAGTTGATAGAAAAGAAAAATGGTTAATCTATAGGAGAGCTGAATGTTCTAGACCAGCCTGGCTATGTAGTAAGACCTTACCTCAAACAAACAATGCCAGTGAGTTGAATGGGAGGCTAAAGAAAAGAGACCCTTGCTACCAAGGCATCATAATGACCTGAGTTCAATCCCTGGGACTCACACAATGGAAGGAGAACCCACTCCAGCAAATGTCCTCTGACTTGTGGCATGGCATGTCTGTGCCTGTACACACAAACTAATTAAAAATTAATGTTAAAGCAGCATGACACTAGGGATATACCTTAGTTGGCAGAGTGCCTGACTAGCATGCTTATGAGGCCCTGGAGTCTATCTATAGAACAGAGGAACCCACGCCTGGTGGCGACACGGGGGAGGTAGAGGCAGCTAGGAGTTGAAGGTCCTCCTGGAGTAAGGGCTCAGTACTCAGGAGCAAATGCTGCTCTTACAGAGGACTGAGTTTGGTTCCCAGCACCTACATCAGGAGACTCAAAACCACCTGTAACTTCAGCTCCAAAGAACACCCTCTTCTGACCTCTGTGGGTACCCATGCACACATGACATTCACTTGGCTACACATACATAATAAAATAAAAGCCTATCCTTGGCTACATAGTAAGATTTAGGCCAGTCTGGGATATATGAGATCCTGTCTGCCTCCCTCCCTCTCTCTCTCTCTCTCTCTCTCTCTCTCTCTCTCTCTCTCTCTCTCTCTCACACACACACACACACACACACACACACACACACACACACACACACATACAAAATAATCTAGACTTCAAACTGAAATGAGAAGTAGATGGATTTACTTTAATATTAGATTTATAGGAGAAAGATGAATTATGGAACTAGAAGACAAATTCACAGAAAATATGCAGACTGAAGTTTGGAGGAAAACTGACCTTGGCAAGCTAGTGTCTTAGTAAAGGGCTTTTCCTCCCCTCTGGATACACAGAGGTGAACATAAGCACTTTACAACCCCGAAGACTTGTGCTCCTTGGTCATCAGTACAGCATATCAGGAGTGAGCCTTGTGACTCAAGTCTGTGAGATGAACAGAGTCCTTACTTACTACCCCTCTGTGCCCGTACCTGACATGGTGAGGGCCTTGACCAGGTCCACACACCTTCCCCTCCCCATGAAGACTACAGTCTTGAAGGCACCAATTGCTAACACTGGAACCAACACTCAGCCAGGTTGAAAGAATCCAGTTTTCTCTAAATGGCCAATTAGAGCCACCCACTCCCTTGGGTGGAGAACATGGAACAACACTATCTCTGCTGTGGCAGTCACTGCAGTCAGTCCATTTAACATAAATCTGCAGATTGGGCCTGTGGACTTTGACTCTTATGTAATAGCCAGCAGATGAGAGCTGGAAAGGATCTGTATAATTTGCTGTCCTGGCAGGAATTCCTTGAAGATTGACTCTCTTGAGACAGTCTATAGGTAGGAAACATGAGTCATTCTGATAAAACAATGGTCACAGAGAGGAGATACTGCCATGCTGTCACATGGAGAAACTCAAGTTGACCTCTATGGGATTCTCCAAATGTGAAATGGAGAGCTGGACAGGAGAGCTGACAAGCCAGAGAGGAAAACAACTTTGTAGCAGCACAGTCAACATGTGACAAAAGCTTAATTACAGCTCTATAAAATTATACACATACATTGTGTAGTAACTATGTATGCAACAACGGCAGACAACAGTTAATTATCTCAAAATACAGATGATTTTTAATGTTTCAATATAAATTAATAGATGATAGAGGCAACAGGCCAATTATATGCCAGCCGAACACTGTACACATGTATTGAGGAGCCATACTGGTGCCAGGCTTGTGATGCACACCTGTAATCCCATCATCCAAGGAGCAGATAGGATGATCATCAGTTTGAGGCCAATCTGGGCTGCATAATTAATTCTGGACCAGCCTAAGTTACAAAGTGGAATCCTATTCTAAAACAAAACAGTAACTATAGGGGCTGGAGGGATGGCTCAGTGGTTAAGAACACTTACTGTTCTTGCAATGAGCCAAGGTTCGATTGCTAGCATCAACACTGGGCATCTCATAATCACCTGAAACTCCAGCTCCATGGAAACCAGACACCTCTGGCCTCCATGGGTACCGGCACAGACACAGTTACATACACATACTTAGAAAACAAAATACATCTTATAACCAAAGACTAAAAAAAGCTGAGCAGTGGTGGTGCATGCCTTTAATCCCACCACTCAGGAAGTAGAAGCAGGTGGATTTCTGAGTTCGAGGCCAGACTGGTCTACAGAGGAGTTTCAGGACAGCTAGGGCTACATAGAGAAATCCTATCTCAAAAAACAAAACAAGCCAGGTGGTGGCAGTACACACCTTTAATCCCAGCACTTGGGAGGCAGAGGCAGGTAGATCTTAGTGAATTTGAGGCCAGCCTGGTCTACAAAGCAAGTTCCAAAATGGCCAGGACTGTTACACAGAGAAATCCTATCTCAAAAAAACAAAACAAAACGAAACAAACAAACAAAAAACCTAAAAAGAAATGCTGTCACTCCTACAGCAGGCTTTCTTGGACTGCCAGTCCCCAAGTCATGACACGGAGACTTATTATTAATTATGAACGCTCAACTTTAGCTTAGACTTGTTTCTAGCTAGTTTAAAAAAAAAACTTAAGTTAACCCATTTCTATTAATCTATGTGTTGCCCCAAAGTTTGTTAACCTCATCTATGTACTGTCCATCCTGTTTTTCTGCTTCTTCCTCTGTGTCTATCTGGCTGACTGCTACCTCGCTGGACCCTGGTCGCTCACTGGCAGGCTGGCTCCCCTTTTCTCTCTGCCACCCAGCCCCACCTATCCTTCTGCCTAGCTTTTGGCAGTTCAGCCTTTTATTAGACCAATCAAGTGTCTTAGGCAGGCAAGATGAAACAGTAACACATCTTTACATAGTTAAACAAATGCAGCATAAACAAAAGCAACACATTTTTATATAGTTCAATGCAGCATAAACAAATGCCACACATCTTGACATAGTTAAACAAATATCCTATTCCACAACACAGTCCTCCACAAGCATAAGCATACCACAGAGCTGCTCTTCATGGCTTAGAGCACGGCGGGTCTGGCAATCTCCGCCCCCAACTACACCTTGACACTTCCACTCAGCACACAGAACTGTGTATATAAATGTAACAACTATGGTTTGGAAGAACTATGCATAAGGGGCTAAAGAGATGGTTAAGAGCAAGTACTGCTCTTGCATAGGACTGGAGCATCCACAAGCAGCTCACAAACACCTCCAAGTGCTCCAGGAGACCCGATGCCCTCTCTGGCCTTCTTAGGCACCACACACATGTGTACAACCTTCCCCTACACACAATTTTAAGTAAAAATAAATCTTTCTTAAAATTTACACACCAGCGGATCTCTGTGAGTTCGAGGCCAGACTGGGCTACAAAGCGAGTTCCAGGAAAGGCACAAAACTACACAGAGAAACCCTGTCTCAAAAAAAAAAAAAATTTACAAACCAAAATAAAAGGCCAAAAAGAACATCAAAATGTTAAATGTGTGTTATCTCAGGGTCAGAATTTAGGCTGGGTTTTGTTTAAGCTTTGCTTTGTACCAAAATTTTATGGCAGATATATTGTTTCTTATTTTAAAAATTATCTTTATTTGTTGTACATATTGGGGGACACGAGTACCACAGTGAGCATGTGAAGATCGAAGGACAACTTTGGGAATCATTTTTCTATGTACTACATGCTTGGGTCCCAGGACCAAACACAGATTGTCAGGATTGATGGCAAGTACCTTCAAGCCATCATGCTGGCCTTGACTATATTGTCCAAAATAACTAATGGCTACTGAAGGGGAGGGGGAAGCTGTAGTCACAGTTGACCTGAAATAAGTCCTATGTGAATGGTCTTAGTAACCTTATCTTACAGGTACATCTATGTCCTTCCTGCCCAATTTATCTTTGTACAACCAGGCTCTCCAAGCAACGAACTCCTAGACACTGCACCTGATCCATGAGCTGGACCCCTAGAGTTTCACTTTCTGTCTTCAGTGTTCTCATCTGCCACACTTTCTTATACTTATTTACTGAAGTCTGAATTCTATAATTAGCAGGTATGTCCAGTGTGCTGTCTCTATTCTATGACTGCACAGTTACAGAAAGTACTTTCTATGTAGCACTGCTTGGGAAGATAGGTCAATCTATGACTATCTCTAACATTGCACTTCCCTGTTTTCCCAAAAATATACAAGGTGGCCCAGTCTACTTCAGACCATCGTGACTTCAGATCCACTGGCTTCCTTTCCGTATGTGAACTCACCAGAGTGTGGGACTGGTGGGTGAGAGAGATTTGTCCTGACTGGGCCAGGCAGGAAAACTCCAACTACAAATGGCGCCCAACGTGGGGCAAGAATTTCCACCTAAAACCTGAGAAAAAAGATTCTAAAACAGAGCTAAAAAGAAGTTCCTAATTGTCTCTCTCAAGTTAGTGGCAGCCTGCCGGTTTGAGCTACTATGGCGGGTTCCTGGCGTGTGCGTCTGACCTGCAGTGTGGCGGAAATGAGGAATCTATAAGCAACACTTTACTCTGCTGTGTGGTGGATTTGTGGTGGAAATGAGGAATCTATAAGCGACACTTTACTCTGATGAGAAAACAGAACAGAAAGTCTTTAAATAGACAGGACGCACAGAAGTAGGTCTCTTGCGGAGAGGAAGAACGGCAGAAGCAGTGAAGGGTAAGGTTTTCCGCTTTTGCTCTGACCTCTTGGTTTTTAACTCTGCAATCGGTTCTGTGTTTCTTATTTAACAAGCCGGATACATCTACAATTGGCGCCCAACGTGGCAAGAATTCATTAAAAAACCGCTTGCCTTGGCAGTGGGTCCGGCTTCCCGCCTGGGCGGGCCTGGCTCCTTAGCTCAGGTTTAGCCCGGCCTAACCCGGGCCTAGCTCAGCTTAGGACTCAGGCCCAACCTGCCTTAGCTACGAGCGGTTACAGCCGCAGCTGGAGTTACTTGCTTAAAAAGCCGGTGCTACAAACAACTCAGGCCTGCAGATACACGCAACTGCAGATAGGCTGCTTTTGGCTGAAACGCCAGCGCACGCGGTCGGTCAGAGCTTAAGGAAACCAGAGCCCAGGCTCGACTCAGCTCAGACCGAAACATTGAAGCGGTTGGATTCAAGCTTTTAGCCAGAACGTGGCTACGTTTTCTCTCTCTCTCTCTCTCTCTCTCTCTCTCTCTCTCTCTGGATTCCACCTCGGACGCTAGGTAGCTGTTTGGAAATTCCCTCGGATTTCTACTGTTCTGCGCAGAATTGGTAAGTCATTTATATCAGATATTTTAAAGGCTGGGGAAAGACACCGCCAGCTGCCGCCATGAAAAAACAATGTGTAAAGACACCGGTAAGCCACAAGCCATATGGCAAAGTATAGACTAATAGAAATGAGTTAATTTAAGATAGAAGAAGCAGATAGCAAGAAGCCTGCCACGGCCATACAGTTTCTAAACAATGTAAGTTTCTGTGTGCTTTCTTGGTTGGGTCTGAGAGACTGTGGGACTGGTGGGTGAGAGAGATTTGTCCTGACTGAGCCAGGCAGGAAAACTCCAACTACACCAGAGACTGTGTCTAAAGCCGTAACTACCCACCAGGCAGAATCTAGGTGGCAGTGGCAGCTAGCACTTATTGGAAACACTCACCATTGAGGACCTCACTAAGCACTGTTGGTAAGAGCAGACACCTCTTCTCATAAGGCAACAGGAGAGATTCAATTTGCCCAAAGCCACAAAGCCAGTCAATTGCATAGCTATGACAGGAACACAGAGGGTGGCTGGCTCTGGGGTCAGGGCAGAGATGAATGGGTTTCTCTTTGTCTGTCCCATGGCACAACATAGTTGTACAGATACTAAGTATCCTACGACCTGGAAGCTGTAGGGCTAGAACCCTTTTATAACTCAGCCATTAGGAGCCTGGGAGCTGAGTGAGAATGGCCTTACTATTCTCACGCACGCCTTTAATCCCAGAACTCGGGAGGCAGAAGCATGCGCCTTAAATTCAAGGCTAGCCTGGTACAGAGTGAGTTCCAGGACAGCCAGGACTACACAGAGAAACCCTGTCTCAAAAAACTTAAAATAAATAAAAATTTTTTTAAAAAGCCTGGTTTGGGGTATATCTCTGAGGAGAGCTACCTAGTGTCTGCAGGCCCAGCACGCACGTAAGCAAATGTCTGGGTGGCTGGTGGTGGTGCCATGCTTAAGCTCCGGCACTATGAGTAGCACTCACAGTCAGAGATGCTGTGAACAGGGTGGCAGGGCCAGGGTGAAGCAGTGCAGCAGCAGCTTTACAAGCAGACGCCACTCCACCTAAGAGGAGCCTCAGCCTCGGCCAGCCACCTCCCATGGACTGCCACGGGGCATTCCTGAAAGGGACAAGGGTACAAAAGTAATCAGTCCTTCCCTGGAGGATACCTCACTACCACAGAGTAGAGCTGGAGACAGCATGTGGGCCCCCAGCTACCCGGGCTCTAAAGGAGCAAGCCAGGGAAGTATGCTGTAAGGCTCATTTTCTGCCGTCTCCAGCGAAGGTAAGAAGTTCTGCTCCTCACTTCAAAGCCCCTTTCTGTGCACAGGAAATGGGCTTGGATGGACAGCACGGGGTCTAGATGGGCCCCTAATGCAACTAGGGCTAATTAGAGGGCACAGCAAGCCAGTGCCAGAGCTCCCACACTGCAGCATCCACTTTTGTTTCTCCAATACAGCTTCCTACATCAAAAAGCTCAAAGCCAGAGACAAAAGCACTACACTGGGTTAACAACTGGTTCAGTCTCATCCATGGAGACTTCTGCAGAGACTGATCTATAGGGTTCTGTGGCAGCTCTACCCAAATCAGGTGACTCTGATGGGGAAAATTCTCTAACCTCTGGGAGCCTGGACCACTAGGTTTGAGGTACCTGCATCTCCCAGGCTGACAGAAGCAAATACTCAGGGACGGCCCTTACGTAAACCAAGCAGGCACTGGGAGGTGGACTAACAAGGAACAGAGAGAGGCTACAATGCAGCCTATGGACAAACAAGATGGGCTTCTCACATCACAGGAGACTCAGTGAAATGACATGGGCTAAATGGTTGACTCTGCTACCTCGGGGTAACTAAAAATGTGCAGTCCACAGGACAGTGAGAGACACAGAAAAGAGAATACCAGAATCTCGAGTATGGCCACGGTGGCATGTACCTCTCTCACTCATAGAGGAAGCTGAGACAGGAGATGCATTTGGGCTCAGGAACTGAAGAGGTCTTGGGGAAATACAGAGGCCCTGTCACCAAAACAGAATGCCAATTTCAAGCAAGACCACTTATGGTGACACACACTTGTAATCCCAGCTGTTAGGAGGTGGACACAGATAGACTGCATTGAGTTTGAGGCCAGCCTGAGCTACACAGCCAATCTGTACTACCATACATACTAAGAATTGGTCTCAAAAAATAAAAACAAAGGGAAAAAAAAAGCACTCTAGAGGCAGAGACAGGTGGATCTCTGTGAATTCAAAGCCAGTTTGGTCTACAGCATGAGTTTGAGGACAGCCAGGGCTACACAGTGAAACCCTGTCTTGAAAGCCAAAAGCAAAGATAGATATATAGACACACACACACACACACACACACACACACACACACACACACACACACACCTGTTGGCAAAGTGCCTGCTTGGCATGCTCCTCCACACCGAGAAGAAGAGAAATGAATGTCGACAGGTGAAAAGGGCACCCAAGAAGGTAGCCGGCTTCCTGGGGGTGCTGGAGCATGAACAGGGTGAAGAGACCAGCAGGAAAATGAGTATGTTTGGGGAAGGATGTCTAGAGAGGGGGCAGGGTACAACAGCCTGGACACACTCAAGAGAGTGACCCAACAGTGTCAGGGAAGAGAGAGTTAGCTAGGCTGCTCACTGGTAGACAAACGAGCTACAAAAAGGGAGAAAGAAGCCTAGACTGAACCCTGAGTGCTACATTAAAAACCAGGGGTGCTAGTGTGAATGGGAGACAGGACAATGTGTCATGTGCCATGGTTACTTACACCCCAATCTGAACACTGAAAATGCTTAGGAACCAGCTCCCCCAGAGCACACCAACAAGAAATTCTTTCCTCAAACCCACCCACTACTGGGAAGAATCAGTTCTGTGGAGAAATAGCTGGCTTCTGTCTGGGGCAAGGAAACACAAAATGTGTGGGATATTTTGTCATACAGAAAGAAAAATGTTCAGAAGGACGGGGACAGATGGATGTCAAGGTGAAAAGGGGTGCCATAAGCCCAATCAACACAATGGAGCATGCAAATAACTAACTAACAGATTAAAATTGGCAGGGTTATGCTGATACACACACACACACACACACACACACACACACACACACACACACACACACAGGCAAGCACACAAGTTACGTCCACCAAGATGGCTCAGCAGCTCAAGCCTGATTTCTGGAACTCATGGTAGAAAGAATTGCCTCTCACAAGCTGTCTTCTGACCTTCACATGCAAGCCCACATACAATAAATAAATAAATGTAATATAAAAAATAATAATGAGGGCTAGGAATACAGCTCAGTGGTAGGCCACTTGCCTAGCAGACCCAAGGCCCTGGGTTCCATCTGCTGCACCTTAGAAGAATAGGCAGACAGCCGTAAGACAGAACCCTAAGTCCACACTGGTATGAAGGTAAATAGACGACAGACATCACCACATCTTTAATTCCAGAGTCTTGACTCAGGGAAAGGATCACAGGGCAGGCTGTGACCTCTTGAACCTCCCTAACAAAGGGACAGACCAGAGTTCTACATCACACACAGCATGCATCAAGACAAGCCATCACACATAGAACCTCGCTGCCAAAGACACAGACTGAATCTAACTATGAGGAACATCAGACAAACTCAATGTGAGAGACCTATACAGAGCACATGGCCTTTCATCAAAGATCAACAATGTCATGGTCATGAAAATTGAGAACTGAGGAATCTTTCCAGGGGGCCAAAGAAACAGGACAAGTAAACACAATGACTGTGATCTAGATCCTGTGATAGCAAAGGGACATTGTTCAGGTAACTGCTAAACTTTAATAGAGTGGTCTGGGGGTACAAGTCAGTGGTAGAGCATTTGCCTAGCAAGCATGAAAGCACTGGGTTTGATCCCAAGAACTCTCCCCCACACCCTTACAGTTCTGAGGACTAGATGTCAGTTAAGATTACTGTTAACTTCTTAATGATAATGGTTAAGTCTCCTTTTGGGTATCTGCTTGTTTATTTGTTTGTTTGAAAAACACACTCTGGCAGAATCTGCAGGGAGAGAGGGCCTGTGTCATTAAATAGAAAGAACTGCCGGGTGCTGCAGCAGTAGCTCAGTGCATAGGAGCACTTACTTACTAACCCACAACTCAGCCATCTGTAACTCCAGCCCAGAGGTCTGACAGCCTCTTCTGGTCCCTGCATGCACACGGTGCACATAAACTCACACAGGCACATACACATACACATACACTAAATAGTTTAAATTATTTTCACATACTATTCAAATAGGTCACATTTTGTCTTACAGTCCACCTAGAATGTTGGTTTTGAAAATGCAAGTTTATTCTAAAACAACTGAAATTTCTGGGAATAATGTGAGAACTGTCCCTAGGGAGCAGTCCATCTGAACAGACTCACCGACATGCACACATTCACACAGCAATGATGCCAGTCCGAGGGTACCCACTTGCTGCTTCAGAGAACTCTCGCCACAGTACAACCAGGCATGTCCCTTTGCACGCTACTTCCACGAGCAAACTTCAAGATGTTTTCATGAGCCACGTTCATGGTGTTTCCTAACCATTTCACATTTCCAACTTTTTTGGGTTCGTGTGAGTCCTGGTGATTGAACTGCAGTCACCAGGCTTGGTGGCAGGTACTTTGACCCTGTAAGTCACCTCACTTAGCCCTAGGGTTCTCGTTTTAACTTATGTCATTAGTGAAACTTGTGTCTACTCCTCCCTCCCCTGTAAATGCTATGGGTTTTTTTTATTAAACAACTTTACATGGTATCATTAATTCTAAAACTATTTACGTCATGCTGTGGCAAAATTAACTACACAATAAATTAATATAATCGCCTTTATGGACAAAGAAAGTGCACTCCATCAATGGCATTCTTACAGTACACACAGATATTCTTAAAAGGGGTGGGGGAAAAAAGCAGCTCATCTGACCTCAAGCCAATCATCTCCAACAACTCAGAAGTGTGGGGATATCCTGAGTAATTGCAAGAATGAGAAAGCCAGCACCCTGCAAGGTCTACCCCAACTGAACTTTACTCCTGCAGCCACAGAGCCAGGGACAAGCCAGGCCACCGCACCCATAGCAGTGTAGGACGATAGAAAGGAGAGTCAAGCAGCAGAACACTGGCCCTTTGGTTCCAGCTCAAAACAACAGAAACCAAGCAACAGCGTGACTCATCCCCAGACAGCTTTCTAATCCTGAAAAGGGCCCCTGCTCAGACCGACCAAAGAACAAAACAATCGCCAGGCCCACACAGGACCTATATGCTCTGTTGGACCAACCAAAGGAGGAGATAAACTGTTAAACGTCCACATTAAATTAACCCGAGTGTCACACCATTCATTGGAATCTGAGACTCTCCTTAACTTTTTCAATAGTATTTAGGAATGAAATTAAGACCAAAGGGTAAAGTGTTTTATATACCAACAAAGACATCACACTTTCTTTATGTTTTCCATATCAAAAATCCCTTACATCCAGACACTGTATTTATAGTTACAACAGAGAAACAACTATTCTGGAAAAGACTACAGCAAAGAGGCCGTTTGGAAGGCAGAGGCTGGAGATCCAGAGCTCAAACCTTGGCTATACAAAACCAACTCAAACTAAAAAGAAGGAACGAGAAAGAGACAGAAAGAAAAGTGAGCAAGCCTGTAAAAGTGTTCTACAGAAGTCCAGCACTGACTCAATTGTTGCCCTTCTTCACCTCAGCCTTCAAGTGTCTGTGTTCACAGAAGAAAACAAAGAAATGAACACAGTGACAGAGATGGGTATGAATAAGTTAGTGTCATTCCCTTTACCACTCTTAAATTTGACATGATTTAAAAATACTGTTCCAAGTGAACAAGAATGGCAACATGCATTAAAACCTAATCAAACATGATTCACTCCAGAACGGTCCATGTCTGATGACACAGCTCACATCAACAGTCTGCTGGCAAGCGGCACACCTCAATGAAGAGTCTGTTTTCCAACATACAAGGCATACCTAAGCATCAGCTCTGACCGTGCCATCTGGTTTATGGTTTTAATTTGCACTAATAAGTTAGCAGGCCTAATAACACTAAAATTAGATCTGTGGTGTTTAACTGGTGGCTATTGGGCAATGATCTTGAACAAAAACCACAAGAGCCAGAGCCTGACTGGCAGGTGCTTCTGCAGGCCTTTTCCCTTACAAGTACAGACTTGGCTCTGCTCAAGGCAGGTGTAAATTAAGCACAGCAGAAATTAGCAACAGCTTCTCAAAGGAAAGGACAAGGGCATGCCAGCACACAGGTGCTGTACTCGAAAGCAGAGCCTCTGGGACACAGGTCCCTTCACCCTCCAGGTTTACAACAGCCTGGGAAGACATGGCCCCTGCAGAAGTTCTGAATTACAAGGATTCAAGTGAAGGCTTGGAGTGACAGGAATTTCACTGAGACCAAGAGCTTCAGGCCCTGTGTGCACCATTCACTATAGATTCTAATCTATAGGCAGGAAGCTTCCCACTCACCTACCCAGGTCTCTTCCTTGGAGTATGGCAGTTAAGCATCAGGGACAGTAAGGAGGACATCTGTCCGAACTGGTACTGGACTTCAAGCATCCCATATGATCTTTCACTCTTCCTGCTGTCCCTGCAGGCTTATATACTGTCTGTCATCCTTTTTCACAGATGGCACCTGAGATCACAGGCCATTTGAAGGAACAAAGCCAGTCACTCAAAGCTTCAAAAGTCCAGGTTACAGAAGAGCGGATCCCTGGCTTGCATTCTGCTTTATGCTGGGGCATGGAGGGACTCTTCTGGCCCTTCCACTTTATTTCATGGTAAGTCCCTAGTCACATCATAGAGGTCCACTATACTATTCATTTTATTGCATCTTTGAAGTATTCTATAATAAAGTCATTACTAAAGAAACAAATTAGCTTGAGCCCAAAGCCAACCCCTAAGTAGCTCTTAACCTTGAGTTAATCTTCCCTAGTGCCAAATGAAATTCCAACAAATCCAAATAGTCTAATTCTTATAATCTTAAGACTCCTAATATTTTAAACCAGAATGAAAAGCCAGACTCCCAGGTCAACAGCAAAACAAAACCAAACAAATGCCAAATCAACTTTTGACTTCCTCCCCTTTCCTGATTCCCACTTACTCAGACTGTTAGTGCAGGCCAGAACCTCACAGTGGGGACCAGCTGCCCTGCAGATAACCCCAGGGAAGGGCCCTGGCCTTGCTGCAATGGAAGGGAGCTCTTCCTACCTTGCACTCATTCATACAGAGCACAGGAGAGTAGCTCCCATGAGGACAGGCTTCTCACATGGACTTGGAGTTTCATAAAGGGCTTGGTTCTTCACTCTCCCTCAGAGAACTAACAACTCCAGAGCCTACACAAAAACTGCCTCTTGAAGCACACTTTGGGCTGGGCATGGTAAGGTACATGTGTAATTACAGCACTCTAGAATCTGAGGCAGGAGGACTGTCACGAGTTCCAGGCCAGCCTGAACCACAGTGGACCTTGACTAAAAACAAACTCAGAGGGATGACAGGCAGTAAGTCCCATAGACAAAGCTGGAAACATGGGAACCATTGACCTAAGTACTCCTCTAATTAAAACTAGAAACGACGCCACAGCAGCTTGTACTCTAAGTCAGGGTGGATTGTGTCCTTATGTTTATTGATCATTTGACCTTAAAGACTCCAGGTTAAGGTTAAAACAAAACAACACTGCATTCAATTGTGGGGGACAGCACCACAGCCTTCACACACTGCATATATTCTGTGCTTTATTGTGATTTGAAAGCATGGTTAAACCCATCTTGAGTCCTAAACTGGGGGTTCAGGGAGAACCTCCCACTTGCCAACAGCCCACGACCTGTCCTTCATCTAGCCAGCAAGCATCTGACTTCAGTGGGCATGATAAATCTGAAAGTGTACTATGTATGACTCATACTTTTGATCACAATCAGCATTTTCGCAAACCCATAATGTTCTTAACTGAGTTCCTTGCCTTGAAAGTCTACTAGTAGCGTGAGCGTCAATGTACTCCAGCAACAAGGGACACTCAGAAGCTCAAATCTGTTCACCTTCACTGCTCAATACTTACCAGCAAGTACTTCCTCAGCATCTAATGGTACGGAGCGCAGGGCGACAGCAGTGACCAAGAGCACCCAGGCCCATGACCTTCATGCCGAATGAGAGGCCTGGGCCAGTAGCACAGAACTGCTGCAGTGAAATGGTGGCGCACGCCTGTAATCCCAGCACTCGGGAGGCAGAGCCAGGTGGATCTCTGTGAGTTCGAGGCCAGCCTGGGCTACAGAGCGAGTTTCAGGACAGCCAGGGCCACACAGAGAAATCATGTAGCAAAAAAAAAAAAAAAAAAGCACATGTAGATCATGAGAAAGAAAGCTTCACTCCAGCCCTTTCAAACACTCATTAGTAGCAATCTCAGACCTTAGGCAAGAGGCAAAAGTGTCAACAGAGGCAGTAACAGCAGATGGGTGGTTTCCGCTCTCTTCGCTGTGTTTTGAAACAGGGTCTTACTCTGTAATGTTTTTGACTCTGGTCTTGAACTGAAGCAATTCTGCCTCAGTTTAACCAATGTAAGCCACCATTCACAGGCAGGCTCTAGACTTAAGGCCTAGCACTGAAAATAAACGAAATTATTTTACCTTTTGTGCCTCAAAACACACTATTAGGAAAATGACAATGACATGCCACAGAGTGAAAGTAAATATATAAAAATCTTACATCTGATAAGGGTTTCATATCATTCCAAGTATTACACAAGGGGCCAGCCAGCACAGAAGATGCTGACTGTCAATTGGGAAATGAGAACTGAAAGCAGAATGAGATACATTTTACTCCTACCACTTGCCTTTTCTTTTGAAGACAGGTTTCTTTCTTTTCTTTCTTTTCTTTCTTTCTTTTTTTTTTTTTTTTTTGGTTTTTCGAGACAGGGTTTCTCTGTCTAACAGCCCTGACTGCCCTGACTTCACTCATAGACCAGGCTGGGCTTGAACTCACAGAGATCCGCCTGCCTCTGCCTCCCGAGTGCTGAGATTAAAGGTGTGTGCTACCACTGCCTGGCAGCAAACAGTTTTAATTCCAGCACACAGGAGGCAGAAGCAGGCGGATCTCTATGAGTTTCAGGTCACATTGGCTACATAGTTCCAGGCCAGCCAGGGATACATAGAGGGACCCTGCCTTTAAAAAAAGAAAATAAAACAAAACTTGGGCTGGGTATGTAGCCAGCAGGTAAGTACTTGTCCACTGAGCACGGAGTCCTGGGTTCAATGCCCAGCACTGCATGAAACCAGAAATGGTAGCCCAAGCCATACGGCACTTTGGAGGAAAGGGCAAGAGAAAAAAGGATCACCATTAGCTACCTCAGCCTGACAGCCCTGGCTGACCTAGAACTCACTATGTAGACCAAGCTGACCTCAAACTCACAGAGATTCGCCTGCCTCTTGTGTAGGGAGTGCTTGAATTATAGGCATACACCACCACACAGGGACTTAATGTGTTTCTTCCCTCATCAACCAGGGGAGTGTTTGCTACCAAGATGCAGGGAAATTACAACCCAGAAAATGCCCTATCATTACTGTGAGAATACAGAGAAAAATGAGTGTTTATTTTAAAGACCAAATGCTTTTAAATACAATTCATAGAGGGCAGAGATATGGTGGCTCCTCCCAGCATTAAGGAGGTAGAGACAAGAGGATAAGGAGTTCAAATACAGCCTCCACTACGCAAACTTGGAGGCCAGTCTTGAACCAAAAAGAGACAAACATAAGCAGTACACTGTGAATTATTCTGTCATGCCGCGTGGCTCACTACTGGTCTACCCACTGAGGTCCTGGATTTGATGGAGGAGGGAGTTAGCCTGTCATTTCTGGTCTATCTCGTTTGACTTCCTCAGATAGAAGTTTTATAAATCAAGTAAAAAAAGGTGTAGAAGTCCTCTAAGATAAAACAGAAAACCCAAATCCTGGTCCAGGAACTAAGAGATGACTCAGTGGTTAAGAGCACTCACTGCTCTATCAGAAGACTGGAGGTGGGATCCCAGCACCCACACCAGGTGACTTACGAATGCCTCCTGACCTGACCTCCCTGGGCACTCTCTCACACACAACATACATACATATAAATAAATCTTTAAAAATTTTTCCCTCCAAATACTTTATTTCAGAATTTTCCAAGGGCTATGGGCATAACAGAATAGTGAAACCCTACCTATGTGCGAAATCAGAGACGCCCCAGAATTGCAAAACAAGTCAGTCTTCCTAAAATCGACAATTTTGTCATTCTTCTGAATGATAATAAAGGTTTAGTTAACACAAATATGGCAGCGGTGTTATGTAGGAAAATACTATTTTCTGACCATCACAAATGACTCACTCATTCAAAACATAAACTGAGCATCAACACTTCAGGATTTGTGTATAAAGGCATAAAAGTAGAATTCCTGAGCTTGATGTGGCTGTTTTTGTGAGAAAAGATGATGGAGTCTTTCTCTTGGTGGGCTGAACTTGGGAAGCTAGGATGCAGCATCCAAGTTTGTTGTCTCAGGTCCAAGAATGAGGAAACTGGAATATGGAATAAGCAGAAGAAATGGCAGTTTTATTAAGGAAACGTGAGAAAGAATTCCCAAGTGTGGGAAGGGTTCCAAGGGAGGAGTGCTGTCCAGCTGCCCTGCCCAGTGGGCTTTTATAGCTTTTATGGTGGTAATCAGATGGAGACTAAGATCATCGTTACTAAGACTGGTCATTTTTGAGCAGCATATCAGGTGCCGAAACAGGAAAGAGACCACAGGTCTTGAGTAATGTCCATTCAAGGGAGGGTGACCAGAGCTCCAGGACTAGTTGACAGTCTACACAGGCTCTGTCCTTACTGCCTAAGAGAAGTCAGCTCCTGCATGATCCCTGCAAGACAAGAGGACCTTGAGGTCAAGGCCAGCCTGATCAATACAGGGAGACTCCATCCAAAAACCAAACAAAAGGGAACTTATACGTACAGTGCTTGTGTAGCACACACAGCTCTGGGCCAGACATGGTGGCACATACCTGCCAGAGAGGAAGAGGCAAGAGGACGGGAGGCCAAGGTCATACTCTCAATACAACAAACTTGAGCCAACTTGAGCTACATCAAACTGTCAAAAAAAAAAAAAAAAAAAAAAAAAAAAGTTTTTTAAACATAACTTCTAGGCTCGTCATGGTAACACCTTTAATCCCAGTATTCAGGAAGCAGACACCAAGTGGATCTCTGAGTTCAAGGCCAGCCTGGTCTACATAATGCTTTCTCAAAAAAATAAAAAATAAAAGCAGAACCTTCACAACCAGCACTCCTATGAGAGGAAAATACATTGTTTCTTTTCTCATCTTTTCAAGTTCCTACTTTACTAGACACAGAATTAAACAATAGGTTTAAATGCCTATAAATTATATATAGAGTTCAGAACACCTGGAGGATGAAAATAGTTCTTCTTACTGGTATTTATTACAATGTCTTCGACTTTTTATTAAAAATAACAAAGAATTGTGCTCGCTAACACAGATTTACAGCCCAATTCTGTGCTTGCTTTTTCGACCACTCCACACCTACAGTTCATCTCATAATCAGGCCGCTCCCTACCTCAGAGTTTTCCTCACTGCTGCAGGTAACTAAGGCACCTGGGACAACGCTCAGGTTCCTTCCACAGGCTGTGTCAGAGTCACCAGAAGAGGAACAATACCCCAGGGCAACCAACTGCTTACCCAAGCTAACAAAGGGAAGGGGGGGGAGAGGGGAATTCGAGCCAACTCTCTGAATTATTTAATGTGCCGCCCATGCTTGGGGAAACTGAATTCATGGGAGGATCCCATCTGAATGCTCTTCACACAAAGGTACCAAGGGCAAAGCCGTGGGTCCAAAGGCAATACTCTTCAGTTCATACCCACTATGCTGGAGGAAAAGTGCAAAGGGCCCTGTTTGCTGCTGAGAAGTTGAATGAGGGGCTGGGAGAAAGCAAGGCTCCTCTCTGCACATTAAAATTCAAAGATGACCCGAGGGAAAAAGATGAGAACAAGACAGATTACATCCCAGGGATACCCAAACCATCCTTCGTAGTTCTTTTCTATCTGACAAAGGACAGACTGACACAGTGATTTCCAAGACAGACTTCGGTGTAGATTCCAAGTCTTACATGCCAGGCCAATGTCCTCAAGCAACAGCACCTCGAAAAGCATGGGAACCACACATAAACCCTTGCCCAAACTTGTAGCAGCAGTTTTCCCAGGGGGATGAGTTCTTGGGCCTAGGGTGGAGCTCTCTGGTAGTGAGCTTGCCTAGGATATGTGAGACCCCCGGCTCTCTCCCCAGCACCCACAGAAAAGGGCAAGGGGCTCATGCAACCTTGGGTCAGAAAGTGACTCTATTCTATAGTCCAGTTTTTTCAGTCCACAGAGGAGAAGACCCAACAAGTTTGCATCTAAGTGTGAATGGTGGTCAATCCCAGTGAAGTTGAGAGTAGTGACCATCTGTGTCAGTAGGGCAGTAACAAACGTAAGGGGCTTTGGGCCCAGCTCTACATCAAGCCCCTTTTCACCCACATTCCAATTTACTTCTGACAAGCACATAGAGAGAATGAAGTGCCCTTGAAATCAGGGCTGCTTGGAACAGAGGTATAGCTGCCAGCTCAACCAAGGCTCAGTCCTCCACAGCTGGGCCTGCAGGTCCCACTCATCTCCTACTAGTCCCTTACCTTTTCCAGCCCCAGGCCCCTCCATGTCCTGGTCCTCCAGCACCACAGCCCCCATCCACAGACTGACGAGTGACAGTATTATTCAGCTTTCAACCAGATCTGGTTGACCCCAAGACCTTAAAATTCTCTTCCACGTATCCATCCCCATCAGAATAGAAACACAAAACCTTCCCCATAAAGAGACCACGGGGTAGAAATACTTTGCCCTCCCCACTTCCAAACTATCCCACATCTGAAAGTGCACAAGAGAGATGTCACAAAACAACCTGGTGACGAGATGAATGACACCTCTCTACCTACCTAGGCCTTTCTAGGTCTGCTGGTGACTGACTGACTTGCCCTTCAGGACATGCTGTCTTCCATTTCTGTGTTTCTTGCAACCAATCTTGTCATCATTTGAATGGCACGTGTGCCCCTGGGACATCACAGTTCTTAAGTCTGGGCAAGTGTAGCTCAGTCTGGCTGAAATGAAAGCTGTAGTCAGAACTGACCACATCTGGGAACAAGAAAGACATGCAAATGCCAACTTATTGAGCCACTTTCCTAACTCCTTTTGTCTCAGTGATCTACAAAAAAAAAAAAAAAAAAGGCCAGAGGCAGGTCTTGGGACCTGAAGAATGACTGCTGACTTCCCTGATAGCTCTTGGGGGATGACTGGAGGCCACCTCTCTGCCCACACCCACCCTGCTGGCTTCTGATTAGCCCTTATCTACTTAGCTTCACCTCTCCTTGGCTACTCCTGACAGATCTCAGCAGCTCTCCATTCCTCTCTCGTTTCCTTTGAATGGTTGTCTGTCCCTCCACTTTAACAGTCACAAATGCCCAATCAAGGGGACAGGTGAGTCAGTAGCATCTTGTCAACTGTGGCTTTGCATTGTCACTCTCCCAAAAAACTCTACAAAGACATGGCAAGAGAGCCCCTCCCTCCTGCCTGACACGATCCTGATCAGGCAGGTATGAGAAGCAGACCCACCTTTCTGGCAAGAACTCTGCAGAAAGGACTGAAAACATGGCTACTGCACGCCCTGGCAGCAGGGGAACTGTCCCTTCTGTAATCTAGCCCTCCACACACAGACTCCTCCTAAGAAGGGATGCAGAGCACTGTATTCAAAGACATCTGTCCAGAACTTGGGAGGTGGAGGAAGAAGGCTCAGAAGTTCAGTTCATCCTTGGCCACATGGCAAGTCTGAGGGCAGCCTGGGCTACATGAGTCCATGTCCCCAAAATCACAGTCTTGTGAGCCCGAGTTGGAAAAGGAACACTGAAGGGGAAAGAAGTGTCTCAATAGGAGAAGGTGCTTAATTTTCTAAAGCAAAGTAATCCATATATCCCACTCTATCTCCTCCAAAAACCCATGTGTGACGTGGAGACATTCAAAAGGCATTTTGAAGACAGTAACAACAAAAGGCTTCCCTGCCATAACAGAGTGAAGGACATCTGAACATTTCCAATGTTTATTAGAAAAAACTCTATTATGTAAAACATGTACTTTTTCCATAATCCTTATTTTTTTGGAATCCAGTATTTTTTTTAGAATGTCAACAAACTACCAGCATTCCATATACTAAATCATTCATTAGTTTGATTGAGATATAATTTTTGTTTGTTTTGGTTTTGAAGACAGGGTTTTTCTGTGTATTCTGTGTATTTCTGTCTATTCTGGAACTCGCTTTGTAGACCAGGCTGGACTCAAACTCACAGAGATCCACCTGTCTCTGCCTCCCGAGTGCTGGTGTGTGCCACCACCACCCAGCAAAGTATAATTTTTTTTTTTTAACACAAAGGCCTGTAATCCCAGATTACAAGGGGCATAGGCAGAAGAATTCAAAGTTCAAGGCTTGCCTAAGCTAGAGTGTAGATGTAACCAGCTTGTTAAATAAGAAACACAGAGCCAATTGCAGAGTTAAAAGCCAAGAGGTCAGAGCAATAGCTGAGAGCTGAAAACCTTACCCTTCACTGCTGCTGCTTCTGTCTTTCCTCTTCACCCAAGTAAAACCCTGTCCTGTCTTGATCCCCCTAATTTTTATTACATTTGTTTACTTATTTATTTATTTATTATATGCCATGAGGAGATTATAAAAGTCAGAGCTCCTTCTACAACATGGGATCAAACTCAGGTCATGATTTACTTCACTGAACCTTCAATTCTCCTCTCTCTCTCTCTCTCTCTCTCTCTCTCTCACACACACACACACACACACACACACACACATCAAATGAGAGAATCCAAAACCAAATGACTTCCTTAAAGTTATTTGGTCAAATCAGGAGGGATTTGAACAATTGG
Source organism: Onychomys torridus (assembly GCF_903995425.1). Taxonomy (NCBI): domain Eukaryota; kingdom Metazoa; phylum Chordata; class Mammalia; order Rodentia; family Cricetidae; genus Onychomys; species Onychomys torridus. The sequence continues at coordinate 125,691,312 of NC_050446.1, forward strand.
TTCTTTCTTGTCTTTCAAACACTAGCCACAATCAAACTATCCTCGGGAATGAACAGACCAAAACGGAAAACCATTTCCCCACTTCCTTTCTTCAACTGTCAAAGCAGAGAAAAACTGGTTGAATGGCAAAACAGAACTTCAAATAGTAAAATTTCAGCAGAGTGCCGAGTTAGCCTTAACTGCATGCAGCATCTCTCTCGAGGGTCCCTGGTGTAATGATTGGCAGAGGTCAGTGGCTCTACCATCCTGTCAAACGAAGGGACCACAACGTTATGAGGATGTTTTCAGACTCGCACTTTATACCTGCTTCTACTGGCAGCTCAAGTCCATTCACCTTTCAAGGACCTGTCAGGCTGGAAGTACTCTGAGCTCTGAAATTCCTCTAGTCTGAGGGTCATAAATAAGATCAAAGTTTTCTCCAGAAAAGAGGGTATGTCAACACTGCAGGTAAAAGGGATAAGAACGAAGCATTCCTCACGCTGTGGAGAAGGACTTCAAGGAAGGAGAGCTCACATCCTGAACTCCTCTCCCTTTACTCTTCCTGTTCAACTCTCAGCGCCCAAGTGGGGATTGAAGCCAAGGCCTCACATGCTAAGTGAGAACTCTAATGCTGAATTATAGCCCCAGGCTTTTTAAAAATTTATTTAGCCTTTTTATTTATGTGCAGATGTGTATGTGTTCATGAATGCATGTGCTATACATGTGAAGGAACCTTAGGCCAGAAGAGGACTTGAGATCCCCTAAAGAATGTTATAAGCAGTTGTGAGCCTCCCTATGTGGGTGCTGGGAGTCAAAATCAGGTCCTCTGGAAGGGCAGCAAATGCTCTTACTGCTGAGCCATTTCTCCAGTTTCTAGTTTGTTTGGGGATATAGAGTCTCACCAAGTTGTGATATACTCTGGGAGTAGTGATGTCTCTTAACCCTGGAGCACACGGTCATAAGGACTACAAAGTGAGTCAAAAGCAATGACTGGGAGGGTGCAGGGTGAGAGGGATATCTGGGAGGAAGTTCAGGTCTGCCACTTTCCATGTACCAGAAAAACAGACCTGTCACTGTTTGGAAATGTACTATATTGAACTATGGTTGATACCCTGCCTACAAGATAAAATTTCATATGGTTCAACTTTATGTTCTTTAGGTGGCTTGATATAGTGGCACACACTTTTAATCATAGCACTCAGGAGGTAGAGACAGGCAGATGTCTGTTGGGTTCTGGGGACAGTCTGGCCTATACAGAGACCCTGTCTCAAAATAAAAAATAAAAATAATCTTTTGTATGTGTATGGGTGTTTTGCCTACACAAATGTCTGTGCACTACGCATGTGAATACCTGGTGCCTTCAGAGGCCAGAAGAGGGTGATAGATCTCCTAGAATTAGAGTTATAATAGTTGTGAGCTTCCATGTATCTACTGGGAATTGAACTCAGGTCCTCTGAAACAACCAGTGCTTGTAATCACTAAGCTCTCTCTCCAACCCTCTAAGCTCTTTTTTTTTCTTTCTTTCTTTCTTTCTTTTTTTTTTTTTTTTTTTAAGTTTTTGAGACAGGGTCTATGTAGTCCCGGCTGTCCTGGAACTCACTATGCAGACAAGGCTGACCTCAAACTCACTGAGATCCTCTTGCTTCAGCCTCCTAAGTGCCGGAATTAAAGGCATGTACCACAATACAGAACTTAAAATCATTTTTATAACCATCTCAAATAAGGTTTTTATATCCAAAGGCACATAAACCCTTGGGTTCTCTAGACTGCCTCACCCTTTGGGAAAGAGTCACCACAGCACAGCTGAAAGCTAGACATTTGAAAAATGAAGTTCATTAACAAGGAGAGCATGGAAGGCGCTGTGAGATGACTCAGCCACGAACAGCACTTGCTGCTCTTGGGGAGGAACCAGGTTTGGTTCCTAGCATCAACATGGTGGTTGTAACTGTATCTGTTAACTTCAGTTCCGGGGATCCCATGCCCTCTTCTGGTCTTCATAAGCATTGCATGCATGTGGTACACAGCCATACATGCAAGACATCTGTACACATAAAACATAAATATTTTTCTAAAAGGCAAGATACATAAAACAGCCAAATAGCTAACTGTAACTGTGGTTATGTGACTCCTAAGATTCCTCCTTATTAGTCATTCTCCCCATCTGTCTTCTTGTCTGCAGTGCTAGGTAGGTATCAAACCCAGGACCGTGCACAATGCTAGGTGGTTTACATGGAAAGTGGCACTCTACCACCCAGCCACATCCCAGCCCAGCTGTTCCTATTCTCTACCAACACACTTTGAATCCACACTAGATCTGCTCTCATACTTCTAAGAAGCTACTAAGAAATCCCAAGTGTTTCAGTCTTGCAGTGACACAGGATTTGGGATCCTAAGCACGGTGGTAATACAGGGGATTCACTGACCTAAAATCCACTATTGAGGAATATGAAGTCTGTAAGTTTAATTTCTGTTGGAGAGTCTGGCTTCTACCCTTATCAAAAGGTGATCACCATGGAGATACAGGGGATATACAGACACCGACCAGAAACACCTGTCACTTTCACAAAAGGTAAAAAAACGAAGATCTGGCTGGGAGATGCCTCTAGGTTTAAACCCATCAATTTACACCCATTTTATGAGAATCTAATGTCCTATTCGCTAATGAGCTCTCTTCTCAATTAATTCCACTAATTAGTTATCTATTCTTGTGCAGCCAGAATTCCTGTCCTTTTACTTAACAAGCTTAACAAGCCACAATAATTATACATCCCCAGTGGGGTGGCTGCTCACCAACTCAGTCAGGACAATCTCATGTTGGCTCTTCCAGCTTCCCAGATGAGGCGACAGTATGAAACACCAACATTTAACCATCAAGTGGAACAAGCTTTAAAAGAATAGTCAGAGGAGAACCTCCCACTCTCTCTGGAAATTTCTCTGCCAGTTCAGAGTTGCCAGGTCAACAGGGGGCATTTACTACTCCGATCTCAAAGGCACTTCCCCACAGGGGCACCCATCTCAACCATCCAGAAATCTCGCAGTCGGCCCCACCCCCAACAGCATCTTGCCATTTTTCACCATGGGCTGAAGTTTTCTCCAGAACTCCAAGACCACACTCAGGCAGACAAGTCGCATTCCTTAAACCTTTTTCCTTGTCCCCCAAACTACCTGTAACAGCAGGTTTTATTTATTTATTTCGAAGCCTCTGGGCGTCCGCTATGGAGATAAAAGCTTCAAAGGGCATTTATGGACCTCCACTCTTTAAAACCCGATGAGGCCGGGATTCGTGCCCCCATTTTACAGAGGAGAGAAGCTGAGGGCCCAAGGTCACACAGGACATCCGACCTCAGTGTCCTCTGCACTTAACCCTCACGCTGCCTCTGCCTTCTCATCGGCTTCCCTTCTGTTCCGGGAAGGGCTCGTTTTCCTCCCCCGGCCATCTCCCCGTCTACAGGGCGGGCCCTGGAGGAGAATCGCTACCCATTCCGTTTCTTCTCTGCGCGCCCCCTCCCTTCCACCTGGCACCGTTTCCCCAGGGGCCCTGTCACAGCACCTCCTCCAGGGCCAATTCAAACTTCCCATCGGTCCCCAGAGCAGGTCCGGTCCGCTACGAGGAGCCGCGGGCGGGCAGCGGGCTCGGGGAGGGCGGGGGAGGGGAGAGGGGCGCGCAGCCCGCAGCCCCGCCGGGTCTGGGCAGCGGCAACGCGCGGCCGCGGGGGGGCGCGGGCGGCTGCGTCAGGGAGGAGGCCGCGCGTGCGGGCAAGCTGCGGGGCGGCGCGGCAGGAAACGGCGAGTCACGGAGCGCGGGGCCGGCCGGGGCGGCGGCGCGGGCCGCGGCGGGAAGGGGCGTGGGGTGGCCGCGGGGTCGCCTTCCTACCTATGCCGGGCGCCACATAGACGAAGTAGAGCAGCGAAGACGACAGCGAGAAGAAGAAGAGCGCGGCGAGCAGCGAGCGGCGCGGCAGCCGCAGCAGCCCCCGGCGGGCGCGCATGCTGAGCCGGCGGCCGCTCGAGGGCCGGCCCGGGCCCCGCTCCCGCCGCTCCGGTCCGCCGCCTGGGCCTCGGCCGCCGCCTTCCGGGCTTCGCGCGCCGCCGCCTCGCCGCTTTCAGCCGCCGGCCGCCGCGGGCCGGGCCACATGAGGCGGGAGGGGGCTGGCGGCCAGAGGAGCGCAGCGGCGGGGGCGGGGCAGGAGGGGCGGGGCCTGGAGGGAGGGGCGGGGTCCGATGCCGGGGGGGGGGGGGGGGGGGGCAAGGCCCGCAGCCTGAGGAGCCGACGGGGGAACCAGGCCTGAGGCAGGCCTGACGGGGCCCGGAGTAGGGCGTGGCCTAAGGTGGGGGCGGGACGAGGGCGGGGCCTGATGCTAAGGGCGCCGCCGCGAGCCTGAGGAGCACACCGGCGGAGACCCGGCCTGAGGTCTGATGGGGAGGGGGATAAGGGCGGGGTCTGAGGAATAAGGACGTAGCCGCGAGCCTAAGAAGCATTTCGGCGGAGACTGGGCCTGAGGCCTGACGGGGGAGGAGAAAAGGGCGTGGCCTGGCGCAAGGGGCGGGGCCGCCTGCGTGGGCGGGGATGGAGGCGGGGCCTGAGTGTGGGGGCGGGGCGGGCGGGGGACCGCGCGCTTGCACTCCAGCCGCAAGACCCTCGCGCGGCCGCCGCCCTTGCTGGCAGGAAGCGTCTTGCTAGTACGAGTTGGTTCCGGGCACAAGCACCCAGCGCGAGGGCCGAGGGGTGGAGGAAAGAGTCTGAATGACCAGGTAGCCCGCTGCCGCAGGAGAGCAAGGATGCAGAGGCCGGGGCACTGCTGTTCGCCCTCCTTCATCCATTCATTCCAGTCACCATTTATGATAAAGTTCCTGGGGCTGGGGATGCTCCACGGGGCAAAAAAGATAAAAATCTGTCTTCTAGGAACCTGCATTCATGTGGAGGACAAAAAAGAAATCGATAATAGCAGGTGATGATAAGAGATTTGAAGACACCTGAACATGAGAATGTTTTGGATGCGGTCTGCACTAGTCCAAAAAGGCCTCCCTCTGTAGGTAGCATGGACACAAAAGAGTGAGAAAGAGAAGGCCCACCGAGGAGAACAACAGATGCAAAAGCCCGAAAGGAAGAAGAGGCTTAATCTGCCGGCAGAATGAATCCAACGCCAGCATGGATAAAATGCCAGGAAGGAAGGAGAGATCCAAACAAGGTCACATCCTGCAGGACAGAACAATGGTGACAACTGTCAGTATAGACACTGAGAGACAGGGCTTCTTATCCATTAATCTGCTCTAAGTCCTACTAAGGTGGTGGCTTTTTTTGTCCCGATTGCACAAATGAGAAAACGGAAGTTTCTGCGAAGAGAGGCAAGTCATCCAAGCTGTGCAGTAAGGACGCAAGTCAAAAGTGGCCTGTCACCGAGGCAGGCCCTTGATCACTCACCCCGACTGCTCATTCCGCACTGTCGTGTGGTCCTCTGTGCCCTGGCTTTCCTGTCATTTGTGTATTCCTTTTGGTTTCCCAGGTTAGAGCTCCACAAGGACAGGGATCTTGTTCCATTTTCTGCTGTGTCTATGCACATAACTCAGAGTCAAATATATATATATATATATTTGTTTTGTTTAAATTTATTTATGTACATTGGTGTGAGGGTGTCAGATCCCCTGGAACTGGAGTTATAGACAGTTGTGAGCTGTCATATGAGTGCTGGGAATTGAACTCAGGTCCTCTGGAAGAGCAGCCAGTGCTCTTAACTGCTGAACCATCTCTCTAGCCCCTGCTAGTCTCAATATAGAGAATTCAAGGGCAACATGGGCTACATGAGACCCCATATCAAAGAAAAAAAATCACAAGTAGCAAGGTGCCCTGTTCTTCCCTCATACTCCTGGGAAGATTCCAGATGCCTCCCCTGAGGAGGCAATTGCACAATGTATAAACATTTAGGAGTGAGATAGCATCTCTGGGCGGGACTACCTCAATTCCAACTTCTGAAGGCAGAGAAAACCAATGCCTCTAAGGACACCCAGGTCCTGGAGCCACTGAGTGTTTTCTCCAGCCAGAAGCCCATGTAAACTGAATTTAGTTGGCTGGGAGGTTCCCTGTGGTCAGTCACCCCTTTCAACAGAAACGAAACTTAAAAGTGAAAAGGAAGGTTAGTACTTAGGCCAGCAGCTTTGAGAGCTGGTAAATCCTCAGGGTGGCACCAGCCTATGATCCCAGCACTTCAGAAATGGAGGCCAGTCCTGGGGCTGTTGTTTACCTCAGCACAGCTGGTCTATCCTAACTGATCAGGATTATGCTACACTTCTTCATTCCCTTTTTTTTTTTCTTGAGATAGGGTTTCTCTGTAGCTTTGGAGCCTGTCCTGGACTAGCTCTGTAGACCAGGCTGGCCTCGAACTCACAGAGATCCACCTGCCTCTGCCTCCCGAGTGCTGGGATTACAGGTGTGTGCCACCACCACCCGGCTTCATTCCTTTTTTAAAAAAGACTTATTTAAGGGGCTGGAGAGATGGCTCAGAGGTTAAGAACAGTGGCTGGAAAAGATTTATTTAATTCTAATTATGTGTATGTGGAGGGGGATAGTATGTGCTCATGAGTGCAGGTGCCTGCTGAGGCCAGAAGAGGAAATCAGATCCTTCTGAAGATGGAGTTACAGGCAGTCCAGAAGCAAGGGAATTAGCACAAGTTCAAGACCAGCCAGGGCTACATAACAAAACTGTTTCAAAAATGAACTGCAGGGCAGTGGTGGTGCACTCCTGTAATCCCAGCACTCGGGAGGCAGAGGCAGGCAGATCTCTGTGAGTTCGAGGCCAGCTTGATCTACATTGCTAGTCCAGGACAGGCTCCAAAGCTACAGAGAAACCCTGTCTCAAAAAAAACAAAAAAAGAAGAAAAAAATTAACAACAGGGTTAGGAAGGGCAATCCATGGGTAACAGGGCTTCAGTACAAGCAAGAGGACCTGTGCTTGACTCCCCAGAACCCTCATAAAAGCTGGATGCCTAGCCTAAGTGTCTGTAATACCAGTGCTCCTGTGGGAAGATGGGCGGTGAAGACTGAAGAATCCTCAGAAGCTCACAGGCCAGCTAGCTCAGTGTGCTCAGCGTGTGCACACGTGTGTGCGCGCACACACACACACACACACACATGCATGAACACACAGATACCCACAGGCATACATACAGGAATGAACATACACAAAATGCACATAGCCATGAACACACATACATACACATTAGCATGTTTGTATTTCATACAAAAAAAATCAATAACAAAACCCTCTTATTTGTTTAGGGTGCAGGGGGAACACTGTTGAAATGGTCTTATGTAGCCCCAGGTGGCCTGAAACTCTCTTTGTAATAGAGGGCGACCTTGAACTTCCGGTCCTTGGGCCAGAGACATAGCACAGCTGGTAAGGACATTCAGGTCCTGCATGGTGGATGGATAGAATTGATTCCTGAGCCGGGCCGTGGTGGTGCACACCTTTAATCCCAGCACTTGGGAGTTCGAGGCCTGGGCTACAGAGTGAGTTCCAGGAAAGGCTCCAAAGCTACACAGAGAAACTCTGTCTCGAAAAAAAGAAAAGAAAAGAAAAAGGATCCAAGCAAGTTGTCCTCAGATCTGCGCTGTCTTATCATGGTACATGCGCGCGCACACAATAAAAATGAATGCACCTTTTCAAATATTTAAGAAACTTTATTTCATGTGTATGGGTGTTTTACCTGCATGTAGTATGTCTGTATATCACATCTGTGCAGTGTCCATGGAGGTCAAGAGAGGACATTGAATCCTCTGGGAACTGGAGTTACAGGTAGCTGTGAGCCACTATGTGGGTGCTGGGAACTGAACCTGCGTCTTCTGGAAAGGCAGCATGTGCTCTTAAGTGCTGAGCCATCTCCCAAGGCCCAAAGGCAGAGCTGTTTCTGTGAAGTGCCCAGCATCTCTTCCTGAACCAATCACTGACTAATGGAGCAGTGTGTGCTGATTGGCCAGACCTGGTCAGGTGCCCAGGAGGGCCCTGTCAACTTCACAGGAAGCACATGGCTGATAAATAGAAAGGGTGGCTCTCCAAAGAGAAAGATACAATTGCTCTGGCAGAAGGAACAGGTGACAGTAGACACCTGGGAACCAGGCCTTCACCACCTTTAATATTCCTCTTCTGGTGCTTGGAAACACTATGTCCTCTTTCCCGGCATCCACTAGGACCCAATTCAAATACCTTTCCACCAGGCAATGAAGTGCTGGACTCTTGTTAGGTTGTAACACTTCATTTCTCTCTCTCTCTCTCTCTCTCTCTCTCTCTCTCTCTCTCTCTCTCTCTCTGTGTGTGTGTGTGTGTGTGTGTGTGTGTAGGCCCGCATGTGGGATTGGTTCTCTCCTTCTACTATGTAGGTCCAGGGGATCAAACTCAAAGTCCTCAGGCTTGGCAGCAGGTACCTTTATCCCCTCAGCCATCCCTTGGGCCCAGGAGTTCTTGAATGGATGCTCTCAAGCTCCATTCTTTTCTCCTCCACTAGAAGAGACTCAAAAGTTTCCCATGTTGTACCCGACTCCCTTGCAGCTGGAATGTGAATGAAATCCTTTCGTTATTTGTGAGATACACGGTCTCACGCTGTAGCCCAGGATTTCCTGGAACTCACTATGAGCTTAGACTGGTCATGAACTCAGCAATCCCTCTGCCTCAGCATCTGCATACAGGCTGCCATGCAAATGAGATCCTGCCAGTGAGATCTTCAGAGGCCTCTTCCTGTGGCTGTAGCAGCTGACTAGCCAATCCTGGTAGATGGGAGAGGCAGGAGACTGACTGTCCACTCTCTCTCCAGTTTGGAGGGTGTTGGGTGACAGGGCCTCAGCCGTGGTGATAGCAGAAGCAATGGTAGTTTGGCCATGCCCCACTTCCTGTCTTCCTGATGGTTCTGCAAGTATCTGTGTCCCACTGTTAAACCCCTTTCTGACTAATGTTAGTGGAGTGGCTTTCACCAACTGAACGAAGCCCTGAGCAAATCCTCCTGTGTGGGGCTGGGATGTGCCTGACAGAGCACTTCAAACACTTCAGAAATGAACAAAAACCCTAGGTAGGGTAATCCCAGGCACCTCGGAGTGCCGCACAAGTAGGATGCGCTCTCTGAGACAGCAGTGTCTAAGCCTGTAAATGAGAACTCACAGTAGCTGCAGCGGTGCACGCTGTAATCCCAGCATCAGGGAGGTGGATGAAAGAGGGTCAGAAGTGTGAGGTCATCCTCAGCCACACAGTGCATTCAATGCCAGGAAGGACGACGTGAAACCCTGAGGCCAGGCAGTGGCGAACGCCTGTAATCCCAGCACTCGGGAAGCAGAGCCAGGCAGATCTCTGTGAGTTTGAGGCCAGCCTGGTCTACAGAGCGTGAGATACAGGACACAGGCACCAGGAGACAGGAGAAACCCTGTCTTGGGAAAAAAAAAAATAGAAAAATAAGTAGCTCACAGTAGAACACACCTTTGATCCCAGCACTTGGGAGGAAGAGACAGAGGAGGAGCTATGTGAGTATGTGAGTTCCAGGCCAGGTCTACATAGCAAACACACCACGCTCCAGGACAGCCAGGGATACATGGAGAAACCTTGACTTAAAATGAGCAGGAAACAATCCGATGAATAATGAGCTCCTTGCTTAATCTATCCAACAATAGCTTGAGGAAACCACTTTTTGTGCCCCTCATTTACAGAGGAGGAGCTGAAGTGCAGAGGGGTTACAGAACCTGCGTAGAACCTGCTCACACTGCCAATCTTCCACGAACTGGGTGAGTCTGTGGTTCCGTCCATGGGTCTGCTTCATCCTTGCCCTGAGTGCCTAGGCAAGCACTTGGCACTCCCTAAATGCTTGGTAAACATTGGGTGAATGAATGAGTGAATGGTCTGAGTTCAACAGAGTCTGCTGTGATAAAAACAACAACAAAAGCCAAATGGTAGAACTACATTTTCAGGTGATATCCACTGCCCCCCCCCCCCCAAACCAGAGCATGTGGGACAAACTTCCCAGAGCGGAGAATAAACGCTTTGGTTTTACAAGCCATATAATCTCTGTCCCAACCATTCAGTTCAGCTAAAACTGCCATGGAGTGTAGGTAACAAATGTGCATGAGTGTGTGCCAATACAACCTTATTTACAACCTTTGGTTCCTGTACTCAGAATGAGTCTTATTTCATAAAGCTATTTCCTCTAGACCACTGTACTTGGTTAAATCAAAAGCCCAAGCCCGAGTCCTCTCTTCCCACTGCCTGCTGATCTGGATGTAGAACTCAGCTCCTTCTCCAGGACTATGTTCACCTTCATGCCAACATGCTCCCCACCATGACGATAATGGACTAATCTGAAACTGTAACCAAGACCCCAATTAAATGCTGTCTTTGATATGAGCTGCCTTGCTTCTGGTGTCTCTCACAGCCATAGAACGGTGACTGTGACACTTCAAATATCCCAAGGTTTGATCTGCAGGCAGCAACTTAACCCACCTTCCAGCATTCTACACAGATGAAGGGATCCAGCAAACATTCCTTGATTCTGCCAAGCAGAGAAGGAATCCCTGCAAATATCCATTACTGCCACCCAAAGGCTCCTGCAGCTGCCCAGAAAAGAGATGGACTAGCCTCAGGGTTTTGTGGGCTCTGGCCAGTTGGGCAGATCTTGCCCAAGGAAGAAAAGCCAGGGGCCAGGCAGCTTCACCAATAGATGCACTAGGTAAAACACAGTTTAGAGGGCCAGTAAGATGGCCCATCAGGTGACGCTGCTTGCTGGCAGGCCTTGCTACCTGAGTTTGACTCCCAAGACCCTCATGATGGAAGGAGAAAACCAACTTTTTTTTTTAAGGTAATATTTATTTATTTATTTATTCATTTGATGTTATGTGTGTTGGTACTTGGCCTGAGTGTATGTCTGTGTGAGGGAGTCAGAGGCCCTGGAACTTAAGTTACAGACATTTGTGAGATGCCATGTGTTTGCTGGGAATTGAACCCAGGTCCTTTGGAAGAGCAGTCAATGCTCTTAACTATTGAGCCATGTCTCCAGCTCCCAAAACCAACTTCTTCTTTTTTTTTTTTTTTTTTTTTTTTTTTTTGGTTTTTCAAGACAGGGTTTCTCTGTGTAGTTTTGCACCTTTCCTGGAACTCCCTCTGTAGTCCAGGCTAGCCTCAAACTCACAGAGATCTGCCTGCCTCTGCCTCCCCAGTGCTGGGATTAAAAGCATGCGCCACCACCACCCAGCCCAACTTCTTGAAGTTGTCCTCTGACCTCTACACACATGCTGTGGCATGTGTACACTGTATACCCTGCACACATACACACACACACACACACACACACACACACACACACACACGAGTTTAAAAAAACAAACCATAGTTTATAAAAATTCCAATTATAACTGAAAAAGTGGTCACGCACACCTGTAATTCCAGCACTTGGTAGGTGGAGGCAGAAGGCCCAAGTTCAAGATCATTCTCTGACACACAGTGAGTTCAAGGACAGAGTAGGATACAAGAGAGCCATTTCAAAAAAAAAAAAAAAAAAAAAAGATGCCTGAGACCTGGTTTTGATGTACTAAAGGGGCAGAGCCCTTGCCTAGCATGAACGAGGCCTTCATCTTAATCCAGTGCCATAAAAAGAAGAAATAAAAGCAGATGCTTAGTCAAAGCATAGCTGCACATGCCTTTTGTCCTAGCGCTCAGGAGGTAGGGAGATAGAGGCAGGTGGATCTCTGTGAGTTTGAAGCTGGCCTGGTCTATATAGCAAGTTCCAGGCCAGCTGGGGCTACATAGTGAAACCCTGCATCAAATAAACAAATAACAACACAAACAAAACCAAACCACAGATGCTTGAGATCCAAACAACAATATTGATTCCAAAGGAGAAAACACAAAATTGAAATTAGCCAGTGACCAATTAAAAGGTCTAGGGGAAAAACGTATTAGATCAACTAGCCACGTGCCTCTGACCTCAGATGGTCCCATGTATCAAGGGGGCCCTATGGAGGGAAGTGATTTTCCTAGGCTTTATAGGATATGGAAGGGGCTTGAAAGGCATTTGAGGACCCTGGGCAGCTCCTGAAATGGCTCCAAGTCCGGGAATTGCTAGAAACTCCTATGGGAAAACTCCTCTGCAGTCTGCCTGCTGCAGCTGCTGTGCTGTCCCCTCCTCAGCAGGGGTACAGCTATGCTGGACCCCCTCCTGAGCAGGTCTCAGCTATGCTCCCTCTGACTCTCAAGAGATGGACAGAATTCAGATGTCACCATTTGAGGAAAGGCCACAAGTAGAAGCCACAGGCATTGTGCTGTGACAGGTGTCATGGAAACAGTGCCACTGGCTCAGGAAGGGATAACAGCTGTGTCAGCTTCCTTCCAGAACTACAGGCACCCCAGGAGTCTCTGGGGAGAGCATTGAGCCAGTCACACCGCAGAACTGGGACCAGAGAAGGAGCCATGGTTGCCACTAGGCCCCAGGCAGGATGAGAGACGGTGAGTAAAGACAGGGGTGGGGGTGAGGGTGAATCTAGGGTCTTCCTTTCTCTCTCTCTACATTTATTTATTTATTGTATGGACAGGGGGAGGTGGAGATATGCCTCATCGCATTTATGAAGGTCAGAGGACAATTTGTGGGTGACTGTTCTCTCCTTCCATCATATGGGTCCCAGCTTTTCAAGCAGGATTGAACTCAAGTAGCAAGCATCTTAACCCACTGAACAGCCTTTCCAGTTCTGAGGTCAGGATGTTTTTGTTTTGTTTGAGACAGGGATTCTCTATAAAGGCCTCACTGGCCTGGATCTCACTCTGGAGACCAGGCTGACCTGAACTCACAGAGATCTGCCTGCCTCTGCTTCCCAAGTGCTGGGATTAAAGGCGTGTGCCACACTCAGGGAGTTCAGGGTCTTAACATCCCTGTCAAAACAAAAACACAGTGCTCACCTCAAAGAGGAATGAGTTGCCCATGGCCTAGGAACATGGACAATGGGTACCTTTGAATACCATGATCCAGCCGGCTGTGTTTGAAGCCAACCTCTTGAGCTGTGCAGTGAGACTGTCTCCAAAAAACAGTTCCATTGAGTTTTATAGTTCTTAGGAAAAAGTCATAAATCAAGGTAGACAGGCTGCAGGCTATACTCAGAAATCTATCTCTGTTGTAGGTCTCAGATGCTATCTCATGACATTCTTAGCTTTGAGTCAATGAATGCCAGTGGTCTGTTAAGGTACATTCCCACAAGTTTCACACGACAGTCACAAGGATGTTAGGTCAGACACGGTGGGCAGAGGATGCCTATTGAAAGCACTAAAGATAACTTGACTACAGACTGGCCATACTGTGACTCTTTCCATCTAAGACATTCGAATCTGTGAAACCAACTGTTCAGTCTTTAATACAGGCGTGGCTTGGAGGCTTCCTTTCAAGGAACTTCAGTCTCAGAGCCCAGCCCTGATTAGTCAACGTGGGGGTGGAGGGGGTGGGTAGGAGAGATGGGGGATGCGGGTGGGAGAGGCAGGGCCTTGGGGGTGGGAGTTGAGGTGGGGGTGTCTCCTGTACCCATCCTGTGTCCTTTAGCAGGGGCCCCTAAAAACTAGAGTGGGGGCTGGGGATTTAGCTCAGTGGTAGAGCGCTTGCCCAGTAAGCGCAAGGCCCTGGGTTCGATCCTCAGCTCAGAAAAAAAAAAAAAAAACCTAGAGTGCTCAAAGGGGACCAGCTGAGGTAAACAGCAGCTCATGGACATGCGCATCCAGCACACACATGGAGCTGTATATGAAGAGAGTGACCAGAGGAGGGACTTCAGCAAGGCCTGCACTGCAGAAGGCTGGCTAGCAGAGTGAACCGCTTCCTGCATGGATGGAAACTTCTTTTATAGAAGGAAAACAATCCAGGGCTGTGAGTGTGCTGGCTGGGACCCACAAAAACAACAAAACAACAAAAGGCAGTGGAGGGGTGGTCAGGGGATGAATATGATCAAAGTACACCGAACACGGCCGGCCAGCCGGCGCTCACCTTTAATCCCAGCACTTGGGAGGCAGAGGCAGGTGAGCTTTTGTGAGTTTGAGAACAGCCTCATCTAGAGAGCGAGTTCCAGGACAGCCAGAGCTACACAGAGAAACCCTGTTTAACACATGCATGAAATTCTAAAAAAAATACATTATACTGCCATTTTTATCTTTTATTTTTGCTTTTTGTTTTCGTTTTTGCTTGTTTGTTTTTTGAGACAGGGTTTCTCTGTGTCACTGTGTAGTCCTGGCTGTCCTGGAACTTGCCCTGTAAACCATTTTAGCCTTGAACTCAAAGACCCATCTGCCTGTGCTTCCCGAGTGCTGGGATCGTAGGTATGTGACACCAGGCCCAGCTTTTGTTTTTAATTAGCAAAGTTTCCTTCACAAGGCTAGCCTTAAACTCCTGATCCACCTGCCGATTGATAAGATTACAGGCTTATTATAATCATCACACCAACCTATTCCATCCATTCTATTCTCTATTAAACTAGTTTCCATCACCAGGCACCCACACACACACACACACACATACAGACATACCATCCACGCACATAAACATACACACACAGAGCTTCACTACTATCATTAATTTCTTGTGTATTTTTCTATCATTTTCATGCTTACAAAAAGCAAATAGGCCAAAGGGTAGTGGTAGCGTATGCCCTTAATCCCAGCACTTGGGAGACAGAGGCATGGAGATCTCTAAGTTTGAGGCCAGCCTGGTCTACAGAGCAAGTTCCAGAACAGCCAGAGCTACACAGAGAAACTCTGTCTTGGGGGAAAAAAAAAGTAGAAGAGGAGGAGGAGGGAGGAGGAGGAGGGAGGAGGAGGAGAAGGAGGGAGGTGGAGGAGGAGGGGGGAGAAGGAGGGGGGAGAAGGAGGGGGGAGAAGGAGGGGGAGGATCTTACTTCAAGGACAGTGTTACCAGGGAGAACACACACCCATCCCGCAGCTGCTTCCTCAGCTCTTCTGTGGACAACTGGGAGATTATTGGCCTGATTGTTTATACAAAAAACCTTGGTCACCTTGCACCTGACCCCACCCCTCCAGCAGTGTGTCACTGCCCTGCTGTGCCAGGATCTCCAATTCCAGCCTCCTGTTCAAGACACCTGATCTCCTCCCTGTGGATCCAGAAGTCCTCAAAGCCTGGACTGCATGACTGTCTGGGGAGGCTTGATCCTGTGCAAATAACTATCTGTTCTGCTTAATCCGTCTATTGTCAGTTGGTTCCAGCAAAACCTCAGAGGATAGAGAGAAAACACCCTTCCACTTCCACAAACTTGTTACCACCCCTCCAGGTTCTGTGCTCTCAAAACATACCCATGCCATCTCAACAGCCTCAAAGGTCTTAACAGTGAACTCCCGAGGCAAAGTCCAAAGTCTCTTGTCTAAATGCCATGCCATGTCAGGTAGGCGTGGGTAAGACTCTGGGCATGCTTCATCAGCAGACAATGTCCTCCAAGAGGGAGCCTGTGAGGTCAAACCTGACATGTGCTGTGGCAAAATGAGCACGGCTAGACCCTCAAATTCAAGTAGGGAGAAAAGTCCCCAGCAAGCCTCAGAACTTACAGTTGGAAAGCGCTCAGCCACGGGCCTCTGCTGTCCGGGCCACAGGGCCAGCTCTGCGTCTGTAGTCTTTCCAGGCAACAGTTTCATACCTGAGTCCTGGCAGCCCATCCCCTGGTCTTGCTCATCACAGCTTGCACATAGCTCTCAGGAGCCACAGTCCCAGACTGGAGTGACACTTTAGTGGCTAGCTACCACAGGCTGGCTGGGTGGACTCAGGGAAACCCACCTTCCACACCTCTGCCCACATGGGGCCTTTGGCTCTACAGCAGCTTTTTTCCAAGGGTGCTACACAGCTTTGGAGACACTCTTTAAACTCCAGTAGAGGCCACCATACCTCACACAGCAGGAGCCACATCAAGGCATGCCCTGAATGGCTTTGGGGGCGCAGCCTAGGAAGCAACAACACGGCAGCCAAGCCCCTTTACCCACAACCCTGGCATTTTGGGCCTGTGATGGGACGTGCACCCCAAGACCTGGAAATGCCTTTCCCTTGTTCCTTCTTCACTCTCCTGGACAATGAAGCCGGAACCTGGCATCCATGGAGATGGGAGAGGATTTGTACTGTCTGCTTCCTCAACGGCTGTTCCATCTCCCTTTAGTCCTTCTCTGAAAGAAGCTTCTCCCTCTCTCCATACTTCCCTCCCTCCTTCTATTCTTCATCCTTCTGTCTGTTTCTTTTCTCTCTCTCTCTGATAGGGTGTCACTCTAGTTCAAGCTGGCCTCAAACTCGTTGCAATCCTCCTGCCTCAGCCTCTCAAAGTGTGAGGAATACCTGGCTCAGCTTCACTTTTCCCCAGTGAAGACAGATGCCGAATCTCCTGAGTGTGGGAATTCTGCTTCCTCTGACCCACAGCTCTCTGGTCAAATCACCCCCCCCCCCCAACCCCGCGGACCCCCAACCTAGCCCCTGCAGCCTTTGCTAAGGTACTCAAGAAACAGAAAGCCACAACTTCCATGCCCTCCTGAGAAACCACCTCAGGGAAACACTCCAACTCACAAGCCGTTGCCTTTAATCCCAGCACTCCACAGGGGAGGCAGAGGCAGGTGGATCTCTAAATTCAAGGCTACCCTGGGCTACACAAGATTGATCCAGTCTAAAAGAGAAACAGCCAGGCACACCTTTGATCTCAGCACTAGAGAGGTGGAGAGAGGAAGTTATATGGCTGGGTGGAGAGAGGACTATAGGGCAGGAGGAGACAGGAGCTCAGCTCCCTTTCAGGCTGATGATTATGTAGAGGTAAGAACCAGTGGCTGGCTACTCTGTCTCTCTGATCTTTCAGCATTTACCCCTATATCTGATTCTGGGTTTTTATTATTAAGACCAATTAGGACTCATGCTACAAATTTCTTTTATTATCATATTTTTATTCTGTGTCCGGGGGTATGTGCATACCATGGCATGTGTGTGGTCATCAGAGGATAGCTTGTGGGGGCTGGTTCTCTCCTTCCTCCATGTGGGAGAGCAAACTCAGATCCTCAGCCTTGGTGGCAATCACTTTACTCAGTAAGCCATCTCACCATCTCTGACCTTGAACTTCTGATCCTCCTTCCTTTACCTCTGGGATTACAGCCCTGTACCACATGCCCAGCTCTGAACTTCACATCTGTTGGGGCAGCCTTTCTCCTATCTCTTGGGAGCAACTTCTATCCTTAGTCTTTCTGGCTGTGAGGGTGGTTTGCAGACAATGAGAACTTACCCTTCATCCTCTGACAGTTGTTTATCTGGATTTTTAAAGATTTGTTGCTGGACAGTGGTGGCACATACCTTTAATCTCAGCACTGTGAGTTCAAGGCCAGCCTGACCTACAAGAGCAAGTTCCAGGACAGTTAGGGCTACACAGAAAAATCATGTCTTGAAAAATTAAAAAAAAAAATTTGTTTTTATGTGTATAAATGTTTTTGCCTGCATGTGTATGTGTGCACCATCTGTATGCAGTTCTTGTGGAGGCCAGCAGAGAGCATCTTATCATCTGGAACTAGAGTTACTGATGCTTGTGAGCCACCATGTAGGTGTAGGGACTGAACCCAGGTCCTCTGTAAGAACAGCAAGTGCTCTTAACTGCTGAGCCATCTCTCCAGCTCTCTGGTCTATACTGGCCTGAACCTCACCATGTAGTTCAGTCTGACTCACCATGTATCTAAGGCTGACCTTGGGTTCACTATAATATTCCTACCTCAGCTTCCTGAGCATCAGGATGACCCTAGCCACCATACCCAGCTTTACCCTGCGCTTTACCAACTCTGCTCTATTCTGCAATGGAGATTGAGCCTCTAGACTTAGTTATGAAACAACAGGGTCAGGGTGGGTATAGCTGTGGATGAATAAGTGCTTAGGCTGTGCAAGGGTCTGGGTTTGAGTCCCAGTACCAGAAGAAGAAGAAACAAAGAGGAAGAAGTTGGGGAGAATAGCACAACAGCAGTGTTAACATCTAATATTTTTATCCAATACCTGTTGTTCCAGACACACCAGCAAGCTTGCAACACACTACCTCAATCCACGCAACAACCCTGGCTATTACATGCACAGTACATTTTACTGTGTGTGGAGGAGTCAAGGGCTGGTGCTGTTCCCCAGGAGCTGTCATCCTTGTTTTTTGAGGCAGGGTCTCTCACTGGGTTATGGGGCTCACTGATTAGGCTGGTGAGCCCCAAGACTCTTTCTCTCTCTGCCCCACAGTGCTAGAATTACCAAGTATTTAGCCAAGCCTGCCTGGTCTCACTTCCAGGCCTATTGTTAAAATCCCTTCCTGGGGGGAGAAAGGCAACATCTACCCCTTCTTCTAAGGTCCCAACATCAAACTGAGGCACAATTTCACCAAGTTCACTCTGGGAACCAAGGAATTTATTGGGCTTCCTTGGAGAGCATAAGTGAGGCGGTGCTTACAGAGATGTGGGTGCTCTTCCCACAATAGGCCTCACCCAAAAAGCCTTTCCGCAGCAGAGATGAGGGGTTCTCTGTAGCCACAAAGGTGGAGCCTGAGCTCTGTTTTTCCCTGGGTATCTATTCTAGCTCATCCCTGAGGCCATATGCAATTAGGGCAGAGTTGCAAAGGGCAGGTGGCAGGGAGTGGCTGGATTCTTAGTGAGGGACTCAAGACCCTCCCCAACCTTCCATGAGGGGGTATAAACAGCCAACTAGCCCACAGTTGCAAGCAGGCACAGCTGGACTCTTTAAGATGGCAATTGCTTATATGGGAAGACAGTCACTCACCAGGCCTCGGGTCCATCTGTCCATCCTGAGTACTAGAATTACAGATGTCTGCTACCACACTTGACTACTCTTCTGCTTTATTCAGCATCAAATCCAAATACTGGGACTGGATGTGTGGCTCAGCCAGTAGAATGCTTACCTAGTTTGTACAAATCCTTGGGTTCGATCCCCAGATCCCCAACACAGCACCAACTGGACATGGTGGTACACACTGTAATCCCAGTACTTGGACAAGGGCAGGAGAATTAGGAGTTCAAAGGCATCCTTGAGCAGAGTTCCAGGTCATCTTGGAATAACAGATATTTGTTGTTTTGTTGTTATTTTAGATTTATTTTAGGTGTATGAATGTGTACCATGAGAGTACCTGGGAGTTGTAGATGTTGTGACCCACATTGTGGGCACTAGGAATTGACCTTCCGTCCTCTGCAAGAGCAACATGTACTCTTTTTGTTTGTTTGTTTGTTTTTTCAGAGACAGGGTTTCTCTGTGTAACCACCCTGAATTTCCTGGAACTCGCTTTGTAGACAAGACTGGCCTCATACTCACAGAGATCTGCCTGCCTCTGCTTCCTGAGTGCTGGGATTAAAGGCATGTGCCACCACCGCCGCCATGGCTGGGCCGCCGCCATGGCTGGGCCGCCGCCTGGCTTCAACAGGTGCTCTTAACTGCTGAGCCATCTCTCCAGCCTTGATTACTTGCTGTCTTAAAATAAATAAATACATCTAGAGTCATTGAGATGGCTCAGTGGGCGTCTTGGTTAGGGTTTCTATTGCTGTAATAAAACACCATGACAAAAAAGCAAGTTGGGGAGGAAAGTAAGACAGGAACCTGGAGGCAGGAGCTGATGCAGAGGCCATGGAGGGGTGCTGCTTACTGGCCTATTCCCCATGGCTTGTTCAGCCTGCTTTCTTTTCTTTCTTTTTTTTTTTTTTTTTTTTTTTTTTCATTTTTTCGAGACAGGGTTTCTCTGTGTAGTTTTGGAGCCTTTCCTGGAACTCGCTCTGTAGACCAGGCTGGCCTCAAATTTGCAGAGATCCAGCCGGCTCTGTCTCCTAAGTGCTGAGATTAAAGGCGTGCACCACCACTGCCCGGCCAGCCTGCTTTCTTATAGAACCCAGGACCACCAGCCCAGCAGTGGCACCACCCCACTGATTACTAATTGAGAAAATGCCTTACAGCTGGATCTCATGGAGGCATTTCCTCAACTGAGGCTCCTTCCTCTCCTATGACTCTAGCTTGTGTCAAGTTCACACAAAACCAGCAGGTAAAGATAAGCTCTTGCCGCTACGTCTGATGGCCTGAGTTTGATCCTTGGGGCCCACAAGGCTGAAGACAAGAACCAACTTCAAATTGACTTCATGTGCCATGGCATATGCCACGAAAAAAATAAAAATATAAAATAAATGTAAAAAGAAACATTCAAATGCCTCCTCCCTGTAACCTCCGGGCCCTTCCTTTTCTGTCAGCCAGCTCAAATCACTACAGCTCTACTGGCCTGGCTGCTGGTTAACCACCTCACAACTTCTACCCCTGGACCTTTGCACACACTGTTCTGGCCTCTAATGTTCTAGATTAAACTGGCCTTATTCCTTTTCATCTTTTAGGTAATATATTACCTCCTCAGAGAGGCTTCACCAGCCCTCTGACTGATGTGAGTCATCTCTTTCTTGACTCTCTTTATCTACCCCTTGTGGATTCATTCTAGCCACTTCCATGGTGTGTCTTAAGAAATGGTTGGTGAATGGTCACAGAGTCAGCATATACCTTGTCTCTAGCTTTCATGGTTGCATCTTCTGGTGAGCCAACTGTCCCCTTTATCCATATTGAATATTCATCCATATTGAGTGAGCTGATGAGGGAGGCAAGGCTTGTCCCCTAGACAAATGGGATAATGAGCCGTCACCTACAGAAAGTGCCTCCTGGAAAGATCAATGGGGTCAGTGTGCTGGTCAGTTGTCATCAGCGAGACACAAACTAGGGTCACCTAGAGAGAGGGAGCCTCAGTTGAGGGAACAAGTCTTTCAGATTGGCCGTGGGACATTTTCCTGATTAACCGTTGATGTGGGAGGTTGCAGTCCAGTGTGGGCAGTGCCACCTCTGGGCAGGTGGCCCTGGCTGGTGTGAGGAAGCAGGCCGGACAGGCCACAGGAAGCAAGCCAGTAAGCAGTGCTTCTCCATGTTTCCTGTCTCTGCTCCTGCTTGAGCTCCTGCCCTGACTTCCCTCAGTGAGTGTGAATCTGGAAGTCTAAGTCAAATAAATCCTTTCTTCCCAAGTTTCTTCGGTCACGGTGTTTATCAAAGCAATGATAGGTTGCCAGTCAGTGGTGGCATGTGTTTGTTTGTTTTGTTTTGTTCTTGAGACAGGGTTTCCCTGGTTGGTGACCCACGTCTTTTATCCCAGCACTCAAGAGGCAGAGGCAGGCATATTTCTGAGTTCCAGGCCAACCTGGTCTACAGAGTGAGTTCCAGGACAGTCAGGGCTACATAGAGAAACCCTGTCTTAAAAAAATAAATAAATAAATAAAAAGTAATGATAGGCAAAGTAGGATGAAAGTGAATTCAAATGTGTTCCTCCTTTGCTCCAAACTCTCCCATAGCTCCCCATTGCCCTCAAGAGAAACCGGAACAAACATCCTGCTGGGCTCTTTATGAACCAGGGCTTACCACTCACTCCCTAAGCTTTCCCTTATCTCAGAAACACCACACACTGGTTTCCTTTAAGTCACTGAAGGCAGCAGCTTACTCACCCTATGTGTGAAATATTTCTTCTGGAAACCTCCCTTCCCCTTCCTGCTCTCTCACTCACACACTCACCCTGCAGGTGCGTTGGCAGAGTTACTCTGCCCAAAGGGGTGGGGGTGACGGGCGTGTGGGGTGGGCATGGGGATGGACACAGGACCAAGGCTAAGAGCAGACCAGCAGTGTGAGGCAGTGAGGGAGTGGGTGGGAAAGCCGCCGTCTTCTCTGAGGTGCAACTGTGGTCTGATTGAAATCTCACACTTGCCAGGAGGCTGGTAGGGGCAGAAACAAGCAGCCTCACAGTCACTGTCTACCCCCTCGCCCTGAGCTTTCAGCAGAGCCTTGATTTCTTCTGCTCTGTGCACCGGTAGGTTGTATACAGCAGGTGCTCAAACATGGCGGTTAGGACCCAGGACTTAATGGAGCTTGTTGGAAACTTGGTGCTTTCTCCTGTAGAGGTGGTAACTGATCTGACCCCAGAGGGGTGGGAAGGATTCAAAGGAGAAACGTGAGGAAAGGGGCTCCCAGTAATTTGAGTCCTCACTAAACGCCAAGGGTTAGCCCAAAATGTCTGAAGTGTAACTTCCTCAAGAGCTCCGGATTGCTTTACCCTAGGCCACGCGCTGGGCATAGAGTCTCTGCTAGCTGGCTATAGAAGTTTCTCAATCCTAGTCCTTCTTGGCCTCTTAAGCAGCTGCCTGTGGAATCCATCCTTTAACAGTTGGGAGGAAGCGCTGTGGGTTTCCAGGACACAGGGGAGAGCTCCCCAGGAACATCCAGTCCCCCCAAGGGCAGGGCCCCTGGGCTTCAGCCTCTGAGCCAAGGAGAAGTGAAGAAATGCAGCCCGGAAGTGGCACACACAGCAAGGCAGCGGAAGACGGAAGGCGAAGACAGGAACACCCAGGCTTCCTCTCTGGGAACTTCAGCTTCCCTTATCAAGAAGTAGAGTGCTTGCCTAGGACTCAGGAAGCTCTGCACTGGGTCCTAGCACCACATAATGGGCATGGTGGAGCATGCCTGTGATCCTAACACTCAGCAGGTGTAAGCCAGAGAATCATAATTTAAGGATTGTCTGAACAACACAGTAAGCCATTGTCTCAAACAAACAAACAAACAAACAAACAAATAATAGCTGGGCGGTGATGGCGCACACCTTTAAACCCAGCACTCAGGAGGCAGAGGCAGGTGGATCTTTGTGAGTTCAAGGCCAGCCTGGTCTACAGAGTGAGTTCCAGGACAGCCAGGACTCCACAGTGAAACTTTGTCTCAACAATAATAGTAGTAGTAGTAATTAAAGTAAAAAGGCTGAGATACCATTGGCATGTTCAGCTAGGTGTGGCAGCACACATCTGCAGTCCCATGACTCAGGAGCTGGAAGGAGGGTCAGAAGTTCTTTTTACCTTTGAGATAGAACCTTGCTCTGTAGTCCTGGCTGGCCTGGTACAGTGTAGTCCAGGCTAGCCTTGAACTTACAGCCATCTTCCTCCTGAGAGCTGGGATTCTGGGCATGCCTAGCTCCCTTTGGCCTTCTTATCTTGCTCTGACACTGTCATCACAAAACACAACTCTGGTTGGGGTGGGACCTCATGTCCCCTCCCCGTCCTGTCCCCAGCCCCAACACCATCTGACATGAACCTGTGCTGGCCTTGTGCATGCCGCCACAGTCTCTGTGAGTTCACATGTGCATCAGTCCTGCCGTGTCTGGAAGATACGTTTCTGTGGAGTCGTCCATCACCTCCCACTCTTACAAGCCTCCCACCTGCAAACAGAGGCTGTCTGCAGTTGATGCCCAGGAAAAGGGAGGACCTGTTCTTTCCAAAGCATGTCACTGGGCATATCAACCACACTCCAGGGCAGGCCTCATGTCCAGAAGTAGTTGGCCAACACAAAATGAACCCTATGTTGTTGTATGTACTGATACCTTTTGTTTGGTTTTGGTATGTTTTTTGTCTTACTGTTTTTTGTTTGTTTCTTTTGATTTTCAAGTGTGTGTGTGTGTGTGTGTGTGTGTGTGTGTGTGTGTGTGTGTTTTAAAGAAAGAAAGAGGGCTGGAGAGCTGGCTCAGCAGGTAAGAGCACTGGCTGCTCTTCCAGAGGACTGAGGTTCAATTCCCAGCACCCATGTGGCAGCTCACAACTGTCTGTAACTTTAGTTGCAGGGATCCAACACCCTCACTAGGACACACATGCAGGCAAAACATCAAAGAACATAAAATAAAATAATTTAAAAAAGAGAGAAAGAAACAAACTTGGGGAGGTAAGGAGGTGAGAAGGATCTGGGAGGAGTTGGGGTAGGGGGAATGTTCAAAATATATTATTATATGAAAATCTTTTAATAATAAAAAAAGGAAAGCTATGTAGTGTACACCTTTCATCTCAGCACGTGGGAGACAGAGACAGGTGGATCTCTTAATTTGAAGCCACCCTGGTCTACAGAGTGAGTTCCAGGACAGCCAAAGTTACACAATAGAGAAATTCTGTCTCAAACACACACACACACACACACACACACACCTCTCACCTCAAAGGGAAGAAAGAAGAGAGTTTATTCTGGAGACAAATATGAGTGGCATGGCCCAGGGACACAGAGTTGGGTTACCCCAAGTTCTGTTACATGGTAATTGTTTGATAAAGTTTCTATAGTAACAGAGTACTAAAAACATAAATCAAGACACTTGGAGGTGAGTAGAAGCAGAGAAGCCACAGCGAAGGGCCTCAGAGGCTGCCTGTTGACACTGTTCTGTCTTTAGTTGGTAGAGACTAGGATTCTGTTAACACATTCCAAACGTTTTTTTATCTGTTAGTCACAGTTGGGTCTGACACAGAAGAGGGCAGGAGACAGTTATTTAGGAGGTTAAAGACAGCCCAAGACAGTTGGACATAGTGGCACACACCTTTAATCCTACCTCTTGAGAGGCAGAGGCAGCCGATTTCTGAGTTTGAGGCCAGCCTGATCTACATAGAGTTTCAGGATAGTCAGGGGTACACAGAGAGACCCTGTTTTAGGAGGGGGGGATGATAGGGGGAGGGAGGGAGAGAAGGAGAGAGAGAGAGAGAGAGAGAGAGAGAGAGAGAGAGAGAGAGAGAGAGGGAGAAGAAAAGATAGCCCAAGATAAATTGTAATTATGCTCTGGACCTGCAACATTCCAACCTCTACATCACTGAAACTCTAATCTGTCAATCAGCCTTGCAGAAGATGCAGTTTCTTTCTAGGAACTGTTGCTACAGTGACAACCATCTCCCACTGGCCAGGCTTGAAGCCTGGCTACTGCCATGTAGGAGCTGAATGTTACATCTTATTTAATTTTAATTGATTTGCATTTAAATGTAAATAGTGACATGTGGCTAGTGGCAGCACATGACTGAGCTGTCCTTGGCTTTTTCCTGTGTATTTCCTGGTGTGTGGGTGTGTGGGTGACCAGTGGCCACTTTGCATTCATTTCCATACCTCATTTTATTCTTCTGATGCTTGATTCCCCCCCCCCCCCCCGAACATTGTATTTGAGAGTCTTTTCACACCAGGCCATAGAGAGCTATAGTAGTCTTCTTTTCAAAATTATTTAAATTACATTTATTTGTGTGTGCACTTAAGGATGTGTCCATGCCACAATGCTCCCTCTGTCCACCCTGTGGGTGCTGGGAGTCATTAGGTTTGGTGACAGGAGGCTCTGCCCACTGAACCATCTCCATCACTGAGCCCATGCCTCAGTCTTTTAAATTACTACTAAGAACTCAATATTACAGATGAGCCATAATTTGTTCAGCCATCCACGATTAAGAGACACATAGATGCCTTTCAGTTTACCCCCAACAGAAATATATCTATAGCCAGGAACAAGCGTAGGCTCCAGGAGTGGAGGCAGAAGGATTGTAGGCTAGCCAGGGCTATGTGGCAAGAACCTGTCTCAAAGAAAAAAAAAAAGTGGCCGGGCAGTGGTGGCGCACACCTTTAATCCTAGCACTCGGGAGGCAGAGCCAGGAGGATCTCTGTGAGTTTGAGGCCAGCCTGGGCTACCAAGTGAGTTCCAGGAAAGGCGCAAAGCTACACAGAGAAACCCTGTCTCGAAAAACAAACAAACACAAAAAAAGTGTAGCCTGTGATCTCAGCGTTACAAGTGGAAGCAGGAGGAGCAGACGTTCAAGGTCATCCTTGGCTATGTAGCAAGTTTGAGTCTAGCCTGGGCTATTAAAACAACTGTCTCAAAAATAAATCAATAAATAATAGAGAGCTAGAAGGAATGCTGCCTCTCTGGGGACATGAATGGCCCCTCCTCTTTGATGAACACAGGTTTCAGCATCCCTTATCCAAAATGCTTGAGACCAGCGGTATTTCTAATTTTAGATTTGGGGACTTTGGAGTATTCAGACTCAGCCGGATGAACACTCTCATTTGGAAGTCTGAATGCCTGTGGATCTTCAGATTTTGGGGTTGGAAAACTCAAACTGTGCTCCTTTTTTTTTTTTTTTTTGTAGTGGGATTGAGGTAGGGTCACACTCTGTAATGTGACCTCACACTTGGACAATTCTCCTGTCCCAGTTTCTCACATGTTTGGGTTACAGTTGTGTGCTATTATACTGTATAAAAGCTATTGTTAGTTTTGGTTTGTTGTTTTGTGTGTGGAGGGGGAGGTGTCAAGTAGCCTACACTAGCCTCTAAGTCCTTGTGCAGCCAAGGATGACATTTGAATATCTGATTCTCCTGCCTCTGCCTCTCGGGTGCTGGGATTATAGTCATGGGCCAATACACTTCAGTTTATATGTTGCTGGAGATGGGACTCAGGACTTCAAGCATGCTGGCTAGGCAGGCATGCTACCAACTGAGCTACACCCCCACCCCTAATAGTCACTATTTTATATAAGAACTCCTGGGTTGGGGATTTAGCCTAGCAAGCACAAGGCTCTGGGTTCGGTTCTCAGCTTAAACAAACAAACAAACAAACAAAACAAACAAACAAACAAAAACAAAACAACAACAACAAAAGGAAAACTCCTGGGAGAGCTTTACTGTGTGCTGAGCATTGCTCTAAACACTTTACTTATATTGATGTTTTGTTTTGTTCTTCTCCAGTACTGGACTAGAACCCAAGGCCTCTCATGATTAGCAATTTCTCTACCACTGAGCTACAGCCCCAGCCACAATCAACTCTGCTTGTGGCCCAACAGAGTGGGGTTTTGTTGTTGTTTTGTCTCTGTAGCACAGATGTGGGAAGCGACAGGCCCCTTCACAAATTAGCCCCAAATCACACAGCCTGTATGTAAGAGAGGCATTTGAGTCTAGAACCTTCGGAACCTGTCATGCCTGCTGCCTGTCTGCTCCCACTGCACCTGCATACACAGGCCGGGGTCTGCGTGCCCCCAGCTACCACTACAAAGCTCTTTCTCCAGGGTGGTCAGGTCCATCTTAGCCAAGCTCCTGGGCCACACCCCTTCTCCTCAGTCCCCTAGCTCCCTCCCAGGCCAGGGATGTGCTCAGAGCACTCCAGAGCTGCAACAAGAGAAAGAAAGAGCGAGCATGTGAGCTCAGTTATGTAAGCAGTGGAAAGTGAGACCCACCCTGCTAACTGGAAGCAAGTAGGAGTTACTCAGGGCTTCCTGGAATCCAGGCCCCTAGCTGCCAAGACACAGGCCTCCTTGCTTAGGAACAATTGAATGTCACTGGGGTAACCCAGCACTGCTGGTCAGAGGCCTCCTGCCCATGGGCTCACAGCGCAGCCCCTGTGAGCCAGGCCAGGCTCCAAATAAAAGAGAGGGCCTGGCGTGGTGCCCCTTGAGGCCATCTGGGGAGACACTCTACAGGCCCTGGCTCTATGTAGGCTGCCACCTAATAGGCACAGATCATAGACTGAGGGCATTCCTAGATGAGTCTCAGACACAGAGACAAGGACAGAGGAGGGCTCTAGCCTGGAAGACAAGCCTGAACTCCTAAGCCAGGAACCCTAGATTTTCCTGTTCTGTGCCCTTAGGCATGGCATAACTCCTTGAAGATTCATGGTTTCTTGGTAGAAAGTTCAGTTAAAGCTGTGCACAGGTATGGAGCCATCCACCAGAGCACGGGCAGCCTACCAGGTGAGAGAATCACGTTCTAGGAGAGCCCCATTTATCTAAACTACTCACGTGCTAGTGGGGCTTTTTGCTTTGTTGTACCTCCATATGGTGTTGAACAGTCTATGATCTTTCACTTACCTCCCTCATCTCTTTCTTTTCTCTGTTTTAGGGGGAATTTTGATTTGGGGTTTTTGTGGGCAGGGGTTGGTGTGAGCTTTTTGTGGGGAGCATGGTCTCATTCTAGCCCAGGTGGCCTGAAACTCAATGGCCACCTGCCTACCTCAGCCTCCCTCGCTGTGTGTGATAGTGAATGGGAGCCATGTGGTCAGATTTCATGTGATGTTTCTGTTTGAACTCAGCCTCTGGAAGAACCTTCACTTAACACAAAAGGAAAGTGTAATTAAGTCACAGAGGGGGCTGGAGAGATGGTTCAGCAGTTAGGAGCACTGTGGCTCTTGCAGAGGACTCGAGTTTGATTCCCAGCAGCCATGTTGGGTCACAGCCGCCAATAAATCCGGGGGATTCAAAGCCTTCTGGCCTCCAAAGGAACCTGCACACACACACACACACACACACACACACACACACACACACACACACGGGTGGGGGGAGATATATAAAATAAAAATAAGGTTTTTTTTGTTTTTTGTTTTTGATTTGGGGGGGGGGGTTCAAGACAGGGTTTCTCTGTGTAGCTTTGCGCCTTTCCTGGATCTCACTCTGTAGACCAGGCTAGTCTCGAACTCACAGAGATCCGCCTGGCTCTGCCTCCCGAGTGCTGGGGTTAAAGGCATGTTGCCACCACCGCCCCTCTAAAAAGTAAGTTTTTAATTTAAAAAAAAAAAAAAAACTTCAAAAAAGAGGTCAAGGCTTATTCTGCTCTCATAACTGGAGTCAGCATCTGAATACAGATAACATCACTTTGGCCCTTGGTTGTTACCTCCCAAGCTTTTCCTACTACACATGACATAGAGATTTGATGCAATTGCCCAGGTTTTCACATTACCAGTGATCTCCGTCAATCATTCTTTCAAATAATGAGGCCAAGGTGCAGCAGGTGGAGACCTCAGACCTTCTGTCAGCAAATCGTTGGCCTGGGAACACTCTGGATGCTGGCTGGGTCAGGTGGTAAATGAAGGTCAGGCTTTGAAGTCTACAGTCAGGTTCAAATCCTGCTCAGGGTCTGAGGGATGTCCTGCCAGTCTGGGTGTCTACCTCACCTACCAAGTCTGTAAGCTTGCTCCTGCTCCTCTCTGCCAACTTGAGCCAATGGTGATGAGGCTTTTGCAGGACCTTCCTCACAGGACAGAGGTGGTAACTGACCTCCCTGGAACAGTGGGAATTCTCATTTCTCTTCTTCAAAAGAAACGAGCAAGAAAAGGAAACAAAGCGCCCAGTCTAGACCCACAGGACTCCTGGGAATGGAGTGAACATGGTTGCTGAGTGTTAGCTTGAGGTCTAAGCAGCTAGGACAAGAAGGGGGCTTGCTGAAGAGCAGGTGTCTCAGCCAAGAGTGACTCCGTGATGACAGGACTCTGCATAAAGTCCTTTTAATTGAAAGGCTGATCACTGGATTGCTACATTGAAATTACTGGACTCGGGCTGAGGTAGAGCTTGGTGGCAGATTGCTTGCCTGGCATTTGTGAAGTTCTGGGTTAGACCCCAGGCACTGCACACACACAAAAACAAAGAAACAGAAACTGGGAGTATTAGTACACACCTGTAATCTGTAATCCCTGGACCCAGGAGCCTGAGGCAGGAGGACTGCCCTGATTTGAGATCAGCCTCTGCTACATAGTATGTAAAGCAAATTGTTTTGTTATATGTAATTTTACTATGTTGAAGTTAAAACCTTCCTTTTTGAAAAAAAGAAAAAGAAAAGGGGAAATGCTGGGGATGTCTTTCTGTATGCTGTGAATGTGTTGCTCTGATTGATTGATAAATAAAATGCTGATTGGCCAGTAGCCAGGCAGGAAGTATAGTATAGGCAGGATAAGCAGAGAGGAGAATTCTGGGAAGTGGAAGGCTGTGTCAGGAGCCGCTGCCAGCTGCCAGCATGAGAGGTAAGATGTAAAGATACCGGTAAGCCACGAGCCACATGGCAACTTATAGATTAATAGAAATGGGTTAAATTAAGATATAAGAACTAGATAGCAAGAAGCCTGCCATGGCCATACAGTTTATAAGTAATGTAAGTCTCTCGGTGTTTACTTGGGTCTGAGTGGCTGCAGGACTGAGCGGGACTGGAGAAAACTCCAGCTACAAAAAAAGAAAAAGAAAAAACAACCAAAAAACAAGGACCGGTAAGATGGCTCAGTGAGTAAAGGAGCTTGCAGCCAAACAAGCCTGACAACCTAAGTTCAATTCCTAAGACCCACATGGTAGAAGGAGAGAGCTAACTTCCATAAGCTGTCTTCTGAACTCTACAGAGCAAAAACCACCATGGTGGTGGACATTTGTATTTCCAGCACTCAAGTGGTAGCGGGAGAATAAGAAGTTCAAGGTCAGCCTCAGTTACATAGTGAGTTCAAGGCCAGCTTGGACTACATGAGACCTTGTCTCAAGGGGGCGGGGGGGGGGGGCTGGCAGTAGGTAAAGGCCTTTGGCATACAAACCCTGAGTTTGGTCCTGAGAACTGACTCCCAAAAGTCCTGATTTCCATGTGCACACAGTGGGGTGCCTCTTCTCTCTCTCTCTCTCTCTCTCTCTCTCTCTCTCTCTCTCTCTCTCTCACACACACACACACACACACACACACACACACACTACAAACACATGTCTTTTTTTACAAGACACCAGGATCAGCACTAGCTACAGCCAAGGGTTCAAATGCCTCCGTAGGGGTAGCCCCTCTATCCCTCCCTCCCCAGCTCTTTTTCTAGTCCTCCTACTGTGAATCCCACATTCAGGAGGTAACATGGCCACTAGCAGCCTCCCAGCAACCACAGGGCAAGAGATTCTATCTCACTGGTTTCAACAGCTAAGCCCAGAATAGAGTGCTGTGGGGTTTTATTGGGTCATGTGCCCAGCTCTGATCCAATCACTGTGACCTCAGTGGATAAATGGCCATGACTGGCTAGCTTGGAGGCAGGGCAAGAGGAGCTAACAAGTACCTCTGGTTGTGTGCACAGAATTTAAAATAAAAATAAATCCTAAAAAAAAAAATGTCACAGCCTGCTCCTTCTTTGCAGGGCCGAGCTCTGCTTGTGCCGCACAGAGAATAAAGCCACTAAGTTCTACACTGCCTGGCTAATTGCGGACATGCCATGCACGGCCTTCAGATAACTTTCAGGTTTTGTCTTCCTTGGCAGAGTAATGCAAAATTAAAGTGGGGAAATATTTAATATTTAATATCAAGCATTCGAAAGAAGCCTGCTAACATTTCAATGGATCTCAACGCAAAGACTAGAATGACGGTAAGAGAAAATCCAGGGCCAACAAGAAGGCTCAGCAGGTAAAGGAGCTTGCTGCCAGGCCCAACTACCTGAGTTCGATCCCCAGGACCCACATGGGAGTAGAAGAAGAGAACCCGCCCCTGAAAGTTGTCCTCTGACCTCCACACGCACGGCCTGACACATGTTCTCCCACAAGCAATCAGTGTAAAGACAAAACTAAAGTAAAAAGAGAGAGAGTTTTGTTTCGGTCAAGTCCAAACGCACCTGCATTGACAGTCAAAGAGAAAGAATGTGGGTGGCAGTGCCCCACATCTGCCATCCCAGCACTCAGAAGACAGAGGTGAGAGGATCACTACAACTGGGTAGCCAATCTCAGCTACGAAGTGTCCCAGGCTAGCCTGCTCTGCATGAGACTCTTTCAAAAACACAAAAGCTAAACCACGCCGTGGTGATGTACACCTTTAGTTCCAACACTCAGAGGCAGAGGCAGGTGGATCTCTGTGATTTTGAGGCTAGCCTGGTCTACAAAGCCAGTTCCAGGACAGCCAGGGCTACACAGAGAAACCCTGTCTCAAAAACAAACAAACAGAAAAAAGATACAAATGTACCATGTACTTATCCACAGGAGTGCAGTTGATTTTTCTATTTGTTGTTGATGTTGTTTGAAAAAGTGTCTCTCTATGTAGCCCTGGTTGGCCTGGAATTCACTATGTAGACAAGGGTGACCTTGAATTCATGAAGATCTGCTTGCCTCAGCCTCCGGAGTGCTGGGTTTAAAGGTCTGTGGCTCCATGTCTGGCCCTGAGATAGAGATTTATTAAAGTGCCTGTGATCCATCTGCACAGCAGGGCAAACATTTCAAATTCTGTAATTCCCCTGGTCTACAGGAGTCCCAAGACAGCCAAGGCTACTCAGAGAAACCCTTTCTCAAAAACAAACAAATAAACAACAACCAAAAAAAACTCTGTAATTCCTCGGACCTGGAAAAGAGCTCAGTAAGAAGAGAAGCTTGATGCCCAACCGACAGGGCAGGGGTGTGGGGGTATGGGCTGACTTGCATGTCCAAACATCACTTATACTCTAGTATCAGGAGGCTCACATTAACAAGGTCAAAACCAAGCTGTTGCTTCCTGATTGCCCCAAACCCATTTCTCTGCCTGGATGCTTTCTTCCAATCACTCTTCACTTCTAGGGGCTCTGCCTGCAGGTCCAGCCAGGTGATTCACATGTCTGCAGCCCAAGCATTAGGGAGGTAGTAACAAGAGATGAGGTTCAGGAGTTCCAGGCCATCCTTGACTACAGAACATGTGAGACTGGCCTATAGACCCATGACCCTGTCTTAAACCAAAACAAAAAAAAGCACCCTGGTAAGGATAGCAGAGGGAGTCCTTGATATTCTCATGTTCCCAAGGGCACCTACATCTAGACACATCCTGGGGACATGGGACACTGGATATACAGCCCAAATCATCCTAGAAATACCTATACGCATGCCCAGACAGGGGGAAGGGAAGAATAATTCTGGGTGCTCCTGAGGACCGGGCCTCCAGGGGCCTGAGGGACAGACTTCCTCATCCTGTGGACAGACAGACAGACAGACAGACACACACACACACACACACAAGCTGGTATACATGAGCTGAGCAGGTGCATTGGAAGCAGAGAACAAACTTGGGTGGCATGCCTCAGGAGCTGTCTAACTTGTTTGAGAAAAGACTCTCAGTGAGACCCGGGACTCACTGGTTCAGCTAGGCAGGCTAGCCAGGGAACCCCAGTGACCTCCCCCCCCCCCCCAGTGTCTTCACCTCCCCAGCTCTCCCAGGACCCCAGTTTTTTACATGGCTGCAGGGGATTGAAACTCTGGTTCGCAAGCAGTTTCCCAGCCCCACCCCCATTCCCGGATATTTTTACTCTGCTTGGAGTTTGCTAACTTGAGGTCAGCCTTCACCATTCCAAAACTTAGGTAGCAAGACTTCAAAGTCAGCCCAACAATCGAATTTTACATTTCTTTGAAGTACATGAGATAAGCCTTTTCATCAGGCAAGCCTGGCCACTACAGAAAAATCTCCCTCAGAAAGCAGAGATGTTGACAGGTTTAAGGGCTAACAGGTCACAGGTGATTCAGCACTGCATCTGAGGGGCCCTCAGCATCCTTCCGCCTCTCTGCTCTCTGCCACCCTCCAGTTCCCCAGTCATGCATTTCAAAGGTTTCCTGAGCTCAACCGGGCACCAGCCTTACCTCCTTGAAGTTTCTTTGAATGTCAAGTTCAAATGATTCTGCCTACATCCTCTTCAAAGACCTTACAGAAAGTGTGGCCAGCGGCTGAAGGGCCTCAAAGGTGGTCTTGTCCTTTGTTACATAAGGCAGGAGGCTAGGGTTCTGGAAAGGAAGTTTTCCTAACAGGACACAAAGTCAGTTGGTAACAAGGTGTAAGTCACCAAGGATTCCCAACAGCACAACACCCTCTCAGCAGGGGTCTTCCGCACCTGGGTCTTCTGTTCCCCAAGGCCATCCTGCCCAAGGAGTCTCCTTTGTTCTAAGAATGTTAGCACTGGGTGAGCCCTATGGAAAAACAAGCCAGGCTGGGGGTACAGCTCAGTTGCTAGAGCATTTACCTTGAACACACAAAGCCCTAAGTTCAAACCCCAGCACTGCATAAACAGGCATGGTGGAGCCTGACTGTGATCATAGTACTGGGTGTGTAGAGGCCAGAGGATCAGGAGTTCAAGGTCGTCCTCTTCTATATAGCAAATCCACTTGCTTGTCTGTCTATCTATCTATCTATCTATCTATCTATCTATCTATCTATCTATCTGATGAGGCAACTTTTCAGGCTATAGCCCAGACTAGCTTGGAACTCAAATGCTCCCCCCTCAGGCTCCCCACTGCTGGAATTATAGGTGTTCACCACTGTGCCTAGCTTTTTGCTGACACAGGTGTCCCATAGCCCAGGTTGACTGGGAACCCCACATATAGACATATACATAACCTTGAAACTTCTGCTTGTTTGGGGCATGGCCTTACTCTATAACCCAGGCTCTCCTGGAACTTATTTTGTAGCCCAGGCTGGCCTCAAACCCACGAGGTCCCCCCCCCCCCCCCCCCCCCCCCGCCGCCTCTATTCTGTCTCATGCAAGGAATCATGCATGAGAGAGACTGAGCCTAACTCCGTTCTTTGTGCTTGAGGTGGCACCCAGGGCTTCTCTCCTGCTAGGCAAGCACTCTATTACTGAGCCGCATCCCAGGTCCTAGTCATTTTGTTTTCTTAGCTCGGGTCAGTATGAAGACAATGGGCCAGCCCACTATGACCCACTGTGTCATAAATGCTAGAATAAGGCTAGGGCTGTAGGCAACTTCCAGATGTACTATTGGATTTCTGAGGCAGCTTAAAGAGACAGGAGGCAGAAAAAAAACAAAAAAACAAAAAACCCAGGAGCCTGACCTTTCAGCAGCTGGGACAATGCTTATTGGTGTCTACAGTGAGAGGGCAGACTCTCCTGTGGGAAGTTGAGCAGTCTGCCTGAGGGAAAAAAGGTGGCCCTTTACAGGGGCAGAAATGATTGCAGCATGCCGCAGCCATTTCTCCCCTGCAGTCCCTCCCTCCTGAGGTGCTTGCCCAAGGCGAGAAGGGTTATGCCAACAGATACAAAGCCCATAGTTACAGTTTCTCGAAGAATTGTTAATGCTTAACACAAAAGCCTCTCTCTCCCCAGCACTCAGAGCAAAGCTGGAAAGGCTGCCCCACTGGAGAGCCAGCATGCTCTCTGCACACTCCTTTCATCCCAGCACTTGGGAGGCAGAGGCACAGGCAGGCTGATCTCTGTGAGTTCGAGGCCAGCCTGGTCTACAGAGTGAGTTCCAGGACAGCTAGGGCTACACAGAGAAATCCTGTCTCAAAAACTCCAAAACCAAAGAGAAGGAGGACGAGAGAGAGGGTGAGCGGGAGAGTGAGAGAGGCCTTAACTGCCAAATACACAGAGTTTTTGAGGGGTAGCAACACGTGTCCCAGGCTATGTCAGAAATGGCAAGTCAGCATCCTACTATGACATCCCAAGACAACAGAGCAGATGTGAATGAGAAGGAGACTGAGCGAGCACACTCCCCTCGCCCCAAGTGAGTTTCCATGCAATTTGGGTAGACTGGAAGCAGGGTTTTGGAGGAGTGACTAAGGAGAGGTGGCCAGTGGCTCCCTTGGGAGCACCGGACCTGCCACTCACCCAGGGCCAGTGTTCTATCACCTGTCTCATTCCTTCCCACTTGTTTGGAATGTGGCTCTTCTGAGAACCAGCGCCTTGGCCTTGGCCCTATGGGGCCTCTGTCATGTGGCCTATCTCTGAAGTTTGGTGTGGATGGAAATAATGACTTGGCCACTGTAAGAACTTGATCACAATGCCATGGGCTTCCAAAAAGCACCTAGACTTGGGACAGCATGAGAACAGACATGTGAGTTTCCACTGAAAAGTCCTGTCTTTCCATGGCACTTTAGGAAGACCCACATAAGCACCAAGCTGTTCACACTGGCAACAAAGTTGCCTTGTACAAGCCATTGCGTACCTGGCCCCACACAGGATGGGTCTTGCTTTAGACATAGGGGACATTATTTTTTTCCTAAAGATAATACCTCCTAAACTGGGCAGGGTGACACAAACGCACCTGTGGTCAAAGGTGACCTCCACCTCACATAGTTTATGTGAATTTTTAACTTTGGAGAAACGCATTTGAAAGACAAATACCCAGAGCCTATGTTGGGAAGCACACCTGTAATACGGCACTCAGGAGGAAGGTACAGGAAGAGCTAGCATTTGGGCTAGCCTGGGCTACTTAGCAAGACTTTATGGACAGAAAGAGACAGAAAAGGAGGAAGGGAAGGGAGAGGGAGCTGGGGGCTTGGCTCAGCGGGGGGGGGGGGGGGGAGAGTACTTGCTGTACATGCATGTGAACCTGAGTTCAAATTCCTAGCACACAAAATCAAAGCTGGGAGTGGCCATACACCCATAACCTCAGTTCTTCGGTGAGTAGAGAGAGGAGAATGTTTGGGCTTGGTGGCTGCCAGCCTAGACCCAGGTTCAATGAGAGATCCTGTCTATCAAAATTGAAGTTTATGGTGGGAGCAAAGACGGTTGTGAATGCTGCCGAAGAGTGTGGGGAAGAAATGAAGAGCATTCCTTTCCTTCACAGAGCAGGGCCACTTTCTCGGCAAAGTGGGGGAGGATTTCCCATTCTTTCCAAAGACTCAGAGTTGAGAAATTGGAAGGTGATGTGTCAACAAATCTAACTGCCTCCCACATCCCTCCCTCTCCCTCTCCTGGCTGCTGAGAGTTCCCAAAACAACAGGAAACTAAAGGTGAGGAAGTTTCACCCCCAAAACCAGAGCCTGAAAAACCCACAGCTTTGTGGCCAAGCAGGGAAGGCAGACCTGTGGACAGAAGAGAAGAGAGGGTTCAACCCTAACCTCAGAAGAGAAGTTGAATTCTGGGTATGCAGTGCATGATAGCCGGGAAGTGTGCAAGCCACCAAGACTTGCTATTTCTCTCAGCACAGCCGACCTCTAGTTTAGCTACACCCTGGACTGATAGACATCTCCCCCAAAAGGTTTGTAGATGGAAATAACCATGTTAGAAAAGTATGTTAGAAGAGAAGAGGATGAAGAAGAGGGTGAAGAAGATAAAGAATCACCAGTCCTGGAATTTGCTCTGTAGACCAGACTGGCCTTGAACTCACAGAGATCCACCTGCCTTTGCCTCCCAAGTGCTGAAACTAAAGGCATATGCCACCACTGCCTGACAGAAGAAAAAAAATCTTTATTTATTTTATTTATTTATTTTTTATTTTTTTGGTTTTTCGAGACAGGGTTTTCCTATGTATCTTTGTGCCTTTCCTGGAACTCACTTGGTAGCCCAGGTTGGCCTCGAACTAACAGAGATCTGCCTGGCTCTGCCTCCTGAGTGCAGGGATTAAAGGTGTGCACCACCACCGCCCAGCTGAAAAAAACTTTAATCCCAGCACTCAGATGATAGAGGCAGGGGGATCTCTGGAAGTTCGAGGCCAGTCTGGCATACACAGTGAGTTCCAGTCAGCCAGAGCTATACAGCAAGACCCTATCTAAAATAAATAAATAAACAAAGTAACCTAAGGCACTGAAGGAACTAGAAAAAGAACACTTAACTATGTACAAATTCAGCAAAAGAAACGATACCATACATCTTAGGTCAGCCGCTGGCCCTCAGCCACACAGGAACTTAGCGGGCAGACGCCCTCTGCTTCACCCACCCAGAGCACGCCTTCTTCAGTAGCAGGAGGTAACTGGTCACCAGCTAACATGCTGCTCTTCACCAAAAGCCCCATGAGTCATTCCCCAAGGTTCCTGGGAAAAAAAGACATCCAGATAAGGGGCCCATTCCAGGAAGAAATAAAACCTTGGCCCAAGGCCCAGACATTCAGGGAAAGCCATTGGCCTGCTGGGTAGGGGTCACCTTGAACTTACTGTCCATACCACTCTCTCTTAATCATTCATTCACCAACTATTTATAGGTATGGCATTATTCATTCATCCAATGCATGCTTATGAGGAGAGGCAAAGTGACTTCACTTTTGAGAACGACCTATGCCCTTTCGCTGGGTTTGTTCTCTATGGTCGCAGCTCCCTGTAGCCAACTGTCACCCAACAATATCAAATGGAAAATTCCAGAAATAAACAATTCTTAAAGTTAATTTATTTTTGAGACAGGATCTCTCACTATACAGCTCTGGCTTGACAGGGACTCAGTGTGTAGACTAAGCTAAACACAGACTTACAGAGAGCCTCCTGCCTCTGCTTCCCAAGTTTGGGGACTGAAGGTATACTCCACACCAGATCATAATTCATAAGTTTTAAATTTGGCACCACTGCCAAATAGCATGATGAGATTTGGATCTGTCTTACACCATCTCCTCAGGAGGCCACTCCTCCTCTTGTGCAGGTAGCCTACATACATGTATCTTGTCATGTTCTAGAAGTGACTTCCTAGACATCTTGGATCCAAATCCACGCTTGAGGCACTAGTCTGTTCTTAAAATTGTTCTCCTTTATCATTCGCTTAATCAGTGTTGTGTATGTACAGTACCACAGCAGTGGAGAGGGCTTAGTGACATCTGTGCTTTCAGGGTTCCATCAAGGGTTTGGCCACATGCCCTGCCCTTGAGTGAAGACAGCTCCTCTGTATACTTTCCCAGGGTCAGCATTAGTACAATCAATACTATGCTTTACTATGCTTTAGTTGTTCTGATAAGGAGTGTGGGTGGTGGTGGTGGTGATCATGGTGTGCGTGCGTGTGTGTGTGTGTGTGTGTGTGTGTGTGTGTGTGTGTGTGTGTACTTGTGCCATGATGCATGTATAGACCAGAGGTTGATGTCTGCTATCTTCCTCATTAATTCTCCACAAGATCATTATCAATACCATTAACAATATTATTATCACCATCACCATTATCATCATCATTTTCATTATCTTCATTACCATTATCACCATCATCATTACCAGCAGCAGCAGCATTACCATTGTCACCATCATCAATACTGTCACCATCATCAATACTGTCACCATCATCAATATTATCGTCATCATCACCATCACCATCATCATCACCATCACCATCATCATCACCATCACCATCACCAGCAGCACCACTAGCACCACCATCCCTATCATTATCATCACCACCACTTATTTCTGTTTTTTATTTTATTTTGCTTTTTTTGTGGTAGGAGTTGAACCCAGGGTCTTGGGCATACAAAGTATATATTTTACCACTGAGCCACACTCCAGTCTTTGATTATTTTTAGAGAAGTGTAAATAACTGTATGTGAAGTAATTCCCACCAGGATGCCTGAGCAACTCTGCTCAGGGTTTTCTTGTGTCTCCAGCTGGGCTTGCAGCAAAGTCACAGAACCGATTTGTTTGCAGAAATACTATCACAAATTAATTTACGATATTTCAGAAGGAGAACATAGGTGAACTGAGCAAAGTAGAGATGGGAGACTGAATAATTAATACAGCAGAACTGGTCACTGAGACTGGACCAGGCAGAGGTAAAGGGCCATCATAAGGGCTGAGTGCATGGGCAGTACAACAGCTGAGTGCTTGCCCACATCCCCAAGACATTATAATGCAACTGAAATGGAAAGTGAGGGCTGCGGGAAGAATGGGGAAGGAAGCTTAGCCCGACTCCAGGAGCACGGTGGGAAGGGGTTAGGAGGTGTGATGGAGTTCAGGTGCCTGGAGACTGCCAACCAACCAGATAAATAAAAAAGTAAGTCTGTTTAGCACAACTGGATGCAGGAACTCGGCATCAGAACATCTGTCTGCTGAGATAGATCGACAGGTTCTTGCAGCACAAACTGGGCTGCCTGAGTCTGATCCCTGGAACCCACAGTAGAAGGGGAGGATGGACTCCTGTAACCCGGGGCCAGATACTGGGGTAAATGTTGAAAGATCAGAGAGATAAAGGAACAAGCCACAGCTCACCTCTCCAACTCCACAAATCCCCTGACTGAATGTCTCTGAGTCCGCACCCACAAGGCTCCAGCTGAAGAAGCCTCCAGCTGAAAGGGGCACTTCTGTCCAAAAGCCTTTAGTTCCTGTCTCCTCACAGATCTCTGCCTCCCGAGTGCTAGGATTAAAGGTGTGTCCCCACTGCCTGGCTTCAATCTAGTGGCTTGTACTGTTCTCAGATCTTCAGGCAAATTTTATTAGGGGACACAGTGTATCACCATAGACTCCTACAAGTTGTCCAATGACCTCTATACATGCATCATGGTACAAGTACGCACACACACACACACAGAGTAAACAAACAAACAAACAAGTAATCTTAAATACATCTCTCCATCTCCTCCATCACTCTTTAGCTCTGTTCTACTCTGCTTGGATTTGTTTTCACTCAAGCTTTCTGTGCACATTGACACCAGGGCCATGGTGGCACCAGGGCCATGGCTCCATTTTCACCTCTGGAGTGGTGGTGAGTGTCTCTGTAAGCTCTTCTGTGGCCCCTTTCAAAGGGAGCTCCTATTTCTCAGCAGTTGCAGCAAAAATCCCCAGAATGAGTCTAATTGGTCCAGCTGGAGCCAGAAGCTTGTCCAAGAACCAATTTCAACATCCAGGGAACTTCCCAAGACTATGGCTAAGGCTTGAGGAACAACTGGAGCTGGAGCTTGGTGGATAGAGTACTTGCCCTAGGTTTGACTCCCAGGACTGCATATTTCTGGGCCTGATTCAGAACACCTATAACCTAGCACCCAGGAGTTAGAGGCACCAAAGTCAGAAGCTTCAGGTCATTCTCTCTACACAGAGTTTGAGGCCAGCCTGGACAACAGAACCAGTGGCACAGGGGATGGCTGTCTTCTGATGAGAGGATGTAATCTGTCACACATGTAAGGCAGAGATGTTTCCTGGAGAAGATGGCCTTCAAATTGACAACACAAGTGTAGTTGGAGTTATCTCCAATCCCACCCGGGGCCCTAGCCTCTCAGACCCAAATAAACACACACAGGCTAATATTATTTAAAACTGCTCAGCTCTTAGCTCAGGCCTACCACTGACTAGCTCTTACGCTTAAACTCAGCCCATTTCTGGTAATCTACATGTTACCACATATTCCATGGCTTTACCTGTTGCCTGTTACATGCTGCTCCCTGGACAGCAGGGTATCATCTCCTGACTCAGCCTTCCTCTTCCCAGAATTCTCTTCTCTGCTTGTCCCACCTTCCTGCCTGGCTACTGGCCGATCAGCATTTTATTTATACAGAGCGATACCCACAGCACTCAAGGGTCAGCTGAACTTTGCCAGGTGACAGGGGAAAGGACCAGAAAGGCAAAAAGGGAGGACAATCTCGTTCTAGGAAATGCAAGTGCTTGGGGACAGTGGAGGAGGAAGGGGTACTGCAGTGGACTTGGGGGACAGTGGAGGAGGAAGGGGGTACTGCAGTGGACTTGGGGGACAGTGGAGGAGGAAGGGGTACTGCAGTGGACTTGGGGGACAGTGGAGAGGAAGGGGGTACTGCAGTAGACTTGAGGGACAGTGGAGAGGAAGGGGGTACTGCAGTGGACTTGGGGCACAGTGGAGGAGGAAGGGGGTACTGCAGTGGACTTGGGGGACAGTGGAGAGGAAGGGGGCTGTGCAGTGGAGCAGGCAGCTTCGGCTGAGGGTTCCCTCCCCTGCCCAGAGCATTGAATCAGTCAGGGGGTTCAACTTTCCTGGCCCAGGCATGGCTCCTGTCCCAGACCACAGCTCTGGAATGTCAACTGATGCCACATACTGAGCCACAGATCTTCTGGGATTGCTCAGGGGGAAGGTCTCCCAGTTTGAAATGGGGCAGGTATTGCTGTGGAATATTTCTTTACACTGTGTGAAGATATGTCACTCTGACTGGTTTAATAAAGAGCTGATCAGCCAATAGCTAGACAGAATTTCTGGGCACAGAGGATGCTGGGAAAAAGAAGAGCTGAGTTGCGAAGAGATGCAGAGGAAGCATGACATGTAAGAGATGAGGTAACAAGCCACGAGCCACATGACATGTAAGAGATGAGGTAACAAGCCACGAGCCACATGACATGTAAGAGATGAGGTAACAAGCCACGAGCCACATTGCAGCATGTAAATTAATAAAAATGGACTGATTTAAGTTATAAGAGCTAGTCAGAAACAAATCTAAGCTATTGTCAGAACTTTTGTAATTAATAATAAGTCTCTGTGTGGTTATTTGGGGTTGGCAGGCAAGACAGAAAAATCCACCTACAAGGTATTGCTGTGCTATGGTTGTTTGACCCACAGGCACCCAGGTGGCTTTTGTTTATCTGGGAGAAGGGCACCCAGGAGGTCTGTAGCCACTGTGTCCTAGATATGTCCTCCCTAAGCTGATTCATCTTCTCCCCACAAATGTTGTGAGGAACCTCCACCTTTAAAAAATCAAGAAGGAAGGAAGGAGGGAGGGAGGGGAGGGAGGGAGGGGAGGGAGGGAGGAAGAGAAAAAGAGAGGGAGGGGCTGGAGAGATAGCTCAGAAATTAAGAGCACTGGCTGTTCTTCCAGAGGTCCTGAGTTCAATTCTCAGCAACCACATGGTGGCTCACAACCATCTGTAATGAGATCTGGCACCCTCTTCTGGCCTGCAGGCAGACAGAACACTGTACTCATAGCAAATAAATAATTTTTTTTTTAAAAAAGGAAAGAAGGAAGGAAGGAAAGAGAGAGAGAGAGAGGAAGGAAGGAAGGAAGGAAGGAAGGAAGGAAGGAAGGAAGGAAGGAAGGAAGAAAGGAAGAAAGAAAGAAAGGAAGAAAAGAAAGTCTGTGGCTCAGGCTGGCTTGAAACTTATTATGTAGCACGGGATGGACTCAGTCTTCAGACTCTTTCTCAAGCGTGGACCTGGGTCATGTGCTTGCTAAGCACAAGTTTTCCACTGAGCCACACTACCAGCCTTGACCAACAGGATACAGGAAAATGGAGACCCAGAGTGTCTAGGCAACTCACCAGAGACAGCAAAACTGTGGTGTTCAAGTGCCGGCTTGAGGGAATGGAAAGTGGTGTAGCCCTTCTGGAAAACTGTGTAAATCCCAGAGGTTAGACTCTACACATTGGGCGACTCACAAAACCACCCAAGTGGCCCATGACTAATAACGGATAAGAAAGTGAGACCTGGGCAAGGCCGTGGTGGCACACACCTGTAATCCCAGAACTTGGGAGGCAAAGGTAGACAAATCTCTATGAATTTGAGGCCAGCCTGGTCTACAGAGTGAGTACGAGGTCAGCCAGGGCTACTCAGAGAAACCCTGTCTCGAAAAGAAAGAAAAGAAGGAAGGAAGGGAGGGAAGAAGAAAGGAAGAGAAAGTGAGATCTGTCCACACAAGGGAAACCTAAGTAAGAGAGTCAGGGGGATTGAGAGCAACACAGACAGACAGACAGACACACACACACACAACTATAAACATGAAAAAGCTACAGATACTGACAAAGAAAATTGAAGAAAGGGCACTCAAAGAGTCAGAAATTTGTCTTTGGAGATCAATTACGATGGATTCTTATTTGTGTGTGTGTGTGTGTGTGTGTGTGTGTGTGTGTGTGTGTGTGTGTGTTGCTCACAGAGGCATTGGATCCTTTGGAGTCACAGATGTCAGCCACCTGATGTGGATGCTGGGAACTGAACTGGGAACTGAACTCTTCAGAGTCATCAAGGCAGCCCCTTAGAAAGTTGGTGAGGCAATCTTCGAGTGTCAGCACAGAGGCTCTGCCTTGAACACCTCAGAACACTCTAGGACTCTCACTCCCATCTGCACCAGGGGCCATGCCAAAGCTGCCTCTGAGATCAATGATGTTTCAGCACCAGTTCATTGTCTCTGGCATGACTGGTTGCCAGCTACACCTCAGTTCATTCTCTACAGAGATAGTCTGCACCCACACTGTGAGTGCCAGGAACCTGTGTTTGGGTTTTTCTTGAAATGATGAAGCATACTTTCCAAAACCTCCTCTCTTTAAAGACAAAGATCACACCCCAATGAGTGCCAGGGCTCCTGATGCAGGAGGGACCTGGATTTACACCCAGGCATGGGTTCTGCATTGGGCAAACCATCTCCTTTTTGAGTATCTCAGTTTCCCCCTGCATGCACGGAACAGAATTTTGAGGTGAAAGAACTGTGGGAACTGAAAAGACAGCTTAGTTGGTAGAGTGCTTGCCCCACAGTCCTGCAGTGTGAGGAGTTTGGATTTCTGTACCAAAGTAGAAAGCCAGCTCTGTCGGGGAGCAGAGACAGGAAGATTCCTATGCTGGCCAGCCAGTTTAGTGAGAGACCCTGGCTCAAAAACTAAGGTGGAGACCGGGTGTGATGGTGTATACCTTTTTTTTTTTTTTTTTTTGAGCTGAGGATCAAACCCAGGACCTTGTGCTTGCTAGGCGAGTGCTCTACCACTGAGCTAAATCCCCAACCCAATGGTATATACCTTTAATCCCAGCATTTGGCAGAGACACTCTGTGAGTTCAAGGCCAGATTGTTCAACATCCAGGAGTCCAGGCCAGCCAGGACCATATGGAGAGACATGTGTGTGTGTGTGTGTGTGTGTGTGTGTGTGTGTATGTGTGTGTCTGAGAAGTGGCTCAGTAGTTAAGAGCACTGGCTTTTCTTCCAAAGGACTAGGATTCAGTTCCCAGCATCCACATGGTGGCTAACAATCATTTATAGTTTCAGTTCTGGAGATCTGACACCCTCTTCTGGCTTCTGCAGACACCAGGCACGTACCTGGTGCACAGACATGCATTCAGGCAAACATCCATATACATAAAAAATTTTTTAAAAATTTAAATTTCAAATAAATAAATACATAAAATGAGGTGGCGAGTGGTAGAGAAAGGCATGCAAGGTGACTTCTGGCTTTCACCCAAGCATGTGTGAGTGTGCATCCATACACATATAAATGTACATACATCACAACCACAAATTTTCTTTAAAGATTATGTCAATCACTAACTGGCTCAGCACAGTGCCTAGAATTTTTGTCTACTCAGTGACCATTTCTTCCCCATTTCCACTTGTTTATTTAATTGAGGCAAACTTTCAAAAAGTAGAAAAGGGTGAAAAATAAGAGTCCCTTCCCCCCAGTTCCTGGAGCTACCCACTTCCCACCCGCCACAACTGTGAGAGAGGGTTTCAAAACCCAGTTGCAGAAACGCTGCAATGATTGTGCGGAGAATTCCAGGGTACTGACTGTCATCCCATCCTTTTGGAGGAGGAGGTAGGATAAATAGGAGTCAAGACCAGCCTGGACTACATGAACCCCTATCTCAATAGAAAGGAATAACTATGCGTTCAGGTGCATGCCTAAGCTGCCAGCACTGGGGGACAGAGGGGGTGCGATGACAAAAACCCTGAAGCTAAACTGGCGGGTGGTGGTGGCCCATGCCTTTGATCCTAGCACCCCGAAGACAGAGGC
Organism: Onychomys torridus; assembly: GCF_903995425.1. Lineage (NCBI taxonomy): Eukaryota > Metazoa > Chordata > Mammalia > Rodentia > Cricetidae > Onychomys > Onychomys torridus. Next base: position 125,736,180 of record NC_050446.1, read on the forward strand.
AGGCGCCTGGTCTACAGAGAGAGTTCCAGGACAGCAGGCCTACACATAGAAAAACCTACCTTGAAAAAAGCAAAACAAAAAAATCCCCAAATCTGAAGCTAGCCTGGTCTATATATAGTTCCAGACCAGCCAGAACCACCTATTTATTTATTAATTTATTTTGCTTCTCCCCTCTCCCCTGGTTTTTTGGGACAGGGTTTCTCTGTGTAGCCCTGGCTGTCCTGGAACTCCCTCTGTAGACCAGGCTGGCCTGAAACTCGTAGCAATCTGCCTACCCCTGCCTCCTGAGTGCTGGGATTGTAGGTGTGCACCACCACCCTTGGCTTGTTGTTTTTTTATTTTTACCAGTACCAGAGATTGAACATAGGTCTTTATGGATACTAGGCAAGCACTCTACCAGTGAGCTACAGCCCAAGCCCTTGTTTCTTTTTTCTTGAAGTAGAGTCTCATGTAGCCCAGGCTGGCCCCAAACTCACTGGGTAACCAAGGGTGACCTTGGACTCCTGAGCCTCCATCCCCCAATATTGTGACAGCAGGCCGGAACACTATGCTCAGCTGGACCACCTATTTTTGGTCGGCCTATTAATAACCAATAATGCTAATTTTTCAGACCCATTTGAGATCCCAGCCCCACATCACAACATCACACAGCAGTTCCCCCTCAACATTTCAACACGTTCCCCAGAATCAGGAAGATTGTTCACAACCACAGGACTTTTAGCAAATTTGGATAAGTTACTTCATTACCAGGTCTTTCCTAATGGTAGGTATGCTCTGAGAAATGTGTCCTTAGGCAATCTGTACTTGTACCAACACCACAGAAGGCATCACTTCTCACTGCACAGGCTGTACTTTAGTCTACTGCCCTACATTCCTATTCTGAAGAGGACTTCGCTTTTTTTTTTTTTTTAGATAGGCTCTTACTATGTAGCCCTGGCTAGCCTCAAACTTGTAGCCTGAGCTGGCCTCAAACGTACTGCAGTTTCTACTCATACCTCCTATTGGCTGGGGTTGTGGGGTTACACCACATACTTGGCAATCCTAGTGTGTATGCAAGTGTCCTTGGAGGCCAGAGAACAACCTTCGGCGTCATCCCCAGGTGCCATTCACCTCCTTTTATCTTTTGTGTTTGTTTGGTTTTATGTTGTCTTTTTCCCAAACAGGGTTTCTCTGTGTAACAGCCCTGGCTGTCCTGGAACTCACAGAGATCCACCTGCCTCTACTTCCCAAGCTCTGAGTTTAAAGACGTGCTCTTCCATGTCTGGCTACTTTTGTCTTCACTGTGTAGTGCTAGCTGGCCTGGAACTTTCTTTGTAGACTACACTGGCCTCGAACCCACAGAGATTTGCCTGCCTCTGCTGCTGGGATTAAAGGTGTATGTCGGGGGCTGGAGAAATGGCTCAGTGGTTAAGAGCACTGGCTGTTCTTCCAGAGGTCCTGAGTTCAATTCCCAACTACCACATGGTGGCTCACAACCATCTATTGTGAGATCTGGTATCCTCTTCTGACATAAAGATGTACATTCAGATAGAGCACTCACATACATAAAATAAATAATAAATAAATGTTTTTTTAAAAAGTTGTATGCCACCAGGCTTTTTTTTTTTTTTTTTTTTTTTTTTTTTTTTTTTTTGACATAGGGTCTCTCATTGGCCTGGAACTCCTTGATTAGGCTAAGCTGGCTGGGCAGTGAACTCCCAGGATCCACCTGTCTCTAACTCCCCAGTTCTGGGATTACAGGTACACACTCATGCATATCTCTTGTGACATTGGTGTTTTTGCAAAACACAAGCCTGTTACTTCACAAACTGTTTTAGTTAGGATTTCTATTGCTGTGATGAAACACCACAACCCAAACAGCTTGGGGAGGAAAGGGTTTATCTGGCTTCCACTTCCATATCCTTGCTTGTCATCAAAGGAAGCCAGGACAGGAACTCAAGCAGGGCAGGAACCTGGAGGCAGGACTGATGCAGACGTCATGGAGGGGTGCTGCTTACTGGCTTGCTCCACATGGCTTGCTCAGCCTGCTTTCTTATAGAACGCAGGACCACCAGCCCAGGGATGGCACCACTCATATTGGATGGGCTGTCTCACATTAATCACTCATTAAGAAAATGCCCTACAGGTTCGCCTACAGCCAGGTCTTATGGAGGCATTTTCTTAATTGAGGTTTCCTCCTCTCAGATAACTCTATCTCATGTCAAGTCGACATAAAACTGGCCAGCACACAGACTCTGCCTCCTTTGGACTAGTGCAACAGTAACAACCGTAACAGAAGACCCTCATCCCTGCAAGACCTGAGTTCAGAGAAGGCCTGCAGTGGGAGACAGGTGCTCTAAGACTCTTGGCCTGGGTAGGAGCACCCAGGTTTGGCGGAATCATTCCAAGGCTGATGGCAGATACCAGTTGCTTACAAGGGCCAAACCAGGTGCCATCTTTGTTCAGGAGCAGCTGCCATGTCCTTGAGGGTGGGTCAAGTTATTTTAAGGATAGCTCCTTCTTCATTTTCACTCATGTGCTCCTCCCTCATCTTCTTCAGCTCTTGAGTTTCATGTTACCTTCGCAGGGAGATTCCACCCTAACATTATCAAAGATTGGGTGTGAAGCCCTGTGTGGTGCATGCCTGAAACCATAGCATTTGGAAGGCAGAGGCAGGTGGATCCCTGAATTCAAAGCCAGCTTGTACAGGTCTCCATAGCAAAGTTCAGGCCAGCTAGAGCAATACAGAGTCCCTGCGTCTGCATGTACTGCCATATAAGTAACGCGTGCTAACCGATTGTACCACTGGAGCTCCGAGACTCTGCCTCAAAGAAACAAACCTCGACCAGCGGCTGGGGAAGGGCAGCCAGCAAGCTCTTGCCTTGCAGCCACAAGGACCCTGGTTTCACTGACATGGTGGCATTCCCTTGTAATCCTAGCACTGGGGAGATGGAGATAGCAGATCCCCAGGCTCGCTAGCCAGCCTGTGAGCTCCCGGTTAGTGAGATACTTTGTCTCAAAAATTAAAAGAAAAAAAAATTAAAGGAAAATGATGTCCAAGGAATGACATCTGATATTCTCTGGCCTCTAATGCATGCACATTGGCACACACACCCACTTTTGGTCTAGAGGAGATGGCTGCTCATACCTATAATCTCAGTACTCTGGAAGGTGAGCTGGGGCAGGGGGATCAGCACAGTTTAAGGTCAGTGTATACTATAGAGTGAGATTGTCAAGAAAGAAAGAGAGAAAGAAAAGAAGGAAGGAAAAAAGGAAGGAAGGAAGGAAGGAAGGAAGGAAGGAAGGAAGGGAGGGAGGAAGGGGAAATTGGGTTGGAGAGAGATCTTAGCAGCTAAGAGGGCTTTCTCTCTTCTAGAGGACCCAAGTTCAATTCCCAACACCCACACAGCAGTTCACTACCATCTGTAACTCCAGTTCCAGGAGTTCAAATGCCCCTTTCTGATTTCCTATAGTACACAGACACACCTGCAACAAAAATACCCATACACATGACACAGTGACTTTTTTCTTTTCAATTTTCAAGACAAGATTTCTTTGTGTAGCTCTATCTGGAACTTTATCTGTAGACCAGGCTGGCCTTGGTCTCACAGAGACCCACCTGCCTCTGCCTCCTGAGTGCTGGGATTAAAAGCATGCCATCAACGCCCCAACTGATTTCTTTTTTTGAATTGGAAGCCTCCTAAGCATGTGTCACACTGTGTCCTTCCCCGGCTCTGCTTTGTTTTTTCCTGGTAACACTCCAACCATCTAACCTAGCTTCTTATTTCTGTTTTCCAGAACCTGGTCAGCACACAGACACATCCGGCAGGAGCCAGCAGCACCGGGTCCGCACACAGATGTACCTGGCACCTGGCACCGTGCACAACAGGTGCTCAATAAATACTCACAATGCTAAGCATGGCAGTGAACGCCCACAGCCCTAACACTTGGGTTGTGGAGGCAAAAGATCAGAAGTTCAATGATACTTGGCTAAAAAGTGAGACTGAGGCTAGCCTGGACTACATCAGACCCTGTCTCCAAAAAGAAAAAAAAAATAAGTAAAATAAAACAAAATAAATACTCATAAGGTCGGGGATGTGTGCCTACTAGTAGAACATTTGTTTGATATATGGGAGGCTCTAAATTTGATCCTCAGCATGATAGATAGATAGATAGATAGATAGATAGATAGATATTGAGAGGTGCCACATAATAACAAATATTTATTGGAAGATGAAACAATGGGGGAAGTAGGGCAAGAGAAGCTGATGTCTGTGCTGTTGGGAAGGATGTGCCCATTTTGGCCCTCAGCCCCAGCCATAACCAGCTTCCAAAAGACCACAGGTACATGGTAAGGGAGGCTTTTTAATTGAAGCCTAGGATGCATTCAGGAAACACTGCGTCTTCAGTGTCCAGATTAATCAGAAAAGGTACACACATGGGGGTTGGGGATTTAGCTCAGTGGTAGAGCGCTTGCCTAGCAAGTGCAAGGCCCTGGGTTCGATCCTCAGCTCAGAAAAAAAAAAGTACACACATGGCTACTGCTGTGCCACCCTGGTCATGCCTGATCTGGCCAGTGCACACATGGTGTCAGCCATACCATCCTGAACTAGCCCAGAAGAGTTCATACGTAAATGACTGCTTAGTGGACTTCCACAGCGACAACACCCAGGCGGCCTGGAAGAGGAAATTGCCTGTGTCCTGGCTTACTCCTGATCTTTCTATTCTCAGGAGGACCCTGATTTCAACACCAGTGATTCTTTGGGCAGTCCTGGGCATCCATCGTACAGAACAGTTCTGTTGGGTACGACCCCTCCCCTGAGAACTTCACATATCGATAGCAACAGTCTTTTGCGCTTGTCTCTTCTTTCATGAGGTCAAAAAGGAAAAGGAATCTATCTAATAATAACTCACTTTGCATGCATGGTTTCAGTGCACCAGACATTGCTTCAAGTATCCACCCCCCACCCCCAAACACCTTCTGGCTTCAAAACAAAGACAGATACAGAGAGGTTAAAAAGTACTCCCAGGGGCTGGGAATATAGCTCAATGGGAAGAGTGCTTGCCAAGCATGCTCAAAACCCTGGGTTCAATCCCTAGGGCCCCTTAAAACCTATCATGATGTCACACACCTATAATCCTAGTACTTGGGAGGTGGAGGCAAGAGGACTAGTTATTATTTGGTATATTGTGAATTTGAGGCCAGCCAGGGAATTGAGGAAGAGGAGGTAGAGGAGGAGGAGGAGGAGGAATAATTTCCCCAGGCACTGGAAAGTCTGATATGAACCCAGGTCTCATTTGCTGTAGAATGTTATTTTAAGATGTGTTACATTTGTTTTTGCTGTGGAACATTTGTTTAATGATGCAAAGATGTGTTGCATTCCTTTGTGTTGCATTTGTTTAACTTGGTGAAGCTGTTACTGTGCCTGTCTAAAACACCTGAGGGTCTAATAAAGAGCTGAATGGCCAATAGCAAGGCAGGAGAAAGGATAGGTGGGGCTGGCAGGCAGAGAGAAGAAATAGAAGGAGAAATCTGGGAAGAAAAGAAGAAAAAACAAGAGAGAAGGAGGAGAGGAAGACGCTAGGGGCCGGCAACCCGGCTACCCAGCCACCCAGCCACCCAGCCAGCCGCAAAGCCACCCAGCCAGCCGCAAAGCCACACAGCCACACAGCCACACAGCCACACAGCCACACAGCCACCCAGTCACCCAGTCACCCAGTCACCCAGTCACACAGTCACACAGTCACCCAGCCACCCAGCCACCCAGCCACACAGCCACACAGCCACACAGTCACACAGCCACACAGCCACACAGCCACACAGCCACACAGCCAGCCACAGAGTAAGAGTGAAAGTAAGATTACAGAAGTAAGAGAAGAAAAAAACCCAGGAACAAAAATAGATGGGATAATTTAAGAAAAGCTGGTTAGAAACAAACTAAGGCCAGTAATTTAAAAGTAATAGTAAGATTCCATGTGTGATTTATTTGGGAGCTGGGTGGCAGCCCCCCCCCCCCCCGCCAAGAGTCAAAAGAGTAAAGAGCAAAAAACAACCAACATTTTGGCATATATATAACTAATGTGAGGCTCAAATATCCCCAAGACCCGAGAAAGCTGGAAAAAAAGCGGCTCCTTTAAGAAATCCTGCTGTGCCAGGCAGCGGTGGCACAAGCCTTTAATCCTACAGAGCCAGGCAGATCTCTGTGAGTTCAAGGCCAGCCTGGTCTACAGAGCAAGATTCAGGACAGGCACCAAAACTACACAAAGAAACTCTGTCTTGAAAAACAAACCAAAAAAAAAAAAAAAAAGAGAGAGAGAGAGAGAGAAAGAAAGAAAAGAAAAAGAAAGAAAGAAATCTTGCTGTCAACAGAGCACTTAAACAATATTTTTCACACTAAATAGAAACAAAAACCTAAGTTGGGGATTTAGCTCAGTGGTAGAGCGCTTGCCTAGCAAGCACAAGGCCCTGGGTTTGATCCTCAGCTCCAAAAAAAAAAAAAAAAGAAAGAAAGAAAGAAAGAAAAGAAAAGCCTGCCACAGTGCAGGGCACTAGCTTTCTGTAGCTGAGGGGTTGAATGTGGTTCCAGGTCAAACACACCTCCAACTGGGCTGCAAGCTTTAGGCTTGGCTCTCATGGATCTAGAAATAGGCAAAGCCTGCCGAGAGAGTGGCACAGAGAATCCAGATGTAGCTTAGCAGTCTAAAATTTGCTCAAGAAAGTTAGTCAAAAAATCCCAGCACTCAAGAGGCAGAGGCAGGTGGATCTCTGTGAGTTCGAGGCCAGCCTGGGCTACCAAGTGAGTTCCAGGACAGGCGCAAACTACACAGAGAAACCCTGTCTCAGGGCTGGCAGGCAGAGAATAAATTAAGGAGAAATCTGGGAGGAAAGGAAGGAGCAAGAGAACAAGGAGAGGTGGGTGCTAGGAGCCAGCCACACAGCCACCCAGCCACCCAGCCACCCAGCCACCCAGCCACACAGCCACCCAGCCACACAGCCACACAGCCACACAGCCACACAGCCACACAGCCACACAGCCACACAGCCACCCAGCCACTCAGCCACACAGCCACACAGCCAGCCCCACAGCCACACAGCCACACAGCCACAAAGCCAGCCACACAGCCACCCAGCCCCACAGCCACAAAGCCAGCCACCCAGCCACCCAGCCACCCAGCCACCCAGCCACCCAGCCACACAGCCACACAGCCACACGGCCACCCGGCCCCACGGCCACCCGGCCCCACGGCCACACGGACACCCGGCCCCACGGCCCCACGGCCACACAGCCAGCCATGGAGTAAGAGTGAAAGTGAGATGTACAGAAGTAAGAGAAGGAAAAAGCCCAGAGGCAAAAGTTAAGAGGTTAAAGTTAAGAAAAACTGGCAAGAACCAAGTCAACCTAAAGGCCAAGCATTTATAATTAAGAATAAGCCTCCATGTGTGATTTATTTGGAGGGCACCCCAAAGAGCCAAAAGAGAACAAGCATTAAAAAAAAGTTTAAGAAACCCACTTGTTCTTGCCCACTGTACACTCTTTATTAATAACTTGATCATTATTAAGTACCTTCTTGGTTTAGACACTACTCACAACTCTCTCTCTCTCTCTCCCTCTCTCTTTCCCTCTCTCTTTCATACCCAGACCTATATGAGTACCTTGCCATTATCCTTACCTATTTGGCAAATGATGAAATTGAAATTCAGAGAGGTTAAGTAATGTACCCAAGGTCACACAGCCTACTAAGGCATAAAACACTGCTGTATTGATTTCCAGCTGCAGAACAAGCATGTACAAGTGTGTACATCTTTTGTACGTATCTACTGAGTTTTAAAAAGGATAATGGTGATTGTCACATTTACCTTTTGTTCAGTTTCTTTGGATCAGATAATTTGGAGAAAGATTCAAAATGATCCTTGAACATACAGTCCTGACTGCTCCAACAGTCATCTTGGCACACATGATCTGGCAGCTTATCTCTGCTTCCTCACAGCTGGATGTAGCCATGCCCCTCAGCTATGGCCAGGGGGGAGCCCTCCTTCTAGCTGCTCCTGCCCGTCAGTGTTCCTCTTCCTGCTGTTGGGATGGCAGATATGGTGCCAGCGAGATACGTGGGCTACCTGGAGGAGGATGGGTCTCTCAGGATGCTGGAGTGGCAGGTTCCCTGACCCTGTGAAGTCCCACAGCAATGCCAGACACACGGTGCTGGGGAGCCTTCTCCAGGAAAAAAGAAAATATGAAAGAAAGGGAGAAAAAAAGGAAGGTCCAGTGTGGAGGACATCAGGCAAGAGGACTGGAAGTCCAAGGCCATCCCAAACTATACAGAGAGTTTGAGGCTAGCCTGGGATACATGAGCACCAGCTCAAAAACCAACAAGACAGTGCTGGAGCCATGGCTTAACAGTTAAGAGCACTGGCTGCGGGGGCTGGAGAGGTGGCTCAGAGGGTGAGAGCACTGACTTTTCCAGAGGTCCTGAGTTCAATTCCCGGCAACCACATGGTGGCTCACAATCATCTGTAATGAGATCTGGTGCCCTCTTCTGGCCTGCAGGGACACATGCAGACAGAACACTGTATACATACTAAATAAATAAATCTTAAAAAAAAAAAAAAAAAAAGAGCGCTGGCTGCTCCTCCAGAGCACCCACATGGCAGCTCACACCTGTCTATAACTCTAGTTCCAGGGAATCTGACACCCTCACACAGACTATATGCAAGCAAAACACCAATGTCCATGAAATAACAATATATAAAACCAACAAAACATGGTTGTTTGGGTACATTAGTTTCACTGTAACATACAGTGCCCTGCTGTGTGTCCCTCATAGGCTTGACCCCTGGTCTGCGCTGTCAAGAGTTGATCGACCTTTAAAACATGGGACCTATGGGAAGTTTAGGTTGTCGGGGGTGGGGAGGTGTCCTAGAAAGGGAGGACGGGACCACCACAGGTCCTCCCCCCACAGGTCCTCCCCCCACAGGTCCTCCCCCCCACAGATCCTCTCCCCCACAGATCCTCTCCCCCACAGGTCCTCCCCCCACGGGTCCTCCCCCCCCACAGGTCCTCTCCCACAGGTCCTCTACCCCACAGGTCCTCCCCCCCACAGGTCCTCCCCCAAAGATCCTCCCCCACAGGTCCTCCCCCCACAGGTCCTCCCCCCCACAGATCCTCCCCCACGGGTCCTCCCCCACAGATCCTCCCCCACAGGTCCTCTCCCACAGGTCCTCTACCCCACAGGTCCTCTACCCCACAGGTCCTCCCCCCCACAGGTCCTCCCCCACAGATCCTCCCCCACGGGTCCTCCCCCCCACAGATCCTCCCCCACAGATCCTCCCCCACAGATCCTCCCCCACAGGTCCTCTCCACCACAGGTCCTCCCCCCACAGATCCTCCCCCACGGGTCCTCCCCCCCACAGGTCCTCCCCCCACAGGTCCTCCCCCCACAGGTCCTCCCCCCCACAGATCCTCTCCCCCACAGATCCTCTCCCCCACAGGTCCTCCCCCCACGGGTCCTCCCCCCCCACAGGTCCTCTCCCACAGGTCCTCCCCCCCACAGGTCCTCCCCCAAAGATCCTCCCCCACAGGTCCTCCCCCACAGGTCCTCCCCCCACAGATCCTCCCCCACGGGTCCTCCCCCCCACAGGTCCTCCCCCCACGGGTCCTCTCCCCCACAGATCCTCCTCCACAGGTCCTCCCTCACAGGTCCTCCCCCCCACAGGTCCTCCCCCAAAGATCCTCCCCCACGGGTCCTCCCCCCCACAGGTCCTCCCCCCCACAGGTCCTCTCCCCCACAGGTCCTCTCCCCCACGGGTCCTCCCCCCACAGGTCCTCCCCTCCACAGGACTGATTTCTGTTTTGTTTCCTGGTTTCACAAGGAGGTACTTTGCATTCCATGTGATCCACACCATCTGGGACTCCCATCAAGACACAGAGCTCCAAAAGTGTGAACCCATGTAACTGTCTTCTCTATATAAATTCACACCGTCGTGTGTTTGGTGTGTTTGGTACAGTGGCAGAAAGCTGTCCAAAGTCCACAGAGAAACCTTGTCTGGAAAAACATTTATATTTATGTGTCTGTCTGTGAATATGACTGTGTGTGTCCCTGGTGCTCAAGGAGGTCAGAAGAGGTCATAGGTCCCCCTGGGACTGGAATTACAGATGGCTGTGTGAGTGCTGGGAATTGAACCAAGGTCCTCTGTAAAGCAACAATTGTTCTTCACCAATGAACCAACCCTCATGACCTTAACACATATACAGTTTTACATTTATCTATTGAGAGTAGTCATGCTGTGGTGGAAATGAACTCAGGTTGTGAGGCCTATAAGACACGCATTCTATCCACTGAGCCATCTCACCCTCCTCCATTTTTTTTTTTTTCAAGACAAATTCTTACCTAAGTTGCCCATAGTAGTCTTGAACTCACTTTGGGGCCCAGGAAGACCTTGAATTCACAGTGGATCTCCTGTGTTAGCCTACGTCAACTGGACACAAGCTGGAGTCATCAGAGAGGAGGGAGCCTCAGTTGAGAAAATGCCTCCAGAAGATCCAGCTGTAGAGCATTTTCTGAATTAGTGACTGAAGTGGGAGGGCCCAGTCCTTTCTGGGCGAGGCACCCCCCAGCAGGTAGCCCTGGGTTCTATAAGAAAGCAGGCTGAGCAAGCCATGGGGAGAGCCAGTAAGCAGCACCCCTCCATGACGTCTGCATCAGCTCCTGCCTCCAGGTTCCTGCCCTGCTTGAGTTCCTGTCCTGACTTCCTACAGTAATGGACTATGATGTGGAAGTGTAAACCAAATAAACCCTTTCCTCCCCAAGCTGTTTGGGTCATGGTGTTTCATCACAGCAACAGTCCCCCGACCAAGACAACTGAGTGCTGGGATTGTAATGAGCACAAAGCCTTTCTAGCACTGGTTTTTATGGGTCAGCATCAGGTCCCACCCCCTCACCAGAACACCTGCCACTCGGAGGTTCTTTTGTACTCCACGCCCATGGGAGGCCTGTGGAGTTTGCTTGAGCTGTGGTGATGAAGGCTGAATGCAATAAGCTGGTCAGTCAGCAAGTCTCATAGCTCCGCCCACAGAATGGATCCAGGGATGGTCATGTATCCCGAGAGGCCGATGAGTCAGCCTTTGGAATTTGGGAAGCAGGGGAACAGTTTGTTTTTCTGGAAACAGGACTCACTACATAGTCCAGGCTGGCCTTGAACTATGACCCTTCTGATTCAGTTTTCCAGGTGCTGGGATGATGTGTGTGCCAACACACCTGCTTCAGCCCTTGGGATTTTGCTAGAATGGATTTTGCTAGAATTATAGGGTAGGTAGGCATTGATTTCTTTCTTTTTTGTTTTTTGTTTTTTTGTTTTTGGAGACAGAGTTTCACTGTGTAACTCTGGCTGTCTTAGAACTCACTCTGTAGACCAGACTGGCCTTGAACTCACAGAGATCCACCTGCCTCTACCTTCGGAGTGCTGGGACTAAAGGCATGTGCCACCACCACGTGGTGATTACTTTAATTTTTTTTAATTACACTTACTTTACTTATTTTGTGTGTGGCATGGGAGGGGCACACATGCGCCATGGCACTTACGTGACCATCAAAGGACAACTTGTTGGAGCCAGTTCTCACCTCCCACTTGGTGGGTCCCAGGAACAGAACTCAGGTTGTCAGACTTGGTGCCAATCGCTTCTACTCACCAAGCCCTCTCTCTAGCTCAGAAAGGTTTTATTTCTGCTGAGATGAACCAGTGAGACTTAAAAGCTCAAAGGTGGCCATGACTGGGTCTCCAATCACGAAACACTGAGTCCTGAGAACACATGAGGCAGAATCTGCACCTGAAGCTAAATCATGCAATCTCCACATGCCAATGCATTCCTTCTTCAGCTGAAGATGCTGTAGCGGGTGATGTTGGTCTCCGCGCCCGCCCACCGCTGTTGTGTAATGTTTTAACTCCATTCTGACACTCTGGAGACTGCCAATAAAGTTTACTTTGAATCAGAGGGCAGAGCTAGCTACTAGCTGACCAAAATTAGCCATAGAGGTTGTGAAGGACCGAACACAAAGAGAGAGACACAGGAAGTAGTAGGGAGGAGCTTAAAGACATGCTCAGCAGGTTTGGATCAAGGAAGGCGAGAGACAAGAGGTCACTGGTCACTTTTCTGATCAATCTGACTCCCGAGTTTTATTGATAAAGAATCAGATAAATGCTTCACACCATCCTCATGCATGGTGACCCAGGGAGGCCCATCACCTGTGATCTTGGCTCAAGGGTTTTCTCCCCAACAGATGTTGAGAACACACCTGTGAAAATGTTGGGTGGCACTTCCCTGGGAGCAATACTGAAGCCATAACTGACAGGAGCTGGTGGCTGTCTTGCCCTCAAGTGGACAGTTCTGAGGGGTGTCCTACCCCATGTCCCAGAGTCCCCAGGGTGCTGAGCCCAGGAGCCCAGACTGGCAACCTGCTAAGTGGCTGCCCATGCTGGCTCTCTCCCTCCCTGTCCTCGGTCTCCAGCTGAGTTCCTGGGGACTGGCTATCTCACAACCAACTGTTTGCACCCAAACCCAGTCTCAGACCCATTTCCTAAGGGTGGGTTCTGGCCTGCACAGCCAAGCTGCTCTAACTGACACCAAATGTCAGCATTCTTTTGAATATATTTGCCTCCTGGGGCTAGTGAAATGACTCAGTAAGAACCTGTGCCGCTCGCTCTTGCAGAAAACCCAAATTCAGTTCGAGCACCCACACCACATCCTGGTCACTCATGACCACCTGCAACTCCAGCTCCAGGGGGGTCTGACACCTCTGGCCTTCTCCACTACTTACACTCACATACAAATACTCATGTATGAACATACACAAAATTAAAAATCAAATAATAACCAGGTGTGGTGGCATACGCCTTTAGTCCTAGCACCGGGGAGGCCGAGGTGAGTGGGTCTCTGTGAGTTTGAGGTCAGCCTGGTTTTACATCTCAAATTCCAGAACAGTCAGGACTACATAGGCCCTTCCTGTCTCAAAATAATAATAATAATAATAATAATAATAATAATAATAATAATAAAAAAATAAAAACAATAGTAATAATCATAATAGTAAATCATCTTTTTTTTTTTTGAGACAGGGTTTCTCTGTGTAGATTTGCACCTTTCCTGGAACCAGCTTTGTAGACCAGGCTGGCCTCGAACTCATAGAGATCCTCCTGGCTCTGCCTCCCAAGTGCTGGGATTAAAGGCGTGCGCCACCACCGCCCGGCCAGTAAATCATCTTTAAGTATTACCTCATAGCTGCTTTCCCAGCCTGCTTTACACCTGAAGCAGAGCGTGTGCTGTATTATATAAGGTAACTTATGTATGGTGTGAGAAGGGGAAAGGCCGGGCAACAAGGACCACCCCCTGTTGCTGTCCCTGGGCAGGATCCAGATGCCCTACCACCTTCCCACTCCTACCTCCTCCCAGTCCATCCATCTCCAGGCTTGGACAGCTCCCCTCAGCTGGCCCCAAGGGAACCCTTCCTCCTTCCTCCATCCTTTCAGCTGCAAGGCCTCCAGGTGATAAGAATGTTCCGCATCCTCTTCCTGTCCCTGACCTTTGAAAGAATTCCGTCCACCAGGGACCTGTGACGAAGACTTTGACGTTCTTTCTTAGGACAGAAAATAGAGGAGTTTCCAAAACATACCATTCATTCATACATCATTCACTCATTCAACAAATACTGAATGAGTACTGGGGCCGGGGTTCTATCCTGCAGACAACAGGCTGAACTAGAGGACTAAGGACATAGCTCAGTTGGTTGAGCACTTGCCTAGCAAGCATGAAACCCTGGATTCGATTCTCAGCACCACATAAACTAATGGAGGCATAGGCCTGTGATCCTAACACTGAGGAGGTGGAGTTAGGAGAATCAAGTTCAAGGTCATCCTCAGCTAGTAGGGGGGTTTGAGGCCAACTTGGGCTACATGATACTGCCTTAAAAACAGAAGAATCAGCTAGAGCCAGCTGAGCAGAAGTGAATTCATTAAAAGCAGTAGAGGGGCTGGAAAGTGGCTCAGAGGTTAAGGCCACTGGCTGCTCTTGCAGAGGAAGGTTTGATTCCAGCACTCACATGGTGGCTCACACTGAAACCTCAGTCGCAGAGGATCCAATGCCCTTTTCTGGCCTTTGCAGGCACCAGGCATATTAGTGGTACATAAACATGCGTGTAGGCAAACACATACACACAAAATACAGTCAAGTTTAAAATCACAGGAGTGGAAGGAGTGGTAGACACCTGTAATCCCAGCATTCTGGAGGCAGAGACAGGGGGATTGTAGCAAGTTTGAGTACAGCCTGGGCTACATAGTGAAACCTGTCTCCAAACAAAATGAAACAAGCATACATAGTGGGTACCTAGATGTTAAAGGCACATCAGAGCCAGGAGCTGTTCAGCCTGGAATCCAAAAGACATTTTAAACATCTTTTGTTTTGTTTGAGACAGAGTCTTACTGTGTAACCCTGGCTGTCCTGGAACTCGCTCTATAGACCAGGCTGGCCTTGAACTCACAGAGATCCTCCTGCCTCTGCCTCCTGAGTACTGGGATTAAAGGCATGTTACACCACTGCCTGGCTCAAAAAAACCTGTAACTCCAGCTCCAGGTGATCCAATGTCTCTGGCTTCTGAGGACACCTATACTCACTCATGTACACATGGGCACCCAGGCACACATTCACACAGAGTACAGGGAGCCAGGACTTAGTCATTGGAAATACATTTATAGTGTTGTGTGGGAGAGTCCGAGAAAGTGTTTGGGGGAGCAAGACCTCACCGTGTACATTCAGGCCTTAACCTGGTTCATTGCTAATTTAACAGGAAACAGCTGTATATTAAAGAAAAACTCACTGTACTGAAATCCTTGCTCCTCAGATCGTAAGGCCTGTTAGCTGCACTCTAGAGTGCCCACAGTTTTATCTCTCTTTCTAACCTGCTTCATGGATATTTTATTTACTTTTGAGATGTGGTATTAGGCTATAGCCCTGGCCATCCTGGAACTTACTATGTCAACCAGGCTGACCTCAAACTCACAGAGACCTGCCTCCCTCTTCTTTCAGAGTGCTTGGATTAAGGGTGTGGCTTTTTTTTTTTTGAGTGTGTGTGTGTGTGTGTGTGTGTGTGTGTGTGTGTGTGTGTGTGTGTTGTGCTGGGGATTGAACCCTAGGCTTCACACATTTGAGGCAAGCCCCCTACTGCAGGCCTGGCTCTGGTGGCACACTCTGTAATCGTTATTCTTGGGAAGCGGAGAACAGAGGGTCAGGAGTTCAAGATCATCCTCAGCTACATACAAGTCCCTGTCTCGAAACAAAACAAAAACTCCACCAAACCAAACTGAAATGTTAAACAAAGCAGGGCTTGAGTGAGTCAGGACCCTTTCCCCCTCCACACCCAAATACCAATACAGGACAGAACCAAAGAGGAGACCCAGGGGGCCCACCCAGTCTTTAACAGGTTCCTTGTGTTAACAGGTTCAGAGAGCAAGCACTTGAGGAAACAAGGGTGGTTTCATGTCCAGGCAAGAACTAGTGAGACAACACAGTCCCCAAACACAAGGACAAAAGCATGCAGGCCACTCACTATTGCCACAATGCTGCAGGGAGGTGGGGTTGGCTCAATTTTTACGCCCAAGAGCAATCAACTTGCCTTTCTGATTCTGAAAGTAACACTGGCTTGTTATTACAACAGATACTTTCTTTTGAACTTTGTATTTATATGTATGCTGTGTGTCTCTCTGTGTATACTACATGTGGGTGTTTCAGGAGGCCAGAAGCCTTCAAGCTAGAGTTAGAGGTGATTATGATCCACCCATCTGGGAACTGGGAACCAAAATGGGGTCCTCTACAAGAACAGAATGTGCTCTTAACTGCTGAGACATCTCTCCAGCCCCTAAAGGTATTTTCAAGGTAGACATGTTAGTATACACCTGTGATCCCAGCATTGGAGAGGCAGAAGCAGAACCATCTCTGAGTTTGAGGCCAGTCCAGGCTGCACATTGACAGCATGTCTCAAAAAAATAGCAATAACAACAACAAAAAAAAGCAATAACAAAAACCAGCGGCTGGACTCTGTCTTGGTAGAGTGCTTATCCAGCATACATGAAGCCCCAGCATTGCATAAAACCAGGCTTGGAGGCACATGCCTGCAATCCCAACTCTTGAGGGGTAGAGGCAAGAGGGTCAGGATGCTAGGTCGACTACACACGGAATTCCAAGCCAGCCTCGGGCTGCCTGAGACCCTGTCCCAAAAACCAACCATCAAAACAAACCAACTAACAACAGTTTTAGACAACATGGGAAATGCTAGGAGGTGAAAGACATGAGTTCCAAGCATTTTTCAAATTCTCTTGGATATTGTTCAGTGCTCAAATCAAACTTCAAGTCTGAGGTGAGTCTGTGCTTTCATTACACACTGCCACTAGTGGCGTCCTGAGCTCTACTCTACACATGCTCATTGCTCTCTGGGTATTATTGCTGAGGGACCTGCAAGCCACACAGTCCTGTGAGCTGTGATCAATTACGAAGAACCCAAGGCATGTGGCAGTTGAGTGAGTGGCGCATTGTCAGGTGCAGGTGAACTTGCAGGCATTCTGGCTTGTACTCTCCCGACTCTCATTGCCCCCCACCCTACCATGCTCTTTCCCTGCTCCTCTTCATGGGCACAAGGCTGAGTCAACTTCCCTATTGGTGGGAATTAGGGTTTTCCACCCTTCTCCTGAGAGGAAATAGAGAGAAACTCCCCTCTGGGTCTTTAGTGAGGTAAGAAAGCTATGGTTAAGTGTCACCATAACCAGGAGGGGCAGTCCAGGGGCTCAGCCCACCTTGGTCAGTTGCCCACCCCACTCCACCCCTAGACACAGGCCATCCAGAAGGCACATGTGTATGAGGCATGGCTCTGAACACCTCGTGTGCTTACTCACTCCAAAATTATTCTGAACTTCAAATGGGGTAAGTTGAGGCACACAGAGGTTAATTGTCCCAGGTGACAGGTGTGAGTGTGTGAGCTGACTCATCCCTAACAGGCTTGAGGACCAGCTGGCCCAAACCAGTAAAAAAAAAAAAAAATACTTTCTGAGACCCAACCTGGGTCTGCCTAAGGGCCTTAGCAACATCAGCTGAGACATGATCTGGAGATGACCTGGACCAATGAGAGGCAGCCATGTCACACCAGCAGATGCATGTTCATCAGACCTCCCCCCAGGGTGGGATGGAGGGTATATAAGGCTTGCCTCTTCCTGAATAAACTGAACTTGTTGTTTCAATATTCTGCCAGAGTCTGTGTTGTTGACTCTATGCCTACTTGGCCCCCTCCCCAAAAGGGAACAACAGCACAGGACCCTGCTGCATGAGTGGTAATCCTGTGATCCAAGCCCGACACCTGCTTCTGGCTGCTCAGCTGCTCATTCTGACTGACAGCTCTGGGGTTCTCTAAAGCAAACCACTGTCAGCTCTGAGCAGAAGGCATCAAGACCAAGCCTGAGATCCATCTCTCTCTCTCTCTCTCTCTCTCTCTCTCTCTCTCTCTCTCTCTGTGTGTGTGTGTGTGTGTGTGTGTGTGTGTGTGTGTGTGTGTGTATGTTGACAGCATCTTATGAAACCCAAGATGTAGTTGAGCTCACTATGTAGCTGAGTGTGACCTTGAACTTCTGATCCTCCTGCCTCTACCTCTCAACACTGGGATTACAGGTGTGAACCATTATATCCAGCTTATGTGGTGATGGGGACTGAACCTAGGGCTTTGTTCATGCTAGGCAAACACTTTACTGACTGAACTACATACATGCCCAGCCTGCTTTTTGTTTATTGAGTCAGGGTCTCATATAGCCCAGCTTAGCTTGATCCAATTGCTTTCTCCTCTTAAGTGCAGGGCTACATGTGTGTTCCCAGCTGTTTATGTGGGTGCTGGAGGAGGGTGGGACACAGGTCCTCATGCTTGTGAAGTCAGGACTTTCCTTGGCAAGCCATCTCCCTAGCCCCTACATCCACAGCCACTGCTGGGCCCCCAGTTCTACAGTCCTTGGTCGTTGAGGATTGTGCCTTCTATGCTCAGAACATCAAGGACAGAAAGAGACACGGCTGTCTGAGCTGTCCTCTAGAAGAGCCAACCTGCTTGCCCTCTCAAGTGTCTGTTGGGATTCAGTTCTTGTGGCTGAGATCCCTGTTTTCTTATTTGGGGACATGAGGCAATTCTCTCTGTAGTCAGAAATGAAAAGGTGCTGAACTAGGCAGCCTGGAAAATGGTATCTGAAGCTGTGACCTTCATCTGGATGGGGCGAGACAGACACTAAAGTGCTGTGGACGAGCATTCCCAGAAACAATGTTCACCTTGCACTCACCCATCCCAAAACCTGGTCAACTGATTAGGAGTTCAAGGGTCGATTAAAGGTTGGAATGTTGCAAATCCAGAGTTAAACCATCTTTAGCCATACTTAGGCCTCTTAAAAGCCATGTGTTGCCTTGGTCCATGTGTGAGCTAACATCTGTATAGCCATTGGGTAAATCTCTAAAATGTACAGGCATCCTGTGTACACCAACCAAAAGTCAGAGTGTCACCAGGTAGCATCTGAGGCCTATAGCTCAGATTTACCCATTA
Organism: Onychomys torridus; assembly: GCF_903995425.1. Taxonomy (NCBI): domain Eukaryota; kingdom Metazoa; phylum Chordata; class Mammalia; order Rodentia; family Cricetidae; genus Onychomys; species Onychomys torridus. The sequence goes on from NC_050446.1 coordinate 125,754,762, forward strand.
GGCTATAACCTGTCTACCTAACGCTGCCACCAATGTAGTTCAAAACTGTCTGGATTTATGACGTTCTTCTGTTAGTATAACAACTTCCTAAATCTGCTCCCACGCTGCCACTGGAATGTGAGGTGATGTGAATGTGTGTCCCCAGGCCACAGTCCCCCGCATTTGGCTCCGGAATACATTCTGAACACCTTTGAGGAGAGAGCTGTTTTGCATGGACCAGCTTTTGTCCAGGAAGAAGAAAGAAGAGAGAAGGTTCTATGACTCATAGGGTAGGGAGGGAGGACAGTGCCAGTGAGAAATGTCAACACATGGTCTGGCCTTCCTGTGACTAAGCAGGCATAGCAGGCTGGTGCCTTTTTAGTTTGGAAAAGAGGATGGGCAGTTGGTGAGTGTGCCAGACATGGGCAAGGGTTTTGCTGACCTCCTCTATCTGTTCCTGTCTATCCCCAGCATACTACACAGCAGTCTGAGGACCCTTTTTAATTAATTAGATAATTGCCTGGGTACCAGTTCAGATGCAGCCCAAGCTAGCTTCAACTCTGTGCATCTGAGGATAACCTTGAGCTCCCTACCACCTCCACTCTCTAAGAGTGGGACATCCTCACTCCTGGCTTCCCTCAGCCTCCACTCTCCAAGTGTGGGACATCCCCACTTGTGGCTCCTTTCTCCCTTTTAAAATTAAAACATTTTTTTCACAGTTCAAAGCATGTATTATTTGCACTAAAATCAGCAAAATAGAAACAAGCAAAAGGAAGAGAAACGGAGGGAAACCTCACTGGTCCCTTCAGAGCAGAGGTTCTCAACCTGTGGGTCACAATTATTTTAGGGTCACATATTATATATTTACATTATGATTCATAAAAGTAGCAAAATTACTTTTATGAAGTGGTAATGGAAGAATTTTATAGTTGGGGGGTCACAGCATTAGGAAGGTTGAGAACCCCTGGAACACAGGACCCAAAGGGTTAAAAGGTGGCATTGACTGAGACCTTGGAGAGAGGAGAGCACCCCGTGACTGCACTGAGGATGTGGGCTCTGGCAAGGACACAGGTGTACAAAGGGCCTGGGGCAGATGGACCCTCGGTTCACACATAGCAACAAGGAGGCCAGAGAAAGGTTGGTAACCACCAGGGAAGGGGGTGCTGAAGGCCTGGGCCAGGTGGAGAGTGGGGGCACAGACGAGTCCTGGATGAATCTGAAGGGTCTAGAGTGCAAGCCATCAGATATAGGGCAAGTAAGGACGGGGCCATTAACCACGAGGGAGACCTGGAGGTTGGGAGCTGCTTCAAGGCCACTGTAGTGGAGGGAAGGACTGGGGTCTGGGTGGAGGAGAGCAGTAGGAGCCCACCTGTTTGGATGAAGATAAAAACTACACCTCTTCCTCAGCCCAGTGCCAGCCCGTGTCACCATGCCACCCCATGGCACCCGGTGTCTACCCCTGAAGCAAGCACCACAGCAAGCCCCTTCTGCAGGGCCTGGGGCCAGCCCCCAGGGCCTCACAGCAGCAGGAGACATTGAGAAGGCACAGGGGTCTTGGACTGGCCCGGCAGAGCCCCCAGTGTAGGGTCCCAGGTTTCAAAGTTCCTGTTTCCCAGGTAGCAGCACAGATGAGTCCTGGGGCCACTGGGAAAGGGCCAGCGGCAACTCAGAAGCCCCAGGCAGAGGGAGAGAGACTGAGGAGGCTAGGGAGGAGCTCACTCGCTCTCTCTCTTTCTCTGTCTCTCTTACATACACACACACACACACACACACACACACACACACACACACACACACTCCTGAAGTCACCCCTTCATATTCAAGGCCCCTGGGATGGTAACATAGCAAAGCTACAATTTGAGCCTGGGTCTTTGAGACCGAGTCTGGGCCACTAAGTTGTGCTGGGGTACCCAAGGCTGTTCCTGAGGTGTGGAGGCTGAGGTGGAGTTCTGGGCTTCAGGGTTGGCCAGATTCTTGATCCAACCCCAGAGAGGCACCCCACAATACCAGCTCCATTCCCAGCCAGGTCTGTGCCTGGTCCCTGTGCATCAGGACACTTGCTCAGGAAGGGAAACTGAGACTGAGCTGGGGACCAAGGTGCCCAGGGGAGTCAGAACCTGACTCCCCACTGTCTCCCAGCCCCCCTCTTCTGGAGGAACTGGATATCCTAGCCCCAGCCTCCAGCAGATCACAGTCACCACTAACCCCTTCTCTCTTGAAATGAATGCACTGTGCTTCCCCACCCCCAACCCATCCCTGGCTAGCTGGACCCACTTGGATGCAGATTGCAGTGTGACATCAGAAATCTCTGGACCCAGGGCGATGTCAACCTGTGTAGCTTCATGAAGCTTGCTTGAGTCTGGGCTACCCTCCCCTGGGCTGGGCTGGGGAGGTCACACTCTGCTCACGAAGCTCACCTTCCCCAGGAGTCACTCATTTATTCTTTTGACATTTACAGAGCACCTACTGTGTGCCAGGCACTGTAGTAAGCTCAGGGGACACTGCAGGAAACAGAGCCAATAAAAGACCAGGCAGGCAGCCAGCAGGTGAGCCACAAAGGAGCAGTAGAGGTGGCCATCAGCCACCTGTACAGACAGGGCAGGTGGCAGAGAAGACGCAGGGTGTAGATGCTTCTCCACACTGCCATCACCTCAGCCTGCTGACTGATGCTCTCGTCACGGGATTCCTCCTGGGGTCCCTCAAGTTTATCACATAGAATCTGCCACAGTCTCAGGAGATGGGGCTCCTACTGTCCCCCAGACAAGGGCAGAGAGGCCCAGAGAGGCCAGTAAACAGACAATCATCACACAACCAGGAAAGAGCAGTCAGGAATCAGGTGGAAGAAGAGAGATAACTAATGGTAGGTGGGTGACCCGAAGCCACTCCTGGGAGGCACCAGGCAGGGCTTGGATGGGGTCAGCTGGACAGAGCTGGGATCAAAGCCTCAGCAGCCACAGGTTACAATCCTTGGGCCCCAGATAGGGTGACAGCCACACCCAGGCTCAGCATTGGCCACGCCGCCTGCTGGAACATGAAGTACTCAGACCAGAGGCTCAAAATAGAAAGCACCAAGCCTAGGGGGTGCCTGGGCTCAGGGAAGGACCAAGCCAAGTCTTGCCAGCCTGGGGCTGTGGGCTGGAGGGTCTGGTCAACTCTGGGTCAGAGCTAGATCTCTCCTGTGCCATTCTCCTTATATGGCCCCCAGGATGTCAGTGACAGTCCTGATGAAACCAGCTCTCCAGATTGCTATGTGGCCACCAACAACTTCTATGAGACTCGAGATTCATTATCTGCCATGGACTCATCCAGTCCATCACTCCATCATCTCCTAAGACCATTGGAAAACAGATATTTACATTCCAATTCATAACAATAGCAAATTGATGATTAGGAAGTACAATGAAAATAATTGTATCGTTGGGGTCACCACAACATGGGGTACTGTATGAAAGGGCCTCAGCATTAGGAAAGTTGAGAACCACTCGTCAGGCTAATGGCAAGGGTGTTGGGTGGGGGAGGGGGAGGCTCCCACTCTCAGCTTCCTGGAGCTCAGCAGGAGGCCAGGTTAGCAGTCCAGCCTGAAACCTAAGACCCCCCACCCTAGCCATGAAAGCTCCACTGGGAAAATTATTAAGGACATTAGGAAACCATGAGGAATGTAAGCCTCCAGGCCCGGATGGACAGTGCCAGAGGACTCAGGTGGCCAGCACCAAACCACTGCCCTGCCCACACGTGGAATCTCTCAGCCCATTGATCAGGGTAAATGGCGTTCCCAGCCTGGAGTGGCAGGGGGAACTTCCCGTGCTCCAGCCCAGTCCACTCTCTTTACAGAGTGGCTACCTTGTGTGTGTTATCAGCACCTCCCCAGGGCTGCAGGTACCACAGAGCCAACACACACACACACACACACACACACACACACACACACACACTCACACACTGCACAAGAGGAGGCTGAATTGTCCCATAGCTCAGACACATCAAGCCAGGGGAAGGGAGAATGCGCCTGTGAGAGCACCAGAGTGTGGGCAGACAGCGTGCAGGACTGGAAACTTCAGGGGGAAGCATGCATTCCCTCATTCCCATGTGTTTACAGGGCAGCAGGGCCTGGGCTGGGAGGTGGGTGTGCAGCCTAGAGCAAAACATCCAGATCCCCCACCTGTGCCACAGGTGCATTCCAGAGGAGGGAGATGGAAGAGAACCTGGATAGACAAGGGGATAATTTCTAGAAAGTTCTAGGTAGGGGGCAAGAGGGGGTGGCCAGGGAGGACCTCTGTGAACTGTGACCTGGAACAGAGAAGTTTGTGGATCAAGCTGGGGGACCAGCGTGTGCAAAGGTCCATAGTTGCAGGGATGAGGCTAGTGTGGTCACGAGGGAGGAAAGGATGATGCCAGAGGGCCTGGAGGCAGAGCTGGGGTACAGAGCCTTGCAGCCTCTGAAGTCTTTCTGCTGAGGGAGTTGGAGCCCTGGAGGGTTCTGTGGAAACTCTCTGTCCCAGAAGAGCAAGAGCAGAGGCAGGAGGACCTGCCACGGGCAGCAGTGTTGGGCCAGCCTGGGCTGAGAGACCCGGGCACTTGGATGAGCCCAGTGATGGGGGCTGTGGGGAGAAGAACAGAAACCCGGGTGTGAGGCCGCAGGGGCAGCAATGCTGGCTCTGCAGAGGGAGCCCTGGCTGTGGGAGACGTGGAGGGTTCTTGCTGGGCACAAGGCCTTCATGGGGAAAGGGAGTCACCTGTCCCCACTGCCCTGCCACAAGCACAAGTCACTAAAGATCCCCCTGGGACAGGTGGCCTGGCTGCTGTGACCAGCGGGACAAGATGTATCTATGAAGTAAGTGGCTTGGCTGCCAGTTTAACCCCATGAGGCTGAGCAGCGCCTGTCCTCTGTCCAGGGTCCCCAGGTCCCAGGGCCAGGAGGGGATGAACACAGTCCTGTGTCTTCAAGCTGGTTTCTCTTGACCTCCGCCATGCTGTCTCCTGTCCTGATACCTGTCACTGGCCCTGTCTACTTCTCACTCCCAGAAGCCTTCACTTCCTCACCCCTCATAGGCCAGCACCTTCTACGTCCCTCCCTCTCTGGTCACCTGCTGGCTACCAAGGTCACAAGCAAGGTCAGTGGCCACACAGGCTTCGAACTCAGTCTGACATGGATGCTGTGAAGTCTCCACTCTGGCTCCAATCTGCTCCTCAGCTGACCCTGACCGCTGGCTGATGACAGTGTCAGCAGGAAGGTGGTGCCACCCAGAAGGGTTGAGCAGACCCCCTGTGGCAGCCTGGCTCTGTCCCCAGGCACCTCTGGGAACAGGCCTCAGGTGAGGAAGTAGGGTCATTGCCCAGGACCCCACCTTTATCAGTAGGGGCCCCTCACTCGTAGCCCAAGCCCTCAGGCAGAAGTGTTCAGGACAGTGGCAAACACTGCCCATTGGGCACCCGGTCACCCCTGGCTCCTTGGCTTCCAGAGTGGCCTCTGTCTCTCTTCTCCACACTGATCTGGCACTGCTTTGGACCCAGAAACACAAACTCCAGCTAGAAACAGAGCAGATGGGGAAACTGAGGCCTGAAGAGGACACTGTATGCCCCATGATGGCTCCAGAAAGCACTGTGTCTTCCCCCTGACATTCCTGATGTCTAGGACAGTGTTTACCCAGGAGTACAGTAGCCTTCAGGGGTACAGCACAGCCATGATTGGTCCACATTTGGGCAGATTGCTCCACCCTGGGGCCTCAGTTTCCTCATCTGAGAAAGGGGTCGTGTTGAATGATGCTTCACAAGGCATTTGCAGAGATGGGACACTAGGGTTTGTGGTGAGGTTTGGCCTGGAACACAGGAGCCCTTCACTCACAGCCATCAATAAGGCTGCTGGTGGTTAAGGCTCCCTGCGGCTGCCTAGCCTTAGACTTCATTTGGGACAGACTGTGGCAGGAAAGACCCCAGCCTCTTGCTCAAGGCTGCCTAAGCCTCAGGGTGATGGAGGAGTAAAAGGAGATTGGGGGGGGGGGGGGGCGGGGACAAGGCCAGGCCTGTGAGATAACTGCAGGCATTGACTGTTCCCCCCTGGGGCCACTGCCTGCTCCACAAAGGGGATGCCACATCTTGCACAACACAGGAAGTGGGGCCTGGACCCCATGTCCACCCGGCTACAGACAGGACAGTCAAGGGAGGCCCCCGCCAGGCTTCCTGTGTGCTGAGCACATTGGGCAGAAAGCAGAAGTGGGTCATGAGGTCACAGAGCAATCCCAGCAGCACCTTCCCCTCCCCGGCCAACTGTTCCGCCTGTCTGTCCTGACTCAGGGGTCCTGGGTTCAAATACCAGCTCTGTCAAATTACCAGCAGCATGATTCTGAATCCCACAACTCTCTCAACTCTCTCTCTCTCTCTCTCTCTCTCTCTCTCTCTTTCTCTCTCTCTCTCTCTCTCTCTCTCTCTCTCTCTCACACACACACACACACACACACACACACACACACACACACACCATGTTTAGTTTCTGTGAGAAGCTGTAGGCTGCCCCAAGCTTCCCATCTCCATTGGACACTTCAAAGCACCAGATAATTGTTACCTGCTGTGCTTGAAGATGTTAAGGTACCTGGGGAGGGGGGTAGACTGGGGCCCTGCTGGATGAAGAGACATGAAAAGGAGACCATTGACACCCCATCCTGTTCCAGGCTCACATCAGGCATTACTAATCAATGAGGATTCAGTTTCCCAGGAGTCCCTCTGCAGCCTCAGCAAGGCTTAGAGCCACACTCCAACTGCTACCAACAGGGACAGCACAACGTCTGTAAACAGCGCATCTGCTCGCTCAGGGTGACAAAGTGGATGGAGCAGGACACTGGCTCTCGGGAGGCTGGTACTAGCAGGCTGGCTGGGTCCTTCCTGGCATCACATCTACCTGTGACCAGGATACTCAGGGCCACTTCCTCAGGGCAGAAGTGACCCAGTGGCAGGCAGGGGTATGGGCCACAGCGGGCTTGGGTTAGGGAAACAGCAGCTGCTCCAGGGACAGGGTCCAGGGCTGACCCTAGAGAAGCCCCAGGCTCCTTGGTAGTGCCATGGATGGTGCGCTGACCCACAGCCTGCAGTCAGTGGTGTGAAAGGATAGCAGAAAGGAAGACAAAGCGTGGCCCCTCGCCAGCCCTGGCCACGTGCCCTATGTTGCTGGCTGTCTCCAGAGTCCAAGACACCATCATCAGCCGCCTGGACATCTGTGTTCATCTCCAATCTGTCTCCTTGCTTTCCCTTGTCCCCACATACTGCCAGGAGGACATGGGTACAAACCCCAGTGACTGCCTCCTCCAACACTCCCCAGGTCTCCCAAGGGTCCCTTACATGTCCACCAGTTCTCTGCACTGTACCCTTGCTGGTCCCTCTACCATCGCCCACCCCACAACCTTCCAGGAAGTCACTGTGGGGTGGACTCATGTCTGAGGTGATCATGGCGTGTTGTGGGCCCAACACAGACAGCAGAGCATGATGTTCAGGTGGTTTATGGAAGGACAGTACTTAGAAACTGTGACTCGGTGCTCCCCAAGCCACCCCTGAGGGAGGGGCCTTACGATGTTCCACTCAGGTTGCCAGATAAATAAAACACTGTGCTTTCTGGGGAGGGAGGAGCAGCAGGGGAAGTTGACACACACACAAAGCTTCTGTGTGTTCTTTGTGTGTGTGTGTGTGTCTTTTAAATTACACTTTTATTTATTTGGTGGAGGACACTGTGCACGCCACAGCAGGCATGTGGAGCTCAGAGGACAACTTGCAGGAGTTGGTTCTCTCTTCCCACTATGTGGGTCCCAACTGTCCCAAAAGGGAAGGAAAACCCGTACCCTACGGGTGTCGGGGCTAGGCTACCTAGGGTCTGTCTGGGGAAGCTGCAGTCACACGACCTTCTAGCTGCTTTTCCTCTGCCTGTGTCTACCACAGGACCCTTGTGATGCTGAGGCCCCTTGTTCCTGCTTTCCCATCCATCCAGCTCTGTTCACCACTTTGCTCTCAGCTTCCTGGCCTCCCTACCTGTCAGGCTGACCAAGGACAGGTCCAGCCAGTCTCTCCCCAAGGCTGAGTGGGATGGTGAGTGTAATATGCTTTATGTTGTAATAAGCAAAAAACTGTTTCATTTTACCAGAGACATATGCTGGAGCATTGGCAGTCTTAATTTGTACAGGTATCCCCACATTGGCCATGACATCTAATAAATGTGTAATTACAGAATCAGCCTTTTTGGAACTCAAAGCAGTTGCCCAATGAAATTCTGAATGTATATCCATGCCATGGTGCACAAACTTTAATTTTCCAAACTCCACAAAATGAAACAAATCCATTTGTCAAATCTCATTCCTTTGAGTACTCTTTTGGTTACTTCCTGCAGGTAATGGAGTTTGATTATACAGAGAACAAGTAGGAAATTTCCTTATAATTTCCTTGGCTTGTTGCCAAATGATAGAAAAAAATCTTTCTTCAAACCTTTGCTATTAACATGGTGTTTCTTATGAGTAAATGAGACTTCTAGCACATTTTCTACCAATAGCTGATCATTTCATCCTCACCTTGTTCTAGAGGGTCTGGTAGATTCATATGGTATCTGATATGTTTTATAGACAAGGAATAATTTCTATTTCTGATTATGTGTTGTAATTTACTAAATCACAAAGCTAATTCTGAATCATCTGATATAAATTCAGTGATTTCAATATGTAAAATAACTCTTTCTGCATATTGAGTGTCAGTAACTATATTAAGAGTTTCTGGAAAATCTAGCAATATCATAGGAATAACATATAATTCTGATCTCTGAACTGAATCATCAGGGCTTTGAGCTACTTTAGTTAAATTTCTTAATTTATAACCTGCCTTTCCTGATATATTTTTATCAGTATAGAATGTCACCGTTCCAGAAACTGCTGTTTCTCATACAATGTGGGGAGGATCCAAATAGTTTTTTTTATAAAAACTGAAGTCTCTTGATTTCGGGATATTTGTTGGTAATCTCTCCCAAGAAATTACTGTAAGCTCTATTTAAACCTTCATTTTCTGTCCACAATGAGGCAATTTTAGCATCAGTACAAGGTACCACAGTTTCTGTTGTATCTAGTCTTGTTTTAATTTTCCTTTCATTATCAATTCAGAAACATTTTCTGCATAAGTTTTTAATATACTACTCTGTTTATTCATTCTTAGATATTATCTTGTCTCTGTATAAGAATTCCAGTGGGAAACTGCATACAAGGTAGTGTGACTAGGATACAATCAAGCCCCGGATCCAAGAAATCCACATGTGCATCCTGTCATTTCTTTTCTATCAGAGCCAATTCTCTCTCAGTCTCAGCTGATCATTTCTTGGACTATTTTAGTCCTTACCACCTTGTAATGTTTGAAATAAATTATTTAGTTCTTGAGTAGTTAATCCAATTGTGGGTCATAGCCAGTTAATATCTCCCAGCAATTTTTGAAAATTATTAAGAGTTCATAATTGATCTCTTCTGATGTGTATTTTCCGCAAACATATCTTATATCCCAGGTAATTAACAGAATCTCCTCTTTGTATTTTTTTCAGGAGCAAATTGCAATCTCCAACAAGGCAAAATTCTCTTTACTTCATTAAACAGTTTTCTAAGGTATCTGAATCTGAATCAGCTAATAAGATATCACCCATATAATGGCAAATTACAGACTGAGGAAACTTTATGAGTTACTTCTAATGGCTGTTATACAAAAGGTTTTAGACATATATTGACACAAGGTAGGGCTATTTAACATTGCTCGTGGGAGAACTTTCCAATGGTACCTTTTAACAGGCTAGGGATTATTAAAAGTAGGCACTGTGAAGGAAAGTTTTTTCTGTATCCTGTTCTTGTCAAGGTATAGTAAAAAAGCACTCTTTTAAATCAGTCACTAGAATAGACCATCCTTTAAGTAATAAAGAAAGCAGAGGAATTCCAGGCTGTAAAGAGCCCATTGGCTAGATCACCTTATGTCAGGTCCTACCCAACTATTGGACAGTCTTAAATGAAGGAGTGAGGATTAAGAAATAAAAGGTATGAAAAATAGAGACACATATATAAGGAAAAAAGCAGAGACACAGAATAGCATTGAGAGGGCTCTGGGTCAATACCACAGTCACCTCAAGTTTATTATGCACAGCTTTTTTATGCACCAGCAAGGGGAGAAGCAAAAGACCTCCCCCTCTTAGGATCAAGGTATAAAGTATGAACAAGTGAAAATACCCACTTAGTACTCAAGACATCTGGTAACCATGTCTTTGACCAAAACATCTTGTTATACATCCTTGCCAGGCAAAACAAGCTTGGACTCTCTGACCTTGAGTCAAGATACAATAAGGCCTCACGATGGAGTCTCTGTGGGCCCCAACAACCTTATAAATAGCTCTAAAATCGGTTATCATTCTCTATCTTCCAGATTTATTTTTAATGACAAATACAGAAGAATTCAAAAGACTGGTTGATTCTTTGATATGTTGAGCATTTAACTGCTCCTGTACCAGCTGTTCTAATGCCTGTAATATTTCTGATGTCAAAGGCCATTGTTTCACCCACACAGGTTTGTCAATTAACCATTTTAAAGGTAGGGCTGTTGGTACCTTTGAAAGAGGCTTTTTATGTACAACCTGAATGGTCAGTGCCTGTTCTTGATAACACATTTTAATACTTCCGTCAGAAGCATTCCTTATTTTATGGTTTGTTTCTGAGTTTGGGGGAATGTTAATCTGTGTTTTCTACTGCTGTACAAATCACATTCCTAAAAATTCATTGCTATGGTAGCCACATATGGCTTTAATTTTCCTATCTGTCCTCTGGCCTATACACTCGACCCACCTTTTACTTTATCTGAGGGAAAGTTCTAATTCCTATCAGCTGAACATTTATCTCCTGAAAAGGCCAATCTTGATGCCAAGATTTTGGTGAAATTATTGTTACATCCATGTCTGTGTCTAGTAGACCTTCAATTTCAATGCCATTTATTTGTATTTAGCTTTGATCTTTGATCATCTATAGCAATTTGTCAAAATACTTGTTTGTATTAAGAGCCTGGCTAGCTCAGTCAGTAGAGCATGGGACTCTTAATCCCAGGGTCATGGGTTTGTGCCCCACGTTGGGCAAAAGACATTGGTGAAATTATTAAGGCCATTCCAAGTAGTTAAAAGGGAGGTTTATTTTGTGGGGTAACTTACAAATGAAGGGATAGGTTGCAGGGTCTGGGAAAGGTATGGCACAGTCCAGCAGTGTTCTCTGGAGAACTCTGCTCAGTATACCTCTTGGTTCTGGGACCCTTGATGCTGTCCTTGAACTCACAGAGATCGGCCTGCCTCTTCCTCTGGAGTGCTGGGATTAAAGGTGTGTGCCACCATTGCCTGGCAAGCAGTATGATTTTTAACAACGTGAATTAAGTCTTTTAATTGCTCTATGGATGAGTTTCTCCACTGTTGACAGGAAATGATTGAACCAAATTTGATACTGAAGCCTGTGAGAGGCCCCCTAAGGCATTTCCCAATGCCAAAGGGTTACCTTGCCTATCCCTTGTTGATCTGCATTCATTAATCTAATGTCAGCCTTTGCCACACCTTCTGCATATTCCAGAAGACTTGGGTCTTCTGTTTGGATTAGCTCTAGAAAACCATTGTTTCTAGGAATGCCGTACCTATAATCCCATTTCAGATAACCTTGCTTACTACAATTAAAACATGTGACATTTTTATTTTTCTTACAATTTTTAGAAATCATTTCTCCTATCCAAGTATCCTCATAAACATGAGCTCCAATAACAGCTGCATTTCTAACCCATTCATCTATCGGTGCTGATCTTGCCTTTAAAGGCCTAATTACCCTTTTGCATTCTGAATTAGTATTTTCAAAGATTCAATTAATATTTGTCTGACTTCTGGATCTGATATCATTCTATTCACAGATGAAGTCAATCTTTGTAAAAGTAAAATCAGTGAAGGCTTCTTTTGGGCCTTGTATAATTTTATTAAATGAATCAGTCCTCTTTCCTAATTCTTCAACCCTGTCCCAAGCATGCAAAGCTGCTATACAACATAGTGCCAAGGAGTGATCAAACTGTCTTTGCAAATCAGCATACTGGCCTTCACTGTGAAGCTGGTCTTGGAAAATTTTCATACATCTTGCCCTACTTTGTTGTTCTAGGACCCTAGCTTCCTCTCTTCACCATGTTCTCCATTGTAACTGAGGACCAACTTCCAATACTGCTGTAGCCAAATCTTTCTAGTCTTGAGGGATAATTCTGTTCTGAGTTGCCCATGAATTTAAAACTGCTTCTTATACAGAAAATGCATACCATTTCTTAAATCTCCTCAAGTATAACATTTCTATAGGATTCCATTTAACATCTACATAACCTTGGGAGTATCTATCATCTGCTGTTCATACTTGTGTAGTAACTGGAAAAACTAAGATTTTTTTTTTTAATAACCCCAGGCCACCTCTCTTCAGTTTTACCATGCAATGGTGTGGTAGGTTTTGGTCTAAATTCCTCTGTCTGCATCTGAATATTTTTCCTATGTTCATTAATAGGTCTTTCTTTCTTTCTTTCTTTTTTTTAATCTTTTCTATTTTTCCCATTTATTTATTTATTTATTTATTTATTTATTTATTTATTTATTTTTCTATTATCAGCTTGGTAGAGTATAAATTCGTAGCCTAATAGTGGAATGCTTGATTGAGGCTTTCCCAGTAATTGACTAAAACCAAAACTTATTATAAGCCACAGTCATCCTAGGGTACCCACCTTGCTATATAGCCTCCCTGGTTCTGTGGGTTGCAGTCTGATTGTTCTTTGCTTTATATCTAGAATCCACTTATGAGTGAGTACATACCATGTTTGTCCTTCTGGGTTTGGGTTACCTCACTCAGGATGATCTTTTCTAGTTCTATCCATTTAACTGCAAATTTCATGCTGTCATTGTTTTTCTCTGCTGAGTAGTACTCCATTGTGTATATGTATCACATTTTCTTAATCCATTCTTCAGTTGACGGGCATCTAGGTTGTTTCCAGGTTCTGGCTATTATAAATAGTGCTGCTATGAACATAGTTGAGCATATATCTTTGTGGTATGATTGAGCATTCCTTGGGTATATGTCGGAGAATGGTATGGCTGGGTCTTAAGGTAGACTGATTCCCAATTTTCTGAGAAACCACCATCCTGATTTCCACAGTGGTTGTACAAGTTTGCATTTCCACCAACAGTGGAGGAGTGTTCCCTTGCTCTGTATCCTCTCCAACATTGACTGTCACTAGTGTTTTTGATCTTAGCCATTCTGACAGATGTAAGGTAGTATCTCAGAGTCGTTTTGATTTGCATTTCTCTGATGATTAAGGATGTTGAGCATTTCTTTAAATGTCTTTCAGCCATTTGTGATTCTTCTTTTGAGAATTCTCTGGTTAGCTCTTTAGCTCATTTTTTAATTGGATTGTTCAGTGTTTTGATGTCTAGCTTCTTGAGTTCTTTATATACTTTGGAGATCAGTCCTTTGGCAGATGTGGGGTTGGTGAAGGTCTTTTCCCATTCTGTAGGCTGTCTTTTTGTCTTATTGACCATGTCTTTTGCCCTACAAAAGCTTCTCAATTTCAAGAGGTCCCATTTATTAGTTGTTGTGCTCAGTGTCTGTGCTGCTGGTGTTATATTTAGGAAGTGGTTTCCTGTGTCAATGAGTTCAAGACTCCTTCCTACTTTCTCTTCTCTTAAGGTTAGTGTAACAGGATTCATGTTGAGGTCTTTGATCCACTTGGACTTGAGTTTTGTGCATGGTGACAGATGTGGATCTATTTGTAATCTTTTACATATTGACATCCAGTTATGCCAGCACCATTTGTTGAAAATACTTTCTTTTTTCCATTGTATAGTTTTGGATTCTTTGTCAAAAATCAGTTGTTCATATATGCGTGGATTAATGTCAGGGTCTTGAATTCGATTCCATTGGTCTGCATGTTGGTTTTTAAACCAGTACTAAGCTGTTTTTATTACTGTAGCTCTATAGTAGAGCTTGATGTTAGAGATGGTGATGCCTCCAGAGGTTGCTTTATTATACAGGATTCTTTTAGCTACCCTGGGTCTTTTGTTTTTCCATATGAAGTTGAGTATTTTTCTTTCCAAGTCTATGAAGAATTGTGTTGGGATTTTGATGGGGATTGCATTGAATCTGTAGATTGCTTTTGGTAAGATTGCCATCTTTATTATGTTAATCCTACCTATCCATGAGCATGGGAGATCCTTCCATTTTCTGATATCTTCTTCAATTTCTTTCTTTAGAGATTTAAAGTTCCTATCAAAAAGGTCCTTCACTCATTTAGTTAGTGTTATCCCAAGGTATTTTGTATTATTTGTGACTATTATAAAGGGTGATGTTTCTCTGACTTCTTCCTCAGCCCTTTTATCATTTGTGTATAGGAGGGCTACTGATTTTTTTGAGTTAATCTTGTATCCTGCCACTTTACTGAAGGAGTTTGTCAGCTGTAGGAGTTCCCTGGTAGAATTTTTGGGGTCACTTATGTATACTATCATATCATCTGCAAATAGTGAAAGTTTGACTTCTTCCTTTGTATCCCTTTGATCTCCTTTTGTTGTCTTATTGCTCTAGCTAGAACTTCAAGTACAATATTGAATAAATAGGGGGAGAATGGACAGCCTTGTCTTGTTCCTGATTTTAGTGGAATCTCTTTGAGTTTCTCTCAGTTTAATTTGATGGTGGCTGTTGGCTTGCTGTAAATTGTCTTTATTATGTTTAGGAATGTTCTTTGTATTCCTGATCTCTCTAAGTCCTTTGTCATGAAAGGGTGTTGGATTTTGTCAAAGGCTTTTCAACATCTGATGAGATGACCATGTGGTTTTTTTCTTTGTTTGTTTATATGGTGTATTACATTGGCAGATTTTTGTTTTGTTTTGTTTTGGTTTGGTTTTTTTTAGGGGAGAGCGTGAACTCAGTCCCTCACTACCACAAATTATGCAGTGGAGTTTCCCGAATTTGGGGAAATCACAGGGGTCAGCACATCTGGAGTGCAATGGATAAGCCTTGCCCTGGGAAAACCACCTTTGTGATCATGGTATCTCCCCTGCCAGGTAAGTATTGTTTTTTTGTTTTTCGAGACAGGGTTTCTCTGTGTAGCTTTGTGTTTTTCCTGGAACTCACTTGGTAGCCCAGGCTGGCCTCAAACTCACAGAGATCCATCTGGCTCTGCCTCTCAAGTGCTGGGCTTAAGGGCGTGTGCCACCACCGCCTGGCTACATTGACAGATTTTTGTATGTTGAACCATCCTTGCATCCCTGGGATGAAACCTACTTGGTCATAGTGGATAATTTTTTGATGTATTCTTGGATTCAGTTTGCCAATATCTTGTTGAGTATTTTCCATCAATGTCTCCATCAAAGGAGATTGGTCTGTAATTCTCTTTCTTTGTTACATCTTTGTATGGTTTGGGTATCAGGGTAATTGTATCCTCATAAAAAGAGTTTGGTAATGTTCCTTCTGTTTCTATTGTGTGGAACAATTTGAAGAATATTTGAATTAGTTCTTTGAAAGTCTGGTAGAGGGCTGAAGAGATTGCTCAGAGGTTAAATGCACTGGTTAAAAAAAAAAAAAGAAAAGAAAGTCTGGTAGAATTCTGCACTGAAACTGTCTGGTCCTGGGCTTTTTTTGGTTGGGAGATTTTTGATGACTGTTTCTATTTCTTTAGGGGTTATTGGTCTATTTAAATAGTTTATCTGGTCTTTATTTAAATTTGGTGTGTGGTATCTATCTAGAAAATTGTCCATTTCTCCCAGATTTTCCAATTTTGTGGAGTACAGGTTTTCGAAGTATGACCTGGTGATTCTCTGGATTTCCTCATTGTCTGTTGTTATGTCTTTCTTTTCATTTCTGTTTTTGTTAATTTGGGTGCTTTCTCTTTGCCTCTTTGGTTAATTTGGTTAGGGGTTTGTCTATCTTGTTGATTTTCTCAAAGAACCAACTCTTTGTTTCATTGATTTTTTTTGTATTGTTCTCTTGGTTTCTATCTCCTTGATTTCAGCTCTCAATTTGATTATTTCCTGGAGTCTATTTCTCCTGGGTGAGTTTGTTTCTTCTTGTTCTAGAGCTTCAGGTGTGCTGTTAAGTCACTAGTGTGAGATTTCTCCAACTTCTTTATGTGTGTATTAAGAGCTATGAATTTTCCTCTTAGCACTGCTTTCATAGTGTCCCATAAGTTAGGGTATGTTGTACTTTCATTTTCATTGAATTCTAGAAAATCTTTAATTTCTTTATTTCTTCCTTGACCCATTGATGTTTCAGGTGGGCATTATTCAGTTTCCATGAGATTGTAGGCTTTCTGTAATTTTTGTTGTTGAAGTCTAACTTTAAGGCATGATGGTCTGATAAGATACAGGAGGTTATTCCAATGTTTTTGTATCTGTCGAAATTTGCTTTGTGACCAAGCATGTGGTCAGTTTTTTAGAAGGTTCCATGGGGTGCTGAGAAGAAGGTATATTCTTTTGTGTTAGGATGGAATGTTCTGTAGATATCTATTAAGTCCATTTGAGTCATAGCATCAGTTAGGTCCTTTATTTCTTTGTTAAGTTTCAGCCTGGTAGATCTGTCTTTTGGTGAGAGTGGTGTGTTGAAATGTGTTGAAATGTGTGGGGTTTGATGTGCGATTTAAGCGTTAGTAATGTTTCTTTTATGCATGTGGGTACCCTTGTATTGGGGGCATAAATATTCAGAATAGAGACTTCATCTTGGTGGATTTTTCCTGTGATAAATGTGTACTGCCCATCCTGATCTATTTTGATTGATTTTAGTTTGAAGTCTATTTTATTAAATATTAGGATAACTACACCAGCTTGCTTCTTAGGTCCATTTGATTGGAAAGTCTTTTCTCAGACCTTTACTCTGAGGTAGTGTCTGTCTTTGAAGTTAAGGTGTGTTTCTTGTATGCAGCAGAATGATGGATCCTCTTTTCTTATCCATTCTGTTGGTCTGTGTCTTTTTATAGGTAAGTTGAGACCATTAATATTGATGGATATTAATGACCAGTGATTGATAACTCCTCTTATTTTTTTGTGGTCCTGTTGCGTTTTCCTTCTTTGGTGTTTGTTGGTGTGGGATTATCTATTGCCTGAGTTTTCATCGGTGTGTTTAACGTCTTTAGGTTGGATTTTTCCCTCTAGTGCTTTCTGTAGGGCTGGATTTGTGGATAGGTATTGTTTAAATCTGGTTTTATCATGGAATATTTTGTTTACTCCGTCTATGTTGATTGAGAGTTTTGCTGGGTATAATAGTCTGAGTTGGCATCCATGGTCTCTTATTGTCTGCATAACATTTGTCCAGGACCTTCTAGCTTTCATAGTTTCTGTTGAGAAGTCTGGTGTTATTCTGATGGGTCTGACTTTATATGTTACTTGGACTAGATATGGCCAGTGTCCCACAGAGAGCAAAACTAGTCCCTGTTAAGAAGCTCTAGTGTTGGTGCATACCTTTAATCCCAGCACTTGGGAGGCAAAGCCAGGCATATCTCTGTGAGTTCAAGGCCCGCTTGCTCTACAGAGTGAGATCCAGGAAAGGCGCACAGCTACAGAGAGAAACCCTGTCTCAAAAAAAAAAAAAAAAAATTAAATTTAATTTAATTTAAAAAAAGAAAAAAAGAAAAGAAAAGCTCTTTGCTTTTTGGGGTTGGGGATTTAGCTCAGTGGTAAAGCTCAAGCGCAAGGTCCTGGGTTCAGTCCTCAGCTCTGGAAGGAAAAAAAAAAAAAGAATAATCACCTGGTGGAAACCAGCAATGGCTCTTCTTTTGTTGTTGTTTGAGACAGGGTTTCTCTGCATATAGCCCTGACTGTCCTGGAACTGTTGTACCCATTTCTGGAGACCACCAAGGAACCGGTTTCTGATGAAAGCATATAAGGGTCCTTTTATTGTCAGGTTTGAACCTGGGCCACTTCCCAGAAGATGAAGGGAAATGTGGCAGAGGAGGGCTCAGGGGTAAAGAGTTTTTATAGGGAAAAACCGCAAGCCGTGAATTACATGCTTTGGCAACTTGGGACTGGGTAGAAGGGATATGGGCCAAGGTGACCTTTGAAACAATTGGGTTAGACTTTTTGGCGGGGAACCACAACTTGCTGAGTAGATTATTTGAGTTGCTCAGCATAATTATCTAGATATCTTCAAGGGCCATAAACCGCAGACAGAATGTCTACAGGAGCGTGCTGCCCTGTATCTGTGCTAGTTGTCACGGCACCAGAGGCAACCAAATGTGTTCTTGATTGCCCAGGAGGCCTGGCTGGTGGACTGTAGGCTGTGTGCGGCGCCCAGTGCTGTCTGTGTCTTAGCCAAGCATGGAAACACATCAGGCCCCAAACAGGGTTTGCAGCCAGCTAGGGAGGCTTCTGGAGGGCCCCTGACGAGGCCCCCCATCAACTTCTCTGAGCCTTGCTACTCCTGTGAAATAATAAGCTTATTTGGAATAGAAATTGCAGGAGGCCCCAAAGCTGTTACGCTGTTGAGAGACAAGAGGATCAGAACTGGAAAGCTGTGGAAGGTTCCAGAGACCTGTGTGCTGGGCTTAGCTCCTGCTCCTTGGGGACACAGGGCCAGCACATATAGGCATTGTCACTGTCCATGGGCTCTCCATGGAGAGGAGGGGATGGCTTTCGGTGGTGGGGGCCTGAGAGGAGGGAGTTGGAGCAGAGGAGACAGAGGCAGGGGGATGAGGAGGAAATGGAGAGAAAAGAGAGTGAAAGACAAAATCCAAAACACCAAGAAGTCAAGAGTGAGCTGGAGCATGACCACAGAGACAAAAAGAGACACAGAACCCCACGTGGGGAGGTGTCACCACATCAGCCTGTCTCCAATGCTCCTGCTGGCACCCTGAACGCCCTACAGAGGCCCCAGGCTCTCCTTGCCAAGCACACATTGAGCACCTACTGCATGCTGCTTACCAATGTTTTTCTGTGCACAGGGGCCATGCTCCAGAGGCAGGCAGAGCTTTGAAGGGCTGGGAGCTACACACTGAAACCCTGTCTCAAAGAAACAGAATAAAAAGAAAGAAAATAGAAATAACACAGCTCTCACTTCAAAAAAAGGAAAAGAGATATACCTTTCTTCTTCTTTCTTTATTCCTTTTTGTTTGTTTGTTTGTTTTTTGTTTTTTGTTTTTTTTTTGAGACAGGGTTTCTCTGTGTAAAAGTCCTGGCTGTCCTGGAACTCGCTTTGTAGACTGGACCGTCCTTGAACTCAGAAATCCTCCTGCCTCTGCTTCCCGAGTGTGGGGATTAAAGGTATGCACCACCACAGCTCATCTAAAAAAATTTTCAAATACAGCTGTAGGAGCATCAAGTAGTCTAGTGGTTCTCAACCTTCCTAACACTTCGACCCTTTACTCATGTCGTGGTGATTTCCGCCCCCATCATAAAATCATTTTGTTACTACTTCATAACTGTGATTTTGCTACTGTTGTGAATCATAATGTAATTATCTGATATGCAGGATACCTGATATGAGACCCCTATGAAAGGGTTCTTCAACCCACAAGTTAGAACCACTGAAGTAGACAGCTGTGGCCAAGCAGCCATACCCTTATTCCAGGCCTCAGATGCCATATGACGACATTCTTAGCTTTAGGGTGGGTGGAAGCCAGGCTTCTGATAATACAGCCCAAGAGCTTTCCTGTGACAGTCAGAGGATGCTAGGTCTCATACATACATGGACAATGAGTGGCTATTAAAGAGACTAACCTGAGATAATTTGGTTCAGGATTTGCAACAACCCATCCTCCCAAAGTCAAGGAGGTTTTGTTAGTTAACTGTCTTCTGTAGATCATCCACTGTAAATGCATTTTCTCTCCTGAAGCTTCACTTTACAGGGTTGTAACTCAGCAGGTGGACACTTCCTGGGTGTGCAGGAAGCCCTGAGTTCCACCCCCAGACTGTACAGAATGGCCATCATGGAACACGCCCATAATCCCAACAGGGGTTCAAGGTCACCCTCAGCTACAAAACTCAAAGTCATCCTTGGCTACATAGTGATTGTCCCAGCAGCCTGGTCTACAGGACACCCTGTCTGAATTTTTTTTTTTAATTTTTTTTAAAGGGTTGGGGGACTGGAAGATGGCTCAGTGGTTAAAAACAGTGGATGCTCTTTCAGTGGATTCAGGTTCAATTCCCATGACCTCCATGGGCACCAGGTATGCAGGCAAAGCATTCATGTACACAAAACAAATAAAAATCTGAAATTCAAACTTTTCTTTATAAAAAATTTTATTTATGCCCGGCGGTGGTGGTAATGGGAATTACTCCGGAAGTGGATCTCTGTGAGTTTGAGGCCAGCCTGGTCTCCAAAGCGAGTTCCAGAAAAGGCGCAAAGCTACACAGAGAAACCCTGTCTCAAAAAAAAAAATTATTTACATGAGCGTATGTGCACGTGTATATTTGTGTGTGTGTGTGTGTGTGTGTGTGTGTGTGTGTGTGTGTGACTACAGATAATATGTAGATGGTCATGTGTCAAGGTCAGAGGACAACTTGAGAGAGTATGTTCTCACTTTCCACCATGTGAGTCTCTGGGATTGAACCCAGGTCCTCAGGCTTTCGTTCAAGCACTTTGGTTTACTGAATCATCTAACCAGCCCAAATACTGGCAATGTATATATATTTGATACCATGTAGCCTTGGTAGGCTTGGAATTTGCTACATAGTCTAGGCTGGCCTGGAACTCACAAAGATCTGCCTGTCTCTGCTCTCTAAGTGCTTGAGTGAAATGTGTGTGCCACCATATCTTGTGCTGGATTTTTTTTTTTTTCTTGCTCCCATGGGATTGAGCCTCAGCCCCCATGAGTGCTGGGCAAGAACTCTACCACAGAGCTATACCCCCCAGCTCAAGCCTTCCAGTACTTAAAGGTTTTATCAGAAGCCAGCTGATCCGTTGTGTGTTTGCATATTGTGACGCTGAAGCTATGTCCCACGGGGCGCGAGGCCCCAAATCCCACAGTACTTCCTGTCAGCTTTTTAGAGACAAGCCTCAGCCTGAGACAACAAGAAGCTTTGCTAACAGGGAAGGGAACAGAAAAGGCCAGGCAGAGAACACAGGCGAGAGCTACCCCTGCCTTCTAGGGAGGGTGTCAGAGCAGCTGCAGGCCAGGGCTTTGGTGGTGCTGTGGCCGCTGAGGCTGGGAAACAGTACTTGGTGCCAAGACTGGCTGGCTGTGCTGGTAACAGTTACCTCTCCGCCCGCCTGGCACGGCACACGCCAGAGTTCAATGACTCTATTTGCCTTCCTGAGGCAATAACCCAGGAATAGGTGAGAAGAGCCTGGGACTGACACAGAGGCCAGAGGTCAGATGCCGAGCAGCCCCAGGAATGGCTGAGGTTGGCGCCAGGCCCAGCAGAGGCATGGCTGGGAGGCCCATGGTCTTCACAAAAACCCAGCTCAGCCTTGATTGTAGGCTCTGCAGCAGGACAGTGGGTGGGTGGAGGGGGCAGCCCTCCAGCTAGGTCTCTGAGACTAGAAAGAGTGACAGCCTCATGCCCACAGTTGACAAGTGTGACCAGCTAGACACCCAGTCTCTACCCTTCACAGCCAAAGAATAGAAGGAAGCGCGGCTGCAATTTAGAGGCAGACAAGCTAAGACAGCATCGGGCAGTAAAATTTTGCCAGAACTAAACTGCACGGGAATTCCAGTCACAACAGTGTGTGACAGCAGGCTCTCTTGGCTAGATTAGCATCTGCTGGGGTAACTCAAAAGGAATTAAGGAAACAGTAGGGAACACCACACCTACAGGAAGGGCTAAGTGGCAAGCTGGCAGGTCTTAACCACTCGTATCAGTGTGGTTTTGACCACAGTCCTAAGAAGCCTTAATGGGGAGAGGGCTGCTTCAGCCACTAGGCCCAACCCTGACTTTCGTCTGTACGAGGAGGCCACTCATTCCTGCCACCTCCACCATATCACCTGTTATCAGCTCTGTGTGGGTCACTGGTTCAGGGCTTCCATCCTAGGTCTCCCGCCCCCAGTCAACTCTCCCTAAGCAGCCAAGGTGGACATTTCTCTTCTCTTTCAAAGGAAACCCTCCATGACTTCCCTCTACCCCCAAGACTAAGTCTCTCTACACAGCCTTGGCTGTCTTGGAACTCACTAGGTAGACCAGGCTGGCCTTGAACTCACAGTCTGCCTGCCTCTGCCTTGAAAGTGCTGGGACTAAAAAGCATGTGCCACCACAGCTGGCTGATTTATTTTTAAATTTGTATTTACAGTGTGTGCGCATGTGCTTGGGGTGGGGGGGGGGGGGGGGGGGGGGGGGCAACTCATGACGTAGCTTGTGGGAGTCAGAGGACGACTCTGGAGCTGGCTCGCTCTTCCATCTTTCACTCTCTTGGTAAAGCTGGGTTGCTGTCTTGCTGGGAAGCACCTTGCGCTGCTGAGCCATCTCCCACCCGCTTGCTTCGCTTCCTAACACACCCAGGATGAACTTATTTACATTTATTCTGTGAGGCTGGGAAGAAGGCTCAGCCCTAAGAGCGCCTGTTGCTCTTGCAGAGGACCTGGGTCCGATTCCCAGCACCCAAATAAATAGTGGCTTACATCCACCCATAACTCCAGTTCCAGGGGACTTAAAGTCCTTTTCTGACTCCTAGGGGCAACAGATCTGGCTATGTAACCCTGGCTGGCCTGGAACTGGATACTTACAGCTGGTAGACCTTGAACTAGAAGTGATCTGCCTTCTGAGTGGTGGATACAGGAGCCCAACACTTATACCTTCCTCCCTTTCTAGAAAGGGACTTGCTACCCTGGCCAGCTTGTCCTCAACTTCCAGAGTGCTGGGATTAGGGAGAGATATAACCCTCATACTACTGGTGGCCCTGGGGTGTGGCTGGAGACACAGCTCTATCCTGCAGCCTGAGTTCTTTCCAGAGACTTCCTGTCAGGTAAATCCAGGAAGAATTCTTTTTCTCTTTTGCTTCGGGTCTCACACAGCCCAGGCTGGCCTCTGGCTCACTAAACATCAGCGGAAGATGTTTGATCCTCTGACCCTTCTGCCTCAGTCTCCCCCCTAGGGCTTCACACACTCAGGCAAGCATTCTATCAACTGGACTATATGCTCAGTCCCAAGATTCAAGAGAAAACCAAACAAAAACACATCTACTTACTCTGTGAGAAGTGTCCAAGCACACACTGCACGTGCACAGAAGTTAAAAAACAAAGGTTTTTCTCCTTCCACCATGTGGGTCCCAGGGATGAAACT
This sequence comes from Onychomys torridus, assembly GCF_903995425.1. Taxonomy (NCBI): domain Eukaryota; kingdom Metazoa; phylum Chordata; class Mammalia; order Rodentia; family Cricetidae; genus Onychomys; species Onychomys torridus. The sequence continues at coordinate 125,777,968 of NC_050446.1, forward strand.
CAGGTCCTCAGGCCTGGTAGCAGGGTATGTTTAACCCATAACCCACTGAGTCATGGTGCCAGCCTAGCCCCAGGATTTTCGGCTCAGACACAGAAAAAATTTCAAGATGAGTATGATGAGGTGGGGGTTTTGGGTGGGGTTTTTTTGTTTGTTTGTTTTACATTTCTGTGTATGCACTTTCCCATGTGCAGGTCAGAGGATAACTTTAAGGAGTCAGCTCTCTTCTGAAAGACTTGGCATCAGACACTTTCACCTGCTGAGCCATTTAACTGGTCCCTTAGAGATTTTCTTAAACACACACACAGTTTAAGAAAGACATTCAGGCGAGCTGGAGAGATGGCTCAGAGGTTAAGAGCACTGGCTGCTCTTCCAGAGGTTCTGAGTTCAATTCCCAGCAACCACATGGTGGCTCACAACCATCTGTAATGAGATCTGGTGCCCTCTTCTGGTCTACGTGTACATGCTGACAGAACACTGTATACATAATAAATAAATAAATAAATCTTTAAAAAAAGGGGGGGAGCTGGAGAGATAGCTCCGAGGTTAAGAGCACTGGCTGCTCTTCCAGAGATCCTGAGTTCAATTCCCAGCACCCACATGGTGGCTCACAACCATTTGCACTGAGACCTGGCACCCTCTTCTGTATACATAACAAATAAATAAATCTTAAAAAAAAAAAAAAAAAGAAAGAAAGAAAGAAAGACATTCAGAAACCAGCAATGCTGGCACACACTTGGGAGGCAGAGGCAGGTGGATCTCTGAGTTTGAGGCCAGCCTGGTCTATAGAGCAAGATCCAGGACAGCCAGGGCTACACAGAGAAACCCTGTTTTGAAAAACCAAAACCAAACAAAAAAACAAAAAAAAAAAAAAAAAAAAAAAAAAAAAAAAAAAAAAGAAAGAAAAGAAAGGTGCTGTGGAATATTCCTTTACACCGTGTGAACATATATATCTGTGACTGGTTTAATAAAGAAGCTGGCTGGCCAATGGGAAGATGGGAAGATATGGGGCAGGAGAGCCAGACTAGGAGGATGCTGGGAGGAAGAAGGGCTGAGTCTGACTGACATCACAAACAGACTCAGAGAAAAGCAAGATGAGCATGCCATGCTGAGAAAAGGTACCAAGCCACATGACAAAGCATAGATAAGAAACATAGGCTGGGTGTGGTGGTGCATGGCCGGGCATGGTGGCACACGTTGTTTATTCCAGCAGCTGGGAGGCAGAGGCAGGCAGATCTCTGTGAGTTTGAGGCCAGCCTGGTCTACAGAGTGAGTTCCAGGATAGGCTCCAAAGCTACACAGAGAAACCTTGTCTCAAAAAAACTATCTATCTATATCTATATCTATATCTATCTATCTATCTATCTATCTAATATATAGTATATATATACATAAATGTAAGAGTTAGCTAATAACAAGCCCGACCTATTGGCCAAGCATTTATAATTAATATTTGTGGGATGACTCATCCCTAGCAGGCTTGAGGCCCAGCCAAGTAAAAAAGATACTTTCTGAGATCCAGCCTGGGTCTGCCTAAGGGCCTTAGCAACAGCAGCTGAGACATGATCTGAGATGACCTGGACCAATGAGAGGCAGCCATGTCACACCAGCAGATGCATATTCATCAGACCTCACCCCAGGGTGGGATGGAGGGTATATAAGGCTTGCCTCTTCCTAAATAAACTGAGCTTGTTGTTTTGACATTCTCCCAGACGCTGTGTCACTGACTCTGCGCCTACTTGGCCCCCCTCCCCCAAAGGGAACAACAGCAAGGACCCTGCTACAAATACTGAGTCTCTGTGTCAGTTATTTGGGAACTGGCAGATTGGAAAGAAAAGTCTGCCAGGGCTGAAGAGATGGCTCAGAGGTTAAAAGCACTGGCTGCTCTTCCAGAGGTCCTAAGTTCAATTCCCAGCAACCATATGGTGGCTCACAGCCATCTATAATGAGATCTGGTTCCCTCTTCCAGCCTGCAAGTCTACATGTAGACAGAACATTGTATAGATAATAAATAAATAAATCTTTTAAAAAAGAAAGAAAGAAGGAAAAAAAGAAAGGAAGGAAGGAAGGAAGGAAGGAAGGAAGGAAGGAAGGAAGGAAGGAAGAAAGAAAAAGTCTGCCTACAGAAAGGTACCTAGGAAAGAGTAAGGCCCACCTGAAAGTGTGGGTATGGGCTTCTCCAGAGAGCTGGCTGTGTTTACACCCATTAACCTGGCTTTGGTGGCTTCTGAAGGCACTCACAGGGTGGCTAAGGAACTTCTTGGGTGGAGGACATCATAGGGTGGTGGGTTCCTCATGTGCGAAGGACAGGATTGTAGACAATTAGGTATTGCCAAGGACTGCATGGGAAATTCAGGTGTTTTCACTATAATTTTGGGAGAGTTCCAGAACACATGTGAGCAGGGAGTGAGGTCATACTTAAAGTAATCTATGCTCAGGCCTTAAGAACACTTTACTGCTGTGAGCTGCAGAGATGGCCCATGGTTTTAGCTAAAACTTATTGCATAAGCCAACCTTGAAGACTTGAGTTCAGTGCCTAGAATCCACATAAAGGTGGGAGAGAGAACTGATTCCACAAAGGTGTCCTCTGCCCACCACATGCAGACCCCAGTATATTTTATTTATTTATATTTTATATTTATTGGGGTTTTGTCTGCATGTATGTATATGTGAGGGTGTCAGATCCCCTGGAACTGGAGTTACAGACAGGTGTAAGCTGCCATGCAGGTGCTGGGAATTGAACCTGGGTCCTCTGGAACAAGAGCCAATGCTCTTAACCATTGAGCCATCTTTCCAGCTTCCGTTATTTTTAAATTTTTCTATTTATGTGTATTTGTTTTGCCTACACATCTGTGCACTGCAGAGGCCAGAAAGCAGTGCTAAATCACCCAGAATTGGAATTACAGTTCATTCTGAGCCACTAAGTGGTGCTGGGATTGGAACTCAGGTCCTCTGGAAGAGCAGCCAGTGCTTTTATCCATGTGCAACCACTAGAGCTCCTTATTATTATAACCACTTTTTGTTTTGTTTTGTTTTTCAATACAAGGTTTCTCTGTGTAACAGCCCTGGCTGTCCTGGAACTCAGTCTATAGACCAGGCTGGCCTCGAACTCTGCTGTTTGCCTCTGCCTCCTAAGTACTGGGATTAATGGTGTATGCCACTGCCCAGCTCAGTTACTGCCTTTTGAAATTCCTTGTAAGAATTACATGTATTTAGTATGTGTATCTTAGTTAGGGTTTCTATTGCTGGGACAAAACATTACGACCAAAGCTACTTAGGGAGGGAAGGATTAATTTGGCTTATACTTTCACATCACTGTTCATCACCTAAGGAAGGCAGGGCAGGAACCTGGAGGCAGGAGCTGATGCAGAGGCCATGGAGAGCTGCTTACTGTTTTGTTCAGTCTTCCTTCTTACAGAACCCAGGACCACGGGCACAAGGATGGCACCACCCACCATGGGCTGGGCCCTCCCACATCAAATACTGATTTAAAACATGCCCTACAGTTGGATCTTATGGAGGTATTTTCTCAATTGCTGTTCCCTCCTTTCAAATGACTCTAGCTTAGCTGGTGTAAGTTGACCTAAGACTAGCCAGCACAGTGTGTGTGTGCATGTGCCATATCACACGTGGGAGGTCAGAGGACAGTGTGCAGGAGTCAGCTCTCTCCTGCCACTGTGTGTGTCACAGGAAGTAAGCTAAGGTCATTAGGCTGGTGGCAAGTGCTGTCACCCAGTCATCTCTGCGGTCCTATTTTTAACATCCACACTTGAAAATGTCTTTATGTGGGAGGCCTTCTTGGCAAACATTAATTGTGCTAGAATTATTCTCAGTTGGTGGGTGGCTTCAATTAGACTCTGCATGGCCTTCCCCGGTCCATTTCATTTTATCTTGCCTTAATACTTACCTTGTTCATTTGTATAGCCTCAACCTCAGAAGGTTCACCTAAGCATACAGTAGGTCTCTATTCCTGACTTGGGCATGTTAGCTCAGCAGAAGACCACCTACCTACCTTGTGTGTTGTCCTAGACTCCATCTCGGCTCCATAAGAGTACATAGATGCCTGGGTGGGAGGGGGCTCTCACACTCAAATCTCAACTACTCAGAGGCTGAGGAAGAAGGATCATTTTGGGGGGGAGGAAGGCAGAGCAATCATTTATTAGGAGTTATTAAACTTTATTAAGGGGGAAAGAACTACCCAGGGTGGGAAGGGCTCTGAAGAACGAATACCCAGAAGGTCCCTTAAAGACTTGAGCAGTTCCAGGCCAGCTGAGGCAGCAGAGTAAGATTGTCTCAAAAAAATAAAGTTACCCTGTGTTTAAGGCCCAGTGGGAAAGCGCTTGCTATGCAAGCGTGAGGACCCAAGCGTTCCTATCCCCAACACCCACATAAAAGCCAAACCTGGCTGCTGGCATCTGTAACCCTAAGGCTAGGGAAGCCGAGAATGGAGGATCCTGTAAGTTGCTGACCAGCCATTATGTCAGATCCCCAGCTTCAGGTTCAGTGGAGTCTGCTTCATAAATTAAGGTGGAGTGTAAGCATCTGACCTCGGGCCTCCTAGTGAACCCACACACACAGGTTAAAAAGAATTTGTTGGGGTGGTGAGACAGCTCAATGAGTAAAGGTGCTTGCTGCCAAGCCTTACTACCAGAGTTCAAAACCAAGGTCCCACATGGTGGAAGGCGCGAATCAAACCCTCAAGTTGTCCTGCATCTCCCCATCTACACATAAACCACACAAACCATGGAACCAATCAATGGTGAATGCCCAACCCTACATCCCCAGCACTCACTTTTATACTAGGGATGGCAGTCTAGTGTTTCAAAGGTCCTCTGCTTACTCCTCCCACAACTGGGGAAACTGAGGCTGACTCGGGACGCGCCCCTTGGCACGGCCTGCCAGGATGCCCAGAGAGCCCATCCCCCTCCACTCTTAGCCCTGTAAATTCCACGCGGGGTGGACGGCCTTGCTCGCAGCTAAGTCATCGGGATCTCAGAAGAGTTTCCCCGACGTCCTCCCAGCCCGGTAACAGGGAAAAGTCGGACTGCCCAGAGGCCAGATGGCACACGGCTCGAGTCGAACAGGTACACAGAAAATAAAATACCCGAAGTGGTCTCACTCTTGGGCTACCAAGACGACGGGGCAGAGAGTCGCCCGGGGACGGCTAAGCCCCGCCTCCGCCCGTAGCGGAAGCCGGAAGCAGCCGCAGGCCCCGCTAGCCCCGCGGCGTCCAACTCGGTAGTCTCGGAGGCTCGCAGGATTGGGGAGAAGATGGCGGAGGAGGAGTGAGTTCGCTGCTCCGGGTGGCAGAGGCGGCTGGGCCGGGCCGGCGGGCGACAACGGGCTTCGAGCGCCCGGGTGGAGCGGCTCTGGCCCAGCCCGCCGGGGTCGGCAGGGGGGCGGGATGAGGACTGGGGCCTCGCCTGGGTCATACTTCGGCCTCCGCGCGCAGGCCCGTAGCGTAGCCGGGCGGAAGCGCGAACATAGCACCCCCACCCCACCCCCGCCGTTTCCGGTTATCTGAGGTGTCCCAGGCGCTCCTCCTCCAGGAAGTCCTCCCATTGCCACCGTCCTCTTTAACCATCCGCAATCTTCAGTGTTCATGTCTGTTCCCAGGTTTCATTCATTCATTAACTGCTGGTTGTCCGCTCCGCTTGGCCGTGGGCGCCAGGAGCTGCCCGCAGGGAGCGGCCATTCTGCTACAGTGGGAGACTTTGTGTAGGCAGGGTGTTTTCCGGCCCTGCCAAATGCTTGGAAGGAAATTGAACAGTGTGAGGGAAGAGGAGTCAGCCCTGGAAGAAAAATGTCTTGTGACCCAAAACTTGAATCCACAGGAGTGATATAGGGAGGGTGACAAGTTCAAAAGGCCTGAGCCAAGAAAGAGCTGTAGCTCACTGAGTCCCCAGTTCAGTCCTTAGCCCTGCCAGGAAAGAAAAGGGAGAGGCGAGCTCTATCTGGGCATGTGCCGCTGCTAGTCCATCTTCGTTCGGGGCAGGACACCATCTGTTGTGGCATGTTACAAATTCTGTCTTTGGAATGAGCTCCTGAAAATGAACGAGGAACCCTTAAATGGCACTGAACTTGTACTGGGACCATTTCATTTCAGATATCTTTTGGCCAATCAGGTACCAAGTCATTAACTCCTTGTGTATCTGTGCTGTCACAGACACTAAAATAGGTCTCGGCATTTCAAGGCTTAAAGACATAATGGGAGTCAGATGGCTTGAAGTGTGTGTTTGAAGCTTGGTCAGCTATGCAGTCTCGAGATGCCGTTGTGTTTCTGGGTCCTAGAGTGGAGCAGTGCTCAGTGGATGCCACCTGTGACTATGTCACTGTGGCATTAATTCGCCAACCTAACAACGAGAGCAAGGACCAAAGCCTTGGATAGCGTGGGGTGTACCAGAGCAGGCAATCTGAGCCTGTTGAAGTTCAAGAAGGGTTTGGCAGGCAGGTTAGGGCACTCTGAGCATAGCAACTGGGCAAACTCAAGTGACTTTTTCAGTTTATGGAAGTAGTCCTGGAAGGGCTGGGATCTAAGTGAGAGTAGAGCCTTGCCTGCCACAAACAAGGTCCTGGGTTCAGTCCCTATTAACACACACAGTGCATACAAAATCAAAGGAGAATGTAAACTAGGAAAATAAAGGCACCAAATAAATAGTATAGAACCTGGGGTGTAGGGCAACTCCAGGCCCACCCCGGGCATTTCTTTTTGAGACCATTTCATATATCCTACAGGACTGGTCTTGAACTCACTGTGTATCACTATGTATGCCAGGGGGCTCTTTGCCTTGAACTCCTAATTTTCCTGCCTGTCTCCCAAGTGCAGGGGTTATAGGCATGGGTTACCATACCCTGCTAGCCTCACTAAATTCAAAGGATAGACAGCATTTCCTCTTTTTCTTGTTTTTGTGGGGAGAAAAGGAGCCTACTGAGGATTGACCTGTAGAGTGGAGCGTGTTGGGCAAGAGTCCTGCTGAGACAGGGTTTCACTATGCAGCAAACTTGTGGTCCTCCTCTGTTGATATTACAGGCATGTGCCACTGTGCCCAGCTCCTCTTTTACTTATTTTGAGACAGGGACTCACCAAGTTAACTAGGCTGGCATTGAACTCACTAGCCCTGCAAGCTTTTAACTTGTAGTCCTCCTGCCTAATCAACTGTTTGATAGCCTTAGGCTCAGCATTTTTGTTTTGTTAGTCAGGGTTTCATGTGGCCCAAGCTGGTCTTTTAGCTGAAGGTGCCCTCAAACTCTTGATCTATAGTGGGTAGCCAGCCATTCCAGCTTTGATCTGGAAGTTCCAACCCCCATTGAGGCTTCAGTAACTGTCACGCTTACAAGGCGGGGCCAAGAGAGGACCCTGAAGACCTGAGATCGGATGAGACAGATCTCTTGGTTCCTGGACCCTGGACGCTGGAGGTAGACGGAGTAGAGTTCTCCAGAGAACACTGCCGGACTACGCCACACCTTTCCCAGACCCTGTTACCTATCCCTTCACTTGTAAGTTACCTCACAAAATGAACCTCCCTTTTAACTACATGGAGTGGCCTTAATAATTTCACCAATATCTGCTCTACTGACTGACCTCTCTTAATCTCAGGGTCATGGGTTTGTGCCCCACATTGGGCGCCAGATATTGGTGAAATTATTGAGGCCACTCCACTTAGTTAAAAGGGAGGTTTAAGTCGGGTGGTGGTGGCGCACGCCTGTAATCCCAGCACTCAGTAAGCAGAGGCAGGTGGATCTCTGTGAGTTCAAGGCCAGTCTGGTCTACAGAGCTAGTCCAGGACAGGCTCCAAAGCTACAGAGAAACCCTGTCTTGAAAAAAAACCAAAAAAAAAAAAAAGAAGAAGAAGAAGAAGAAGAAAGAAAAAAAGGGGGGGGGTATTTTGTGAGGTAACTTACAAGTGAAGGGATGGTTTATAGGGTCTGCGAAAGGCGTTGATGCAGTCCGGCAGTGTTCTCTGGAGAACTCTACTCTGTCTACCTCCAGCATCCAGGGTCCAGGAACCAAGAGATCTGTCTCATCCGATCTCAGGTCTTCAGGGTCCTCTCTTGGCCCCGTCTTGTATGCATGACAGTTACTGAAGCCTCAGTGGAGGTTGGAACTTCCAGATCAAAGCTGGAATGGCTACCCATTACATAGATCCTTCTCCTCTTCCTCCTGAGTGCTGGGATTATAGGCCTGTCCCACACACACCTGGTTTATGTACTACTGGGGATCAAACCCAGGGCCTTGTTGCAGGCATTACCAGGTGAGCTATATCCTGGGCCCTAGACCCAGCCTTTTGCATTTCATTCTGCACAGGCTTGACCCCCTTTTTCCTGACCTCTGGTTGGCCAAGGTCAAAGATGCTAGAGGTCACTGGCACCAGGTACTATGTAGGCAGGACGTCCCCCCTCTTCAAGGCCTGCCTGCTGTTTGTGCCTTCAGGGCTTCGCTAGGTTCTCATTCAGTCAATGCTGTGTTTGTCCCTTGACCCTCTTCTTTATCCGACTGCCACTTGTATGTTTCTCATAGGTTCTCCAACACAACCCAGGAGAGCGTCAACTTCACCCTTCACGCCACCCTGGGTGTCACCACGAAGCTGGTGCTCCCGACACCTGCCAAGCCCATCCTTCCAGTGCAGACAGGGGAGCAGGCCCAGCAGGAGGAGCAGTCTAGTGGCATGACCATTTTCTTCAGCCTTCTCGTCCTAGGTGAGTAAGCCTGGGTTGGCTGTTATCTGTCAGCTCTTTGCTTCCTGACATCAGAGGCCTAGCAGTTCTGAAAAGCCTTTAGTGCAGTGTTTTGGCCTTTGAAAGAAAAAGCTCTTCTCTCCTTGCTTCTCCCTCCTTCTCTCTCTTCTCTTCTCTCTCTCCTCCTCTGTTCTCCTCTTTCCTCCTCTTCTCTCCTCTCTCTCTGCTTCCCCCTCACCTTACTAAGAAAGAAAGAAAGAAAGAAAGAAAGAAAGAAAGAAAGAAAGAAAGAAAGAAAGAAAGAAAAACTTTTTTTTAAAGACAAGGTCACGATATACAGCCCTGGCTGTCCTAAAAACTCTCTCTGTAGCCCAGGCTGGCCTCACACTCACAAGACCACCTGCCTCTGCCTCCTGTGTGCTAGGATTAAAGGCGAGTACTACCATGCGTGGCTAAGAAAGAACTTTTGATATTGTTGGTGTTTTTTTATTCTTTTTACTCTTTGTTCTTTTGGGGGCCCGCTACCCTGCTTCAAAATAAATCACACACAGAGGTTTATTCTTAATTATAAATGTTCAGGCTTGGCCTGTTTCTTGCCAGCTTCTTTGTTTGTTTAACCTGAATTACCCCATCTACCTTTCGCCTCTGAACTTTCTCCTTTCACTCTTCCTCCATGGCTGGCTGGGTGGCTGCCCGATGTCCTCCTCTCCTTGTCCTCCTATTTTCTCTTCTCTCTCCTCCCAGATTTCTCCTCCTATTTATTCTGTCTGCCAGCCCCGCCTATCCTTTCTCCTGTCTTGCTATTGGCTGTTCAGCTCTTTATTAGACCCTCAGGTGTTTTAGACAGGCACAGTAACAGCTTCACAGAGTTAAACAAATGCTACATAAAGGAATGCAATACATCTTTGCATCATTAAACAAATGTTCCACAGCATAAACAAATGTAACATTTTGATCTGGACAGGTGTGGTGGCTTGTACTTGTAATCCCATTGCTAGGATGGCAGAGACAGGAAGATCCCTTGGGGGTCATTGGCTATCCAGTCTACTTTAATCAGTGAGCTCCAGGCCAATTGGAGACCCTGTTTCAAAGAAGGTGAGACACATTTCTGATGGTAACATCCAAGATGTCTTCAAGCATCCATAAGCACCTGCCTACCCAGTCAATTTTTAATAACCAATCTGAAGCCACATAAATACTTTAGATAGTAGTTCTTAGCCTGTGGGTCGACCCTTTCACAGGACCTGAGACCATCAGAAAACACAGATATTTACATTATGATTCAGAATAGTAGCAAAATTACAGTTATAAGTAGTAACGAAAATATATGGTTGGTGGTCAGTACAACTTGAGGAACTGCATTAAAAGGGCCCCACCATGGGGAGGTTGAGAACCATTGCTCTAGATTATCTAAGGAAGAAAGAGCTTAGGGAATGTGATCCAAGTCTGTGCTTTGCCAGACAGTAAAGCTGCACATTTACTACTCTGCCTTTCTTTTTTTTTCTTCCATGTTTTTTGGAGACAGGGTCTTAGGATACTCAGTCTGGCCTTGAACTTATTATGTGGCAATCAGCCTTTACTATTGGGGACTATGGGAGTCTAGCCCCTTGATAGTCCCCTCTCAGGATCCGGGAAGAATCTCCAACCAGCTGATAATTTAATCTTTGATGAAAAGAAATGAATCTACATACACAAAACTCCCTAGTCCATTCACTTTATTCTTCTGAGTCAGTTATCTCTCTACACAGCTTCTATTCTGCTTTCATGCCTAGCTCCTTTCTTGCCTGATTTCTCTCTGCATTTATCTGCTGTCCCCTCTAAGTTCTATCTTAATTCTCTCATCTTAGTTCCGCCCCATCTAGGTTCTCATCCATCCAGTTCCTTCCCATCTTAGCTCCTCTGCCATCTCCTTCTCTCTCATCTCCTCTCTCATCTTGTTCTTCCCCATCTGGCTCTTCCTCATCTTCCATCTTGTTCCTCTAGCAGTCTCTTTAGTCCTTCAATCTAGTTCTTCCCCATCTAATCCGTTCCTGTCCACTTACCCATCTAGTTCTTCCGTTCTCTTTTTTCCTCTCTCTCCTCCTCTCAGTCTCCTTATTCTCTCGGTTCTTCCTAAGTCTCTCAGGAATCCAGTTATAAACCCAAGCAATAGCAATCCTCTCTCAGAGCAAGGTCACCAGGCTTGAACTCTTATGGGGTCATAAAGGCAGGTAAGAATTTTCCTCAGACAGTGACCACCAGGCTTTCTTTTACAACCCAGAAGGGGAGTGGTAAAGGAGGAGGTCAACAGAGAGCTAATGATCTGTTAGTATATCAAGAAGGGATTTTATGTGCTCCATCTACATTCCTACAAGTGGTTAGGTAAGAAATTAGGAGTCTATTAGTAAGGCTGTAAGGAAGGATGGTCTCACCCTAAACTGCACAAGACACAAAGCTGTCCTCCTGACCTAGGAGACAGGTGTTGTTTTGTTTGGCCTTGGATGCTTGATAGGTATTTTAGATAAATACACTGTTAGGAGTTCTTGGAAGCACACATAGCATTACAAGAAAATCACTGTAGGAACCAGCTAATATATATACAAAAGCTAAAATATCACCAAGACATTTTTTTTTTTTTTTTGAGACAGGGTTTCTCTGCGTAGCTTTGCGCCTTTCCTGGATCTCACTTGGTAGCCCAGGCTGGCCTCGAACTCACAAAGATCCGCCTGCCTCTGCCTCCCGAGTGCTGGGATTAAAGGCATGCACCACCACCACCCAGCTTCACCAAGACTTCTTAGGCCATGGCTTGACCTTTGGAGAAGTCCTTGACTTTTCCAAATAGTAGCTTTTGTGATAGCTGAATTCCATTATGTTTTCCTGTGATTTGCAGTACTTCCAGATTTTTCGTTTAGTAAAAAAAGGAGAATGTTTAATTTTCTCTAAGGTAGCGAAAAACATGGATAAATTTAAATTTAGAGATGACTGGAAAATGATAATTAATGGTTAACTAATATTGATATTTAGTCAATATTTGTATCAATAGTCTATATAGATGGCAGGCTGAGAATTAGTTTAACCATCTAATAGGTATAGTTGTTTATAATTGGAATATCTCTCCCAAAAAGGGAACAAAGGAGTAACATAAAAATCTATCATTAGCTAATACAGCATAACATGGTCAAATGTGTCTAAGTACTGTAATTGTGACTTTTCAAAAGAAATGGTTAGTTGGGAACATTGACTATCTATTAATCTTTGATTAGTGGTATTAATTTGGTAAAGCGGGATAGTTAAAGAGTTACCTGAGTTAGTCATGAGCACTTGTGAGACCAAGCATGAAGTTGAAGCTTACTTAATAATTTAAATATGTAATCAAGGAAATATTAACCCATAAGCTATGAGAGGACAGTAATAACCTGTGTCAGGGTATATATAGCGAGACTTAAATACAGAACAATTGTGATGAGTACATGAGGAAATGTCTGATAGTACATACAATTCAGTATCATGGACAGAAATTATACAAATAAATAATAGAACTTTTTTAAGGGCAGTCCAGCCCCTGGGCTGCAGAGTTCTGTTCAGAAAGAAGGGTAAGTGACAAAGGGGCTGTAGAAGTCATCCATGGTTACTTCCTGCTGAGATGGGGGCGAAGCTGAGGGTCTGGAAGGCTGGAATGCAGTGGAAACGCGGGAAGAGCAGGCTGTTTCAGGCTCTGTGAGACGTGGTTATTGCGGGATTTCCTGTCTCGTGGACTGGATGGCGGATGCAGGGCTGAGCTGGACAGCATGTCTGTGGTCCAGAGGATGACAACCTGTAAGTCTTTAGACGACTAGAGTTTCTGCTGGGAGCAAATATATGTGTATAATGGTAGAACTTGCAGTTGAGTTTTAAAGATGAGGAGTTTTAAAGAGGAAACTTTTTCTCTTAGGTGTACCTATGGAATATCAAATGCATGGTTTTAGCCAATGAGAAAAGGGATTTCGGGCCAGAGAGGGAAGGAAAGTTCCCCTCCCCACCCAAGAAGAGAAAAAAAAAATTTGTAAGTGAGACAAATAAACTATACTCAGGTTACATTCTTCCCAGTCCTTCTTGGCTTGTGAGCATTGGTGAATTTTGATATCCTGAAGCTTATAAGAACCTTCTTAAAAGACAAAATCTTTAGACATATTATCAATATGATTGATAACTGGTGAATTTTGTCAGAGCAAAATTATGAATCCTTGGAGTCTCAACAAAACAGTAGGATAGTCAGGATGAAATCTGAAATGTTTCATTTTTATATTTCTCAAATCTTATTTAGCTTTTGATCAAAATTAATAAAATACATTTAGAACAAAATTATTATTTTTAATCATATTCCTATGAGTTTTGATATTATTAATGAACAGAGTTCATCAAAAGGACCTAGAATTATATCAATTCATTCATAAAGCCAAAGCTCAATATTAAGAATCTATGAGTAATTAACAGCCTGTATTCAAACTGGCAGCTTTAGAGCACCTTTGTCCTGCAGTGGCCTTGTAATATGGTGTGACCAGGCCATCCAGGATTCATAAAGATGGGGCAGTTTCCTGTGAAGACATGTAAGCATATCCTCTTCCTGACATTATGAAAACATCAGACCTTTTCAAATACCCGTGAGAAGGTTGTAGAGGATTAGGTGTAACTCTGTGGCTTGGCCTGGGGGTAATAAGGACTGCCTGTGGTGGGAGATATGGAAACTTAACCACCAGTTCTTAAGAGCTCTTGAAGTATATGTAAGGCCTTGGTCCATTATGAGCTCTAGGCACTCCTAAAATTGAAAGTCAGTGAAAAAATACTGTGTTACCTCTTATAACATGGCCATAAATCATAAGGATGTAGGCCTTGTGAGTGAGCTTCCATAGGGAGAGAATTTGTAGTTGTTGGTCAGACATAAGAAAGTACAAGTATATCCTGTAGACCCATCTGTCAGTCTATGGACTCATAAGTTTTATAGTTTGAGATAAGTATAATATCACCTGTGCAATAAATATGTTGCAATATATATGCATAAATGTGTGTGTGTGTGTGTGTGTGTGTGTGTGTGTGTGTGTGTGTGTATAATTACTGGGTTAGGGGACTGTGAGGGGACTGTAATTAACAGTTCTAATTGTTAATCTATACATATACTGAGGAATTCTGCTCAATAAAATGAGTCCTGGATGAACAGAACTTATACCTCCTGCTCTGTATGTCAGCTTTGGCCTCCATCATGGCAGGGTGAGTAGGCAAGCTAAAAGCAAAGTGCTGACAATTTTTAGAGTGAGGAGGCATGGTAAAGAAGCAATCTTGTACATCTATGACAATTACTTTTTGATTTCTAGGGATGGCTGTGGGAGATGGGAAGCCAGGCTGTGAGATTCCCCTTGGCTTTAATAAATTTCATTTAATTTCTTAAGGTCTTGTAATAGTCTATAATCCTGATTTTTTTTTAAGTAAAAAATATTGGGGTAATTTAAGGGCTGGTGTGGGGCCTTATAAGCCCAATATTTAAGTTTTTCCTCTACTAGACAGGTAGCGGTTACAGTCCCTCAGCATTCAGAGTCCATTGTTTAACCCAGATAGGAGCATCAGATTTCCATGTAGTGGGGTCAGCAGTGAACAGTGGCCTCTAGGGTAAATTTGGTATCTTAGGCCATGTCTGTCATTTGTAATTTCTGGAATAATGGGCTCTGTTATGCCTTGGATTTGTTGAGTCAAGTTCTTTTAAGTTGAAAACCCATCTGTAGCATTAGAGCTGATATCAGTCCACAGCAGAGATTAATGACACACCCATTAGTTGCAGCACGCCTTTTCCACAGTGTTAGGTAGAATAGGCCAAAATTTTATCTATCTGACCATCTTAATATTTTTGAGCTTCTGGCAATAATATTAGGTTGACCTAGGCTTTTAAGAGATAAAGGAGTAATAGTTGTCTTAAGTGCTTGGCCAATCTTTTCCTGAAATCTAAGAAACATCCATGCTTATACCTAGCAAGCCAATTATTTTCTTTCCCTGTATTTTAAGTGTTTAGTTGGTCTGGAATATTTAATTTCTGAACCCAGAAAATTATATCCCTAGAATCCAAACTGGCAGCTCCTTTAGGTGCTGCCCTACATGAATCTGAATTGTTTTTGTAGGAGGTTATACAATGATTTCAGTCTCTTCAGTAAGGCCTGGAATCAATCCCTCCAAGGAGGACCTTAATATTTTGTATAGCAGAGGAGCTGTTATTAGCCCCAGGGTCACTTCTAGGGAGGTCCTAGACTCTTGTATTAAGGCATATAAGTGCATTCTTAAATCCTCAATAAAAACTTTATTCATAGATCTAACTTAGGCATACATCCTCAGTATCTCTAGGTTATTTACTGAGATTCATGTATCATTTATAACATATCTAGATGTTTATATGTTACATTTATCTATCCCAATAACTGGCAACTCATAAGTTATTTTTTTAACTTTCTAAACATTCTCTATATCTAAACTCTCATACCCTTATAAAAACTTTACATCCAAAAGCATCTATGTATTTAATTTGTCAGGAGACATAGGTGATTGATTATTGAGAGCAGCCAATGTGGTAAGTTCCTTTAAACCAAAGAACAGTCAAAGACTATTTTGAAATCTGTTTAGTGAGCTATCTTTTATTTGAAGTTGGATAGCAAGGCAAATTATCTTTAGACCTGGTAAATAGAAATATAATCTAAATGATCTTAAAGTGTAATTTGGACAAAACCCTGGCAATAAAAGGTACGGTATGGTCTAAAGTGGGAAGCTTAAACATTTTAAAAATGCCAGGGGTTAAGTAAGGAATTTATTATATTAATACTTAGCATGAATATAAATATCGTTTGGTCATTTATAAGATGATCAAGCTCTAATTTGTATCCTAATAATTATCTTTAATAGCTTATAGTTTAAGTACAACTTATCCTTAACAGTGTACAGTTTAGGTCGGCCAAACAATAAGTTTTATTTCTTAATTATCTTTAATAGTCTATAATTAAAGTAAACTTGTTTCTTAACAGTTTATAAGTTAGCTATACTTATAAACTTAGAACTTTAAGTTTTATTCCTGTAAAACCTTATAAATAATAAGTTTGTAGTGACATTTTAATATAGAAATAGGAGCTCTTATTAAAAAAATATAGTATATAAGGAGAGTAACAATTTAATAAATCCTTTATTGTGTATCATGAAATAATTATAAGCACAGTAAAAAACCCAAACTAAAACGGAGGAGGATTTTTTTTGTAGCAGCCTCAGCCTGTTTGTCCACTCTGTAATCTAGCCAGATAGCTGCAGAAATGGCGAGGGGAGGGAGGGTGGAGACACAGGCCAAAGTGAGCTGAGATGCAGATAGCAGACAGTTAGGTTCCGAGAAGTCCAGATAGAAATGGGCAGATGTTTAGGATTCCAACCCCTAAATGTCTTGGGGGGGTGGGGGTCTGATGAATCCATATAGGTCATAGTAGGGTGTCCCTAATCAGGACCTGCTTTTGCAGTGGTTTAACTGAAGTTCTTAGACTTGGCCGAGATTTTTGTAAATTACCAAGAACTTAATAGTCAACCCAAAAAAGAGGAAAGAGAGAGAAAAAGACATTTTTTTAGGAGAGCTGGGAGTTGCCAGAGTTTTTAAACCGGCTCTGGTGGGGCTGTGAGACTTGTGTTGTTATTTGAATGAGGGCTGCTGGGGTGAACTAGCTAGCTACAGGACAGTTTCAAAGGTTTACAGCTCAAGTTAGCCCTTAAATTCCAGTTAGTTTTAGCAAGAAAGGCTGTTTGTAGCAGGACGCTGCTGTTGCTATGGAGAACTTAGTGAACTTCATCAGCTCTAGTTTACACTCTCAGGAGGTCTTGTAGTGTGATGATATTGTGTTACCTCCTTGTAAGACTCCAAATGAAATAACGGCAGGTTTCTCCATCGAAGGGAGGGGGTTAGAATCTCTGCTGCTTACCATTGTCTGACGGTAAATCAATTTCATAAGGTCAGTGGCTTTTAGGGGTCCCCTAAATCTTTCCTTATATTTTTTAGGAGGCCTTATAAGATTAAGATAGTCTTAATCCTTATCTAAGCCTATAAACTTACTGGAGCTGACTGAAATGCCTTTCATCTTAGGCCTGTGTCCTGTAACTTCCTTCTATCAAAAGCTGTTTCTGACTCATTCTGACTATTCTTGGGGTGGGGGAAGGTTATTCATGGCTACTCACTGCTCCAAACAGGGGGTTCAGTGTCCCTGGGGTCTGCAGCACCCTTTGTAGCTGATACTCCAGAGGTCTCCAAAAATCGTACCTCTTGAAGAATTGAGCCTCTCTCTGGGCAACACTCTGTGAAGCAATACCGCTCACCCTGGATATGCTCCAAACCCTACTTCCTATCAGTTCCCTGAGTACCAAGACAGTTAAATCTGTTTGTGGCACCAGGTATCTGGGACTACAGGGGTCCAGCCCCTTGATAGTCCCATCCCAGGGTCCGGGAAGAATCTCCAACCACCTGATAATTTAATCTTTGATGAAAAGAAATGAATCTACATACACAAAACCCTAGTCCATTCACTTTATTCTTCTGAGTCAGTTATCTCTCTACACAGCTTCTATTCTGTTCTCATGCCTGTAAGATTTATGTCCTTAATTATGTCACCAGCCTGCGACGGTGTGTCCCAGCCTAAAAAGCGGGCATGCTCTCTGTGTTCTCTCTTTCTGTTCTCTCTCCTTCCGTATTCTCCCCCTCCACACAGTCTCTCTTTCTCCCCCCCCCCACTTTCTCTCCCAATAAAGCTCTAGAAAGGCAACTATGGCTCGTGATTCTTCCGAGACCATAACATCCGTCAGCATGGCCGCTGAGGGCAGCAGCCAGCCACGAGCGCCACCGCTTAACCAACAATGCCTAGCTCCTTTCTTGCCTGATTTCTCTCTGCATTTATCTGCTGTCCCCTCTAAGTTCTATCTTAATTCTCTCATCTTAGTTCCGCCCCATCTAGGTTCTCATCCATCCAGTTCCTTCCCATCTTAGCTCCTCTGCCATCTCCTCCTCTCTCATCTCCTCTCTCATCTTGTTCTTCCCCATCTGGCTCTTCCTCATCTTCCATCTTGTTCCTCTAGCAGTCTCTTTAGTCCTTCAATCTAGTTCTTCCCCATCTAATCCGTTCCTGTCCACTTACCCATCTAGTTCTTCCGTTCTCTTTTTTCCTCTCTCTCCTCCTCTCAGTCTTATTCTCTCGGTTCTTCCTAAGTCTCTCAGGAATCCAGTTATAAACCCAAGCAATAGCAATCCTCTCTCAGAGCAAGGTCACCAGGCTTGAACTCTTATGGGGTCATAAAGGCAGGTAAGAATTTTCCTCAGACAGTGACCACCAGGCTTTCTTTTACAACCCAGAAGGGGAGTGGTAAAGGAGGAGGTCAACAGAGAGCTAATGATCTGTTAGTATATCAAGAAGGGATTTTATGTGCTCCATCTACATTCCTACAAGTGGTTAGGTAAGAAATTAGGAGTCTATTAGTAAGGCTGTAAGGAAGGATGGTCTCACCCTAAACTGCACAAGACACAAAGCTGTCCTCCTGACCTAGGAGACAGGTGTTGTTTTGTTTGGCCTTGGATGCTTGATAGGTATTTTAGATAAATACACTGTTAGGAGTTCTTGGAAGCACACATAGCATTACAAGAAAATCACTGTAGGAACCAGCTAATATATATACAAAAGCTAAAATATCACCAAGACTTCTTAAGCCATAGCTTGACATTTAGAGAAGTCTTTGACTTTTTCAAGCAGTAGCTTTTGTGATAGTAGCTGGATTCCATTACATTTTCCTGTGCTTGCAGCACTTCCCAAATACTGGGATTATGGGCATATATCACCACCCGAGGCCTTATTTGCCATCTGCTCTTCTTTGGTAATACCAGACTGGTCTTTTGGATTAGACATTTCCAGGAGAGCAGAAGGCAGAACTGGGTTTTGAATATTTCTTTTCTTGAGACAGGGTCTCATGTAGTACAGACAGGCCTCAAATTTTGTAGCTGAGAGGAATTGACCTTGAACTTCGGACCCTCCTGCTTCTGTTGCTGGGATTGCCGGTGTACCACCATGCACTGTTTAAGTATTTCTGTGATGTCCATTAGGACTAGGTTCTGAAGACAAATACCATTTTTTTCATATTTATATTCAGACTGTAGTAAATAGAGAATTGGATTGAACAATATAATGATTGATTCATCAATTGGCTGATCTTTTGTTTTTTCAAGGCCCAGACTGGCCTCAAATTCTGGACAGTCCACCTGCCTCTTCCTTCCCAGTGTTAGATCACAGGTGGGTGGCCAGGCGCCACCATACCCCCTCTTTTGTAACAGCCCTGGAATAGCAAATCTTTTATCGGATGAAGAAATGTTTAGTGTCTGAAGTTTTCTCTGAGCGTGTTGACCAGTAGTTGCAGTTAGAGGCTATGAGAGAGACGTCTGGAAAGGACTTTTGTAGCCCTTTGTTTTGGAAGGACAGGCACAGAGGCATTGAAGGTCACTTTGAGGGTGTAGAGCACTTAAGCTTAGCTTGGCTGGAGACCACAGAACTGGCCTGCAGAATTGCTTTCTACTCTAGCTTGCAGCTGCTAATCCCTCTTGGGACAGAAAGGGCTGCACCGTGCTCAGAGTCTCCCTCTTTTCGTGGGTCATCGGCTCCTTGTTTGTTTGTGGCTGGGTCTCACTGTGTAGCTTTGGCCTGGAACTCATGGAGATAGTGGCCTGTGCCTTCCCGAGTGCTAGGATTCATGGTATCTGATACCATGCTGGGCTCCTAGGGTGATTTTGAGCTCCTAATCCTCCTTGCCTCCATTTCTCTGGATCACTGGCACTTGGCACTACACCTGACTCAAAGGCATGATTTTTTTCCTGTGTCTCTGTGTTATCACCAGCCATTCCTGATTAGGTATCCGGACAGACAAAGTCAGCCTGATAAAGGGAAACTATTACTAAGTGACTGAAGTACTCTGACTTCCGGTAACCAGCTGGTGCCTAGTGTACTAGTGTTTTCTGCA
Organism: Onychomys torridus; assembly: GCF_903995425.1. Taxonomy (NCBI): domain Eukaryota; kingdom Metazoa; phylum Chordata; class Mammalia; order Rodentia; family Cricetidae; genus Onychomys; species Onychomys torridus. The sequence continues at coordinate 125,797,651 of NC_050446.1, forward strand.
GTTTGGGAACCACTTTCCAGCCACATAGCCCCGCTTTTCTGTTTGAGTGAAGTCATTGAATTGTAATCTAGTGTTCTCTAACCTTGTCACAACAGTCCAGCATGGTTCCTTGGCTGAGGATGAAGCCCTTACCTGGCATTTAACTCTCGATGAGCTTTGACTCCACAGGAAACAGTGAATCAGTTAACATTTAACCCAGTCTGGCATAAACATTCTAGTTAGTGAGTCCTCACCAAGTGTTCAGGCAAGAAGGCGGAAAATCTGCTTAGCTCCAAATAGATGTGGCTGAACACGAAATCCCACCAACCCCTGAACTTGCCCCAAGAACAGACTACAAAAAGCACACCTGAGGGCTGGAGAGATGGCTCAGTGGTTAAGAGCACCGACTGCTCTCCCAGAGGTCCTGAGTTCAATTCCCAGCAACCACATGGTGGCTCACAACCACTTGTAATGAGATCTGGTGCCCTCTTCTGTCCTGTAGGGATATGCAGGCAGAATACTGTGTACATAATAAATAAATAAATCTTAAAAAAAAAAAAAAAAAAGCACACCTAAATAGACCATTATAACTTCAGGAATTTTAAAAATCTTGATGAATCTGGGTGGTAGTGACGCATGCCTGTAATCCCAGCACTCGGGAGGCAGAGGCAGGCGGATCTCTGTGAGTTCGAGGCCAGCCTGGTCTACAGAGCTAGTCCAGGACAGGCTCCAAAGCTACAGAGAAACCCTGTCCCAAAAAATGGAAAAACAGACAAACAAACAAACAAACAAACAAAACCTTGATGATCAAATATATGTTGTTAAATCCTGTTGTCCATAAACCTTTTTCTTGATTTTATCCTTATCTTTATTTTTCACTGTCATGGCAAAAATCATCATACAAAAATCTATCCTAATTCAAAATGTCTTAAAGGCCTGCTGTTGCCTTGTTAATGTAGGGAACGTAATATTAAATAAATATCCTGGAGATATGGTGTTGCCTCCTTAGTCTACAGAAAGAGATAACCAGAGGGCTTCGTGGGACTAGTTGCCTTATTGGTGCTGCTTTAGTTGGTTTATACCTTAACCAAGATGGTGATAAAGTCACATGATATGCCCTCTCTTTAGCCTTAGTGATGACAGCTGCTGGCCACATGGTTGCTTCCATCCTGATGAGGTCATCAGTCAAGATGGCAGCAGGCCAAGGTGCTGTTTACTCAATGGTGAGCCCATCAGGGACACAGCCTTTTTTTTTTTCTTTTTCTTTTTCTTTTTAAAAACATCTATTTTCCTAAACAAGAGTTGAATCAAGTTTCATACAAGCATGCTGTAGCAAATTAAGATTACCTGTGTGTGTGTGTGTGTGTGTGTGTGTGTGTGTGTGTGTATGTGTGTGTGTGTGTGTATAAAATTAACAGCCGTTTCTGTTAAGAGTTTGGAGCTAACTTTGTTACAGATTTTCAGATCTTTTAAACCATACTCAGTGAATCACAAATCCTGGGATACAGAAGTTTATACTTCAGCAAAAGTTTTTAGAGATACTGGGAGTGTCCTCAGAGGGCTAAACAGCATACTTGGTCATTTGTGGAGCAAGGAAACAACTGAGGAACGGGCCGTGAGACAAGCTGCTGCAGCCCCGGGACAGTCTACTTCTTCGCTGTGGAAGCACATAGTGTGTTTTCCTGCGCTGCTCTGTTTTGCTCTCCTCCTCCCTGTCACAGAATCAGGTGGCCAGACTGACTCAGGACAGAGACTTCGGAGGAAGCTTAAGCATGCTTAGGTCTGGAGAGGGAAGACCACATGAGCTCCAGAGTCAGGCTTTTTAATAAAGTAGAACAGCATGTGGCAGTTTTTAATATTATCCACGTCCAAAGACATTTGAATCCCTATAAATTGAATTTAACAATCAGAGACTAGGTTGGAGAGCAGAGAAGGCTCAGAGATAAGGTGTTTGGGGATCATTTGCTTGTGTGTGGCAGAAGTTGTGCGCATCTGGAAATTGAGTGTGCCGTTTTCATCCATTGCAGTAAGACAGCAAGGCTCTAATAGAATCTGAGTCCAAGGGGGGAAGGAGAACAGAGGAGGCAAGTGAGGAGCCAGGGGTCTAATTCTGAATGGGAAGAGCTGGTGGTTAGAGACAGGAGCAAGCTGAAAGAAGAGAAGACATCCTTCAGAAGCAGAGTGAGGAGGAGGTGGGAAAGGTTAGGGGAAGCATCACAAATAGGAACTCCGCCAGAGTGGGGATTCCAATGTTGTAGAGCGCCAGGAGGGTGTAGAGAAGCTACCTGATTACCTGCACAACTTCCATGGAGTAAGGCTCCTGAGACAGACAGCAGGCTCCAGCAAGCCAATGAGAAGGCAGAGACAAAGCAGGCAGCTCCTAGTGTGAGGCAAGGAGAGACAAATGGTTAGCCGTGGTGTAAGCTAAAGGTCCCTGGGTCAGTCCTGGGTTTCAGCCTCAACTATAATTGGTGGTGCAAAGGAACTACTAAACTAGACTGCTCCATGGGTAGAAAGGTTTATTGGAGATCGAATTGCTAAGCCATTGGGTAGAGGGGCAGAGAGCAAGTAGTTATATGTCAGCAGGTGGAGATCTGAGCTAATACAGGGTATTGGGATTGACTGGGACTGGGTGCCCTTGCTAGAGACCGTTGACCTTTGAGGGAAGGTTAAGGGAGGTTCTTGGAGGACTAAGGGTGGTCCCTGACAGCTGGGAACCCAGTTTAGGGTGATCAGCCTTTCTGGTAAACAGAAACCTGCCCAAAGGCTTGTTTACTGGATAACAATCCTCTGTTTACCCAGCCAAAGTCCTTGTATAAACTGACATGACCACTCCTTGGTATGGTTAAGAACGGGGGAGGGGGGGTTATTGTACATAAGAGGGAACAGCCAGAGGCTTCTGGAAGGGTCCAGAGCAGAGGGAAAGAGAAGTATGAACTTGGCTAGGGCTGTCTGTGAGAGCACAGCAGGGAGCAAAGGGTAGGGAAACCAGCGAGAGAAAGAGAAAGGGGCATTGTGAGAGCAGCAGGGCTACAGAGACGGAGGAGGGAGGCAGGGAAGCCTGTGAGCTGGAGAGAGTCTGGGGCAGGGAGAAGGTGAGAAGGGTTAGGTGCTAGCATGGGCTTTGACATGTGTAGCAGGTACAGTTCAGAGGGTTGGTCCATTGTCATCATGACCCGACATGGGAGCATGCAGGCAGACATGGTGCTGGAGGCAACCACCAGGCAACAGAAAGCGGACTATGATACTAGGTGTAGCTTGAGCATGGGAGACCTCAAAGCCTACTCCCACAGTGACACACTTCCACCAACAAGGTCACACTTCCTAATAGTGTCACTCCCTTTGGGGGCCATCTTCCTTCAAACCACCACACTTTTTCTGGCCTCCATGTGCATCCCCATGCATATTTGCATACATACAGACAGACAGACACATAAATCAAAACAAACCTAGCTTGTTACAAGCAACAGAGACCTCCCTTCTCTCATCTCATGGGCTCATGGCTCCTGTGCTTACTTAGCTCTGGCTCAGCAAGAGGGTGTTGGTCACATCTTCTGTTTGATGTTGAATGTAGGATGTTCTAATTGTTAAGTGTCAAGGTACAAACAGGACAACAGGTCAAAGGGCTGAGGTGCCTAATTAACATATCAAAGCAGACCTGGCCTCCAGGTTCTCCCAGCATCCCTCAGTCCCTACCTGTTACAGGGAATGACTGGCATATCCCACCCTCTACCCTGAACTCTGCAGCCCAGGATCTGGGCTGCCCTTTCCCCAGAGGCAAACATCTTGGTCTGCCTTTTTTAGTACCTTTCCCTTTCTGATTGCTGCACCTGGTGTGTGTCCCCCCAGTCCTCTGTCCCCCCTCCCCTCATATGGCTCTGGTCATGATTACTCTGGACTCTCCCAGATGTGTGTCTGACTGGCTGTGCTCTCCCTTTCTCTATAATAGACTTACCCTCCACCACACCTAGAAGCAGTCCTGTCCTGTCCTTCCTCTTTCTTTCTCTTTTTCATTCACTGACTAGGTTACATATTTACATTGAAACAACATTGCAGATTGATAGTGTACAGTGCAGATGGAAAAGAGGGCGGAGCTTCTGAATTCATGCCTGTTTCCTCTGGCCATCTGTCCTTCTGATGGAACTGAAGAAATCACAGTTGTCGGTGTAAACTCTGAGGGCAGTCTGTTAGCGCTCCGCAGATTCAGCCCCCCCCCCCTCTCTCTCTGTGTGTGTGTGTGTGTGTTCTATGTGTGCTTGCAGTATGAGTGTAGTATGTGCATATCTGTACATACTCTGGAAGGTGGGGGTCCATTCAGGTGTCTTCCTCAACTGCTGTCCTCACATTTCAGATGAGTCTCTCAGGGAACCTGGAGCACACTGACACAGCCAGGCTGGTGGAGCCCCAGGGACTCTTCTGTTTTCATGTCTGCAGTGCTGGGATTGCAGAGATGTACACAGCTCAGCTTTTTACACTAGTGCTGGTGCTCTGAGAACTCATGCTTTTCACCCACTGGGCCAACTCTTTGCCGGTTTGAACATTTTTCTTTTAAGAGTTATTTCTAGAGCTGGGCATGGTGATGACTTCCTGTAATCCTAGTACTTGAGGATCTGCAACAGGAGGATTGCTATGAGTTCAAGACCACCAAGGGAGAACCAGCCTTAGCCACACATCACAGCACCCTGTGGTGCTGGTCTGAGGTTAGTAAGCTGGAGCGTGGCCTCAGGACTGGAGAGCCAAGCGCACTAGCATCTGGACCACAAAGTAACATTTAGAATGATGCAAATACGTAAGAGTAGAATTTGCATTATTTTATCAGTGTACTTGTGCCCACACATGTGGAAGTTAGAAGACGACTTTCAGGAGTTGGTTTCTCATCCAGATTGTTGAGCAAGTATCCTCCATTTCCCCCAGCCATCTTTCTGGCTTTTCTCTTGCCCCCTAAGATGAGATGTTTCCCTGTGTAGCCCTGGCTGTCCTAGAAGTCACTGTGTAGAACAGGTTAGCCTTGAACTCAGAACACCAGTGGTGTGGGCCACCACACCCAATCTGTGTGTATTTATGTATGTATTTACTTATTTATTTTAAGGCTGGGTCTTACTATGTAACCTGTTGTATTTTTTGGGCAGGGAATGTAGGTTAGTTGATAAGATCTTGCCGAACACACAAAATCCTAGGTTCAGTTCTGGCATAAACTGGGCTCCTATAATCCCAACACTAGGAAGGTAGAGGCAAAAACATCAGAAGTTCAAGGCCATCCTTCCATGCCTCTGTACGTAGCAAGTGTAGCAACATAGGCTACCTGAGACCAAGGCTTAAAAAAACCACAAAACCAGGCAGTGGTGATGCACACCTTTAATCCCAGCACTCAAGAGGCAGAGGCAGGCATGTCTCTTTGAGTTTGAGGTCAGCCTGGGCTACAGAGTGAGTTCCAGGACAGCTAGGGCTACACAGAGAAACCCTTGTCTTAGAACGAACAAACAAACCAGAAACAAAACCAAAAGCCCAACAGCAAAAAGAAAGAAGAAAGCAGGACATTCATCATAATCAGGAAAATGTGAACCACTTTAAGTGGCTGTCAAAGCTTTGTAGCTTTCTAAAACTCTGCTATTAGAAGGCCTACAGGGTGGCTCAGTTGGTGGAAGCACTTGCCAAACTAGCCTAGTCACCTGAGTTCGATCTTCAGGAACCAAAGGAGAGAACTCTAGCCAGAGTCGTACCTTCTGTGGCATGCCCCATAATAATTTTAGCAACAGGTGCTGCCCTTCTTTAGTCCCAGCACTCAGGATACAAAGGCAGGTAGAGCTCTTTTAGTGTGAGGCTAGCCTGGTTACTAACTGACTTCAGACAAATGAAGGCTACATAGTGAGACCCTGTCTCAAAAAACAAACAAAAAAACCACAAACCATTTGTGGAGCTGGAGCTGGCCCAGTGATAAAGAGCATTTCCTGCTCTTGCAAAGGACCCAAGTTCAGATTCCCAGCACACACACAATGGCTCACAGTGGCCTATAACTTCAATTCTAGGGGATCCAGTGCCCTTTCCTGCCTCCATCGGGCACTGCATTCACATGGTGCACATACATAAATGTAGGCACTCACTCATAGATACAAAAAATAAAGATCCTTTTTCTTTGTGTGTGTGTGTGTGTGTGTGTATGTGTGTGTGTGTGTGTGTCAAAAGCACACCTAGATATCCGAGACAGCCCTCAGAAGTAGAGTGTCACCTTCTACATGTTGGTCATGGGAATCGAGCTCTGGTTGTCAGGCTTATCAGAAAGTGCCTTAATCTGCTGAGCCATCTCATAGGCTGTACAGATAGTCTGTTGTTGGTGTTATGGAGGAAAAGAAAAGGAAGAAGACACTAAAAATAGGACAGTGTTCACTGTTTACTGGCCAGATGTCTGTGAGCTGACAGCCCAAGATAGCCACTGAGCGTGCTGTCTCTTGCCCGATGGGCTTTTGAACAGTGCTTGTGCTTCTCACAGCCATCTGCATCATCCTGGTGCACCTGCTCATCCGGTACCGACTGCACTTCCTGCCCGAGAGTGTGGCTGTCGTTTCTCTAGGTAAGTGATACTGGCAGTGCATTCCAGAACACCACACCAAACACAACAGCACCGTTTCTCCTGGGACCACCTCGGTGCCAGGTCTGTAAGAGATGTGTGACTCTCCCAATTCCTGCCATCCTTTCCACAGCTCGTCACAGGGCCTTAAAGTCCATTTTACTGTGTGTGTGGGGTGTTGGGGGTGTATGTGTGTGTGTGAGTGTAGGGGTGGGAGTGTGGGGGTATGGGTGTGGGGGGGGTGGGATCTAAGAAGGGTGCTGACCCAGAGGCTCTTTCTGTAGCCTGCTGCTTCTCACCATGGCAGTGTCCAGCTCCGCTTAAGCGGGTGATTGGCATCTAGCTCACAGAGTCACTGCCACAGCTACAAGGGCCCTGGCTTCACAGCTGGCAAATGGCTCCTATAGTACCAGAGCCAGCCTGCCTCCCTCCCTCCCTCCCTCCCTCTCTTTCTCCCTCCCTCCCTCCTTTTTTGGGGCATTTCAGTAAAGGGTTAAAAGGCTACCTCAGGGAATTGACAGTTTCCTGGATAGTTTTTACCATTTATTAAGAGTAAATATTGGGCCGGGTGGTGGTGGCGGTGGCGGCGCATGCCTGTAATCCCAGCACTCGGGAGGCAGAGGCAGGTGGATCTCTGTGAGGCTAGCCTGGTCTACAGAGCTAGTCCAGGACAGGCTCCAAAGCTACAGAGAAACCCTGTCTCGAAGAAAAAAAAAGAATAAATATTGGGGAGCTGGAGGGATGGCTCAGCAGTTAAGAGCACAGGCTTCTCTTCCAAAGGGTCCAGGTTCAATTCCCAGTACCCACTTGGCAGGGCACAGCTGTCTGTTGTTCCAGTTCTAGGAGACCTGATGTCCTCTTCTGGCCACTTTGGGCACTGCACACAAGTGGTTCACAGACATACATGAGGACAAAACACCCATTCACATAATTTAAAAAAAAAAAAAAAGGAGTAAATATTGGGCCAGGTGCACACCTTTAATCCTAGCACTCAGGAGGTAGAGGCAGGCAGGTTTATATGAGTTCAAGGCCAACCTGGTCTATGTGTCAAGTTCCAGGACAGTCAGGACTAGATAGGGCTACCCTGTGTGTGTGGGGGGGGATTGGCTGCTTTTACAGAGGGCCTGGATTCAGTTCCCAGCACCCACAGGGTAGCTCACAACCATCTGCAACTCTAGTTCTAGAGAATCTGATACCCTTAGGCAACAGACATACTTGTAGTGCACAGACATACATGAGGCAAAACAGCACACATTAAAAAAAATTTTTTTAATGAATCTTTGAAAAAAAAATTAAAAATTAGGGGCAGGAGAGTTTGCTCAGTGGTAAGAGCACTTTCTGCTTGTCCAGAGGACACAGTTGAATTCAGAACCAGCTGTGACTTCAGAGGGTCCAATACCTACTTGTGAGTATGTACACACACACACACACACACATATAGACAGACTGTTAAATGTGGGTGACTGTGGCTCCCTAACACCAGCACTGGCCCTTGGGCTCTCAGCAGACATGACTGCCTGGCAAGAGCCCTTTGCCACTTGTTTCTTGGAAATAGAACCTTATCTTATACTTGGATTTTGTTGCCAGGGACTGAACTCGGACCTACAGGTGCTAGGTGTTCTCACTACCTTTGGTTTTTCGAAGCAGGGTTTCTCTGGGCTGTCCTGGAACTCCCTCTGTAGACCAGGCTGGCCTTGAACTCAGAGGTCCACCTGCCTCTGCCTCCTGAGTGCTGGGATTAAAGGTGTGTGCCACCACCCAGCAGAATTCTCACTCTGATCAGACATCTTTCTGTGGGGTCCAAGAAGGAAGGGGTGCTTGGATAGTTTTGGTCTTCGTTATCATGATATTACATGTTTCTTTGATGTGATTGGTTGAGAGGGGTAAGGCAGTCAGGCTAAAGGGAAGTATGCCAGGGTGGTGGGATTTGGAAAACTTTTTCCTTCCTGGTAGAGTCTAGAGAAGCTAGCCTCCCTTCCTTTGATGCTGCAGTTGAGTATACGATGCCTGGAGCATGGCAGTCATCTTGCAAATACATGGCTAAAAGACAGAGGCAGGTACTGAATATGGCCAAGGGGACTGAGGGGAGGGCGGGAGTCTTGTTGTTTTCTTGAACTGACAGCCCACAGTAACCTGGGGCTGGCAAGGTGGTTTGGTGGGGAGGTAAAAAGTGCTTGCTGCCAAGCCTTCTGCCTGAGTTTGATCTCCAGCTTCCACATGGGGTAGAAGGAAAAAACTGACTTCTGCAAGTTGTCCTCTAAGCTCTACATACTATAGCATGGATGCCCCCGCCCCACCATAAAATGAATTAATTTTTTTCTTATTTTTAATGTAAACAACCCCTTTATTTTTTAATTTATTTTTTTGATTACATTCATGATATTCATTAATTATACTCATGATATTAATTACATTTGCAGTATTCATTCCATAATTATATTTATGATATTCATTAATTACATTAATTGAATTGATTTATTACATTCATGATATTATACTGTCCATTTGTGGGTTTAAATGACTTGAAATGGAAAGAACACCTTTCTCCAGCTGGAGCATGGTATCACAGTGCTGAGATGGCCACTTGAAGAATGTTGGATTCTTGTGCCAAGAACAGCTCCACATGAGGCTGAAAGGAAGCGAGCCCATCCCTTAGGCACATGTGGCCTGCAGCTGCTTAGCAAGTGCATTGGCCTCCTTTCTGGGTTGAGGTTAAGAGGAGCTCCGTCCACTTAAAACACTTCCCTTTGCACTTGACCGTGAATGAGAGCCTTGCTGTCTTTTCACTCTCTAGAAACAATTCCAATTGTACGTTCCTTGTTCACAGCTTCCTGGATAGCTCTGTGTTTGGGGGCATCACTCACAGGAGCAGAAATGACTCAAAGACAGCTGCATCACCAAAGGCCAGCCCAGCTTCGGTGGGTGACAGCTCACAGAGGGCAAACCTGGGCTTGGCCTTCCTGCGGCTCAGCAAACAAAGCTGGCATTTCCAGGCCACTCAGCTGATCTCTGCTCCTTCCAGACAGCTCCCAGTGCTGGGAGAGGGAAAGGGGTGTGGCCCCTGGTGGAAGAGTGTATATGGGCAGCATATATGGACTTGATGGTTTGGTTCTGTCTGGGTGTTTTTTGTTTTTTTTTTTCCTGGTTTGTTTGTTTTTTTTAATCAATTTTATTTTATATACGTTGATGTTTTGCCTACATGTAATGTCTGTGTGAGGGTGTCAGATCTTGGAGTTACAGACAGTTATGAGCTCTCATGTGGGTGCTGGGATTTGAACCTGGGTCCTCTGGAAGAGCAGCTAGTGCTCTTGACCACTGAGCCATCTCTGCAGCTACATCCATTGGTTTTTCAAGACAGGATCTCATTATGTAGCCCTGGCTGTCCTGGAACTCGCTCTGTAGACCAGACTGGCCTCAAACTCATAGAGATCTATTTGCCTCTGCCTCCTGAGTGCTGGGACTAAAGGCGTGTGCCACTATGGCCAGTGTGATTTTTAAAAATAAAAGGACACAAAATTGAATAACATTGCAGAAAATAAAGGGAAAAAAATCAGAGGCAGAAGGATCAGGAGTTCAAGGCTGTCCTTAGCTACACAGCTTGAGGCCAGTCTCTGCAGCTGGCCTCTGTTCACCTCAGGCTGCCCTCCATTGTAACTCACACACAACAGTTGTGTGTGTGCCCTTGCCATTGTGCTTATGTGGAGGTCAGAGGACAACTGTTGGGAGTCAGTTCTCTTTGTGGCATGTGGGTCCTGGGTTAGAACTCATGTCATCAGGTTTTGTGGTCAGTGCCTTCACCAACTGAGCCAACCTACCTACCCACCCACCCTTTTTTTTTTTTCTTTTTCTGGAGCTGAGGACTGAACCCAGGGCCTTGTGCTAAATCCCCAACCCCAGCTCACCCCCATTTTTAATGGTAAGAATAAGTAGTGTAGGGCACACCTGGCTTATAGCCCTCTGCTGTCTTTCATTGAAGCTGGGTACAGAAGGGTGACCAGCCATGTGCCCTCCACACCAGGCAGAGCAGTGACCAGTAGGTTTTTCTTCTCCCCACGTATCTTAGATTTTGCCCTGGGTGTTCTTCTGAGATATAAGTGGGAAATTCACAGTGATTGACACTACTTTGTGGTAATTCCTCCTTTTATTCTCAGACAGACCAGCTGACCTCTAGGGCAGCCTGCTCCAGTGAGTCCCACCCAGTCTAGAGCGCCGCCCGTCCAGCCAGGCATCCTTGTGCTGTGTTTCTATTGAGCTCTGCTTTTCCCTTCCAGGTATTCTCATGGGGGCAGTTATAAAACTTATAGAGTTTAAAAAGCTGGCAAATTGGAAGGTAGGTTCTACATAATCACAGCTTTTGCCTCTGTGTGTGTGTGTGTGTGTGTGTGTGTGTGTGTGTGTGTGTATGTGTGTGTGTGTGTACACATGTATGGAGACCAGAGTCACATGTTCCCGTGCTGTCCACCTTGTTTTTTGAGAAAGGTCTCACACTGGCCTAGAACTCATTATGTAGCCAGACTGGTAAGCCATGGAACCCAGGAACCGTCATGCCTCCCTGGTGCTGGGATTCCGAGTATGCATATATCTTCTTGTTTAATTGCCAGGGATAGATCTCTCCTATGTCTCTTGAGTGCTGAGATTACAGGAGTTGCCACCACACTTGGCTTGGTTTGTTTTTTTGAAACAGAGTCTCTCTGTATCCAGGCTTGCTTGGAATTGTCAATCCTCCTGCCTCAGCCTCCCAAGTAAGTGGGACTACAGGTGAATGCCATGAACCCTGCTGGTTGGTCATTCATTTAATTTGGTGCTGAGGATGGAACTCAGGGCCTTGAGCATGCTAAGCTGGGCTTTATCACATAGCCTACATAGATTGGATGCAAATGAAGTCAGGGGCTGCTCAAGGGGCCGAGCCCAGGGCTGTAGCCTGGGCTACAGACTAAGGTGCTTGTGAATACTTATGATTTGAAAAGACCTAAGTGGGGGTATAGGTGGAGAGATGGCTGTGGTTAATAGTGCTTGCTCTGTTGTGAGGACTTGATCCCAGTGTCCATGCTGGGCAGGCGGCTCACAAACATCTAGTTACTCTCCAGAGACCTCACCCCTCCTTCTGGTTTACACACACACACACACACACACCTACTTTCTTGAAATTTATTTATGTTTTGTCTGCATGTATGTCTGTATTACATGTGTGCCTGGTACCCACAGAAGCCAAAAGAGAGCATCGGATCCTCTGGAACTGGAGTAACAGATGGTTGTGGGCCTCTATGTGGGTACTGAAACTCAAACCTGGATCCTCAAGAGCAACCAGTGCTCTTAACCACTAATATATCTCTCCAGCCCCAGGACAAATCTTAAAAAAAAAGAAAAGAAAAGAAAATTAAGAAAACAAAATTTTCTTGGTTTTTGTTGTTGTTGTTTGTTTGTTTGTTTGTTTTTGTGACGGAGTCCTGGCTGCCTTGAATCTAGCTATTTACCAGGCTGGCCTTGAATTCACAGGAAATCCTCCTGCTTCTGCCTCCCAAGTGCTGAGATCAAAGGAGTGTGTCACCATGCCTGACAAGAAATCAAAAATTTTAAGAGAAAAAAACAACACAAGTGTCCTGGTCTGTGGGAGGTGGTATTGGACCCATATTGCTCAAGTCTCAACCACAATCACCTCAGACCAGTCTTGGGGACACAACCAAGAGGTTCATGGAACCTTCCCGTGGGGTCCTCCGGTTTGTCCTTTTCTGACTTGCAGGAGGCTCCCTTAGCTCAGTGAACCTAAGGCCTAGACCTCAACCCCAGCACCGAGGAATCATGAAGCAAAGCAAACACACTGTCTGTGGCCTGGGCCCTTGTCATCAGCTTCCAATCTCTCCTCACTTCCGTTCTTAGCCTGACCTCCGAAGACCCTGTCTCCAAGTTAGGTCACAGTCTGAACTTCCTGGTGGACTGCATTGGGGGAGGGGCCACTGTAACCCCATTGCAGATGCTCACCCTCCAAAGCATCCTTGACTTGGAGCAATCAGCCGCCCTTCCTTGTGACAGGGTTCTGGCAGTCAGACTGGCCCGGGCTGTCTGTCAGATGCGGTCTGTCTGGATTTATCGTCTCTGCCTGGGGACCACCAGACACTGCTTCAGCATCACTGGGCCCTGAGCAAAGGATTGCTCGGCTCTCCGGCTCTCCACTGCCAGAGAGAGAGACAGAGACAGAGACAGAGGGAGGGAGAGAGACAGAGAGACAGAGACAGAGGGAGGGAGAGGTCTGTCTCATGGGTGTGCGCGTTTGCTTTCCCAGGAGGAAGAAATGTTTCGCCCCAACATGTTTTTCCTTCTCTTGCTCCCACCAATCATCTTTGAGTCCGGCTACTCACTGCACAAGGTAAGGTTCACCTGGGGCAGGGTTTGTTCTGTAGGGTGGGCTCCACAGAGTTTGGGACCGTCAACAGCAGTGGCCCCTCCTTCCTGATCCTGCACAGGTATCCCGAACTTCTGGGCGGGAATTTTTTTTTTTTGAGATAAGATCTCATTGTGTGGCCCTGGTTGGCCTGGACCTCACTGTGTCTCTGCTTCCTGGGTGCTAGGATTAAAAGTGTGTACCCCACACCTAGCCACAGAAATAGCTTAACCGTTAAGCTGTTTCTTCCCCAACCCTACCCCAGAGGATACTCTTGAAGTAAACTTTGACCCTAGAAACAAGGAACAGAATTCTTGGTCATTGAAAGCCTTGGTGGTGCCTCCTGAGTGGAGCCTGGGGTTCTAGTAGCTTCGTTTCCTTCATCATGTGGAAATGTGGAAACTTCCCATGCTGCTGGAACTCAAGTATTTTCTCTCTTATAGTTTGGGTTCTTTTGAAATAGGCTCTCACATTGTTGGTTAATTCGGTGCTGCCCGCGGCGGTCATGCCAACAGAGAAGAGTGCTGGAGGAAAGTCACGAGCCATAGTTATCTTTTAGAGCTTTATTGGGAGAGGGGGGGGGGGAGTGAGGGAGAGAGAGGGGAGCAGGGGGAGAGGGAGAGAGGGAAGAGAGCAGAAAGAGAAAAGGGAGACACACAGAAGGCCTGCCCACTTTTTTAGGCTGGGCCATCCCAGGCTGATGACGTAATTAAGGACAGAACCCTTACACACATAGCCCCGGCTGGCCTGGAACTTTCTATGTGCCTGAGAATGACTTTGAACTTCTGATCCTCCTGCTTACACCTCCCAGGTGCTAGGGTTGCACCAGGTGTCCCAGCACCTGTTGTATCCCTGCTGGAGTTAAACTCAAGGTTTCATGCATGCCAGGCAAGCACTCTACCAATTTAGCCCCGCCCCAGTGAGATCTCTGCCCATCTATTTGATGATGCTAATACGGCATATAGGACTTTCTGACTGACCAAAACTAAGGGTGGCCACTCCTAGGAATGGCTGAGGTTGTTAGTGTAAATATGAGGGAGAATAGCCAGAGGCATCTAGAAAGGTCCACACTGAGCATGGCTAGCAGACTAGACAGGCCATGAGAGGAGAGAAAAGGGGGGTGTGCAAGCAGACCAAGAGAGATCCAAGAGCAGAGCCAAAATGGCCACGTTCTATAGGAAGGACGCTCAAGGGCTGGGGAGGTTTAATGTAGGGATGGTGAGAAGTTCTGAGAGGAGCCTGGACTCTGTAACAGGTATTAGTGATGCTGAAGAGCCTGGCATCCAGCTTCCGCTTTGATGTGGTAATAGGCACTCAGCCATTTGTCCCAAGTTTCTTTGGGACCTAACACTGACCATTGTTCTGATCTTTGAGCTTAGGTGCCTTTTCAAATGCACCTTTTAATTGAGTAGAAAACTGTGATAGTGTGGATTTTAGACTGAGGCCAACCGTGGACCAGGGTTGATTCTTTCCACACCTGTATATTGAGCATCATCCATATGACCGATGCCATTGTTCCTACTGAGCCTTCAGCCTTGTGAGAAAGGCAGGTGTCAGTCAGCTGTTAAACACCTGAGTGCTAGAATGCAGCTGCCATTGAAAGAACTCAGATCCCTCCCGAGAGAGCTCGCTGGGGTCAGGACCAAGGAAGACAGCTCTGCAGGAGGCTCAGCGTAAGGCACACAAGCAGGATCAGGGCACACCCCTGTGACTAGGGCCCAGGCCTCAAGGCAGCATGCTGACATGTGAAGACACAAGCCTTCCTAGGGTCAGCTAGGGTTGGGGCTCACCTGCATCTCAAATGCACATGGGAATCAAGGCAGAGGCAGCACCATCAGGCCGAGCCTTGGCAGGGGTCACTCTGGAAGCAGTAGACCATAGAGGGAAGGCGACTGGGAATAGGTGAGGCTGGCTGCTCTTGCCTTGGGTCAGGGTGAGGGGTCTGTGAGGCAGGAAAGCAGGGAGATGGTGGCAGGGATTCCAGCTAGCAGGGCAGGGCGGACAAGGGTGCCCTGGCCGTTGTGTGAGGGTCCAGCCTTGGAGAAGGCACATTTGGGAGAAGGCTGTTTGGGCTTCCCTGGCTCACCAATTTGGCCTCTTGTCCCTCTGCTCCCCCTCCCAGGGGAACTTCTTTCAGAACATCGGCTCCATCACCCTCTTTGCTGTCTTTGGAACGGCGATCTCTGCTTTTGTAGTAGGTGGAGGAATTTACTTTCTGGGTCAGGTAAGAAAAGCACCTGATGACCTTGAAGATCTTCTATTGGAGGGTAGTACAGGGTGGGGCAGGAGCTGCCTGGTAGTGTGTGCCCTCCTAGGAGGACGTCCCCGCTCATGCATGTGACTAGGGTATCTAGAATTGAGGGGACTCTATGTAATCACCCCTGATGCTTGATTTTCCTTGCAAACTGGTCTCTTGAGTTGAAATGCCTTGAGGCAGAGTGGTGTGCAGTGCTGCAGCTGGAGCAGTGTGCAGTGCTGCAGTTGGAGCAGCACTAGCTATGTTCTCAGGGCAGCTGCAGTCCAGTGAAGGTTATTCTTGGATGAAGATTTACATTTAAACCAGAGCTGCCCATGAATCTCTTCTCTCAGTTCCCACGGTGCTCCCTGCCATTGTCAGCCCTTTGATGAGGCCCATGCTCTGGGCTTTGGGTTTCACATCAGTTTACTTCAGCTAGAATGAAAGCCTCAGAAGTTAGCGCTTAGACCTCCATGATGTATGCTGTTCACCACCGTTCTTGTGACATCTGCAGAAAGCTCAGCCAGCCCAGTGCTGGGAACACACCAGCCGAGGGTGTGGACTTCTGTCCATGTGGCTGCTGTTTCTCTTGGTAGCCACGGCCTATCCCTGCTGATGCTGTCACCTTCATGGCTGTCTCACAGCCAAGATCAAGTCTGCCCTGTAGCTTTCCTAGATGCTCGCCTTCACTGTGTCCCTCAGGGTGAAGGGGAGCCACCTTTAGAGCAGAGGACCACAGCTAGAAGACAGAGAATTGTGCCCTCGCTCGGGTCTAAATGCCCATGCATGCTCACAGCAGCCCTTGGGGATTTTCCTTATTTCCATGGGGACTGAAGATGATGTCCTTATTAGTTGATAAGACTAAAGCACTGATGGACATTTTAATCTTCTTGGCTGTTCTCCAGGGAATTTTTTTGTGTTTGTCTGTGTGTTTGTATGTTTTATTTTACAGGCTGATGTAATCTCTAAACTCAACATGACAGACAGGTAAATCTTTCACACTGTAATTTTCTCATGTGACTGCTGTCCAGGCCAGGGGCATTTTCTGCACGTGGCTTCCTGGGTGTGGTCCTTTCCTCTCCCTCTGCCTGGCTTGCTGGTATTTCCAGTATAGAATCTATTCTGAATTAATTGTCTCTAAAATGAATCAGAATTATATTGAGACTTTTGAAGACCCCTGATCACAACATTGCTAATTGAAATGATTGATCTCATTTAAGCTTTGGAGGGAATGACTGGCCAGTTAACTACCCACCTGTATCCTAGTCACCAAGTATACTCTCTGTCCTTTCGTTAGGAATTATCTTTGGAGCTGGGAATATATGTATAACACAGTGGCAGAGCCCTGGGTTCAGTCATCAACACTATTAAAGCAAATAAACGAAAACCTCAGTTTTCTTTATAGCCATTGTAGAGGGAGGTTGCCTTCCCATAAGTGTGGAATGGGGGAGAATGAGGTGATAACTCTGACCCTAGAATTCCCACCAAGACCAGGGGAAGCAGACGGGACCCGGCCCTGGGGTGGACACCTTCTCAGTCCCAAGTCACTCCAGCAGACACCACAGTGACCTTCTGCTCAGGAAGCTCTCAGAGTCTTACTAATCTACTCAGGGATTTTCAGAAGGCACCAGGTCTAGAGTCCCAAAAGATCCCTAGCCTAGTGCAGCTAAGAAGTCTGTATCGTGCATTGCTCTGTGTCCCTGTGTCCACTCTCAACACCTGTCTTATGACTGGGTGGGAAGCTGAGGAAGAGGGCCAAGTCCTCAGTTCTCGATCATTCCTGTGAACTGAAGTGTGGGACCAGAGCCTCAAAACCTGCTCATGGAAATGGGCTACTGATAACAGCCTTGATCCACAGTGTCCATCCTTCGCCCTCCCTAGGCTTTTGTTAGAGCTTTTGTTGTTTAAAAAAAAAAAATGTATTCCTTATTTGTGACAAGTTCTTATTCGGTAGCCCAGGTTGCTCTGGAACTCAATATATAACCCAGGTTGGCCCCCAAACTTGAGGCAATCCTCATGCCTCAACCTTCCAAGTGTTGGGATTACAGATGTGTGAGCATCCCAGAAAGTCTGCTACATAAACAAGCAGCCTGAGTCACCTTCCTTCCTACAGGAGCCTGAAGTACAAGAGAACCAGGACTTGGTGTTTTGTAGGTGTGCTGCAAGGGAAAGGCAGTGCTCAGAGCACTCTTGACATGAAGGAAGGTGTGGGCTTCTGCCTGCTGTGGGGACTATTTATGAAGAAGCACAGTGTTGATCACTATCTGGAATGGAGTTCAAGCCAGGAGTTGGACAATTGGGTACAGAGGCAAAAGCAATCCCCATGGCTGAGTGGGCAGAACTCCAGGCAGCCTCACCTGTGCAGATGCACCCTTCTGTCAGAGGCTCTGTCCATTGGATGGGGACTGTTGTCACAGACAGCAGAGCTTTAGCAGAGGGAAGCTACCAGGGTAATGGTGGCCACAGCGAGCATTGCTATCTGCAAGGGACAGCATTGCTTAGCTCCTCCTGATTGTCATGTGGACACGTGGGCTGCAGTTACTAGATGTTGAAAAAGGTTTTCTTAGGCTACAAGTGGAGCCCAGGACCTCATGTGCTTGGCAGATGCTACATGTATGTGCTGCTGCTCTGCTTTAAAAAAACCTCTGGCTGGACATGGTGGCACACGCCTTTAATTCTTGCACTCCAGAGGCAGAGGCAGGTGGATCTCGTGTGAGTTCGAGGACAGCCTGGTCAGAGAGAGTTCCAGGACAGCCAGAGCTACACAGAGAAATGCTGTTTTGTGGGAAGGAAAGGGGAATAAATAGACCAATAAATAAATAATAGATAGATAGATAGATAGATAGATAGATCGATCTTCTTAGCCAAAAGGCAGAGAAGTCAGTCTCTTCCTCCCTCTCTCTCTCCCCCTTCCCATCCCACAACACACCGCACATAGACACAGAGTATGGATTTTTTTAAAGATTGATTGATTGATTGATTGATTATGTACAGGATGTATGACTGCAGACCAGAAGAGGGCACCAGATCTCATTACAGATGGTTGTGAGCCATCATGTGGTTGCTGGGAATTGAACTCAGGACCTCTGTAAGAGCAGTCAATGCTCTTCACCTCTGAGCCATCTCTTCGGCTCCCAGAGTATGGATTTTAAAAGGCCAAGTTATAGATGTTTACTGAGAGTTTTTCAAATTTGTTTTGGTTGGTTTTTTTGTTTTTTGTTTTTTAATATGGTGGTTGTTGATACAATATGTCATGTAGCCCAGGCTGGCCTTGAACCTGATGTGTAGCTAAGGATGACCTTGAATTTCTGATCCTTCTGCTTCCACCTTTCAAGTGCTGGGGTTATAAATGTGTACCACCATACCTTGCTTCAATTTTGTTGTTTGCTCTTTGAGATAGGGTCTCTCTCTGTAACCCTGGCTGACCTGGAAATCATTTTATACTACAGGCTGGCTTTGAACTGGAACTTATGGAAGAGGGCCACCTGCTGTCTCTGCTTCTGTCTAGCATTAATGGTGTGCCATGCTCAGCCCAATGCTCCAGTTTTTTGAGTGTTGACATCATTTTCCTCACAGACCCACAGGCTGCCTGTCTCTCTTGCTCTTCAGAGAACACAGCCATGACTGGTGGCCGGAGCCTGGCCTCAGCTGGTTCTGCTGGTGAGGGTTTCCCTGAGTAGGCTGTAGCGCCTCACCACTTGTCCCTGCTCCTCCCTGAGCCCCGCCCGGTCTGTCTTTTCATGTGTTGTTGGTATCATTAACTTTGAGGGAAAGAATAAAGAAACATGGTTTTAGCTTGAGCCAGTTGCTTGAAGCCCTTCAAGGACTGGGTCCTGGAAGTGGATGTGGAACCAGGCCCAGGCCTCATGAGGCCTCAGGGTGCTCATGGCCAGAAGGACCCTGCCAACTGGTTTCCCGGCAGGCACCAGTGTGATGTGCTGGCTTTTCTCCACAAGGCATGTCCTCAGTTTTGTCTTCTGAAGAGTATGACTAAGCACCCAGACTGTGTGCAGTGAGCACTTGCAGCCTCTCCAGCTGCATCTCCAGCATCTGTGCTGGCTCTCCCTCTGTCCATCCCTCTCCAGGCAGGTCTGTGGCCCTGATCCCAGACTTCTAGTTAAGAGGCTACAGTGCTATAACGAAGTGCCTTGGCCAGGCTTCTCACTGTGTACCTGCAGCTCGGTTTGAACAGAGTTCTCAACAAGGAAAGTTGTTGGCTCATAGGACTAAAGTGTCTCAAGCATGGTGGCCTAGCTCAGCGCCCTCCAGGACACCCTCCTCTCAGAGGTCCCAGCCAGCTCCCCTGGCTGGTGTCCACTTCCCTTGTTTACCGCACATGGAGCACACAGCGCTCCAGGGACTCCTCACTAAGGGTCAGTCTGATCCCAGGAACCTGGTAAAGCTGGTCCAACCTTGTGCACTGTGCCCACTCCTGGAGCCCCTTGGCACGTAAGGCTAGAAAGTTGGGGGACAGCTCCCAGAGGCTGTGGGTGCTGGGCAGTGAGACCAGAGACGGTGTCTAATGCCCTCCATGCAGAGCACAGCCCACTGTGGCCTCCTGTGACACAGTTGAGCTGTTCATCTTCCTTGATGTTGCTGTGGGTGATGAGGGTGAGGAGGAGGTGGAGAGTCTGAGTCTGGTTCTGATGGCAGTACAGGGCCTCGGGGCCTTGGCCCCCTGGCTGCTGGGTGGGGCTGCCTTCCCTCATTCCTCTTCCCCACCTCCTGTCTGTGGCTCTGGCTTGTGCTCTGCACAGATCCTGAGAACACGGTCAAGTGAAAACTGCATCCACCCTGGGACCTTAGAGAGGGGGTAACAGACAGCTTGCGTGCATGTGCTCACTCTGAGGAAGGCAGTCTGGGAACAGGTCTGGTAGGTGGATGTCCTGTGGGGTCTGGTTCTCTCCTGGACGCCTCAGACTCCTGTGTCTATCTGTCACTCCGGGAACTGCCACCGTATAGACTGATGACTGGGAGTGACTGGCCTGCTTCATAGGCTTCCTCCCACCAGTGGTGCTTCTGAAGGGCTCCTCAGCGACACCAGTCAGATGACTCCAGTCACGCCGCCTCTGTGGCCTCAGTTCTACGCACTGGGTTTCCTTCCTACTGCACCTGACATTTTCTTATGTCTTTGGTTTCCTGAGACAGTCTCAGAGCTCAGACTGGTCTAGAACTTGGTATGTAGCTGAAGGTGACCTTGAACTCCTCACCCCTTCACCTACGCCTCCCAAGTGCTGGGGCTACAGGTGTGTACCCCACACCTGGTTTGTGATGCTTGGGATCAAACTGAGGGCTTCCAGCTTGCTTAGCAGGCACCCCAGCCCAGCTCCCATTGCGCCTCCTAAGCTCACCTGGGCCCTGCTTACCATTACACCTGCCCTCCAGGCCAGGGGCACTAGCTCTGAGCTAGACAGTCAGTGGTGAAGGGTGTGGGTCCAGCACCCATGTACTAGAGAGATGCTCGCTGGTGAGCCATGGGGGCTGAAAACCTGGTAGGCAGGTGGCCAGTATTGGTGGCAGTGGACCTTATGATCAAGTGTTACCTGTGAGACCTGAGGGCCCAGCTCCAGCCAGCAGCCCAGGCTTGCATATGCAGTGGCTGCTGGCTTTTGGTGCCTTCTTGGATGCTGCAAATCTGAATGGAGGCTTGTGTTGGTCACAGTTAACACAATTGACCTGCTGGCAGAGCCGAGGTCAAAGACAACAGTTCATAGGGTTTTCTGGCTGAGAAAGCCGGGCAGTGTGTGCTAAGGTAAGCAGTCTTCTGAGCAGCATTGGCCAGAACACAGTGCAGCACTGCTCCTGGGATGCAGGCACTCTTAGCACTACATCTAGGCTTCTCCGCTCCTGTGCTAGGCAGGGGTCAGCGAGAAAGCACGCCCTCTCTCTTGGCCCTTCAGCTGCCATCTCGGCATCACAGCCAAAGTGCATCTGTGTGGACCCAGCACCATGCGTTACAGAATCTGCCCTTGTTTCTCTCCTTGCAGTTTTGCATTTGGCTCCCTCATATCTGCCGTTGACCCAGTAGCCACTATCGCGATTTTCAATGCACTGCACGTGGACCCTGTGCTCAACATGCTGGTGTTTGGAGAAAGCATCCTCAACGACGCAGTCTCCATTGTCCTAACCAAGTAAGTAGGAGAGAATGGAAGGTCCCAATACCACACTGATGCCAGTACAGAGGTTGGTCCCGTATAATCCTCTCTCTACTGCCTCTGCATCTTGCCACTCTGACAAGGGTCTGTGCCACAGGACTATGTCACAGCCGTGTTGTGGCAGGGAGTTGTGTCTGTGTTTCTCAGCATCCTTGAAGGGCTTCTCAGAGATGACATTCCTAGGTCCCCTTTATAGCCTCTTTTGCAGTGGGTCTGTCGTATGCTCCATTGATGAGCACTCAAATGAGGGGTTAGTGTTTGGGCAGCGCGTTGCTGGAGTAGTGAGTGCAGTGTGGACCAGTGTTGAAGGCTTGCTCATCCTGTTAGAGGCCCTGGTGCCATGTCCAGCTCCATAGAGACAGACAGCTTATGGAGAGCAGAAGAACTAGAGTTACAGGTGATTGTGAGCTGCATTGCAGATGCTGAGAATCAAACCAGGGTCCTCTAAAAGAGCAGTGAGCACTTTTAACTGCTGAGCCATCTGTCCAGCTCCCCCTGCTGTGAGATGAAGTCTCATGTCACCCAGGCAGGCCTCAGATTCACTATGTAACCAAGGATGACTGTGAACTGCTGATCCTGCCTCCACCTCCCAAGCGCTGGGGTAAGAGTCCTGCTCCATCACATGAGACTTAAAACTATAATACGTCTTTTTATGTTCACTAGGGTTTCTGCCTTTGATGGGATCCGAGGTACTACAGATGGATAATAAAACTCATGCTGCAGTGGAGAGCATAGGTTTTCCTGTTGACCTCACCCAGCTGTGTGACTCTGGACCAGCTCCTGCTTCTCTCTGAGCTTCCTGACAGATTATGTCCCTCAGTTATAAAGTGAAGTTAATACGGCTTTGGCCTCAGGTTAAACTGAAGGACTGACTAGGTGGATATAATAATGCAACATTATTCGAGAGGCAGCCTTCCACCTCTAGCCCTGTGCTGTTCGTCCGAGGTCATCTCTTTACCGACTGCTGCAGGCAGAGCTTGCCAATCAATGCTCAAGTGCAAGAAGTCAGTCCTCCTTCAACCCTAAAATGGAGCCAAACTTCAGAATCTTTCTGTCATTCTATATAAAAGACAGAAAATGTTGGCATACACTTATAATCCTTAAAGTGGAGGCAAGAGGGTTAAGAGTTCAAGGTCGGGGCTGGAGAGGTGGCTCAGAGGTTAAGAGCACCGACTGCTCTTCCAGAGGTCCTGAGTTCAATTCCCCGCAACCACATGGGGGCTCACAACCATCTGTAATGAGATCTGGTGCCCTCTTCTGTATACATAATAAATAAATAAATCTTTTTTTTTTTAAAGAGTTCAAGATCGCTGGGCTTAGTGGTTCACACCTCTAATCTTAGCACTTGGGAGGCAGAGGCAGAGGGATCTCTAAGTTTGAGGCCAGCCTGGTCAAGTGAGTTCTAGGACAGCCAGGGCTACACAGAGAAATCCTGTCTCAAAACAAAACAAAACAAAAATTTGTCTAAGGTGATATCATTTACTGGGTATCACTTTACTGACATGTTCACCCACTGCCTTCTCACTGGCTTTCTCACGCCCCTCTCGATAGAGATGCCTATCGGTTTAGTTGGGAAATTGTTGAGCATTATAGCATAAGGCCTTTAAAGCATAGACGGCAGCTGGTTCTCACTATACGATATTCCCTGAAAGTTTAACTTAGTTGGTACAGTGCTTGCCCAACATGTACAAAGCCCTGGGTTCACTCCAGAGCACCACATACAACTGTGCATGGCAGCACATACCTATAATCCCAACATTTGGGAAATAGATACAGGAGGATCAAGAAGAGTTAAAGGTCATCCTCCACTACATAAGGAACTTGAGGCCAGCCTAGGCTACATGGGACCCTGTGTCCAAAATCCATTCTTTTCTGAAAGCCTCTGAGCTCTGGCTTTTACCTGCATCTCATCCCCTGGTGCACACACTAAGCGAGTGATAAGGACTTGCCTGCTTGGAGGTGGTGACCTAAGCTGTTTTTATTATTAGGATCAGAACTCAATTGCTTTGCCACTGATTTCTTTGAAGAAAAAAAAATCTGTCAGTAGGAAAATGTCAGTTTTCTCAGGCCTCTGCCACACAACTGCCAAGTTGAAGAGGTATTTTTGAAACAAACGAGCAAAGGTGCCATCTTTACACATCTTACTGGAGGAGTGGCTTCAAAGGCCGCCCACATCAGTGCCTGCAGTGGCTCTGGATTAAATGTGTCTAGGGTGGGTCACCTCCATTACAGTCAGATTCTCGGGACTACAGATGCTCTAAGGGTTGTCCACCTCCTGCCTTTGCGTTTAGATTCCACTCGGATGTGACTTACTTGGTCCATGGTGGACCAAAGAGAAGTGACATGAAAGAGGGGGTAGGAATACCATGGAGGATTCCAGAAAGGCTGTCTTCTGCTCCAGGCCTTGCAGGCCGGTGAGCATTTTGAGATAAAAGCAGGAAGAAGGGATAGAAGGCCTGCCCCCTTTTTGTTGGCCTTTGAACTACCAAAACCCAGCTGCTGTCCCTCCTTGGTTCTGAGAGGACGCTTGTCTACAGTTTCTTCCAAAGTTGTCAGACATCTTGCCTGTGCCAAGTATGAATGCAAATGAAGTATGCAAGTGAATGGCCTCCTTTCCCAGAAGGCCTTCTGGCTCTTTAACTGCCCGGTTATTTTTAGCTTTATTTATTTACTTAGTGGTTTGGCGGTTTTGTTGGTTTTGTTTTTGAGAGAGAGTCTCCTGTACCCCAGGCTGGCCTTGAACCCCTGATCTTTCTACCTTGGTCTCCCAGTTGCTCCATGCTGGCTTTAACTTGCTGCTGTCAGTTTGCCCTTCTGTCAGTAGCTGGGGAGGAAATCGGTCTTAGGCCCTGAGGGTGTAAATCTGCTTTGGTTTCTTGGGTGGTCCTGAGCCCCTGCTGGTCCTAGGCTGTGACAGCCAGTTCTTCTGTGGAACTTCACTCCCTGCTCTGTAAGCTTGCAGCATGTGTCTAGCCAGAAGAATGAGTGCTGAGCTGCTGTGAGATGGGAAATGGGGCGTGTTCATGAGGGACACTGAGATGATCACTAGGGAGACCTAGTTTACTGGGAAAGCTGTTAACACCACGACAGAGAGGCAAGCCCGTGGTGGGTGCTCCGAGGACCTTTCAGGTTCTAGCATCAGAGCTGCCGAGGACAGAAGTGGGAGTTTAGTTTACACTGTTGTGAGGATGGGAAGTTTCACAGCATAAGCCAACGTGGAGGAGGCAGGGGAGGAAGTGGGAGCAGCGTGCATGGCCACCAGGTCCCCTTTGAAGTCTGTCAACTCACTTCCCAGGCAACAGGCCCTGGCTCAGGGAAGTCTGTTAACTAGGGACTCCCAGTCTCTCAGCAGGGTGTCTGTAGGTAACTGAGAGGGGAGAAGCCCCTGCAGGTGTGTCCTGAGAGCTGGTTGCATTCTGACACAGTGTGTGGCTGTAGTCCACTGGAGAGTTGGTATCCTCCGTGTACTTGAATGTCCCCACTCCTGGGCACTGTTCCTCAGCCTGAGAACCCTTTCTCCTAAATGGAAACCCAGCCTGCACTGCCTGGGGAACCATCCGCAACCACCCTCTATCCCAGTCTGAGTTAGATGCCCACTGTTTTCACAGCCCTTGGCCCTTCCCCTTCATTACCCAGGGCAGCTCCTAAGGACATCGCCTTTGCCCTCACCTCTGAGCCCCAGAAACCCCTCAGTGCCTGGACAAGTAGGTGACCACAGAAGCCTCCAGCGGGGGATTGAATGGCGGGAAGGAAGGGGGAGTTCTGGAAGGAACAGTAAGTTGTGTCAGAGCTGATTCTAAGGACTCTGTCTATAGCACTTAACTTTCTATTTTCTTCTTTCCTAGCACGGCTGAAGGTCTAACAAGAAAACATATGTCGGATGTCAGTGGGTGGCAAACATTCTCACAGGCCCTCGGGTACTTCCTCAAAATGTTCTTTGGCTCTGCGGCACTTGGCACACTGACTGGCTTGATTTCTGCATTGATATCCTTTTAGCATGGGAGCACAAAGCACAAGGATCACGTGGATGGTGTCCACGCTCACTGTTTTCTCCTCTTCCTCAAGGGCCCAGCTTTAAAGTTTATTTAAAGGAAGGTTTTGTAGCCAGGCAGCAGTGGCACACACCTTTAATCCCAGCGCTCAGGAGGCAGAGGCAGACGGATCTCAGTGAGTTTAAGGCCAGCCTGGTCTACAGAGCAAGTCCCAGGACAGCCAGAGCTACATAGAAAGACTCTGTCTCAAAAAAAAAAAAAAAAAAGAGAGAGAGAGAGAGAGAGAGAGAGAGAAAGCAGTTGTCAGCTATTTGATGTGGGTACTAGGAACCAAACTCAGTGGGGCAGCTCTTTTTTATTTATTTTTTTAAGACAGGGTTTCTCTGGGTAGTCCTGGCTGTCCTGGATCTCACTCTGTAGACCAGGCTGACCTCGAACTCACAGAGATCCACCTGCCTCTGCCTCCCGAGTGCTGGGATTACAGGCGTGCACCACCAGGCAGCTCTTAACCACAGAGTTCTCTCTAGCCCCACAGTGAGGACCACTGATAGCCCCTCCCTGGGTGAGAGTTTACCTGGAAGGATGGCAAGGACCATCCTGGTTTGCACTGTGAACTGCTTTCCAGCTGAGGGCTGTCGGTCAGAGTACGGGGCTCTGCAGCAATGAGACCTTCTGCTGGCAACAATCTGTCATGAGAAATAGGACAGGCTCCAGAGTAGGTCTGCAGCTGGCAGACCCATGTCCCTCCTGAGCAGTTCATCTGTCAGCTAGCTGGAACACTCTTGCCTGGTTCTGAGTATGTTTCCTACCATCTTGGCTTTGTTCCGGTCTGTTCCTCTGTCCAGAGGCTGAAGGCTGACTGAGTTGGTTGGCAGCTGTCGAGCAGAGTGAGGATGACACCATCAGTGCAGCGTTTCCTCCAGACTGACAGCTCAGTAGTAAGAGCACTGGCTGCTACTACAGAGGATCCACGTTTAGTTCCCAGCACCCCATGACAGCTCACAGCCACCTGAAACTCCAGTTCCAGGGGATCAGACACCCTCTTCTGGTCTCTGTGGGCACTGTACATATGTGGCACATAGACATAAGGCAAAGCACTCAGACATCAAATGTAAAAATTTAAAAAACACATGCCAGAGACGGCAGTGCATGCCTGTAATCCCAGCATTTGGGAAACTGAGACAGAAGGGCTCCCACAAGATTGAGGCCAGCAGGGCTACATAGTAAGATCCTGTCTGGAAGAGAGGCAGGAGGAGGAGGAAGGGGCAGAGAGAGTGGCCGCCGTCCAGGAGCACATGTTGAAGTCAGGCAGTACGTGGAAACTCAGCTTCAGTCAGGGCCTGGGGCCCTCTGTTCCCAGGGGCATGAGTGTGGTATTCTGCAGGGACAGGAAAAACAGGCCTTTTAGCAGGGCGATGAGGCCCGGAGAACAGGCAGTTGAGTGGCCTGTGTCTGCAGCCCCAGCTGAGTGAGTCAGTGTTTCTGTCTTGTCAGATTCTCATTTCTACAAAGAAAAAGTTACATAATGAGAAATTCCCCACGTAACTGTGCCACAATCAGCGTCTCTTGTGCTGCTCGTCTGCTTTATGTATCCGCCTTGCCTCACGTCCATCCAGTGCCTCTTCCTTTTTCCTTGACACCCGTGCCACGTGCTGAAGCACATTGACCTGAGGAGAACGCCTTCCCTGGAGTTTGGCATGATGATCATTTTTGCTTATCTGCCATATGGGCTGGCAGAGGGAATCTCACTCTCAGGTAAGGACAGTAACCAGCATGCTGTGACCCTGGCTAGAGACAGTAACCAGCACACTCTGACCCTGGCTAGAGACAGTAACCAGCACACTCTGACCCTGGCTAGAGACAGTAACCAGCACACTCTGACCCTGGCTAGAGACAGTAACCAGCATACTCTGACCCTGGCTAGAGACAGTAACCAGCACACTCTGACCCTGGCTAGAGACAGTAACCAGCACACTCAGACCCTGGCTAGAGACAGTAACCAGCACGCTCTGACCCTGGCTAGAGACAGTAACCAGCACGCTCTGACCGTGGCTAGAGACAGTAACCAGCACGCTCTGACCCTGGCTAGAGACAGTAACCAGCACGCTCTGACCGTGGCTAGAGACAGTAACCAGCACGCTCTGACCCTGGCTAGAGACAGTAACCAGCACGCTCTGACCGTGGCTAGAGACAGTAACCAGCACGCTCTGACCGTGGCTAGAGACAGTAACCAGCACGCTCTGACCGTGGCTAGAGACAGTAACCAGCACGCTCTGACCCTGGCTAGAGACAGTAACCAGCACACTCTGACCGTGGCTAGAGACAGTAACCAGCACGCTCTGACCATGGCTAGAGACAGTAACCAGCACGCTCTGACCCTGGCTAGAGACAGTAACCAGCACACTCTGACCGTGGCTCGGGTGTTTTGCCTGGTGATACAGGTTTTGTTAGTTGAGGTGCTTTTTCTTGGCAGAGACAAAGGTGCTGTAATGACCCGTTTTACCACAAGAAAACTGAGGTTGGAGAATAGTACATTGTTGGTTGAGGGTTGGGGCTGGAGGCAGAAGGGTCAGGAGTTCAAAGTCATCTTCCACCACATACATAGCATGTCCAGGGTTAGCCTGGGCTTTATGAGAGTCTACCTCAGAGACAATCAAGCTCATGAGATGGGTCAGCAATGGAAGGCGATTGTTTCCAAAACTGATGACCTTAATTTGACCCCCAGAATTTCCATAGTGGAAGGTTGAGAACTAACTCCAAAATTTGTTCTCTGCCCTCCACATGTGCACACATTCACACACAGAGAGACAAAGGACAGACAGACAAAGTAGCTAGATCAATGTCATCGTTTGAAAAAGGGGCTGGAGCAGTGGCTCAGTTGGTAAAGTGCCCCTGTGAGGAGGAGGAGCTGTCCACTGAGCACTGGTTCCTACGGCCTTCCATGCTGTGGGATCAGTCAGCAGTCCCTGTCTGTCAGCTTTCTGCCGTAAGTGGTGTGGATCCTGTGCCCACTATTTGTCGATTGTAAGAGCGCCAGCCTTGCAGGTCCAGAGCAAGCTGCATGCCTTGTTCCCAGGTGCAGGTGCAGCTGAATGAGGAGGCCTCTCCTTGATGCCAGGACTCCAGCCTTAGGTAAGGGCTGTAGAAAGACCTGTTGAAGAAAAGGAGCACCACACAGGCCGGACTGAACTCTGCTATGGGAAGGTGTCTCCTTTAAATTGCAGTGGGGTTGACAGCTACAATAAACAGCCATCCATGGATGGAATTCTGTTTTACAGATGTGTGCAGTCAGGGCCCTGGCCAGATCTCTGTGTCTTCTATGGTCATTCTGACCTGCAGTGTTAATAGTTCTTTCCCAGATGTCACTAGATGAAATTATGTGACGTGTGGTCATTGGTGCCTGATTCTGTCTATGGTAGTGGTGGCAGGAAGCACTACCACATTACCATCTCATTTGAGGTGTGAACGGGCTTTTCCACTTTTGGCCTGTGAATATTCACAAATGTTTTCAGTTATGTGGGGTGAATACTTAGGAGTGACATTGCTGGATCATGTGACATATACCAGTTTTACTGTTAGGAACTGCTGAGCGTTTGAAAGTAACCAGTTCTGCCAGGCGGTGGCGCCACACGCCTTTAAACCCAGCACTCAGGAGGCAGAGGCAGGCAGCCTGGACTACAGAGCAAATGCCAAGACAGCCAGGCCTACACAGAGAAACCCTTTCTCAAAAATCCAAAATAACAGTTCCTTATGTTTTTCCAGCAGATCATGGGTATATAAAAATTAAAAGAAAAATTTAAGTATTTTTTTGTATGTAGCTAATTCATGTATTTTCCCAAAAGTGAGCCTCAGTGACACCATTCTCAACCTCTGAGTCTTTGGACCTGTACATGATGATTCCAGTAGGTGAGGTTGTCTACCTGTCAGGGTGGTGGCCTGTGTGTGGAGAGACCTGATGGGCAGACTCCTGAACTAGAGTGCCCATCTAGACTCCCCTGTAGCCCCAGAACTGGCCAGGTGCCCATGTTCTCCTTGACCCGGGGAAGTTCTTCTGCGCCATTTCCAGCATTAGGAATCAAGTGCACAAGTGAACGCTCTTGGTCAAACTCAGCACCATGTGTTTGTCCACACAGAAAAATGGTAAACATTTGCGCCAGTCATTCTCTCATTACATAGAAGTTTAGACGTCGCTGGTATGAAACATCATCTCAGAAGTGAAGATGGGCCTGCCCAGCAGAGCTGTAGCAGCCTAACGAAGCTGTGCATTTGTCCTGGTGGTTACTGCCTGGTGCTCTCCCACACCACGTGTCTTACCCCCTAGTCCAGTGTACCATGGCCACCTGCAGCCCTTTGCCTAGACTGCCCCCTGCCGGAACTGAACAACACTGTTCTGGGACAGAGCCCGGGGAATTTCCACACAGGCTGCCTGCCCCCTGTGCCTTTGCTCTCTAAAGCAGGTATTTAGTCCCTCCAGCCAGTCATAACAGCTGATGATGGCACTGTGGCTTGGTGTCTTTTAGGTTAACATTACATCAAGATGAGAAGCATGTTGATAGCCCTGTCTAAGGCAGCCATGTGACCACTGGACTTAGAACTAGAGAACTTGAGACAACTCCCTGCTGTGCCCTACCTCCTAGTCTCTGGATGCTTCTTCGTGCTGGTCTCTGCTGCAGTGCGGGGCATTGGGTGCAAGGCCAGGGCATGGCATGTGCTGAACATGACTTTTCCAAGACTGCAGCCCTGCCTGCTATCACTTTCTTGTAAATGTTTATTTTTAGATTATTTTTTGCTTATTTGTTTTATTTTTTGATAACCGGGGTCTTTTTCTATTGTGTAGCTCTGACTGTCCTGAAACTCATCACAGATCTGCCTGCCTCTGTCTCCCAAGTGCTGGGATTAAAGGTGCTTGCCACCATGCCTGGCTAGATTCGTGTGTGTGTGTGTGTGTGTGTGTGTGTGTGTGTGTGTGTGTGTGTATGATTGTGCACCACATGAGTGCCTGAGAATTGTGCGTGGTTATTAGCTACCATGTTCCTTATTATAAGGAACAAGTACTCTTAACTGCCAAGCCACCTTGCCAACCTGGTGCCACCTTTGATGGCTGTGGTGATGCTGCAGGATTAGGGAGGGTCAGCTGCACCTCCTTCAGGGACATAAAGAACAGGCAAAGCTGGGGAGTTGGGGGGGAGTGTCATTGTCCAGTGCAGCTCTGGGAAGCCCATTTTGTACTCAGGAAGCAAGTGAGCAAACCCCTCCCCTTGCCCTTGTCCATCTGCTCTGGAGTGTCTATCTGCTCTTGCAGGCAAAGCAGGAGCATATAGGAAAGGGCCACTTCCTGGGAGGTTGTAGAGAAACCATTCTAGTCCTTGTCATGTACACAGTAGAGCCCTGTAGGGATTTTGAAGATCAGGTGGCCTGTTTATAGGGCCTAGTGTGTGGTCAGTGCAGTGGCTAGTGTGTGACACAGCTGTGTGATCTTTCCTATGCAAGTGCAGTTAGCCAGTTTAACTGATGTTCTAAAATGGTGGAAGTGAATTAAAATTTGGCTTATAAAGTTTGATTTGCAGTTTCTGTATGTTGGCATCTTGTTCAGTGGCTTTTAAAAAACCTCAGCTTTCTTCTGCTCAGATGGGACTCTAATAAAAAGTACTTGTGCGGAGCCTCCAAGAGGTGAGGGGAGCAGCTGCCAGGCACTGATTGGGGGGGGGGGGGACACAGACAGCTGTGCCCTGGAAGAAACAGTAATATTTGATGGGTATGGGGAATTGACAAAAAGTATCCTAAGGTCTGTGAGACTGCTATACCCTTTACATCCTAGTTCTTAGGCTTTTTTTTTCCTTTTGAAGATTCATTTTTATGCATAAAGTGTTCTGGCATAGATGCTTATATGCCATAAGAGGGTACAAGGTATCGTTATAGATGGTTGTGAGTCACCATGTGTTTGTTGGGAATCAAACTTAAGTTCTCTGGGAGGGCAGCCAGTGCTTAACATCTGAGCCACCTCTCCAGCCCTGGTTCTTAGGCTCTTTACCTATGGATGGCAGGCAGCACTAACTTATCACCTCAGCCTGTAAGCTAAGGTATTGGTGAAATTATTAAGGCCACTCCACGTAGTTAAAAGGGAGGTTTATTTTGTGGGGTACTTAGAAATGAGGGGGTAGGTTACAGGGTCTGGCAAGGGTATAGCACAATCCGGCGTTGTTCTCTGGAGAACTCTGCTCGGTCTACCTCCAGCGTCCAGAGTCCGGGAACCAAGAGAGTGAGTACTTCCCGATCCTTCGTCTTCCGCTTCCTCCTCTGCCCCGCCTTGTGGGCGTGACCATTACCAAAGCCTCAGTGGGGGTTGGAACTTCCAGGCCAATGCTGGGATGGCTACCCACTACACTAAGGGAAAGTGTACAGTGACAGCTCAGAAATGTGGAGCCTGACACTGTATGTTGCAAGTCTTTATCCCATCAGCCAGCTCTCAAATCACAACAAAGAGACTTCTTAATTATCTCGGCTGATAGCTTAGGCTTGTTTCTAACTAGCTATTATAACTTAAATTAATCCATTTCTATTAATCTGTGTGCTGCCCAAGGCTTGTTTACCTCGGCTACATACTGTGCATCTTGCTTTCCTACTTCCTCCATGTCTGTCTGGTAGCTCCACTTTCTTCCCAGCATCCTCTCTGTCCCGAAAATCCCACCTAACTATTGGTCATTTAGCTTTTTATTAAACCAATCACAGTGACATATCTTCACATATTATAAAGGAATATTCCACATTTCCCCCCTTTTGTGTAAATAAGGAGAGGTTTTAACTCTGATGTAATAAAACTATAAACAATAAAAACAATTATCAGGCAAGAATTACATTTACAATGTCTAGTCCATTTGTATTTGGCATATTCAGAGAAAATATTCCATTATTTATTCTATCTTGATGAGTCCAAAGCTTTGTACCTAATTTACCTTTTGTAATAACTAAGGAAAACTGCATTTATAACTACCTAGTCTTCAACTCCATTAAAGATCCCAGAAGGATATAATATTACCTGAGTAAACAGGAAGTGCAGAGCAAAATCTTCCAAAACTATAGAAATGACAGAGAAAGCTGGCTGCCTGGACAGTCACCCAAGGTTCTATAACGTTAGGGTGTCCATCTTCAGCCTACAGGGCTAGAATATCTGACAGACTTTTCTGTGAAGCAGGAATTTTGAAGGACTGGCCTAGCTTGTCTTGGCAAAGTTTGGTAGTCTCTTTTGTGTCATGCTTGTTCAGTTTGGACAGCATGTTGAGTCAAGGTCAGTTTCTTGCCCAGTGGCTGACTTTTGCCATAAAGAAAGCAAACTCTATGTGGAGGTTCTTTGATGCCCATCATTTTCTCTGAAGTAGATTGGTACTGCCAGGAGCAGACATGTCTCATAAAAAGCCTTGTTATTAAAACATCTTAAATGCCATATTCTATAGATCTCTGAAGTGTTTGAAGATGGCCTGTCTATCTAAAATATATCACTGTTTAATTTTAAAAACACACCTATCAGGGGCTGGGGATTTAGCTCAGTGGTAGAGCGCTTGTCTAGCAAGCACAAGGCCCTGGGTTCGGTCCTCAGTACAGACAAAAAAAAAAAAAAAAAGAAAACATACCTATCATAATACAAGTTTGATTATTATAAGGGACTAAGTACTAACCTGCATTTCTCTATTATCCTAAATAGTTTGTAATAATAACTTTCAGGGGCTAGAAATTTATATTAAATTGTTAAATGAGCTACTAGGTACAATATCTTAAACAAGAGTAGAAATGTATGTACAGTATTTTTTAACAAAAATAACCTTAAATTTGTATCAATATGCAAAAAATTCATACTAGTGTAAACCATTTGAGACTACTGGTTGTTTAAAGTAGACTCAACAATCCACCCTTTATCCCATCTTTTTTTTTTTCAAAGATTTATTTTACTTACTATGTATACAGTGTTCTGTCTGCATGTTTGCCTGAAGCCAGAAGAGGGCGCCAGATCTCATTACAGATGGTTGTGAGCCATCATGTGGTTGTTGAGAATTGAACTCAGGACCTCTGGAAAAACAGCCAGTGCTCTTAACCACTGAGCATCTCTCCAGCTCCTATCCCATCATTTCTATACTCTATCCCCCCTTTTCCCTTCAGAAAGAGATCTCTGAATTTAATTTTCTTTGTTTTCTCCCTGACCATGACCAGTAACAATTTGTAACCAACCCCCTTAAATGATGACAAACATTCCTAAACATACCAAAAGACCAAAAACCACCCACCCCACCTCTTGGGAATATGGGCTTTGTGTTCTCTAGACTGCTTTCTGTTGTCTGGGGGCACTGACATCTTTGGGGTCCCTGAGAAAATTAGGATAATGGTCAAGTCCTGGCTAGAATAGTCTGTGAGGCTCAACCATCTCAGCCAGCGCCTTGAAGCTGTTCTGGATGCTCAAGGAAACGAGCAGGTAGAATGTACATCACCTGTCTTGTAATTTTTCTAGGTTTATTTCTTTATGTTTGTAGCCAGGATTTTCAGGGATCTCCCCAATCTGATCTCTAGCAGCCTTTCATTTTCTGTGGAAACAAAAGCAAAGCCTCTTCCCCAATGTAATATATTTTCTTTCTTTCTTTTTTTTTTACTTTCCTTTTGAAGTTAAGACATTTTAAATTATATGGGTTGGTTTAATTTAGCAGGCTCTTTCACAATCCAATGTCTCTCGGCAGCTGTTGTCTGGTCGTTAGCATTTCTAAAATTCAAAATTAACAAAGTACAGTATAAGGTCTAAACTCTGTGTTATATTTTTCATTCTTACATGGCTTATTCTTTTTTATTACTTCTCTTTTAAGATTTGCTATTATTTTTCAATTATTTTTCTTTTCTTCTTTTTTTTTTTTTTTTCCTTTTCTTTTGGTTTTTTGAGACAGGGTTTCTCTGTGTAGCTTTGTGCCTTTCCTGAAACTCACTCTGTAGATCAGGCTGGCCTCTAACTCACAGAGATCTGCCTGGCTCTGCCTCCCAAGTACTGGGATTAAAGGCGTGTGCTACCACTGCCCAGCTCAATTATTTTTTATGACTGTCTATACTGTTTCTTTTTTTCCTTAAGCCTATACACATTGTTAAACACACTGTAACCTGTTTAAAATTTTTTTTCCATCTGAACCTGCTTTACAGTGTATCTGTAATCTTTTCTCTCTGCATGAGCAAAACCTTAACTTAGGCCACACAGCTTTGCTCATGAAACACTAGGTGCTCAAGCCCTGCGGCAGTGTCTTGGAGATTCATCTCTGTTCTGCAGCCGACATGAGAGACTGTGGGACTGCGTTTGTCTCTGATTTGTGTTTGGAGCCTTTACTTAAGCTTTCTCAGGTCTTACTTGGAAATAGGTCTCCTATATTGGGTGTCATATGTTGTGAGTCTTTCTCTGTCCCACCAGCCAGCTCCCAAATCACAGCAAGGAGGTTTATTATGAAAGCTCAGCTGGAAGCTTAGGTTTGTTTCTAACTAGCACTTGTAACTTAAATTAACCCATTTCTATTAATGTGTGTGCTGCCCGAGGCTCGTTTACTATCACCTGTTTACTATCTATCTTCCTCCATGTCTGGCTGGTGACTCTGCCTTCTTCCCAGCATCCTCTCTGCCCTGAAAATCCTGCCTAGGTATTGGTCATTTAGCTTTTTATTAAACCAACTACAGTGACATATCTTCACACTGTGTAAAGGAATATTCTTGAACAACTGTGATGTTCAGTTCACATGGCTCGTCTTGCACTCACCCCAACTGTTGTGGGAGCAAGGACTGCACCAAAGAGGGAGCTGCAGCTCGGAGATGGGGGCCACTTGGCCAGTGTCACCAGCTGGCAGAGAGAGGAGGGACCCTGGCCACTTCTCTAGCTTCTGAAAGACCTCAGGATTGTATACCTGGACCCCTATTTTCTTCCCTACCCCGTCTCTCCTTATACCTTCTTCCTCACTTTCTCTGTCTCCTCTTTTTTGTGGTTTTTCGAGACAGGGTTTCTCTGTAGCTTTGGAGGCTGTGCTAGAACTCGCTTTGTAGACAAGGCTGGCCTCGAACTCACAGAGATCCATCTGGCTCTGCCTCCCAAGTGCTGGGATTACAGGCGTGCGCCGCCACCACCCCCCAGCTGTCTCCTCATTTTTGAGGCAGAGTTTCATGTAGCCCAGGCTGTCCTCAAACTTGCTATTTACCCAGTGATGACCTTGAACTTCTGATCTGCTGTCTGCTTCCCACTTGGTGGGATTGCTGATGTGTGCCACCACATTTCATTTATGTACTCCTGGGGATGGGACCCAGGGCTCCTTGCTTGCTAGGCAACCCATCTACTAACTGAAGTAGCACTCCAGTCTCTTTTTGTAGTCTTGTCTCTCCTTTGTATGTGCCCGCATCTTTGCCTGGATGTATGTCTTTGTACTGCTTGCACACCTAGTGCTCATGGAAAAGGGTGTAGGTTCCCCTGCAACTGCAGTTACACATAGTTGTAAGCTGCCTTTTAGGTGCTGGGAACCAAATGTGGGTCTGGAAAAGCAGCCAGTGCTCTTTACCTCTGAGTCATCATTCCAGACCCTCCCATTTTCTTACACTCCTAATATTGGGGTTCTGGGATTGTAGGAAGTGTGTGGTCTGATTTGCACACCTGTTCCTGTGTTCTGTCATGTCTGCCCTCTGCCTCTCTCTCCAGGCATCATGGCTATCCTGTTTTCTGGCATCGTGATGTCACACTACACACACCATAACCTCTCCCCAGTCACCCAGATCCTCATGCAGCAGACCCTCCGGACTGTGGCCTTCCTGTGTGGTGAGTTTCATTCATCTCTGAGTGCCCACACAATTGGGATTCCTGCCCTGATGGGGTGTAAGCTAGGATTTTTCCTTGCCATCAGGGCCCAGAATCCTTCTAAGCCCAGCAAGTATCGTGCTCCTTCCTCCTGGGCTGCCTCCTGTGGCTTGCAATTCCATAAAAGATGTACAGTACTTAAGACGTTTGGTGCCTGCAGTTTATGGCCAAAGATAGAACTACTGCTGAATGTTCCAGATGTTAATGTGGAGATCTCCACAGATGTTCTTTGGAATTTTTTTTCTTTGGTTTTTCAAGACGGTTTCTCTGTGTAACTTTGCGCCTTTCCTGGAACTCACTCTGTAGCCCAGGCTGGCACAGCATTAAATAAGGCCTCTCAGAGAGGAGGAGGACAAGCACCCTGCTAGTTGCGGCTGCTGCATTGAAGGTACATCAGCCACAGCAAACGCCACTGAAGTGAGTTCAGCAGCCTCGCCAACTTACATTCACATTTGAAATGAGCCTGTCTCTGTAGGTGTCGGGCTCTGGGGGTTCGTCTTTTGAGCCCCATGATGTAATCAGGAGCCTGGAATTTATGAGGTGCTCTTTTTAGCACACGCAAGTGACCCTTGTACACTGAGTGCAACCACGCCTACAGATGGGTCCTTCCCACGAGCCCTGCCTCTTGAACCTCCAGCCAACCTCAGTACGTTCTGTCCACCAGTGGGTGCCGCTGGCATGGTGCACTGGGAGGGAGCTAACTCGAGGCCCCTCCTCACTTGTGTCATGTGGCACCTACAGTCAAGTGCTTGGAAGTTTTGCCACTTTGCTGCCATGATGGACCCTGACTGGTCAGTGTTCAGCAGATGCACAGGTAGAAGCTTGTTTATTTGCATTCAGTATCTGACAGTTGACCCATTGTGTTGGAACATTCTCAGAAGCAGGGACATACTGCCTATGTAACAGAGAGCTGGCCATAGTGGTTCACGCCTGCAACCCCAGCCATTGGATTCATTCTAGGCTAGCCTGGGCCAAGCAGCAAGACCTTATCTCAACCCGTCCTCTCCCTCTCCCTCTCCCACCCACCCACACACAGAGATGAAGTACAAAGTCTGACCACAGTATCTGTTGCAAGACTTTTCCGAAAAGTAAGATGGCTGTTGGTGTGGCTTTGGGGATGCTTGCTTAAGTTGCTGCTGAATTGTAAAGAAGGTACTGAGGTGAATAATCCACTCTTTGGTTTCTTTCAGAAACGTGTGTGTTTGCATTTCTTGGCCTGTCCATTTTTAGTTTCCCTCACAAGTTTGAAATTTCCTTTGTCATCTGGTGCATAGTAAGTATTTTTCTTGTTTTTATTGAATGCTTATTTTTAGAACAGCAACTACATGGTCTGGAACCATTTTTGTAACTATTACCAGTTCAGAGTCAACAGCT
Organism: Onychomys torridus; assembly: GCF_903995425.1. Classification (NCBI taxonomy): domain Eukaryota; kingdom Metazoa; phylum Chordata; class Mammalia; order Rodentia; family Cricetidae; genus Onychomys; species Onychomys torridus. The sequence goes on from NC_050446.1 coordinate 125,835,180, forward strand.
ACAAGGACATGCTTCTGTTGAAAATTTCTTTTGTTTAAACGATCCCAGACATAAAGGTCTGGACATTTTACATATTCAGTGTTTTGAATAGTGTGTTGCCTTTACACATACAGTTTCAACAGAGCTCAGCAGTGAGTACCTAGAACCCCAGCACTTGGGAGATGGAGGCAGGAGGATAAAGAGTTCAAGGCACCCTGGTCTATATAGCAAGTTCCAGACCAACCAGGGCTACACAGTGAGACCCTATCTCAAAAAAAAAAAAAAAAAAAGGGTTTTTTTGTTTTGGGGTTTGTTTGTTTGGTTGGTTGGTTGGTTTTGTTGTTGTTTTTTTGTTTTTTGTTTTTTGTTTTTTTTTGAGACAGGGTTTCTCTGTAGCTTTGGAGCCTGTCCTGGACTAGCTCTGTAGACCAGGCTGGCCTCGAACTCACAGAGATCCACCTGCTTCTGCCTCCCGAGTGCTGGGATTACAGGCATGCACCACCACTGCCTGGCATTTTTGGTTTTTTTAATGATTTATTTATTTTTATTTTATGTGCCTTGGTGTTCTGCGTGTATATCTGTTTGAGGGTGTCAGATCCCTGGAACTGGGGTTACAGACAGTTGTGAACTGCGATGTAAGTGTTGGGAATTGAACCCAGGTCCTTTGGAAGAGCAGCTAGTGCTCTTAACCACTGAGCCATCTTTCCAGGCTCCCAATAAAACATTTTAAGGGCAGTTTTAACTACATGGTGAGTTCAAGAACAGCCTGGGCTTGCACACCGGAGTCCTACCTCAAAAAAGACAAGGAGAAGTACATTGAGCTGTAGGAGATCCTACTTTTCTTGGGTCCTTTTGAGTCCTTTCCCCCGTCCCCATGTGACCTCCATCTAGAGTGGCCTGTGTCACAGTTCTGTCCTGTGAGCACAGATCTCAGGGAGAGCCCTGGACAGCTGCAGATGCTGTCCCCAGCCCCTCTTGGCTGTTGTTGGTTACAGTAGGAAGGAAGCTTTTTCAGAGGCTTTACCCCACAGCAGGCCCAGGACTTGAGCCACCTTTGTGCTCCCAGGTAAACCTCACTCAGCCCACCCTTCTTGCTGTGAGGAGCCAGACCCCAGAGCAGAGACTGGAGTACCCGTCTGTTGTCCCCTCTCCCCACAGTGCCCCAGTGGGGGAGGTTAGCATAAACCCACCCCATTATGGAGTCCTGGTTGTCCTCAGCTGGCTGTTTCTAGGCCAGACTAGGAGCCTAGTGGTGGCTGCCTTTGTTCTGAGGCTGTGTGACTAAAGCCCAGAATGATGCTTGCTAGTCTCCTCTTCTAGCATCTGAGACAAAAGGTCAGACCAAAAAGCTTCACCAGGCAGAGCCAGGGCAGCAGCACACGTGTGGTGTGAGTCTCCACCTCTGCTGTGCTGTTGGTGTGTCTGTGGCTGAGGGCAAGCGAGACTGCCTCAGACAGGTGTGTTCCACTGATGTTAGCCTGAAGACAAAGTGGACTCTAGCGTACTGACGTATTGATATTGACAGGTGCTGGTACTATTCGGCAGAGCAGTCAACATCTTCCCTCTGTCCTACCTGCTGAACTTCTTCCGAGATCACAAAATCACCCCCAAGATGATGTTCATCATGTGGTTCAGTGGTGAGTGGCAGCCGGGGAGGGTGAGCCTGCCTGGGCTGTGTACTGGGTCCCTGGGAAGTCAGGCTCCAACAGGTGCTGCCAAATGGCACCCTCATCTTAGCACCATGAAGTGGTTGGCCCTTCTCTGTCCCTGGGATGAGGACTCTCAGGTTCCGGGAGGGCAAAGGTCATGCCTAGCATCTGGGACCCTTGGAGGCAAAGCAAGGACCTGTCCAGCTCCATGCACACCTTTGGCAGGCCTGTGTAGCATGGTATGGAGTGTTGCTAAGGATAGGGATCTCATGCTGTGCAAGTTATTTCTCTTCTGCTGCAGAGTCCTCATAGCTGAATCTGAGCATTGCAGCTGCCTGTCAATCACACCTCTCTACCTTCTCAAGGCTGGGTGATTTTGTCAACCTTCAGCTTTAAAGAATCAGTCCCTTAGGACCGTTAACTCTCTGTACTCTTCCTATTTCAGTGTCGGTAGTAAATGTGGTAAAACATGCCTTGATCCCAGCAGAGGCAGGCAGATCTCTAAGAGTTCCAGGCCAGCCAGGGTATAGAGTGAGACCATCTCAAAAAATAAAATAAATGAATGAATATAATTAATATTTCCATGGGGGCTACAGTGCTTCATAGTGTCCACTACAATTTGCCTCAGCCCTTCTTCTTCAGAAAGGCCTTATTGTAAAAACTGTGAGCTAAGTTCACTGGTGCTGAACTGTAATGCCAGCTACTGGGAAGAACAAGGCAGGAGGATTTCTAGCTTGAGTCCAACCTGGACCCTGTCTCACATAGACATGTAGAGGTCTGGCTGACCTGAAACTTGCAGTGTAGTCTAGGTTTAAACTTGCAGCCATCCTCCTTGCCTCTGCCTCCCAAGTGCTGGAATGATTTCAGCAGCCAGTGTCTCCTCTCAACCCTCACCCTGTCCCCATCTCCCCACTCTGCTCCCTTCAGCTCTACGGCCTTGGTCCTGATCAACTCACCAGTGGCTTCTGCAGCATCAGCCCTCAACCTAGTGTATCTGCCGGGCCACTACCGTTGCCAGTATATCAAAGACACCTCCCCTGGAGCTCCCCAGCCTCCCACCCAGCACTTCCCACATTGACCCCAGACAGAGGCATCCTAGGGCCAGGCCCCACCTCTTCCTAAACCTGTCCTCTCACAGTACTGGACTTCCTGATCTGGCCTTTCCTTCTATGCAGCTCTCCAAACCAGCCCTTCCTCTAGAATCCAGTTTCTACTTCTCTCTGTTTCAGGGTGTTGTGGGCCACAGCAAGTTCCTTGAGCCAGAGCCCACTGCCTGCCTGCTGCTTGGCTTGCCCTCCCTTCATGGGAAGCAGCAAGATGGGTTGGTATACATGGGTGCACAGAGCCTGTCACACGTCAGGTCCCCTCATCCTGTAACCCTTGTGGGTTTGGAGAAGAGTCACTCCCCCTGCTCGTGTCTCCGAGTCCACCCACTCTGACCTCCTGGCCATCTCAGGGCTGGACTGCTGCAGCAGCCAGGCCCTGTCCAAGCTCCTTCCACAGCTGAGCCACTGTAGTCTCCCAGCAACTTGCGTGAATTTAGTGTTGTGTTTACTGTCCTGGCTGTTCTGGAGCTTGTGAAGGCAGGGCTTGGGATCCCCTGCTCCGTGGGTATGTACGGTGCAGAGCAACTGCCTCCAGCTCTGTCCACACCCTTAGCCTCTCGTCATTGCCAGCAAGCTGCAGAGTCCTTAGACAGACCACACCACCACTCTTGCCCGTGTCTGCGGCACGTCCACTCTCGGCTGCTCCCCGACCTGAGCTGTGGAGAGGGGCAGCACCTGCTGGGCTGCCCTGCCTGTGCACAGAGCATGAGGGCCTGGGGCACCCAGGGAGGACTCAGCTACCATAGCTGTCATGTGACAGATTGGATGGGCCCCCCAAATATACCTGCTACACAGCAGCATGGCTGTAGTCACCTTGCCTGGAACTAGCCCATGCAGAACATGCAAGGGACTTCAACCTGTCTACCCCGCCACCTATTCTCACATCCTAGGCCACTTCTGTCAGGTATAGGTCCTACTGTTAGTGGTGCTGAGCTGGATGGACCCACTTTCTTCTCTGCTCCTTCCCCCTCCTTCTGGCTTGGCCTGAATCTCCATTTACCATTCCAGGCCTTCGAGGGGCCATCCCCTATGCACTGAGCTTGCATCTGGGCCTGGAGCCCATGGAGAAGCGGCAGCTCATTGGTACCACCACCATTGTTATTGTGCTCTTCACGATCTTGCTGCTGGGCGGCAGCACCATGCCCCTCATCCGCCTTGTGGACATTGAGGATGCCCGGGCACGCCGCAGGAGCAAGAAGGATGTCAACCTCAGCAAGACTGAGAAGATGGTTAGTGCACCTGTGGGCCCTGCAGCCTGTCTGCCAGGGGGAGCAGGTCAGGCTTCTGGGGGCATGTGCATTTGCTTACCTCTGTCAGCGGTTCAGGCCTGAGAACAGGTGTGGGAACTTGGCTTCTGAAGCATGGCTCTCTGAGGTAGGATGTGTGCCAGCCTTGTGACCTGCTGAAGGCCTAGAAGCTGAGAACCGATGCCATCTGTAGCTCAGGACATTTGAAGTAGAGCCTGGTCCTATGCCAGAGTCCTGGGAGAGTACCTCTGCTGCCAGAAGCTGAGCCAGAAGCCCAGGTCAGGGCCAAGAGGTTTCAAAATGAGGTTTTCTTCAGTGTACATTCACATCTCTTGATAGGGGCTGAGAGGATGGTGGCTTGTGGTAGGTGTGAGGGCTGTAAGCAAGGACATCTTCAAGGACAGAGGGGGCATGGTTTAGGGATAGAGGTGTTCAGGACCCAGACATATTGGAAACTGAGGTTTCTGTGTCCCCTTTCCCCTCTACTTCCTGTGAGCCACCTCCTGCTGCCAGAGCACACTCAGGCTGGGGCTCCCTACACTGGCTCCTGCCTTCCTCCCCCACTGCAGCAGCTCTGACTCCTGACCCACCCTCCTACCCCACCCACCCTCCTGCATCCTGAGATGCTTTACCTTCTTCTAGTCTCCCTCTTTGAGATGTCAGTAAACTTGGGTCAGTCATCAAATTGACATCTGAGAGTGGGAGAGTCAGAGCCATTGGTTCAGAGCATTTTCTCCGAAGCCTCAGGCTCTGCAGGTCCTTCCCATTCTCAGAGCCCTCTCTTCCCAGCTTCTAAATAACCAGTTGGCTTGGAGTTGTGTTGTGATCTCTATTTTGTTGTTGTTGTTGTTGTTATTGTTTTTGTTTCCTTATTTTCAGCTTTTTTTTTTAAAGTATATGTGTGTCTATATATGTGTATGCCTTGCCATGGTAACATGCTTGCTGAACGGGGGTGCACATGCACACCCCCATGAATGTAAGAAGAGAGCATTAAGAGCATTAGATCCTCCAGAACTAGAGCTTCCCGCTGTTATGAGCCTAACGTGGGTGCTGGGAACTGAACTAGAGTCCTCTGGACAAGCAGCAGGCATTCAGAACCACTGAGCTGTCTTTGCAGCCCAGTTTTGCCTTTTGATACAGGGCTCACTCTGTAGACAAAGCTGGATTTGACGATGTTGTGGCTACAACTGCCTTGTAGTCTTGTTGCCTCAACCTCCTAAGTGCTGGGAGTTACAGATGTGAGCCCTGTGTAGATTGCCATTTCTGCCAAGGCTACATACAGCCACCCTCGGACAGTCGTAATATACTGTTGTGGCCGCGGCACTTGGACTCTGCAGGTAGCAGGGACTTTCATAGTCCCATCCTACAGGGGGGAACACTGAGGCACAAAACCAGCAGCAGTGTAGGAACTTGTTAAGTGTGCAGATTTGTAGCCCTGCCACTGACTTGCTGTCACAGAAAGTACAGCTGGGGCTGGCTGAAATCTATGGCATCTTCAAGGTTCTCAAACCCCAGAGACTGACTGTGCACCTCCTCCATTTTCCTTGGCACTGCAGGCCCAGGCCAGCAGGGCTTTGCAACTTTGAAGACTCCTGTGCTCCAAACTTGTCATTGGGCCTCCCTGCCAAGGGTAGGCTTTGGGGGCCCAAAAAGGTCTGTGCCTGTGATTACCTGTCTAGGGTAGAGTGTGTTACTGGTGGTGTTCTGGCAAGAAGGCAGAGTGGGGGCTCCCAGAGAAGTGCCTGCTGACACTGCCAGCTCTGTCACCCAGGGCAATGCCATCGAGTCAGAACATCTGTCGGAGCTCACCGAGGAGGAGTACGAAGCCCACTACATCAGAAAGCAGGACCTCAAAGGCTTCATGTGGCTGGACGCCAAGTACCTGAACCCCTTCTTCACACGGCGGCTGACACAGGAGGTGCGCATGTCATGGATACCTTGCCTCCCCTCAGGCCTGCAGTGGCCAGGGCTAGGGAGGAAGCCGCTGCTGGAGGCTGGTGAGCAGCCCAGCTCTGCCCCTGCTGCCTTTCCTTCCCTACACACCTTGGAAGATGGCTAACAACAGTTTGGGTTTCCCTACTGCCCTCAGGGATGTGGATAGCTTCTGATGCTGAGCCGAGAAGTCTCAGATCGGCCTGTGGCCCTGGCCCTCCTGACACTGCAGCTGTCTCCTCCAGGGGTGGGGCTCTCCTGGCTGTTCTCCCTCTCTCCACAACATCATCTCACCTACCCCCAAGACCATGTCCTCCAACAGCTAAGCAGCAAGACATGCTCCCTCACTTGACAGCAGGGGACCAAGGCCCAGGGAGAGGAGCTCAGACCATGGGCAGAACACTCCAAAGCTGGCAGACACCAGGCTTGTCAATTCCTAAGGCTGAGTTTCTAACATGCCATTTTACCCCCTTCCCCTCAGTTCTCAGCAGGCCGCCCTGTTATCGCCAACCCATAGGTTCACAGCAGCCTCTTGTCCCCTGACCCTGTCACTGACTTTCTTTGTGTCTCGCTCCAGGACCTCCACCATGGGCGCATCCAGATGAAAAGCCTCACCAACCAGTGGTATGAAGAGGTCCGCCAGGGCCCGTCAGGCTCTGAGGACGATGAGCAGGAGCTGTTCTGAGCCTACAATGTCTTGGGCCTGGAAGAAGATGCCTCCTCGTACAGCCTTCTCAGAACACAAGATGGTAGGTCAAGGGCTAGTCTTAGCTAGGAAGAAGCTTCAGGCCTTTGGAGAGTGCTGGCTTCAGAAATATGATCGGCCTCCATGACTCACGGAACCAGACCTGCCCCAACGTTGTTTCTGGGCCTACAGACATGGGCAGCAGCCAGCCCCTTTCTGCTTCTGTGCCAGGCCACAGAGAAAACTTGGCCGGCTGGCTTGCTCAGCTCACACTGTGCTTGGGCCATGCCTTCCTCTCATCTCTGGAGCAACTACTGGCAGGCACATCTGCTGTTTGTCTCTGCACTGTCAAGGAGCCTTGGTAGCAGCAGCAGCAGCAGCAGCAGCCTCAACCTGGTGCCAAGGCCAAGAGATTTTGAAAGCCTCACACTCCCTGTCCTGTGTCCTGCGTTCCCAAAGAAAAAGGCTAAAGGACCTTTTTTTGACATGGAACTGGCACCTCTCAGCCTGCCTTTGGGCAGGCAGCTGCAGCCCTCCTGTGGGCATACTGCAAATGTTTACACTGGTACCTGGCAAGGTTCAGCCTGCGGGCTTCTAGGAAAGGTGTTGGCCTATCCCCTGGTTTTAGAGTACTCTCTGAAGAGACAAAGGGGGTCTTTAGACCCTGTAAGCACAGGGTCCTTGGGGACACCTTTCCTAAGTGTGGGAGCCACCTCCACATCCTCTCTCCTCTCCACCAGTCTCCTCCTTCATTCTTGTCCTCTGCCCAGAGGCCTCTTACTAGACCCTATAGTGTGAAGCTCCTCCCACCCAGCTGCTGTTGAGAGCCCAGCCTTTTACCAGTTCCTGGAGCTTGGGTCCTCGCCCTCCATGCCGGGCCTCGGATCTCCAAGACACTGGGATAGTGGCCAGAGCACAGCGTGTGCATGTCTCAGGCTAAGGCACACCACAGTCAGTGGTCACTGCCTGATGTCCTCGCCAGCCCTTTATAGCTGCTGCCCATCCATGGCCTTCAGCAACTGTCCATGTGGCCCGAGGCCTTCCTTGCATCCTGGTGGCATAGTTGTTGTGTATGGCATTGGCTCACAATGGGGACACAGTGGGTCTGAGTGGGTTTTTTGCAGGTGTTTTGCACCTCAGGTGCTGTGGTTCTGATGTTGGCAGACAGCCAGGCCTCTGAGGCCCTCCACCTCACTCTGCTGCACAAAGTGGCAGAGTTGGAAGCATGTAGTTTGCTTCTGTACATAAGGTCACTTATCCTTGGCACAGCCAAGATAGGGTCTTCTTCTTTGTCTCTCACCTGAACCCTGGAGCTGGAGCCACCTATGGCCTTGTGTGATTGGGAGTGGGGCTGGCTGGGCTCAGGCTTATCTCTGGGATGGAAGCTGCTTCCCAAGCCCAATACTTGCCAAGATTTCTTTTTAATCCTTAACTTCATAGATGACACAGTAAGGCATCGGGTGTTACTCTCTCGGCCTCGGCCCCAGGCCTCTCGGACATGCCAGCTTTTAGCTGAGACCGGAAGTGGGCTCCCGGGAGCTTGGTGGGAGCTGCTGCTCCAGCTCTGCATGTCAGTAGGCACTCCGCCCCTTCCTGGGAATGTGGGCGAGTACCCAACCTGCCAGGGCCACAGCCAGGAGCAGAGCTCTAGAGGGATCTCTCAGATGAGAGACAAAGTGCTGCCGTCACCTCCTCCACCCCGCTAGTCCTGTTGTGTGCAGCAGAGAGTGTGTGCATGGTAGATGACCCCGTTGTTCGGCAAAGTTCAGTCTAGGCCAAGAGATAGGCCAGCTGGGCACACGGAAGGTAATGCTTCAGAGTGAGGGACAGGGGTGCCCTTGGAGATCTGGCACTTAGTATAGTGGTGGCCCATCCCTACAGAACATATGAGCCAGTTCTTGGAATCAGTGAGTGACCTGCTTTCTGCAGTGCTGTGGTCACAGGGTCCCCCAGACAGCCACATGCAGCAGCATCTTGGGGGTAAAACCTGACAGCCAGAGGGCTTGGTATGCAGAGTCCTTTCTGTGCACCAGAATGCCAAGGGACTGAGCAGAGAGCCATCTTAAAACCCACACTAAGAACTACTAGGTCCACATGCCCATGGTAGGTTCTGGACTGGGTGGCTGCTGCCCAGCCCCCTCCCCACTTAGTTATGGAGGTACATATGGTAGAGGTCAGCTGTTCCTGGCTCCCATGTGAGGAGGAATTCAGTAGCTGTCTACCACCCGTGAGCCTTCTAAGGTGCCACATGGAGTCAGGAGCCCTCCCCATTCTCAGAAATAGCAGCTTGATTTCTCTGCTGGCTGGTGCCTAGGAAACCAGGTCCAAGTCCCTGGCTTCTCTCAGGGCCCGAGCCAGGCTGTGTTAACTGAAACTGAATGGTGGGTGGTAGGGCCTTCTGGTGGCCCTGCTTCTCCATGCTGCCTTCCCACCTGTCCACCCAGTTTCAGACGGGGAGGTGCCATGGCCCCTCACCCAGGCACAATCATGTGCAGAGGTGCTGGGACAGGCCACCCTTGGTGGCTGTGGCCCTGCTCTAGAACCATGGTAGCACAGGCTGGGGACTGGTGGAGTCCCCCTGCTTCCACTAGGGCTGAAGGCTCTCCACAAACCTGGACTCCACTCTTCTCTGACAGTGGGAGGTTTGGGGAGCGTTAGTTTTCTGTTGTGATTAGGAGGCTGGCTGGGAGCCACATGTATAAGGTTCCTGGGGCCTGGGGGAACCTTTGCTGCTTTCTGGGCAGGGCCTGGGCAGGGGGAACTGTGTCACTCTGCAGGCGCTCACCTTGGCCTGCCACTGAATGGGAGGTCACAGCACTGGACGGTTAGAAATAAAATGCTGTGGAAGTAGAGCTGGCCTCTGCTGTGTCAAGTGACTTTGCAAAGCTCCTGGATGTGACCCTGGGTCACTACAGCTCTCCAGGACAGTAGTAGGCATGTTCCAAGAAGTGTAATGGTTAGGAGGACCCTCAGTGAGCCATACACGTGAGGCAGAATGCTCATGTCAACCATGACTTCCTCCCAGGTGCCAGGAATCCAGGCCTTTCAGGGCCTGCTGCTGGCTGGTTGCACATTGGTTTTTGACAACTGTCTACCTGCAGAAAAATGGAAAGCTTCCCATTAAATCCACACAGCTAAGGAACCAGAGCCTATTTGGTCCTCGGCTTACAAAGGGAGGCCTTATGTAAGGTCCTGCACGTACATGCACACACAGGACAAAGCCCTGAGACTCCCTCACCCCTACCAGCAGCCAAGAGAATGAAGTGGCAACTGTATCTACCTGGCGCCAGCCACAGGCTGGAGATGTACCAAGGGTGCGAGGACATGAGGGAAAGCTGCCTGAGTGTGACATCTCGCTGTAAGTTAACTAGCTGAAGTCAGGGGACACACTGGTGAACTACAGACAAAATTCTCAGGATGCCCTGACCCTGAAGATGGCTGGGAGTTTTTCTGAATAGTGCCAGCCTGGAGGAAAGGGCTCAGTCCCACTGGAAGACAGGACCTGGGCAACTCGAGAAAAGCCCTCAAGGTAGAGGGGAGAAACAGGAAGAAATAACTTCTACAGAGACCTGTGGAGAAAAGGGTCCCAGAGCCCCTACCCATCCCATCAGTCTAAGGAAGAGACATTCTGGTACACACTAAAAACATGCTGCATTGGGTGTGGTGGTGCATACCTTTAATCCCAGCATTCAGTATGGTGATATATTGTGTACCCCAATAAACTTGCCTGAGGATCAGAGGACAGAACAAGCCACTAGATTAGACTTAGAGGTTAGGCAGTGGTGGCACACACCTTTAATCCCAGCACTTGAGTTCTCATGCCTTTGCTTGGGAAAAGCACACCTTTAGTCCCAGGAAGTAATATGGCAGGGCAGAGAAAAAAATATATAAGGCGTGAGGAAAAAGGAACTCACTCTCTTTAGACTGAGGATTTTGTAGAGGTTAGAACTAGTAGCTAGCTTCTCTGATCTTTCAGCTTTCACCCTGATAATCTTGACGCTGGGTTTCCTTTTTTCTTTTTTTTTCTTTTTGAGCTGAAGATCGAACCCAGAGCCTTAGCACTTGCTAGGCGAGCACTCTACCACTGAGCTAAATCCCCAACCCTGGAGTTTTATTAAAAGACCAAGATTCAAACAACTCAGAAGGTAGAGATGGTAATCTCAGAGTTGGAAGCCAGCTTGGCCTACATAGCAAGTTCCAAAGCAACCAAGGCTACACAGTGAGACCCTCTAAAAAATAAAAGCACATGCTGCCAGGCATAGTGATGTATAATCATAATCCCAACACTAAAGAGGCTGAGACAGGAAGATGGCCTCAATTTGAGCCAACCTTAACTATAGACTAAAATTCTCTTTAAAAAAAAAAAAAAATGCCAGGTGGTGGTGGCGCACACCTTTAATCCCAACACTCGAGAGGCAGAGGCAGGTGGATCTCTGTGAGTTCGAGGCCACCCTGGTTTACAGAGCAAGATCCAGGACAGGCACCAAAACTACACAGAGAAACTTTGTCTCAAAAAAAAAAAGAAAAGAAAAGAAAAGAAAAGAAAAGGAAAAAGATACCCATAGTACAAACCCACTTGAGTTCTCCATGGTTTCCACCTTTGCTTCCTTGGGCCTTCAGCTTTGACAGGTGGGTGAGCTGCTTTGAAGAGAGCTGGGCCCATTCCCTGGTCAGCACTCCTGTCAACCCCAGCATGGCAAGCGAGAGCGGCACCTTGAGAAGCTGTTGTGGTTCCTCCCCATCACATGCAGGTGTAAAACCTGGATCTGCTGCAGCCATTCTGAGGGCCGGAGGGAAGATGAGGCTTCGTGAGGATGGCAGAGCAGAAAGCATTGTTTTGGCGTTAGACGGGGTTTCACTGTGTAGTCCAGGCTGTCCTCAAATTCAAGATCCACCTGCCTCTGCTCCTGAGTGCTGGGAACAAAACTCCTGTCCTCTGAAAGAGCAGCAAGCACCCCACCATGAAGATATCACTCTAGTCCTAATCTGCCATTTTAATGTGGGTTCTGGGGAACAAATCAGGGTCTCATACTGGGGAGGCAGACGTTTAATCAAATGAGCCATCTCCCCACAACAACTTTAGTTCCACATGAAGCTAAGGTATGGTGGTGTGCACTTAAACTCCAAGCATTTGGGAGGCTGAGGTAGGAGGATTGCTCCAAGTTTGAGACCAGCTGGGGCTCTATGGTAAACAGCAGCTACCAAAGACTAGGGGGAAATCCTTATAAAACCAGAAAAAGTTCATGTGGTATGTGTGTGTTCCTTCAGTTCTGTGTGATTTTTCACGTCTAGAGTCACACCACCACCATAGAGAGGTCCTTTTACAGATGTTATAGCAATGATCCAGTTGCTAAACAGAACAGAACTGTAGTGCCCACGTGTTAGCATGAGTAAAGTTAACAGCTGAGTAGGGAACAGAGGCCTTCACAGCCTTGACTCTCCCAGAGGGCAGAACCCACAATGCCTCCTACTCAAACAGGAGCCTCTCTCTGTCTCTCTCTCTCTCTCTTGTTCTGAGCAATGCCAAAGAGCCAGAATGTGTGCATAACACACCATATTAGCAGAAGGAAAGATAAAACCATGGTCATTTCAACTGATACAGAAAGACTATCTGACCACATTCAAGATGTTTCCATAAGAAAAGCACTCAACACAGTAAGTTTCCAGGACAGCCAGGGCTACAGAGAGAAACCCTGTCTCAAAAAGACAAAACCGACCAAACGAAAAACCCTACCAAATGGAGCTAGAGATGGGTCAGTGATTAAGATCACTGGCTGCTCTCCTAGAGAACTGGGTTCCATTCCCAGCACATCTGGTTCTCAACCATCTATCTGTAACTCCAGTTCAAGGGATTCCACACCCTCTTCTGGCTTCAATGGGCACTGCATGCACATGATACACAGACATACACACAGGCAAAATACCCATACACATTAAAAAATAAAAATCCCAGCACTCGGAAGGCAGAAGCAGGTGGATCTTTGTGAGTTCAAGGCCAGCCTGGTCTACCAAGCGAGATCCAGGAAAGGCGCAAAGCTACACAGAGAAACCCTGTCTTGAAAAACCGAAAAAAGGAAAATTTTAAGCCAGGCTGTGGTGGCGCATGTCTTTAATCCCAGTACTCAGGAGGCAGAGGTAGGTGGATCTCAGTGAGTTTGGGGCCAGCCTGGTGGTCTACAGAGCAGGTTCCAGGACAGCCAGGGCTACACAGAAACCCTGTCTCAAACAAACAAACAAAACAAAAGCCTTACACACATAAACTGCATAAACTTACACTTGTTAGACTGGACCCCCACATGACCCAGCAATCCCACATCACCCTCTTTCACCCACCCACACAGGCCCTGAAATGTGGCCAGTGGAGACTCGGAGTGTCACTGGACCAGGCCTCGCTCACATGCTAGCTGGCCCACTGTAAGGGACTGTCCTCAGCCCACAGTGGCATCTTGGAGCAAGGCCTGCCAATAGGAAGGGATCAGGAAAAGGCAACCAATCTTTAGGAAATCGAGACTAGAACATGTGACAGCAGGACTGGACTAAGCGAAGCTCAGACACTGGTGTGCCTGACAAACTAGCTTATATGACAGTTGCCATATCCATGAGTGGGCTTAACTGATACCCTACCTCAGTGACGAAGGGCTTTTTGTTCTTTCCTTTTCTTTTTCTTTTTTCTTTTTTCTTTTTTTTTTCCAAGACAGGGTTTCTCTGTGTAGTTTTGGTGCCTGTCCTGGAACTCACTCTGTAGACCAGGCTGGCCTCAAACTCACAGAGATCCGCCTGCCTCTGCCTCCCGAGTGCTGGGATTAAAGGGGTGTGCCACCACGCCTGACCGCCAAGGGTTTTCACATATGCATGTGCACATGCAAACATGCATACACATCCCTCTTGCACACACAAATGGAAAAACAAAGTGGGGCTCTATGCTCTGCAGGGCAGCCTCGGAGCAAAGGTGATGACAATTTAAAGATACATCAGTCTGGGCTGGGACAAACCAGTTCAGTGGCACAGCGCTTGCATAGCACACCCTTGGCCCTGACTTCAACACCCCACACACCCACAAAATGTGAGGGAATTGAGCTTTATGGAAACAAATGTAAATATACATGAAATAATTTTTAAGATTTGATATATGGTTGTTTTGCCTGTATGTATGTATGGACATTATGCGCATACCTGGTGCCTGCACCAGAGGCCAGAAAAGGGTGTTGGATCCCGATACTAGAGTTAGAAATGGTTGGAGCCGCCGCCAGGCAGTGATGGCGCACAACTTTAATCCCAGCACTTGGGAGGCAGAGGCAGGTGGATCTCTGTGAGTTCGAGGCCAGCCTGGGCTAGAGGGAGTTCCAGGACAGGCTCCAAAGCTACACAAAGAAACCTTGTCTTGAAAAACAAAACATGGTTAGAGCCACAATGTGGGTGCTAGGAATAGAACCTGGGTCTTGGGAAGAGCAGCCAGTGTCCTTAACCATTGTGACATCTCACCACCTGTAAAGTTTGTTTTTAAGTTAAAAAGAGAGAGAAAAAGGAATCATTGGCCAAGTGTGGTAAAACATGCCTTTAATTAGAGAAATCTGGAGCAGGAATAAAAGGGGAGGATTCTTAATGATGTCTGCAGCCACCAACAATTATTTCTCCCAGAGGACACAGCCCACTTTGGGGAAATGGGCAGCTTGACCCCTGGGCCTGTTTCCCATCTTCCCCAAATGACCAGACAGTATCTGGGTCCTGTCACTTGTGCTAACAATGGCTTATAGGCCAGAGTGTGCTGCCAATGAAGGAAGCCACAGAAGGGGCTGTAACACCATAAACACTTCTTTTAACAATGGAAGACACTTTATTTAGTTTTTTTTTTTTTTTAATCTTCTCTGAACATTTCAACTCTGTAGAAATCAAATGCAAAATATGTGCATTTTTAAGTTAGCATCTACTCAACTATCCGGATCAGAGCAATCTCCTACAGTGAGACACACCCAGGAGGGGTGAGGCCGTGCCCATCTGTACACACAATATTTCCTGGTGGAAAGTACACAGGACTAACTCGGGTGACCTGGCCTCCATCTTAAGAGTCGCTGCAATGCTGGAGCAAACTGGAATGGAAAACTAGAGCTCTCAGGAGTGGGCCAGGCAGTGCCAGTACAGAAGGAACATCAAGGACCGCGGCCCAGGGAGGCTAGTCTCAGTAATAAGATTGCTCAAATTTAGCTGTATATACACTTATCTACACGTGATCTATAGCTAGAGATAAAAAAGAGCCGTGAAAGATTGGAAAACCTTAAATCACTCCAGTAAATCGGAAGAACACCAGCAAATTCACAGTGGCTCAGGGTGTGGCCAGAGTCAGCCTGCTCCAGAGCTGAATGCCTTTGGGAAAACCCCACTAGCACATAGATCCCAAACAGCAGACATCACAACTGCCTATGGCTAGAGTGTGTTCCCAGTTCAAAGAAGTGAGTTTCAAATTCCTGCCCTTCTCCTGGCTCTGCTCCCCAAAAAGGAAAATCCAGAGGTGGATTATTTATACAAGGAACCGTGGACACTCAGCTGAGTATTGGAGAAGCATTTGTCCATTGGGCACACACCACCTCTACCCACCCTAGTGCAAAAAGACAGAGCCCTGGGAACCAGTAAGGAAGGCTTGGATGGGGGTGGAGGAACCCCACCTGAATTTCCTTCTGAAATGAACTCAAGGTCTAGGGTACAAGATTCATGCTCAGCAGGCACCAAGACCAGAGCTGTAGATGTGAGGGCTGAGGTCTCCACCTTGTCACTGGGGTCATTGCAGACCTCGGCACCATGCTAACCCCGCGTGCACACTGGAGGTAGGTGTAGAATATTTACTGTAGGGAAGGGCAGCAGCTCTCTACCCACACGAGGAGGAACATGGGCTTTGTCAGTCCCTACCCCGAGGCTCTCAGCTCCACCCTAGCAAGTGGAGACCACCCCGGGAAAGGGCATGAGCACCCCCCTTGGAAGACTAAAGGACTCAGGGCACCTTTATAATTACCATATCATTAATTTCTTTCACCATGTTGAAACACACAGCAAGTTGAACACTCACTTAAAAATAAACCTCAAACTCTGTATATACAGTACAGTAGGGGGTGCAAACAGGAAGGGACATCAGTCCTGTTGTGGAGTCCACTTTCCAACTGCTGAGCAGAGCTCACCAACACTGTGGGCTGATTGAGTGGAGCTGGCAAGATGGCATTCAGCTAATACTGGACTTGGCTCCCCTTTGATACCAGTTGGGGAAGGGGGGGGTGGGGACATCTGCCCAGGGATCCTTGTATCGGGAGCAAGAAAAGAGGCGAGCCATCAAAGAGGCCCGATATGGCAGGAGGGCTCATTTCACTAGCCAGCAGGCCTCTTGCTCGCCCGCCACTCCTGGTGGGCATTTGAAGGTGACCCAAAGGATCCTTCCCAGTCCAAGCTGGCTTTGCAGAAGAAGGGGTAGGTGTGGCAGGAGTCCCAGAGACAGAGACCTTCTTTCAGAGGAACCAGAACCTAAACCCAAACCCAAACCCAAGTCAGCTGAGCAGGGAGTGGAGAGGTCAGTGAGATGACTGGATGGAAGTGCCATCCTGTCCCTCAGAGCACACAGCAGCTACTGGTGGAGGGCGAAGTTCTCAGTGAACACCAGTGTGAAGGAGCAGTGACCCTGGCTGCTTCCACGGTCAAGCCCAGGTCTCCACTTCTGATGCTGCTCTGCTACCTCTTGATGGGACCAGGCCAGGTCAGTGGTGTAGCCCTTGTAGCGGAAGATGGGGGTGGGGCCTATCTGTACACGAGATGGGAGAACTGAGTGGATTTGTAGTTCAGCTGGTTGTTGGGCATGAACTTGTGCAGCTCGCTCTTTCTGCAGCAGGGGTCGTAGTGGTAAGCGCCAAGGCAGGCGTCGCAGGAGACTTTTGAACACTGGGTGCAGGTGTTAGTAGCACCCACACGGTTACAAAAGCCACAGCGGGAGGTGCCTGTGGTAGACGGCTTGGGCTTTAAGTGGACAGGTGGCAGCCGGTCAAGGCCCTGCGTCTGGCCCATATACTTCTCCCGCATAGGTGTCCCATGGATCAGGCTGTCGTGAGCAGAGGCCTTGCTAAGAAAGGCGCTGGGCTTGGAGCCTGAAGGACAGCCGAGTAGACTGTCACAGCGCTGGCAGAGGGAAGAGCTGCAAGACAGGCCACAGTTTTGGCACTTGGAGAGAGCAGACTCTTTGGTGGGGGGTGAACGCTTGTGGTAGATGGAGTGGGCATCGTTTTTGACTAGCCACACATCCGGCCGCAGAGCATCCTGTCTCCGGTAGGAGGCCCTGGGCTCCGAGTCTGTATACAAGTCCACGTCCTCCTGAGTGGAAAAGTACGTACTGCGCAGAAGGCCAAGGCCAGTGATGGGGGAGATGGGTGGAAGGTCATCAGGGCTACCATGGGGGGAGCTGGACATGGTCAGCAAGGATGGGGATGGGCGGATGATCTCGTCCTTCAGGTCATCCGCTACATCCATGGCCAAGGGCTCCTTTCGCAGACTCAGGGAGGCCTTGGAGGGGACCTTCCTGCTCTCCCAGTAACTGTCGTAGGCATCCACTGACCTGGAGGGTTTGGTCACTCGGGGCTTGTAGTAGTCCTTGGCTGCCCGCTCACTGGCTGACTTCTGGAGTGCCACGCGAGCTATGGAAGTGGTCAGGTGCTCCTTACTCTCAGCCCGTCGCCGCAGAGCATCTGAGCACCCATGCACGTCCTCTGTGCTGCTCTTGCGTTCAGTCACCACATCCAGCTCCGAGTAGCCCTTGTCCTTCACCTGCGAGTGGATCCCCAGCATCTGCTCACATTCCACCTTGGCCAGGAAGAGCTCAAAGGAGACCATCTTCACCTGGAGGGACTCCACAAGCTCCTTGAGTTTGTACGCAGTTCCCAACTCAGGCTCGTAGCCCATGTACCTCAGAATGGCTCGGATGTCCTTCTCCAGCAATGTGGACTTGACATAGTAAACAAAAGGGCCTGTGTAGGTCTAAGGAGAAAGTGGGCAAAAAAAAAACAAAACACAAAAACAAACAAAAAAAAAAAAAAAAAAAAAAAAGAAGCATGCTACAGAGAAGCCTGTTCAAACCAAGTGCAGAGCGGGACCAGCAGGGAGAGGGATGGGGAGTCTCTGCCCATAGACCAGAAACAAGAGCATGCTAAATGCCCACCAAGCAAGGGACACATGTGGCCCCTATGAGGCCAACGAGGCCATCAGCTTTCTGTGTAGGCATGAAGGCTCTGTTCCATGAGGGAGCACAGGGGATAGCATTATAGGGGTGTGACACTAAGCCCGGAGAATGCCCCTTTCAGGCCTTTGCCAAAGTTTTAAGAACACACTAGGGCTGGGGATACAGCTTGGGATACAGCATGCACCATAGGTTTAATTCCCACTACAACAGACAAACAAATACACGCAACATGCCACAGTTCCAGCCTGGCTCGGGCAGCCTCTACTCGCTCCCTGCTCCCTGCTATGTAAAGTGCAGATTCTTCTTCCAACCCTCCACCCCCAACTGGGGCTTTGGTCCACACCAGCTCCCAGATGCTTGGAGCCCATGGGATGAGAACAGGGCCCATACACTCAGGAGGGAGCAGCAGGCAGAGTTGGCCACCCCACCTCACCTTGATGCTGCGGAATTCCTTCTTCCAGGGGAACAGGAAGAGGTTGATGGCCACGGTCTCTAGCATGCTGAAGGCGCAGTGCAGAGCGTTCAGGCTGGAGCTGTTCAGTGAGCGGAGAGAGCTCTCCACCACTTCATAAAACTGGATCAGCCGAAATCGATGCAAGGGGTCCGCTTTGTGCAGGCTGAGCAGGGTGGCAGCTCCCACTCGCAGGTACTCATCACTGCCAGGCTGCTGCTTGCCGGGGGTCGTGTCCACTTTGCCCTCATGGAACTGCACGTACTTCCGAAATAAATCATCCTTGTACTTCGTATCCATTGAACTGGGCTTCCCCAATCAAACCCAAAGGGCTACCTCATCTCCCCCATGGCTCTGGGACCGGAGACTGGCACATCACATGAAGAACTGGCATGGTGCCCATGAACCAGCACATGCTCTGAAAAGGGAGGAACAAGAAGCCATCACCCATCTGACTAGTCCCTACCCCAGCTTTGGAATGCTGAGGACAGCAAAGCCCAGAGCTGGCCCAGCTATGCGGCTCTTTAGTCCAGATGGTCCCCGTATGCTCTTCCACCTGGCACAGATATGGAACCCATACGTGGTACAAGGTGGTAAAAACCTACCAGGCCCTACAGCGCAGCAGCTCACAGGAGTGACTAATGCCCTGGAGGCAGGGTCAGGAAGCTGGGACACGCTTGGCCTTCGTGTCACAAAGGAGGAGTTTGGGAAAGCCCCGAGGCAGAGTTGAACCTGAAGCAGTGCCAGGCCGGGGTGTGACTCTGGAGGTTGCAGGAGGGAGGTGCTGAGCTGGCTCTGCAGAGCATGTCCTAGGCAAACTCCCTTACTCCTGAGCAAGTAGGGTCAGGAGCTACTGTGGCCCCTGAAGACAGGCAGCTATTGAGAAAACTACACAGGGTCACAAAGCTCCCAAGGTGAAGCCAAGGTCAGAGCCCAGGCAGGCTCCAGAGTCCAGGCCCAGCCCACCACACCCTGCTTTCCTGGAGCAGGAAGGAGCTTGGCACCCACAGAAAGGAGGCTGCTAAAGGCCATGCAGCAAAAAGGGATTGGGGGGGGGGCAGTACTCACAGGACACCAACGACTGTCCTGATGGTGGGGGCTGGGGCTGCAGTGTGAGAGACCCTGGGCCCCACTCCCAGCAGCACACACAGGGTTTCTGTGAATGGCCACATGAAGCCACTGAAGAGTTTAATTCAGGGTCTGAAGCGGGACTACAGAGACCAGGCGTCTACTGTCCCTTCACCTCAGAGGGCACCACAGCCTTCTGGGAGAAGAAAAGGTGCTGAGCTGGGGGCCGGTATGCACAGCAGCCCAGCAGCTCACAGGCAGCCTCAGGTAAACAGCAGCACTCACACGACCACACACTGCCGGCAAACATGGCTCAAAAGGGTACACAGGTACCAGTGAGGCAGTAAGGCTGGGGCTCCAAAGCCTGAGTTCAGAGCCCTGGTCCAAGACACTTGAGACAATCCCTCAACCCCTTGGCTCCTTTTCCTCATGAACCCTGATCAGCACACACAGCTCCACACAACATGGCCAAGTAAGGACTTGTGTGAGATGGTGACAGGACCTTCCGTGCCCTGGCAAGGTGCCCACTCTCAAGACAACAGGATCTCAAGAAGGCTCCAGTAGAGGGGGTGTAGACCACGCCTGACCCTTTCCTGGCCACAACCTCGGAGCATGGGTGGTGACCATCCTACTCTAAGCTAACCTCTGCAGCTGCCCAGGTGTGTAAGAGCTCACCCGTATCATTGAGCCTGTGGGAGGAAAAGGGGGGGGGGGGCTGGCCTGTGGGATCCTCTACCAGATCTGTGCTCTGGCAACAATCACAAGGTCCACAGAACTACCCAGGCCTCAGTAAGCCACAGGTCAGGATCTCTGGTTTGGGGGGATGCCTGGTAGCATTAACAGTGGAGTAAGAGGTGGAACACACAGCAAAACTGGGGGTACACACTGGATGTAGGAGCACATTCTGGAGGTAAGACATGACAGTCTTGTACAGTGTGAGATTGGAACAAACAACAAATACTTGAGGACCCGAAAAGACCTTGAGGGCACCCAGCACTTTAGAAACAAATGGACTAAGAGCTCACAAAAGGCAAACACAGGACCCCAAAGATAAGTGCTAACTCCAGACCAAGGCCAAAGGCCCTCCGTGGTCACACTTGTCCGCACAGCAGTCTAACCTCCCTCTAAGCATCAGCCAGACCAGCCCTTGCTCCCTGGCTGTATCAGGCTGACTGTACAGCAGGGCTTGGCACACGCATTGGGTTTGTTGATCTTTCTCTGACTCTTTGGTGACTGGCTCACCACAGCATGCAGGCCTCAGCTCCAACACAGCTGTCACTGCCGTGTCACACTGAGAAAATCCCACCTTCCCAGTCCCTCACTGCCATGTTACCCTGGTATAGCCATAATGTGAAATTATTGGCTTTATTCTTTTTCTAGCTTCCTCTCAGTTTCTCCGCCGTAACCTGTAATTCCCATGAAGTCAGAGGTCACCACAGTACTTAGCATTGATGCAGTTTGAAGTGGGCATCAATACTACAGAGCAATGCGTGATGTAAGGAGTTCATGCACACACACAGCGACCCTTCAGTTTCTCAGCAAGTCACAAGAGGATGAGTTGCAAATATGGCATGTTATGCAACCTGAAGCTCAGGGTGAGCCTGTGCCCCGGACAACCCTGAAGTCCATATCCCACAAGTGTTTTACAAAGCACCTACATTCTGCCTGGCCTGGTCATGGGTGGGGGATAGGAATTGTAGAGGCCATCGGTGAAGAAGATAGCGTAAGACCAGTTCTACCTAGAACAGCTCAGCAGCCACATCCTCTCAATACAAACTCATTGCCAGCCAACGAGGATATCTGCAGCTGTTCCTGATAATAAGCACGGGTTTACCTATGAGAAGCTCCCTCCTGCTACTGAAGCAGGAACTGGTTTTTGTTAAGTTTGAAAACCAACAGGAATATCACATGGATGGGGGGACTCAGTGGTGGAGCACCCGCCTTGCATGCCTGAGACCCTGGATCCCATCGGAAGCACTAGACATGGTCTCATGTAGCTCAAGCTGACCGCAAATTTGCTATACAGCTGAGGAAGACCTTGAACTTCTGATCCTCCTGCCGCTGCTTTCCAGATGCTGAAGTAAAGTAAGAAGGGCTGGGGGCTAGAGACATGGTTAGGTACTCTGGCAGCTCTTGCAGAGGACCCAGGTTTGATTCCCAGCACCCACATGGCAACACACAGAACTGCCTGTCACTCCAGTCCTAGGGGATCTGATGCCCTCTTCTGGCCTCTGCAGGAACTGCATGCACATGGTGCACAGACCTACATACAGGCAAACACCAATACACATTAAATAAGACAGGCATGGCCCAGCACTCAGGAAGCAGAGGCTGGTGGGTCTCTGTGAGTTCAAGGCCAGCCTGATAATGAGTTCCAGAACAGCCAGGGCTACATAGAAACAGTCTTTTTGAGGACAGCAGTGGAGTGGCTACCATGCATCTTCCTGTACACTGCTTTTTTTCTCTCCATGAAGTCAGCCTTGAGCTTCAAGTACGTGATATTTTCAAAGTGAGCTATCCCCCTGCCTCACTCAGCTCAGAGGTGTTGTTTGGCAATGGCTCCTCACTCCACGACAAACAATGAAAAGAGAGCCACAGCTTCACTGGGTGCTCATAGCCCTAAAATAAGGGTGAGAGACACATATACGAAGAATCCTGAAGCTAAGAACAGTAGCAGCACATACCTAGAAATCCGTCCCTAGGGAGGCTGAGGCAGGAGGACTGCCATGCACTTAAGCCAAGTCTGGACTACTCTCAAGAATGTCAAACAGGCTTAGTAGGGGAGGGAAAAGGCAAAAGAAAATTAATGCCTGCAATCCCAGCACTCAGAAGGTTAGACCAGGAAGATCTCTAAGAGTTCAAAGCCAGCCTAGGGTACAGAATAAGACCCTGTACCTGTATAAAAAAAAAAAAAATGAAAGAGGGGCCTGGCGGTGGTGGCACACATCTTTCATCCCAGCACTCAGGAGGCAGAGGCAGGCAGATCTCTGTGAGTTTGAGACCAACCTGGTCTACAAAGTGAATTCCAAAAAAGGCTCCAAAGCTACACTGGGAAATCTTGTCTCAAAAAAAAAAAAAAAGGGTTAGGGAGATGGTTCAGCAGTACTTCCCACACAAGCATGAAGAACTGAGTTTCAGCACTCAGCAGGGCACTGTGCACACTGTGGCACCAGCACTGGGGAGCAAAGACAGGAGGATCCTGAGAGCCTGATGAAGAGCCAACCTAGAAAGAACAGGGGAGCTCCAGACTCAGTAAGAAACCCTGACTCAAAAAGTAAAAGAAGGGCTGGAGAGATGGCTCAGAGGTTAAGAGTACTGACTGCTCTTCCAGAGGTCCTGAGTTCAATTCCCAGCAACCACATGGTGGCTCACAACCATCTGAAATGAGATCTGGTGCCCTCTTCTGGCCTGCAGTCATACATGCTGTATACATAATAAATAAATAAATCTTTAAAAAAAAAAAGTAAAATTTAAAAATAAATAAAGTGAAAGAAAAAGCTGGACATTTGGCGCACTCCTTTAATGGGGGAAGGGGGACTGGAGAGATTGCTCAGTGGTTAAAGACACCTGCTCTTGCAGGAACCTGTGTTTGATTCCCAGCACCGATACGGTGGCTCACAACTGTCCATAACTCTAGTTCCAGGGGATCTGACACCCTCTTCTGACCTCTGTGGGCACCTGGAATGCCCAGAATGTGGACTGACACACATTCAAGCAAAATGCTCACACACATTTTAAAAAATTATTTTTTTTAGTGGGGGAGGGAGGCTGGAGAGATGGCTCAGTGGTTAAGAGAGCCCTGGCTGCTTTTACAGAGGACCTGGATTTAATATGGGGGCTTAGTAGTCTGTCACTCCTATCCCAGGGGGTCTGACACCCTCTTCGGGCCTCCAAGGCACACACATGCTCCATAGACATGCATGAAGGAAAAAAAAGAAACCAACCACATAAATAAAAATAAAGAATGAAAAAAAGTCTTAAAGTGCAGAGATAAAAAGGGATGTCATGCAACCTCTGGCTTCCTCTAAAGATACACGAACAATTGTGAAGACCCAAATACACCACACATAGTCAAACAATGAACAGAGACCTACTATGTTCCAAGTGATCAGACAAGCTCCCACTTCCATCACATCTCCCATTTCATCCTGACAGCAGCTGAGGAAACCAAGATGCACTCAACATCTCCAGCAGAGCCAAAAGGGCCAACAGGTCCTGAGGCCTGGCTCTTTTCCATGCAGCTCACTCATTTCTGGCTATAATCAGTATCAATCACAAAGGGGTCAGGATATGCAGATCCCTGTGCCGGCTGTTCAAAAATCAGTAAGATGAGTGGGACGGTGATAGCGCACACCTTTAATCCCAGCACTCGGGAGGCAGAGGCAGGTGGATCTCTGTGAGTTCGAGGCCAGCCTGGGCTACAGAGTGAGTTCCAGAAAAGGCACAAAGCTACAGAGAAACCTTGTCTCGAAAAACAAAAAACAAAAAAATCAGTAATATGCACAGGAAAACCCCAATATTAAAGAGGAAACTGAGCACAGACAGCCAACTCACTTGTCCTAAGTCACTGCGCCAAGAAGACTCTGAAATCTTACCAAATCTTCTGGAGTGGGCTCCTTGAAAGGCTCAATCAGTCAAATGTCCTGCGGCCAGGAATCTGAGTCTGATAGTAGCAAAACTGCCATCTTCCCACACCAAATGGGCTGGGAGATCCACCAGCCTCTTTATGATGTAAGCTTAAGGGCCCAGGAGAGAGGCTGGCCAGAGACCAGCCAGTAGTAAGGCAGTTACATCATCCCTGCTGAGTACATTTCCTGAGAATACAGGCTGCCTTTGTGGCTGGCCCTAACTGGTGTCTTTTTTGAGCATAGAGCCAGCAATTTATTCCCAGCACTCTGGAAAACACAACAACAACAACAACAACAACAAACACGTTCTCTGCAAACACAGCCTGGTTACAGGAGAGAGCAAGACAGCCCAGCGACAGAAGCTGTTAATTTCTCCAGGCAACCCAAAGACTGGAATGCCAAGCCATACCAGGCTGGCAGGCGGAAAATACAGCTCTGTGAATCTCCGGAACACAGAAGCAGAAGGATGGATGCCTAGTGCCATCGGCTCTGGGTGGCACCTCCTGCACCCACAATCTGGACCTCTTTGTAAAGCAAATCAGAGAAGGCGAAGCTAGTGCACAGGCAGGGGGCTTTACCAACAATTATTCTTTAAACATCCAACGGGGAAAGCCCAACGCGTTTAAAGTTCAGCTGAATGGTACCCAAATAACCTGGGAAGTGGAGCATCGGTTCCCATGCTTTACCTCTGCTGGCCCGCCCATTCAAGCAGAATGTGCCCCCGTGGCAGCACTAATGGCAGACGCTATTTGGGTCCCAGTTCTCCAATCTACATGTTTACACAACCCTGGTTCAGCTTCAGCCTCCAAATAGGATCAGAGATGCGACTACACCTCTCTTTACCCAACCTCTATGCACTCACTGTAAGCAAGAGGTTCCCAGACCCATCGGCGGCATCTCCTGCTGACTGTTCACTACAGGAACTCCGCACCTCTACTAGCCTCCAGAAACATTGACACCGGGGCCTTCCAAAGCTCTGAAAACAACTTGGGCTATTCTGGAACATGGTTGCCCTCCCCACAGCGGCTTCTCTTGGGAGTTCTGAAGGGAGCTATGTCCCTTCCCTGCAGGGGACGTAAACCTGCGGCGGCTATCCCTGCTGGGTGAGCCACCAGCCTCTGATCGCCATAGGTGGGGAAAACGCCCGTCTCAAAGGCAGGCGCGTAGGGTCGATGGTGCTGGGAACTGGGGGCAGAACCCAGGGCATCGCACACTCTGGGCAAGCTCTCGCTAACGCCCCTCCGTCTACCAATGAAGTGCTAGGACCTGTCAATGGACACCTGCTGTATCCCGGCACCGTGCAACGCCTGCGTCTTCTCATTCCACGCCCACCGCAGCCCCGGAAGGCCGCCGTGTTCCTCCTCACAGACTCGGAGACCGAGGCTCCCGAGGCGGAGCGACTCAGGCAAGGTCACTCGGTGAGTCCAAAGCCAGGTCCGCCTCCCCTCCCGACTGCGGGCCACGGCGCGGTGCCTGCCCCCGAGGGGGGGCGGTGTGCAGCCTCACCCGGGAGCAGTGCTGCGGCCGGCCGCACGTAGCGGCTGCGGGGACGGAGCCGAGGGCCTGGCCAGCGACTGCGCCCGCAGGGACCTGCCCTCCCGCCTGCCCCGCACTCACCCGCCGCTGCCCGCTAGGGAAGCGAGCGCCGCCGGAGCACAGCCCCGCACAGCCCCGCCGCTCCCGCCGGCTCCCGGGGACCGAGACTAGTACGGGAGCTAGCCGCAGCCCGGAAGTACTCTGTTCGGAAATGACGTCAACAGAGGCGGGCCCTGCGAGAAACTGGATCGCGGCTGCGCGCTGAGCCTGAGGAGGAGCGGCGGAAGCCGGTGGCCAGCAGGTGAACACGAGGAACGGAGAGCAAAGAGGAGGAGGGGGGCGAAAGGAGGGAAAAATGGGGGTGGAGGGTAGCGCTTCTCCGCGGAACCCGACCTCACCCCTTAGGGACAGTGAAGGAGGCACAAGCGGAACCCGGAAGCAAATGAACTGGAAGTGACGCGCAGCGCTCCGCCCGCAAACGCTGGTTAGCCGAGTTGTCATGGAAACGGGTTCCAGCGCTGGGAGATTGGTTTTTCCACCTGACCGGCTTTCCCCTGGTCAGAACAGTGCTTGAGAGCCCCGGCTGACGTCGAACCCCGCGATCCTGTTTCAAAGACGAAACCGCGGAGGGTAGAGAGCCAAAGCATGGGCGGAGGTCAGGCAAGACTGGAGAGAGGACCATGGGTGTTACTGCTGGCGACCGAGGTTGGGGATGCGGATCCGGGGATG
The DNA here is from genome assembly GCF_903995425.1 of Onychomys torridus. Taxonomy (NCBI): domain Eukaryota; kingdom Metazoa; phylum Chordata; class Mammalia; order Rodentia; family Cricetidae; genus Onychomys; species Onychomys torridus. The sequence goes on from NC_050446.1 coordinate 125,861,393, forward strand.
GGGGAGTGGGGGCTCAGGAGAGGGCTCAGCGTTTAGAAGCACTTATTGCTTTCAGAAGACCCGGGTTTGATCCCCAGAACCCACATGGAGGCTCACAACCATCCATAACACTAGTTCCAGGGCATCTGATGCCCTCTTTGACCTCCACGGGTACCAGTCACGCACGTGGTGCACATACATAGATGCAGGCAACACATACGTAAAATAAAAATAAATCACTACATAGCGAAACGCTGTCTCAAGTGATAACAATAATGGGAATCCATTATTCCCATTTAACCCATAGTTTGGACCTAACGGCGCAGTTCTATAATCCCAACTATTCCAAAGGCTGAGTCGGGAGGATTGTGAGTTTAAAGCTAACATGAATAACTTAGCAAGCTCATGTCTAAAAAAAGAAAATAATAAAAGGCTGGGGCTGTAGCTCAGTCCTGAACTCTTGCCTAGCCTGTGTGTACTCCCTGGGTTCAGTTCCCAACAATGAAAAAGGAGAGTGAGGAGACTCCCAGTGTTGACTTAACCTCTCTGAGCCTCATAATACCTTTTAAAAGTTTAAAAGCAATAATAACAATAATAGCAATAGCAGACTGCCTGGTGAGATGTAGTCAGAACGACCTACATAGAAATTGCTCAGAACACATCGAGCACAAACTAAGGCCCTAAAGGAGTTGTTTGAGACAGGCTAGTCTGAGCTCAGTATGTATTCTGGCCTGGACCACACTTCTAGCCCAAGCTACTCTCAAACTTGTGGAGCTCAGCCTGCCTCTGTCTCCTAAATGAAGCTGGCTGCTTCCCTCAGTTATGTAACCATGGAAACCATAGGGCAGAGCAATCCTCCCATGTCCTTCGGGATCTGCACAGTACACTGGCTTATGTCCCGACAGCTGGCCACTTGACTTCTCAGAGGGTTCTCCAAACTCCTATTTGCCACGTTGACTGGGAGCTCCCTGGGAGATGAACTTCAGGGGGCTGTGCTGGAGAGATGGCTCAACCTTTAAGGGATGGCTGCTCAAGGACCTGAGTTCAGTTCCCCAGAACCACATGTCAGTCTCAGGGAATTAGACACCCTCCTCTGGCCTCTGAGAGGGCACTGCATACATGTTGTGCAGTTATACGTTCAGGCCAAAAAAAAAAAAAGATTATACACACGAAATATTTTTTTTAACTTGAGAGATGGACTTTGGTTTGCTGCAGAATCCTTAGAGTTTGCCAAGTGCCAGACACATATATAAAGCATGGATCATCATTTTCAATTGGCTGGAATTTTTTTTTTTTTTTTTTTTTTTTTTTTTGAGGCAGTCTCAATGTGTAGCCTGACTGTCCTGGAACTCAGTATGTAAACCAGGCTGGCCTCGAACTCACAGAGATCCACCTCCTCTGCCTCCTGAGTGCTGGGATTAAAGATGTGCACCACTGTACCTTGCTTTTTCATCCCTCTGGCTGTCCACACCCTGCTGCCTGGTTGTGGATGCCCTTCCCAGCACCTCTTACTTTCCCTGTGTTGCTTGCTAGTTAGTGTCCAGCCCCAACTCAGTCTCTCTCTTTCTTTCTTTCTGGAATCTTCTATTTCTCCAGCTAAAAGATCCAGAGCCTTTCTCTTCTGGCTCCTCACAGCACTCTTTTGTAATTGTATCTCAGCTCTCGGCACTGCAGGCCACATATGTATTCAGCCTGGCATCTGCACCAGGACCCACATTCCTTTCCATCTGTAGTCCCGAGGAGCTCTGTGCATGTCTGATCAGAGCCATCCAGCTGTTGTCCTTTGATTTCAGGAGTCACTCTTAGAGCCAAGGTGATACCAGCAAAATAAAGCCAGTAGGGTTTGCCCGACAGCTTGATCTAATTCCACAATAAGTTCAGGTTAAGATAGTGCGCTGCTTTTCCCGATGATCCAAGTTTGGTCTGTAGCTCCCACATCAGGCTCCTCACAACCTTCTCCAACTCCAAGGGATCCAACACTTTGTTCCGGCTTTACCTCTGAGAGCACCTGCACACACATACACATGATTAAAAATAAAAATAAATCTTTCCAAGCCAGGAGTGGTGATACATGCCTGGAACCTCAGAACTCAGGAGGTTGAGACAAGAGAATCAGAAGTTCAAGGCTGTCCTTCCTAATAGTGAGTTGAGGCCAGCCTGAGCTACATGAGATCCTGTCTTAATTCCCCAAACAAGGAAAGAAAATAAAAGCCCTCTCAGCAAGTGTGACAAGCTTGCATTTTCACATGAGGCTTCAAGAAAGTCCCTTCCTCCTCTGTGGTTCTGTGACAGCCAAGAGGGGAGCCCTGATGATGGAAACATGTGACATTTCCTGTCAGAAAAGACCCAAGGTCTCAAGACAGGCACATCTCTCATCCTTTACACAAATGAAGACTTGTGGCTTCTTGCTTGGTATCCAGACTTCATTACATAATGATTAGCAGGTTACATAATGATCACATGACAACCATCAGGCACCCTCACTTTTGAGGAGCCAACACTCTACCTACCTCTTTCTATTTTTTATGATTTTTTTTCTGTAAATCACAAAAGTAGCAGGATTCCAACAATACAGAAGCACACAGAACAAAAACCAAAAGAGGAACTACCCTGTGACCCAGCAGTGGGCTTTCTTGGCCTCTGGGAGAGGAACAGGAGTGCAGGAAGCTGTGTGGTTACAGTGGCAGACAGAGGGGTCGATTCTAAACAGCAGCAGGTGAGTGCTGTATCTGCCTAACCAACCTGTCCCTTCAGAGGATGATGGAACTCTACACGATGCCTCAAAACATACCTCAAAAAGTGTGCAAGGAAACACACACTGCATGACACAATCAAACAAAACAAGCACTGGCCAGATCACGGAGTTTAGGTTCATGTAAATATCCAAAGCCAACCAGAGACAGGAATATAGACCAGATGCCTGTTTTCAGTCGTTCCAGTCTCAGCACTGAGGCTGAAGCAGGAGAATGCCTGTGAGTTCAATACCAACCTGAGACCTGAGCAGTGAACAGTGGTCTGGTTGAAGGCAGAGGAGGCACTCAACACTTAAGAACCCTTGCTGTCTTTCCAGAGAACCAAGGCTCAATTCTCAGCACCTGCATCACAAAGCCCACAATCACCTGTAACTTCAGCTGCAGCGGATCTGACGCTGAGCTGAGCTTAAGTAAATCTTGGCAGCATGTGGTGGCACACACCTTTAATCCCAGCACTTGGGAAGCAGAGGCAGATCTCTGTGAGTTTGAGGCCAGCCTTGTCTACAGAGTGAGTTCCAGGACAGCCAGGGATACACAGAGAAACCCTGTCTCAAAAAAAAAAAAAAAAAAAAAAAAATTGTTTTAAATGATTTTATGTGCGTGGGTATTTTGCCTGCATGTTTATCTGTGCACCACATGCATGACTGGTGCCCATGGAGGCCAGAGAGGTCAAGGCATTCAGATCCTCTAGATCTGAACGTGGGTGCTGGAATCAAACCTGAGCTTTTGGAATAGCAACTAGCACAGTTTGCGTTGTAAAGTGCTTGCCTCACAGCATGAGGCCTCAGGCTCCACCTCCAGTACTCGGGCAGTAATTCCAGAGTTTCGGTGGCTTTTGAGCTTTTGCACAGGTCTGGCCTTCCTTTCGGCTGGAGGGAAGAAAGCAGTCAGGCAAGAAAGAACCAGGAGATGAAAACTGGGCTGCTGGCAAGCACAGGACGGGGTACTGAGGTACCAGAGCCTGGCACACACTGAGCCAGCACAGCAGGAATGGTATCTTCTAAAGTGCCTGCTCACAGTGTCTGATGAGCACAGGAGAGCCTGAAGCCTCTGCCTCAGGCTCCGCAACTGTCAGCTCCACATGCTAACAGCACCCACTGGATGCAGCTGACACAAGGCAGTCCATACACGCACTTGACTACAGTAGCTGCCATTATTGGGGTTGCTTGGTAACAGCCCTTGCTCACCTGAAACCTGCTGTGTAGCCCAGGCAGGCCTAGAACTCTGCCTCCACTTCCTAGGTGGGGGATTACAGGTGTGTGCAACCACCTTCCAGCTTAACGATTGATTTTTGTTTGTTTTTATATTTAGTTATTGTGGTTGGGGGGGGGGTCGCTGCATACCACAGCACATGTGTATGGAGGAGGTCAGAGGACAACATGATGGAGTCAGTTCTCACCTGCTACCATGGCCCTGGGATCCAACTGAGGTCATCAAGCACCTAGCCCACCTTGCCAACCCTCCATCTGTTTTTATTCCCACCCCTGCAGGAGAACTGAGAGCCACTGCACTACTGACTGCTGCTCACATCCTTCTTTTTCCTTCAGAGCTTAGCACTGTCACCAAGGCTGAGTACGCACTAGGGATCAGCATGCTGTCCCTGAACGCAAGGTGGTTCTGCTGCCTCTGCCTGGTACATGACAGGTGTGGGGCCTGAAATCTGACTGTTCCTTTTGATTGAATGAGATATCCCTGACATCTTTCAAGGACCTTCCCTCTGGATGATAAGCCCTTTATAAAGATGGGTTTTTTTTTTAATTTTAATTAAATTTATTCCTTTTGTTTTCTGTGTGTTTTTCCTGCATGTATGTAGGTGCACCATGTGCATGCTTGGTGCCCCTGGAAGTCAGAAGAGAGCATTGGATCCCTTGGAATTTTGGAGTTTTAAACAGTTTTAAGCCAACATGTGGGTGCTAGGAATTGAACCTGGATCCTTTGCAAGACTAATATGTTCTCTTGTGAGTCATCTCTCTAGCCCCTAAATTTTTTTAGGATTTATTTTAATTTTATATATATACAGGTTTTGCCTGCATGTGTTGTATGTGCCACATTTGTGCCTGGTGTCCACAGAGGACAGAAGAGGGGTCAGGTTCCTTGGGGCTGGAGTTACAGTTGGTTGTGTGCTGCCTGATGTGGGTGCTGGGAACCCAACTCAGGTCCTCTGGAAAAGCAGTCAATACTGAGCTCCCTGCCCACATTATTGAGCCTTTTTTTAACTGCATGTTTGTAGGCTGTCTCATAATTCTGAGTATATGTTTCATGTCAGACAACGTGTGGAATCATCTCTCCAAACCTAGGATTCCTAACCTGTATCCATAGTCCCTTCCTCAAGGTTATCTTGACTTGGTTTTATTTGTCTTAATTTTTAGAGACAGGATGTCATGTATCCCAGGCTGGCCTAGAGCTTGCTGTGCAGACAAGGATGACCTTGAACTCCTGACTCTCCTGCCTTTCTCTCCCAACAACTGGAATTAGAGGAGTGCCCACCTTGCCTGGTTTATGTCATGCTGGGTCATGTATTCCTGAAAGCACTTCATGAAGTGAGCCACTTTCCCAGCCCTCAGGAGGTTATCTTGGTCACTGGATGCGATGCCAGGAGGAAAGGCCTTCACCTCAGCCTGCCAGGGAATGAGTCTGCAACAGGTGTGTTACCCTGTGAGGCTTACTGTCCTCTCCAACCTGGATTTGCTGGAGGCTGAGGAGGCCATCTCAGCCTGCACTAAGCACTCATTGACTTGGTGGAGGCTATTGCCCAAAGCAGGCACATGTGTTCTCTGGCTCCTTCACAACACTTTCTTCCCCTTTTCTCCCTAAATATAAACCTAACTGCTGATGCTTCAAAGTCCTCATGCCACCCACAAGTCCAAAGGTAACTACTGGCTAAGTAAGAGCTATCATTACTGGAGACCCACCCTTCCAAAACCACCTCCAAGGAGATACAGCTCACAGGGTTGGATCTTGAGCTCATCTAGGTGCTGCTTAATTGCTCTGAAAATAGTCCCTGGAGGTCAAAGCTTCTACTTTGTACTGTACAGCCCTTAAAGCACCAGGCTTCAAAGAGCTGTTTGCAGAACTCAATCATCTTTGCCCTTTGGAGCCTACAAAGAAAAGCCACACTCAATGTCCTTTACATATCAGTATCATCCCTTGGCAGAAAGAAAGGGGAAGTAGGGGGCTGGAGAGATGATTCAGCAGTCAGGAGCATTTGTTGCTGAGGTCCAGAGTTCAGATCCCTGCACCCACATGGGGTGCCTCAAAACAGGCAGTAACTCCAGCTCCAAGTGATACAACATCCTCTTTTGGTCTGTGGAGGCAACTGCACTCACAGACGCATAAATACACATATATGAATAAAAAAAATCTTTTTGGTTTTTCGAGACAGGGTTTTTCTGTGTAGTTTTGGAGCCTGTCCTAGAACTTGCTCTGTAGACCAGGCTGGCCTCGAACTCACAGAGATCCACTTGGTTCTGCCTCCGAGTGCTAGGATTAAAGGCATGTTCCACTGCCGCCCAGCAAAAAATAAATCTTTAAAAAGAAAGGGAAAAAAGGGAAGGAAATCAGGCGGGCACAATACAAGTACAGTAGGCCCTAGGGCCCAAAGGCCTGACTTCAGGTCTCGACTCGGCCACTTTTCAACTGTGTGATTTTGAACAAGCTATGTAGTCACTCTGGGCCTCCATTTCCCTGTCCATAAAGTGGGATTAACTGTATCCCCAAGAATGCCTCCAAAACCAGAGCTCAGTATGTGATGTCAAGTAGAGAGTAAGCATTCTTCATAAGCCAGGTATCTTTTTTTCCAAAGCTGGGACTCACACCCAGGGCCTCATGCATGCTGAACTACAGCCCATCACACCCAGGGCCTCAAGCATGCTGAACTACAGCCTGTCATACCCAGGGCCTCATGCTTGCTGAACTACAGCCCATCAAACCCAGGGCCTCATGCTTGCTGAACTACAGCCTGTCACACCCAGGGCCTCATGCATGCTTAACTCACGCTGAAGTGCAACTTTCCAGAAGCACTTTTTTCGTTTGTTGATTTGGTTTTTGAGATGGGTATCTCTAAGCAATCCAGGCTGCCTAAATCCTAAAGCTCCTCCTGCCTCAGCCTCCCAGAAAATTCTGAGATTGAAGGTGAGTACCATCATATATCCTAGGCTGGCTTCAAATTCACTATAAAGTCCAGGATGGCCTTGAACTTCTGGTCCTCCTGCCTCCACCTCTCAAGTGCTGGGGTTCTGAGTGTGCACCGCCACACCTGGCATACACAGTGCTGGGGATGGAATGCAGGGCCCACTGGACATGCTCGGTAAGAACTATAGCTACTAGGCCACACCCTATCCCTAGACAGTACTTTCTGGGTAGTCAACCCTTTGTTGACACTGGAAATCAGTCTCTGCCAGTACCTAACACCTGCCCGAACTCTTGCACCTAGAAGTTCCTGGCTGGTCCTTCACAGTCCAGTGTCTTCCTGCTATACCTCCTTGTAGTCCAAGCCACTGTCCTGCATTATGAGTATGTGAGATTCACATGCACCCCCTTAGAGGAAATCCTACCACCGTGTTTTCAGCCAGGAAAAAAAATCTTGAGATATCTGATAAAAATCATCTAGCTGCACCTGGTGGTGCAGTCTGTAACTCCCAACTACTCGGTAGGCAGAGGCAGGAGGTTGGAAAGTTCAAAGCTCACCTGGGCAAGTTGTTGAGTTGGCTATGGTCAACTGTAATAACAATACACACTCAGGGTGCAGTTCCTGTGGGCACGGAGTGCCTGGGTCACCTCCTGGTGAGAACCTACCCCCCCACCAGGTCGCCAGCAACATACCTGGGCGGTGGGCAGTGGCTTTCAAGGGCTTGTGGTTGTAGGCTCCGCCCATCTCCCCGCCTCCGTGCCTCGCGCGTGCGCAGACGCCGGCGGCCCCGCCCCCTCTTAGCAGCTCTTTCTCTCGCAGCGCGACGCTCCTCAGCGGCAAGATGGCGGCGGCGCAGCGGGACAGCCGCGACGGAGCCGCGCAGGTGACGGGGCCCGCGTCAGACACTGACCCCCTCAGCCGCTTCACGTGTCCCGTGTGCCTGGAAGTGTTCGAGAAGCCGGTGCAGGTGCCCTGCGGGCACGTGTAAGTGGCGGGCGCCTGGCGGGAGGGGGCGGCCGGGGCGTCTGACGCGGGAGCTCGGCGGCCGGCCGGTCCCCTCGAGCCTGGGCGTCGCGCCCCACCCGCCGCGGGCTGTGCGTCCGAGGTGTGCGCGCGACCGGTCCGGCGGGTCGCCGGGCGGCGGGCGTTGACAGCGGGCGGGCGCCGGGCTAGCTCCGGACAAAAGGGCCGTGTCGGGAGGCTGGGCCTTCACCGCCGGCCGGGTGCGGGGCGCTCGCGAAGGCGCGCTCCATTCGGTGGCCCGAAGCCCGATGTCACCGTCCAGGCTGTCGCAGCCGGTTCAAGAGCTGAGCGCGGGCGGCCCTGGGCTCCCCTAGGTGCTGGGACCGACCGTTTAGTGGGATTTGAGTTCCACCCTCGCACATTCAAACACCCCTAAGCCGGAGACCCACCGGCATTCCCACTGCCGTCCGGTGCCGGCCAGCCTTTCTCCGGGTGAATGCCAGACTGCCCCCAGGTGTGTTACCAGGCCTGGTTTAATCCAGAAACGCTGCCTGCGCAGGGCAAGACAGGGCCTTCCCGGCAGCAAAAGCTGCTTGTTGCTTCCAGGGACGCTGAGATCCAGCTCTAGTTTAGGGATGGGTTTACCCGGACCCATCACCTCCCCACCGCTGTTCAGGCGTCACATCCTGGCTTCGATGACACCCCTCTCTCTCTCTCCCTCCCTCCCTCCCTCCCTCTCTCTCTCTCCCTCTCTCCCCCCCCCCCCCCCCCGCAGTGGCTTTGCTTTTTTTCCTTACACAGAAGCATGTAGGGACCACAAGAACAGAGCGCCATGTCCTTTTGCCCCGTAATGTAAACCAATGTGCACCACTGTAGGCATCCCTAGACCCCTCGAAGTCAACTGGAGTGTCTGCATGCCTGCTGTGTGCTGGCTTGGGGGTAGAGTAAGAAGAAGATTTGGCCCTCGGGTCTACAGCCCAGGAAGTTGATAGTAAGTGGCCAGTGCATTGGCTCAGAAGGTGAAGGCACTTGTGACCAAACCTGATGACAGTTCACTCCTGGGGAGCCACATGGCAGAAAATTGACTCCCGAAAGCTGTCCTCGACGGCATACACATTTTCATGCACACACGCAAAACATTTTTTAAAACAAGTACTAATGAATGATCAAGCTATGGTGTAGGTCGCTATGCAATAGGAGAGCATTACAAGAGTGCTGTGGGAGTGTTAACTGCGAACAGACTTGAGCAGATTGAAAAGCAACCGAAGTTGAGGCTTCCTTGACCTTTTCCTAGGTCAAGGAACAGTACTGGCATAGCAAATATTACCAGCCCCGTACTCAGCAGCTTGATGCAGGCTGAAGTCAGACACACCTTGGTGGGGGCAGCTGAAGTCTCTTAGCCTTCTCTGAGTGCTTTCTGCTCTACCTAGTTGATTTTTTAATGTTTGCCTGTGGAGCTAAAGAGTCCCACAGCTGTGGTTGGGACATTGGATTTTTATGAAACCCTGCGTGGCTACACCCTCTCTGGTCGGGTGGAGTGCAGATAGCTAGATGCTAAAGAGGCAGGAAGGCTGAACTAGAAACCTCTCCATTACTAGGAAGTAGAAACTGAAAACTCAAGGCACAGGCCGCTGAGAAGCTGCTTCCTTGTCAGGGCATAACTTGGGCATGCCGAGGCTGGTGAGCATCTGATAGGACAGAAAATAAATTGCTTTTTTCTGCATGCTGGGTCGATTTGCTCTGTTGTCTTGAGTTACTCTTGGGATGGGATTTTGGAAAGGCCCTGCCTTGCCATTTCTTTATGTGATCTGCCATATCACTGTCCTGAGAGCCTTCTAGTCTGCACTTGACACATTCCTTGTGTTTGGTGTTATCTCTGTGGCACTCTCTTCGTCCAGGTCTTTGTGGCCTGTGGTTCAGAGGTGCTTCCTGTGCTCACCCTGCCCAGGTCTCTGTGGTGTTATCCTTACTCTCCATCACTGTGTGAAGTTACTATGTTTTCTTCAATTTAAAAATAGAGCATCGTGGTCCAGCTTCAGGAGGTAAGAGACAGGTGGATTTTGAGTTTGAGGCCTGCCTATTCTACAAAGTGAGTTGCAGGACAGCCAAGTTACACAAGAGAAATCCTGTCTAAAAACAAAAACTAATATATATAAATACACACACACACACACATAGATATCATCTTAAGGACAGAGAGACTTGTTGTGTGTCCACTCTGCCCTCAAGTAAATGACTGTCAGGACTCCCAGCCTGTACTAGATTTTTGCCTAACAAGTGATAAAGATTTCCTAAAGTAAAAAATGGGTCAACTCTGCTTTAAGTACATATCCTGGGCTCTTCATCAGATTTTGCTAATGTAAAATCTGTAAAAATCTGTCAGAGTGGGTGAATAGTGTGATCCCTTCATAGCCATTCTTCCGTGTGCTTCTCCTCAGGATCACCACCTGCCCTTCATCTTTGTCTTCCAATTGAGTGAGCCAGCAGGTGCTGCCTCTGCCTCTCAGTGTGTGCATCTGTGGCCTCCAGAGCTTCTGTAGTGCTTGCCATGAGTCACACTGTTGGGTTTGCCTGTCTCCCTCCTCCTCCTTCGTATTAAAAACTGCTGTTGCTGGGCAATGGCACACACCTTTAATCCCAGCACTCGGGAGGCAGAGCCAGGCGGATCTCTGTGAGTTCGAGGCCAGCCTGGTCTACAGAGCAAGATCCAGGACAGGCTCCAAAGCTACACAGAGAAACCCTTTCTCGAAAAACCAAACAAAAACAAAACAAAACAAACCCCACAACTATGCTGTTGTCTGCAGTGCACCAGAATCCATTTCCTGAAACTCAAATTTGATGATAGTGTCTTACTTTAAACCTTTGGCCTGCTTTTGAGAACAACTTTTGCTTTCAAAGTGCTGGGGTTAAAGGTGTGTGCTGTCACCTGTCAAACACTTTTTAGACTTTGATTTCTCTGAGTACATAGAGAATTTTAGCACGTGTGTACACACACACACACACACACACACCTTGTCTCTTCATTATTTAATTTGCAATGTTCCTTGACACTTTTGAATTTGAGGTTGGTATTTGTTTGTATTTTTGAGACAGGGGCCCTCTATGTAGCTCTGGCTGTCCTGGAACTTGCTATGTAAACCAGGTTGGCCTCGAACTCAAAAAGAGCCTCCTGCCTCTGCCTCCCAAGTGTTGAGACTGGAAAAAAAATTTTTTTCTTTTTCTTTTTTTTCCCCTATCATGCACAGACTGAAAAAATTAACTTGAGGTCATAGAGTATTCTTCCCTTGTCTGTCAATTGCAGTCTTTTAAGGCTGATCCAGAGGCTGGCTCTGAGGTCTGCTGAGTCCTGTTCTTGGGTTATACCAGCTCTACTGGGTTTGTATGTGCCCATGCTTTGCTTTCACCTCTGAGAGTAGCAGTTCCACTTTCTGTTTCACACGTGCTGGACACCCGAGTTATGTGTTTGCTATACATAGGTCATTCTCCAGCAGTCCTCCAGGTGGGTATAACATCTTCACACACAAGAAAATGGGGTCAGGAGACCCCACCAAGACTCCCTAATGAAAGGAACTAAGCTTTGAAGGCTCAAGCATAATGCCTTTCTTCACATAGCGTAGTGTGTGTGCGCCTGTGTTCTCCAGTGTCCCCAACCCCAGCTACAGTGGTGAATAAGAGTAGGAAATAGGCCATTCAAATCCATTATTCATTGGTGTCTTTTAAAGAGTTGATCCACTTTTGTTGTCTTGTCTCTTTGCATGACAGGTTCTCTGTATGTCTTGTTCTAGCTTTTGCTCTGCATGCCTGCAGGAATGTCTGAAGCCGAAGAAACCTGTCTGTGGGGTGTGTCGCAGCGCTCTGGCACCTGGCGTCCGAGCTGTGGAGCTCGAGCGACAGATCGAGAGCACAGAGACTTCTTGCCATGGCTGCCGTAAGAATGTATGTGGACATACATGGAGAGTCCTTGTCTTTCAGTGATGAGATGGTAAAGCGGTGTCTGGAGTTAGAGCCTGAGTAGTGACTAACAGCACAAGTGCATGCCTGCTATTTGTGGTGGTGGCTGTGCTGCTGGGGTTTTCCCACGACTTTGCTGGGTTTTTGTTTTATTTTGTTTTCATGAGTTGGTTTAGTGATTTATACATTTTGCCTTTGAAATCCATAGGAATAAGCCCCCACCCCCATAAAAGACCCATCTTGAGCTGGGGAGTGGTGCCCACCTCTAAGCACTTTAAGGACAAAGGTAGCAAGGCAAGGAGTCCCCAACAGCCTGGGTTACTAAGACCTACTGTGGAAAGTGTTAACTCTCGTGTGCTTTGTTTTCATTAGAATATTAAGGGTATCTTATTATTTAAAAAATATATATTTTAAATGTATGTACACACACACAAAGTTAGTGGATTAAAATATCTGGGGTGTGCCGGGCAGTGGTGGCATACACCTTTGGCAGATCTCTGAGTTCCAGGCCAGCCTGGTCTACAGAGTGAGATCCAGGACAGGCACCAAAGCTACACAGAGAAACCCTGACTCAAAAAAATAAATTAATAATAATAATAGTTACTATTATTATTATTATTATTATTATTATTATTATTATTAAGGCTAGGGGTATAGAAATCTCCACTGAGCTCAAAGGAAAGCTTCCTAGTCTGTCACATAATATACTGCTTTTGTTTCATCCCTTGAAAGACTCCTGAGTCGGGTGAGCTGGAGAGCGCACTAGCGATGTCTACCCACCGGTGGGATGTGGCCGTGCTGTGCAGTTACACAGGGGATAGCTAATACTTTATCTTCCTTATTGGTTCTTAAATCATTACAATTTTTTATTCTCAACAGTAAAAAATAAATAAATAAAACACCACTGTTAGTTCCTCCACAGACCTTCTTGAAAGGTGGGTCTGTTTCCTTTGTGGTGTTGCACACTGGTGATCCTGGCACTCAGGCTGAGGATAGCTTTACATTTAAAAAGCTGCTCAGCACTTTGTACCTTTCTTTCTTTCTTTCTTTTTTTTTTTTTTTTTTTTTTTTTTGGTTTTTCGAGACAGAGTTTCTCTGTGTAGCTTTGTGCCTTTCCTGAAACTCACTCTGTAGACCAGGCTGGCTTCAAACTCACAGAGGGTACACCTCTGCTGCTTCTTACATTCTTTCATCTTTTTATATTTGAAATTTTTGTTTTACAAAGTTACTAGATAACTTTGTATGTCATCTTGTTTTTAGTTTTTTTGTTGTTGTTTTTAGACAAGGTCTCACCATGTAACCCCGGCTAGCTCAGCACTTGCTCTCTAGGTAGGCCAGGCAGAACTTGGGCCCAAGAGTTCCACCTGCCTCTGCCTCTCAAGTACTGCAAAATCAAAATTAATAGACATGAGTCACCACAGCCAGATGAGTCTTATTGTCTCTTTTGTTTACTTAGATAGTCTCAATGCTATCCCTGGCTGGCTTGTTTGGTTTATTGGGGGGGGGGGGGGGGGAGGTTGTTTTGTTTTGGTGTTTTTTTGTTTTGTTTTGTTTTTGAGACAAGATTCCTCTGTGTAGTCCTGATTGTCCTGGAGCTCTTTATGTAGACAAGGCTAGATTGGGACTCATGGAGAGCCACCTGCCTTTGCCTCCTGAGCGCTGGGATTAAATGTTTACACCACCATGCCCAGATTATTTGCTTGTTGTTTTTAAAAAACAAAACAAAGACTTATGTGGCCAAGGCTGGCCTTAAACTGGTCTTCTGCCTCCACCTCTGAAGTCCTGAGATTACCAATGTGAGTGATCATGCCTAGCAAGTTTCTCTCTTTTTAAGATTTATTTACTTTTATGTGTATGTATACATATATGTCTGCAGATCCCCTGAAACTGGAGCTACAGACAATTGTGAACTGCCAAGTGGGTGCTGGGAATTGAACCAGGGTCCTCTGGAAGAGCAGCCAAAGCCCCTTAACTGCTGAGCCATCACTCCAGCTGGTCTCAGACTCACTCAGTCTGGGAATAACCTTGAATTCTGAACATTGAGCATCATAGTGTAGGTGGCCATAGAATGAATATATCTTTTTAGGGGGGTTTAGTTTTGGGTGCACAGTGAGACTCTTACAGTTTATTTTCAGGCGCCTCTGTGGACAGCTGAGTCCAAGTGCTCTGAGCTGGCTCTAGCTCCTAGGTTGGCATTTGAGTCAGTGTACTCTGGCTGGTGCCTGCAGCTCTGGAATTGGAACCTTGTCTCCTCATAGTTTCTTCATTTTGAATCTCAACACACTAGCCTCAATTTTTGTCTTTTTCATGCACACTTTTCTCCCTGTGTGCTTTAATTTTCTTCATTTGCAAGGTTAGTAAAGTGGTGTGTTATTGTACCAGTATACCAGCACTGGGAAGGTGGAGGCAGGAGGATTGAAAGTTCAAGGCCTGCCTGGGCTATGTGTCATAAAACAAAATAAAAACTGATGGTTTTAATGGTAGATGTGCCCATCATTATCTCCTCCTTTCTTCATTCTGTATAATTCTTTAAGAGCTCTCAAACAAGTGTGTTAGTGTGTGTCTGTATTCTCTCCTGGGGAGACTGAGACAAGAAGATTTCTTCAGGCCAACTTGGGTTATAAAGATGAGACCCTGTTGCAAAACAACAAAAATACAGCTGGAGGCAGACCAAAGTACTCGTCAGTCTCTGTGGGTTAAGCTAGCCTGGAACTCTTAGGAGTCATTCTGCCTTCCCTCCCGGGATCCTCGAGATCACTGATGGTGCCACCGTGCCTGGGTAAAAGACAAATTCAAATGTGAGTTAGGGCCAGTGAGGTGACTTGGCAGGTAATAGTGCTTGCTGCCTAATCATGACACAGGAGACCTGAGTTCAGAGAGATGCAATAGCAGAATCCTCTGTAATTCCACAGGAGAATGAGCAGAAGCTTGGGGGACACCCAGCCGGGCTTACATAGTAGTGAAAGTCCTTGTCTCAGTCGGTAGAAAAGTGGGGACCAGCACTTGTGAGGCTTCCACACAGGTCACGCACACATAAATAGTGAGAGTGTAGACTACTTTTTAAAACGTCACTGGATTTAGAAAATGTCGGTAAGCAGAGAGCAGATTGGGAGAGTGATCTCACAGTGGAAGCAGATGTAGGGAAGTGAAACAGTCATCCTGGCCTAATGAAAAACTACAGCAGCCTGGTTCTGCCCAGTGCAGTCAGGAGTTCTGTGATTGTTAACCCAGCGTGTGGTCTAGTTCTGCCCCTGGTTTGGGATCACCTCTTAATAGCACCTCACTAACTCTTGGTCCCACTCGTTCTATTCCAGTACGTCCTATCTAAGATCAGAGCTCACGTGGCTTCATGTTCCAAATACCAGAATTATATCATGGAAGGTGTGAAGGCCACCACCAAGGATGCATCCCTTCAGCCAAGGTAATGACCTCCTCCCAGAAAGATGTGGATGCTTGTGTTGTTGAGTGTTCAGGTGTGTGGATTTGGGGAATTGGAGAGATCACTGATGCTGGTTGAAGTTGAGAGCTTCTGGGATAGAGGATATCCCCATGTATTCATGTGTTAGCCGTGCTATGATATCAAACACTCAATTCTAGCCGGGCGGCAGTGGCACACGCCTTTAATCCCAGCACTCAGGAGGTAGAGCTAGGCAGATCTCTGTGAGTTCAAGGCCAGCCTGGTTTACAGAGTGAGATCCAGGGCAGGCACCAAAACTGCAGAGAAACCCTGTTTCGGGGAAAAAAACAAAAACAAAACAAAACCCTCAATTCTAACGCATAGTGGTTTTGGGTCTTTGGAAGTGCAGTGGTCGAGATGGTGTGGAATGCTTCTCAGGGTGCTCGTCTGTGTTTCACCTCCCAGGAATGTCCCAAACCGGTACACCTTTCCTTGCCCTTACTGTCCTGAGAAGAACTTTGATCAGGAAGGACTTGTGGAGCACTGCAAATTATCACACAGCACGGACCCCAAGTCTGTGGTAAGAATACCTTTTCTTTGACTAAGTAAAAAGTCAGGCATACAGAAAATTATCAGACGATACATTGAAGTCTTACCCTTCACCTAATAGCATTTTGCCAAAATTTGCTTAACTGTGTTATATATATGTATGGTTTTGATGAGCCATTTAGGAAGAAGTTAAAGATACTATGACCTTTTCCCCTCTTAAGTTCTTCAGCATATATCTTAACATTTTATTAAAAATTACTTAAACAACAACAAAGAGTCTCATATAGGTTATGTTGGCCTCAAACTCATCATGTAGCCAGGGGTGATTTTTGAATTTCTGATCCAGGATTGCAGGCCTGATCCACCATGCCCAGCTCTGGATATTTTGTTATTTCCTTACTGTGCTGGTGGTTAAACCCTGGGCCTGACCTGTTATAGGCAAGTGCTCTTTATTAAGCCGTGTTACCAGCTCAGAAGCTGTCACGGTAAGTGTGTGTGCTGTCAGAACTAGTAGAGATGATTGAAGCCCCCAGCCCTTTTCAAGATTGGGTGCTCTTGTTCATAGGCAGTCAGAAGTGACAGAGCAGGTGCCGCCTCCTTATCTAGCTAGGCTCACAGGTAATGGCTCCAGACCTCGACCAGGACTCTGCAGTCAGCTCAAGAAGTCAGCTCCAGCTGAGGGTCATCTTTCTAGGTTCCAAAGTAAAAGGTGACCTCTGAAAGGCCTGCAGCCTAGTTAAGGCAGGGCTATACGAACTTGGAGAGCTGAAATGGAGTTGGTGGCTTGGATTCAAGGGGGCAAACTTGAGCTTTTTGAGTTTAAGGAAGCCGAGTTTGCCTCCTGGGCCAAGGAGAAAAGCTTGGATGGTCTGTAGGTGAGAAAGGCTGCTGCCTGTTGCGTTCAGTGAGCAGAGCAGGGAATCGGGAGAGTCGGGAGCTGGGCCACATGCAGGGTCCCGATGCTGCTGCCTCACTCTCATCTGAGCTAATCACTCCCTGAGCCTCCTCCCTCTGTCTCCTTGGTGCTGAGATCACAGGTATCTGTTCTGTGCCTGCTCAGATTGGCTTTTTGCATGCACAGGCCTTAGCCCTGTCATTTGGGCCTTTACTTTGTTATTGGTGTAAAGCTAAATTTACTTTGTTGGGAACAGTCATCCATCATTTTACGAACGTGTCTCCATTCCCACTTGTCATTTGAATTGAATAGATAGTGTTTCCTGGGTTGCTTCATGTTTGTGGGGCAGAGTGACCTTGTACCTGGGCTTGTCAGTAAAGCTGTCCTAGCAGAAAGGGGCTGAGCAGAGGTCACAGAGGGCTAGGGTTAGCTCAGGCATCTGATCACAGCACCTTGCTTCCTCCTGACAGGTTTGTCCCATATGTGCCTCGATGCCCTGGGGAGACCCCAGCTACCGCAGCGCCAACTTCATGGAGCATATCCAACGCCGCCACCGCTTTTCCTATGACACTTTTGTGGTGAGTATGTACCCATCCCAGGGGACAGCACTGCTGCCCAATTTTCTGGAAGGGTGCAGCTGGCACTATTGGGGTTGAAGAGCTTTCAATCCCAGAGGGAAGCTGCACAGTGTCTCTTCATGGGTGGGTGGGTACCAGAGCGGGGCTTAAGATACCCTGGTAGAACTTGGGTTCTTGTGCTTGGACACAACAGGCAGTTTATCAACTGAGTCATCTCTGCAGCCCCAGGAATTTTTTATTTGTTTGTTTGTTTATAGCTGAGGACTGAACCCAGGGCCTTGCACTTGCTAGACAAGCACTCTACCACTAAGCTAAATCCCCAATCCTGTTTTTATTTTATGAATGTTTGCCTGAATATATGTCTGTACACCACATGTGTGCAGTGCCTGCAGAGCTGCAGAGACCAGATGTCCGATTCTCAGGGACTTGAGTTACCATTGGTTGTGATCCACCGTGGGTGATGGAAATTGAACCTGGGTCCTCTGGAAAAGCAATGTGTGCTCTCAACTACTGAGCTGTCTCTCCAGCTCCAAGCTGTTAATTTTCATTTAATGATTAGACAGCAGAGACACTGAGAGATGAAGTAATTTTCCCAGTTCCACAGCATCTAAACCGTGGCCTGGGGTCCTTAGCAGCCTTCTCCAGACCCTCTTGCTAGGCTTCTGCTGAAGGTGGCTCTTCTGGGTGTGAACAGTAACTTAGACTGCTGTCTTCTGCCCTCAGGATTATGATGTGGATGAAGATGACATGATGAACCAGGTGCTGCAGCGCTCCATCATTGACCAGTGAGCAGGGGCCTCGCTGTCCACCTCATTCTGGAGCTTCCATTACCATTAGGTGTGAACCCTTGACTCCTGCAGCGCACATGTAATGCAGATCTGGAAATGAGCCATGGCACTGGACAGGGTCACTTCTCCCAGGGTGACAGGACCCTAAGCAGAGCCCTGTTTCCTTTGGGCTTTTGCTGACGTTGTCTTCCCCACTGGTAACCTTGTTTGTCTGTGGTCTGCTCTTACCACACCTCAGCTACTGCCTCCTTTATGAAGAGTCCAGCTTCTGTCCCCACATGTTCTTGTTTCATAGTCATCCTGCTGTCCAGTGTTCATCTCTTAGGTCCTCCCAGCCAGCCAGGCCCTTCCCTGGGCCATGAATAGCACAATAAAACTGAGACTCCTTTCCTTGGCCCTGAGGTACCTGGGCTCTGCTGTGTACCAGACAGGGCAGGGCTGCGCTCTTCTTTTCCTCCTGGGTGACCTTGGGGTTTCACAGACTGATGCTGGAGGTTTGGGTTACTGCTGTTTCCCTACACCTCCTGCACATCCATAGAACTGACGGCTTCTGTCTTAAATGCCTGACAGTGCCTTTTTAGGATAAGGTGTCACCATAGAGATGTAGTGCAAGAGTTGGGTAGCAAAGCTGGGGTGCATTCACCTGTAAGTGGAGAGGTGTGGCTTTTGGTTCTCTTTCACACTGATGAGTGTTCCCAGATGGCTGGGTCACGTGCCCCTCTGCTGGGTATCTGCTGATATTCTTGCTCTGAAGAATGAAAGAGTCCTTGGGTGATGGGAGGAGGGAGGGGACTAACTGCTGTATGTGCTGCTTGGTAACTTGATGAAGCTGAGTGTTATTGCTATCATATGGGCCTCCTTGCTTAAGTATGTGTTTTTAAACCCGGCCTCTGAGTGCAAAGGCTGTGGCAAAGCCGGGGTCATACTCACTTGTCTCTTCAAAGCCCCTGTTGGGAAGTTAAGTAAGTTAGGCCCCCTGCCGAAGTTGAGAAAGGCAGTCTGCTGGAGACTCTCTTGAGTCTTGAAGTCTAGCACATTTTTTATAGTACAATGGACACCACCAGGCCGATCAGCAGGACAGACTTAGGGCTTGGGGGTCTGTCGTCTCTCCTGTCGTGTGGCTCTGGCCCAGCTGAGACTGCATGCAGTAGTGTGCTTTTGATGCCATACATTACTGTGGCCTCTGCCTGCCAGGGAAAAGCTAATTCAGATCCTCCTAACCAGCAGAGTCGGGTAGGATCACTTTCCCAGTGTTTCTGTTCAGAAGGGCCCAGATAATTACCACTTCACTAAACCCTCTGGGAAGGTTTGCTCAGGAGACATCTGGAGGGAAGTCTGGCACGGGCATAGCTGTGCAACAGGAACCTCTTGTCCTGCCTCACGTTCACTATTTCTAATACAGTTACTTTCCAGAAAGCCTAGTTATGTTCTGGCTTCTCAAAGGTGAAATACAAATAAATTTCATAATTTATCCAACCAGCAAGCTGCAATGTGTTTTCATTAAATAGCTTTTTCTGAAGTCTGGGCCTGGCAGCCTCCAGAAGGTTGTTACTTCAAGGGAGCATTCTTGTATGTCTCCAAGTCAGCCTGGCTTCTAGTCAGTTCTGAGGCTTTGACAGCTGGGCCTGTCTTCTCTGAAAAGTAGCAGAAATTGCCCTCCTCTCCTTTCTGAGTGGGGTTCACAGTAGCAGGCCAGGCTGTAGACCCACTGCTGCAGTGACTTGGGTGTGACATTTCAGGGGTTCCAAGGCTTAGACTTAGGTCATTGGTGGGGGTGTATACGCGTGCACGTGCGCACCATGCCAGTTGCTGACCCCTGATGAAATGGGGTCATGGTATGTAATGAACTGTTTAAAGGAGTGTGCAGAACGGTGCACTAGATGCTGCTTGAGGTCCTCTGTGAGACTGGCCTCCTGGGCTTTGTTCCCATTTTGGTCCTATAGGGACTTGAATACGGCACAGAGGTCTCAATACATCCTCTCTACCCTGCCTTTCCTACTTTGAGAAGAAACACCTAGCCCAGGTGACTGAGATGGCTCATTGTAGCATCTCCAAGGGCCACATTGCATTCTAGTTGAGCCTTGGACTCCAGTCAGTTTTCATTTATGTCTGTCTGTTTCCTTGAGGTCTGTTAACACTGGGAGTAAAATTCCTTGTAATACTAGAACAGGTCCAAAAGGCATGTGGATTTCTAAGTTTGAGACTAGCCTGGGTTACATAGTAAGACTCTCAAAATTGTTTTTGAACTGAGTCCTGGACTTAGCTGAGTTCAGAGACCTATGATGACAAAATGTTATTTACCCATGAGGCACTGTGCCAAAGTTGGTGGGAAGGTGGTGAGTGGAGGAGACTGAGCATGGGTAGGAGGCAGGTTAGAGGGTCCATTGGCTGAGACCAGGCATTGAGGGTTCTGAGGACATGGTCCAGCTTAGATGCAAGGGAGGCTCCTTGGACACATGGAGCAGACCAAGAGGCAACCACTGAAGTAGTCACAGTGTGTGGTTGCACCTTAGGTAGTCTCATCCAATCAGGTGTGAAAGGTGCAGTGTGAAGGCAAGAACTGGAGAGTGGCCCCTGAACTGAAGACCAGGTAAGCAGAGGTGTGGAAGTTGAACTCCAAATCACCCTGGAGGAATCAGTTATGTGTATTACTGCTGCTCTGGGATTTGTTCATTGTGTTGAGACAGACTCTTGCCCTGCAGTCTAGGGTGGCCTCTCAACAGTCCACCTACCTCAGCCCCTCAGTGCTGGAATTAGAAGCTGAACATTGTTGTATCCAGAAGAGGCAAGACCTGGATTGTAGAGCCTTGTGCAGTTAACAAGGGCCAGCCTGACTCTGGCATGCCTTTCATCACTCCACTCCCTGCCTGAGTGCTACATCACAGCCCAACTAGCCAGCCTCAAGCTAAAGAGGTCTCCTACTGTGTCACGGCTCTGTTCTTGCATCTTCTATCCAGTTGCTCAGGAATTAACCTGAACATCAACTTGAACTCTTGTACCTCAGCTCCCCATTATTCCCAGATCAAAGTTTAGCTCCTGGGCAGAACATTTCTCTCATGCAGCTGTCTCCAGCATCTTAAAAGGCCCCAATCTCTAGCCAGTGTTGGTACAGGCATTTTTTTTTTTTTTAAGATTTATTTATTATGTATACAATGTTCTGTCTGCACATATCCCTGCAGGCCAGAAGAGGGCACCAGATTTCATTACAGATGGTTGTGAGCCACCATGTGGTTGCTGGGAATTGAACTCAGGACCTTTGGAAGAGCAAGCAGTGCTCTTAACCTCTGAGCCATCTCTCCAGCCCTGGCACAGGCTTTTAATCACAGCACTCAGGAGGCAGAACTTTGTGAGTTCGAGGCCAGCCTGGTCTACAGAGTGAGTTCTAAGACAGCCAGGGCTACACAGATAAACTCCGGATCAAAAAACAAATCCTAGAGTCAAGTTGTACTATGTGGGGCCTTTCCCTCTGGTTACTTCCCTATGGCAACTGTTAAATACTAGGGAGAGGGCTGGAGAGATGGCTCAGAGGTTAAGAGCGCCGACTGCTCTTCCAAAGGTCCTGAGTTCAATTCCCAGCAACCACATGGTGGCTTACAACCATCTGTAATGCAATCTGGCACATTCTTCTGTGAACATAATAAATAAAGAAATGAATGAATGAATGAATGAGTAAATAAATAAATCTAAAAAAAACGAGCGAGGCGCAGCCTGCAGGAAAGCCTAAAGGGGTGGTGGTATCCCAGGCTTCCTGGGCACCTCTTGCCTAACTTTACCAGTGCATTCCCATTACACAGCCAGGAGCACAGGGGCTTCCCTTCCCAGCCTCCCCCTCCACCAGCTGTGTGACCCTCCTGAAGTGACTTCCAGATGTGTGAGAATCTCATGGGGTGATCCACACAAAGAATTAGGAAACTAAGCAGAACATGGCACACCCTGGGACCTCTGCACTCAAGTGAAGGCCAGAAGATTAGGGGCCAAGGACATCTGCAGCTAAATAGCAAGATCCAGGCCAGTCTGGGCTGCAGGAGACCTTGTCTTGTGTGTCTACACACACACACACACACACACACACACACACACACACACACGCTCCAAATAGTATTATTTTTTCTTTTTTTTTTTTTTTTTTTTTTTTTTGAGAGACAAAGTCTCTTATGGCTGTCCTGAAGCTCACTATGATGACCAGGCAGGCTTCGAACTAGGATCCACCTTGCCTCTGCCTCTAGAGTGCTGGGATTAAAGGTGTGTGCCTCCACACCCAGCTAGGAAGAGCATTTCAGTAAAATTCTGTTATTTTTTTAGACATGTTCTTATATATCCTGGGCTGATCTAACTCTCTTAAGTAGCTGAGGATGATCTTGAACTTGTGATTCCCATGCCTTAACCTTGAGTAAAACGAAGTTATAGGTGTGCGCCACCTTGACCTGTGTGTGTCATGCTGGGCATCAAACCTGGGCTTCAGTTATGCTAGGCAAGCACTCTACCAACTGAGCTACACCCCCAGTCTTTTTTCCGTTCTCTCTTGTCGCGGGTGTTCAGAATTCCATATCCCAGGATCCTCTGGTCTCTGCCTTCAGCTGCTGGGATCACAGGTGTGTCACTACACCCAGCTCTGAAGCTTTACCTTTAAGGGCTGCATGGCACTTCTGGGTACAGATGGAAGAAACTTGTGTTTTGGGGGGGCTTTTTTTTTTTTTGGTTGGTTGGTTGGTTTTGGAGACAGGGTTTCTCTGTGTGTAGGTAGCTCTGGCTGTCCTGGAACTTGCTCTGTAGACCAGGCTGGCCTTGAACTCTGCCTGCCTCTGGGATTAAAGGTGTGCACCACCACCACTGCCTGGCAAGTATGCTTACTTTTTTCAGTGAGCTTTCCAGTTGACACTGCTGTAGTGGGCACTGTGGGGAACAAGTCCACAAATACTGTGTGTTTGCCTGTGTGGCCAGCTCTTCTGTCTGCAGAACTGCTGGATCAACAGGAGAGAGGCTGAGACAAGAGCCTAGGACAGTGGCTCGCAACCTTCCTAACACTGCAACCTTTAATCCAGTTCCTCATGTTGTGCTGACCCTCCCCCCCACCATAAGATTATTTTCAGGGGCTGGAGAGATGGCTCAGAGGTTAAGAGCACTGACTGCCCTTCCAGAGGTCCTGAGTTCAACTCCCAGCAACCACATGATGGTTCACAACCATCTGTAATGAGATCTGGTGCCCTCTTCTGGCCTGCAGGGATACAGAAACACTATACATAATAAATAATAAAGCTTTTTTAAAAAAGGATTGTTTTCACTGCTACTTCATAACTAATTTTGCTACTGTTATGAGTCAGAATGTATATAGTTTTGAAGATAAAGGTTTGCCAGTGGAGTCGTGACCACAAGTTGAGAACCACTAGCCTAGAAGGGCAGTGAGAGAGACTTCGCACCCGAAAGACAGGGATGGAGAGAGAGAGGAGAGGAACTAGGATCTCTTCTGGAGACTCCTGGTGAGGGGTCCCCAAGCCTGGTCACAGGAATCCCTGCAGAAAGTGACTCAGAGACTTTTAGGAACACATTCTACACAAATGTAGATGGGGCCAGACTTTTTTGTTGTGGTTTTTCGAGACAGGGTTTCTCTGTGTAGTTTCGCGCCTTTCCTGGATCTCGCTCTGTAGACCAGGCTGGCCTCAAACTCACAGGGAGCTGAGTGCTGGGATTAAAGGTGCGCCACCACCGCCTGGCTAGAACCAGACTCTTAGGAGCAAAGAATTTCATGAGTGCCTCTTTCTGGAGAGCAAGGTGGGGCTCAGCCATGGCTACTGATAGGCCCCTGAGTGTCTTAGTGTGTGTGCATATATGTGCTTATGTGTGAGCGTGTGTGTATGTGTATGTGGGGGGCATGTGTGTGGTGGTAAAGTATGAGTGAAGATGCTCATGGCTCATGTGGATGTCATAGGACATCTCGACAAATTCCGAGTTCCAGGAATTAAATCAGGTAATCAGGCTTGTAGGAATTAATGCTTTTACTGGATGGCTGTTCCAGGACTATTTCTTTTTCTTCTGTTCCTGATTGCTTTGAGGGTCTCGTGTAGCCCAGGCTGGACCTGATCTTCCTGCCTCCACCTTGTAAACATGATCTCTTCTCGTCTCCTCTCTTTTCTTCTTCTTCTTCTTCTTCCCCCTTCCCCTCCCCTCCCCTCCTCTCTCTTCTCTCTTTTCTCTCTTATCTATCTATCTATCTATCTATCTATCTATCTATCTATCTTAACTCTGTAGCCTAGCCTAGAACTCACTTTGTAGTCTAGGCTGGACCCCTGCCTCCACCTCGAAAGAGTTGTGATTGTAAGTGTAAGCCACAGCACCCTATTAGAGCCAGTTTCTAAGTAGATCCCAGGATTTAACAAAATTGTGGGAGGTCCCAGCTAAATCTGATTTTCAGCTAAGTCTTCTCTGCAGTCTTATGCTAAGAACTTGTTATCTATATAAAATTCTAATTAAACCTGTGCATCTGTGTTGTATCTGGCCAATTTATCTCTAAGATAAGGAGCGGAAGGATGAAGTTAGCTCAGGATTCCTCTTGGTGAGGGCTGTACCACCCCCAGCCACACAGCCCTTACATTCATTTTAAGACCAGGTCTCAGGAACTAGTTCCATCCTCACCAGTGCATAAACTGGGTGTGGTAGCACACACACTGTGATCCCAGCACTCTGGTGGTCAGACTGGGTCAGAAGTCAAGGTCATCCTCAGCTGAGGAGCCCAGTCTCAGAACTCAGGGCTCCTGGGCCTGCTGCCCTCAGCCTCATAGCCTTAAGCTCCAAAACATTCTCATCATATGACTTGCCTTAACCACAGGCTTTTCTAAAGGATACCCAGGCCATAACTAAGCTTGCCTGGTTTATCACAGTACCCATCCCCTCAGCCAGGTTTGTGGCTTGGAGGTGACATAGGCATCTCTGAACCACTTGTTCACTGGGAAGATCTGTGGGTCCAGCAAAGGCCGGTGAGCAGGGACAGGACAAGGGTCCACTCTAGGGAGAGTTTGGTGGAAGGAGCAGGGTTTGGACTGAGTCCAAAAGGAAGAGCTAACCTTGGAAAATCATCGGCTTCCCCTGAGAGTCTCCAGAGGAAGGAGATGAGAGACGATAATGCAAGAATCAAAGTGATTTTTATATATTATACAAATTATATGTACATTTCATATATATATTGATATATAAATATTTCATAATTGTGAAGTCATACATTTTTTTTTCAAAAGAATGCCACCAAATGGTAGTGGTGCACACCTTTAGTCCCAGCACTGGGGAGGCAGAGGCAGGCAAATCTCTGTGAGTTGGAGGCCAGCCTGGCCTACAGAGAGTGAGTTCCAGGACAGCCAGGACCACTTCACAGAGAAACTCTGTCTCAGAAAAAAGAAAGAAAGCCACTGGCTATTATTTTCCCCATCTCCTTTCCTCCCTCCCTCCCTCCCTTCCTTTTAGAGTTTTTCTTTGAGGAAGGGTTTTGCTACGTAGCTCAGGCTAGCCTTGAACTTTGGCAGTCCTGTCTCAGCCTCCTGTGTGCTGGGATTGCACCACCATGTTCAGCTTCATTTTTAAATTATGTATGTTTGTGTGTATGCCTGTGTGTGTGATATGTGCACATGAGTGCAGGTTCCCACAGAGCCCAGACCAGTCTCCCTGGAGCTGGAGTTACAGATGGTTATGATGCCAGACATGCGTGCTGGGAATACAACTCTCCATCACTACCCCCACACCTGCTTTGAGACAGGTGGGATCTGGCTTTATTGCCCAGGCTGGTCCCAACCTCCTAGACCCAAACACATTTCATACCCACCCACCTCCACCCCACCCCGCACCATTACCTTATGGGGGAGGTAGATTTCTGAGGATTGATCTCAGGACTTAGTGCAAGAAATGCTTAATCCCTTGCTTCCCCAGCATCCTGCATTCTTTCTCTCTCCTCTCTCTTTTCTTCTTCTTCTTCTTCTTCTTCTTCTTCTTCTTCTCTCTCTCTCTCTCTCTCTCTCTCTCTCTCTCTCTCTCTCTCTCTCTCTCTCCTCTGTTTTTCGAGATAGTAGCTTTGGTGCCTGTCCTAGATCTTGCTCTGTAGACCAGACTGGGTTCAAACTCACAGAGATCCACCAGGCTCTGCCTCCCGAGTGCTGGGATTAAAGGCGTGCGCCACCGCTGCCTGGCATTAAAAAAAAATATATATATATATATATATATATATATATATATATATATATATATATATATATATATCTGTGCATGAGTGTTTTCTTTGCGTGTATGTCAGTATTCCATGTACATGCAGTGCTGGGTCTTTGGTTTGTCTGGGTTTTTGTTGGTTGAGATGCATCTCAAGTAGCCCAGGTTGACCAGGACCTTAGGATCCCCTCCTACCTCCACTGGTGCTGGGATTACAAGTGTGTGCTGTGCCTGGCTTGTGGCTCAAGTCATAGAATTCTTTCTTGGAGGTTAACATTAATTGAGTTCCCTGGTAATTAGGATTTCAAATTCAGATAACCCTTAAACCCACTGCGGGGACCGACTGAGCTGAAGGGCCACAGAAAAGCCAACCCTGGAACAAACTTGGCTGGAGTGTATCAACTGCTGGTCTCCATTGTGATGACAAAGTCAGCCTAGCCTAGGGAGAGAGGAGGGTGGAGGGGTGGCTCCAGGTACACTTGTTGCAGAGATGAGCCCTTTGTGAACTTCTGGGAAGATCACTGTACAGAAGGGAGCCTTAGATGCAGTGTCCATGAGGCTGGAGCATGCCCAGTGACAGGCACCTCAATGGGTGTGTGTGTGTGTGTGTGTGTGTATTATTGTATGTGTCTGTGTATCCTGTATCCTGTGGGGGCTTTTGAAATCCAGTCTGCTTTTCTAGGAGATGGGATGGGGGAGTTTATGCACACTCCAAGGAGGGTGTCCAAGGTTCAGCAGCAGGAAGAGTCCATCAACTGCTTGTTGCTTATTTTAAAAATTAAAATGTATTTATTATGCTCATATTTGTCTGTGATCTGTGTGTTGGTAGTGCCACAGCACTTGTGGAGATCACTGGACAGCTCTGCGAAGTCAGTTCTCTCCGTCCACTTTTACATGGATTCCAGGGATCCAACTCAGGTCTCAGGAAGTGAGTGCCTTTACCTGGCCCCACATTCACTTGGTTAAGAGACTCTCTGTGGTGAACTTCCCACTTAAAAATCAACACCATGAGGGGCTGTAAATGGCTCAGCAGTTGAGAGCACATGCTGCTCTTACAGAGGACTTGAGGTCAGTTCCCAGCACCCACAGGAGTGCTCACTTCCACCTTAACTCAAGGGTGGCGATGTCTCTGGCCTGCACTGGCCCCTCATCTCACATGCACAAACACACACAAAATTAAAAATAAATCTTTTGAGGCTCAAGAGAAGGCACAGTGATTAAGAGTACTTGCTGCTTTTGTAATGGACATGGGTTCAATTCCCAGCACTCACATGGAGGCTTACAACTATCCATAACTCCAGTTCCAGGGCACCTGACACCCTTTTTTTCTTTCTTTTTCTTTTTTTTCCCGAGACAGGCTTTCTCTGTGTAGCTTTGGAGCCTGTCCTGGAACTCACTCTGTAGCCCAGGCTGGCCTCGAACTCACAAAGATCCACCTGCCTCTGCCTCCCGAGTGCTGGGATTACAGGCATGTGCCACCACCTCCTGGCTCTGACACCCTCTTCTAAATTCTGATGGTGGGCATGTGATGCACATACACATGCAAATTATAACAAACAACAAGAAGCACCCAAACCAGGTGACTGAAGCCGTAGCTGGGAGGCAGAAGTCCTGCCCAGCATGTAGAAGGCTCCAAGTTCACCCTGGAGTACCACAAAAATAAATACTACAACTTAATGGAAAGGCATGTAAAATGTAATGTAGCAAAGGTCTTCCCTTCCAACCTGCTTTCCCTCCCTGGAAAGGTCCTCACCAGAGTCCAGTCTCTGCTGGAAAGCCTTTTATCTATTTATTTATTTATTTTCACCCAAGACAGGGTTTCTCTATGTAGCCCTAGCTGTTCTGGATCTCACTCAGTAGACCAGGCTAGCTTTGAAATCACAGAGATCCACCTGGCTCTGCCTCTCCAGTGCTGAGATTAAAGGTGTGAACCACCACCGTCCAGCTCTGGAAAGCTTTTTAGGTCCCTAACATCCTTACAATTTCTCCTCATGTGCAAACAAGCCCACTGTGCACCTATCAACCATGCTGATGAGTCCATCTCCATTCAATTGGGAACTTCTTCCTGCCCAAAAGGGCCTAAGGGTGCCTGGTGCTCACTAGTCTTCTTGCGGGCCAGTTTGGAATGCTATGGGGACCCAGCTGGGAATGCACCTCCTCCATAGAGCCTGGTCCTAGCAGATGCTCCCACTGGCGGAAATAAGACCCAAAAGCCAGCCTCCAAAACAGTTTTGTTTCTCTCTTTGTCCCCACTGTCCTTCCAGTCAAGGTCAGTTCTGACCCCATCTGTCCCTTCATCTAATCAACAGGCCAGTGAAAACCAGTCAGGAACACTCCGGGAAACTAGAAGTTCCTGGCCAGGCCTGGTGGTAGGACAAGACCCCAAGGATTCCTGAAGGCTGAGGCAGGTCAATGGTCAAGGTCAGCCTGAGCAAACTTAGTGATGAGAACTCTCTCAGAGCACTGGGGGGACAGACAGACAGGTGGGTGAAGGTGCTCGCTGCCCGAGCCACAGGAAATGTGGAAGGACAGGTGGCATGTCACTCACACATGCATAAAGGAAAAGGGTTGAGGACATAAATCAGAGGTGACTGGCTTTAATCCCCAGTTCTTCTGGGAAAACAAAATTTTAAAAATGCAGAGGCAGGCTGAACTCTCTTGAGTTCTAAGCCAGCCTGATCTACATACCAAGTTCCAGGCCAATCAGGGCTAAATAGTAAGACCTTGTCTATAAAAAAGAAGAAGAAAAAGCCGTCAACTTGCTGACCAAAAGAACTTGAAAAGTAGTTTAGAATACAAAGAAACAGCCAGGCGGTGGTGGCGCACGCCTGTAATCCCAGCACTCGGGAGGCAGAGGCAGGCGATCTCTGTGAGTTCGAGGCTAGCCTGGTCTACAGAGCTAGTCCAGGACAGGCTCCAAAGCTACAGAGAAACCCTGTCTCAAAAAAACAAAACAAAACAAAAACAAAAAACAAAGAAACAGAAACAGCTCTGGCCATGAGAAGGCTTTTTCATATCACTCATCTGCCATGTGGCCCCCCTCCCACCCATCAATGCTTGAGGCAGGTGGGAGAGCTGGCCTTGCCCTTCACCTGGGCAGCATAATAGAGCCAAGCCTGTTGGCAGAGGTGTGGGGGAGCCAGCCCCAATATTTTGAGCATGGAAAAGCTGTTTCCATTAGTCACCTGTCATATGGTGGCATGGGACAAAGATGCCACCCCCCAACATCAATGCCTGAGGCAGGTTAAAGAGCTGGCCTGAGGTCATAAGAGCAGGCCCTGCCCCTCACCTGCTACAGCACTAAGCCACACCTGGGCCACACAGTAGAGCTGACCCTGGGGGTGTGGGTGTGGGAGATCCGACCCTGAGGACATGGAAGCAGAACTGGCCTCGCCCCTTGCTCATCTCTGCAAAGGGCGAACTCACCAAGGCAATGGCAGGAGAACGTACTCTGGTGATGAGGACAAGGGAGAGTTGGCGGGATGACCAACCCTGCAACTACCCAGGCCCAGAACCAGGGTTAGGGGCTGGCCCACCCCAACATCCACCTCATCTGTGATCTGCTGGAGCACCTGAAGCAACCAGTCCTGCAGTTCCAAAGCTGCAGGATCTCAACACAGGGCAATAACAGGATAATCAAGAGGAGTTCCAGTGAGGGCCATGGTCCATAGTGTAACAGAAACCAGACCTCAACCCAGACCTATGACTCTGCAATAAACATGTGCAAGTAAAGATACATGGACAGAAGGGTTTACTGTGTGACTCACTGTGTCACACTACAGCTTCCATGATGAGATTGATTTTCTTTTTTCTCTTAAATTTTATGGGGGGGGGGTTGTCTACAGGGGCAGAGGGCAGATATACAGGGATGGGAAATGAATGGGAATGAGATGCATGATGGGAAGGGCACAAAGAATCAAAACAAAACAAAAAAGAGCTCTGGATGTAAATGCCCAGGTTGAATCAGACAAACCTAAAAGAAGCAAAAACTGGCTGTTCAGAGTGCAAACCCTAGCCCTGGGACCCAATTTCAGACAGTGAGATAAAGAGGAAGGAGACAATAGCCGGTGTGGGCCAAGTTTTGCAAAGGAATCCTCCACTCCCTTCTGAAAGGAGTTCAATTTAACCCTTTTGGAGGACATTTAGCCATCAAGTTTCTAATGGAGCCTGTGGCTATGTCTGCAGTAGAGCCCTGGCTGGGTGGGCAGAGCCACACTTGAAACTGCTCCATTATTTGTAGCAGAAAAAAAAAAAGTGGCATTCCATGGTGGTTCACACCTTTAATCCCAGCACTCGGGAGGCAGAGGCAAGTGGATCTAGTGAATTTGAGGCCAGCCTGGTCTACAAAGTGAGTTCCAGGACAGCCAGGACTACACAGAGAAACTCTTGTCTCAGAAAAAAAAAAAAAGTCATCTAAATTCCCACCTGAGTCCCCTTGTTAAACTGTGTGATCTCAGCAAAATCCACAGAATAAAGTTTGGAGTTGGCTGGGCGGTGGTGGTACATGCCTTTAATCTTGGCACTTGGGAGGCAGAGGCAGGTGGATCTCAGTGAGTTCCAGGCCAGTCTGGTCTACAAACCGAGTTCCAGGACAGCCAGGACTGTTACACAGAGAAACCTTGTCTTGAAAAACCAAAATAATAAATAAATAAATAAATAGATAGATAGATAGATGGATGGATGGATGGATGGATGGATGGATGGACTGATGAATGGATGAATGAATAAATAGATAAATGAATAAATAAATAAATGAAAGGTTAGGAGTGGGGCCTCATGGTTCTGGCTCTATGTAATCCCAGACTCTTTGGAGGCTGAGGCAGGAAGATCACAGATTCAGATCTTGTTTCAAAGTAAAAATGTGAGGTGGCTCAGAAGGGAAAAAGCATTGAGCAAACCTGGAAACCCAAGTTAAACTCTCAGAACCCACATAAAAGGAGAAACAGGAAGTGACTCGTGTGACTCGTGACTCTAAAGGTGTCCTCTGACTGCTTCGTGCACACACACACACACACACACACACACACACACACACACACGCCCCACATGCACGTGCAACTGCTTAGCAGAAACATAAAGGTGGCTGGAAGGATATGTCAGTGATATCGTCATTCTTTGGGGAGCTTGAGTTTAAACCTCAGCATAAAAACAAACAGTGGGCAAAACCAAGCCCACTGTGATGGCACATACTTTAATCGCAGCACACAAGAGGGTCAGGTGATAGAAGCCAGCCTAGGCTACATAGTAAGTTCAAGGCCGGCTTGGCCTAAGTTAGCGCCTCTTTCAAAACGACAAAAATGGGGAATTTTTATAGTGGGGCACTGTCTAGCATCAAGGTGGCCATCTGTGGTGACAAAAGGGGACTGAGTTAATATGAACACCTGTGTGTGTGACCATCCCCTTGTCTATTACAAAGGTCACCTCTAGAGGTCTAGAGCGGGGAGAGGGGAGACTTTAGTTGGTTGTAAATCACGGGTGGAGGATTTACTGTTTAGTGGAGGAACACCTGAAGAAATGCAGCATATATTCAAAATTATCCTCCTCCCCCGCCTTCCCTAGTTACATTAAATGGTCCTAGGGAGACGCAGGGAGGCACTTTAGCCAGCAGAGGGCGCAGCAGGACTGTGCCCCAGGCAAGGGGCGGAGCCGGTGGGGGAGCCTTGGGAGAATTTATAGAAGAATCAAAAAGGGTCTCTTGCAATCCCTGTACCCAGGAGGCTGAGGCAGGAGGACAGCGAGCATTAGACTACCCTGCTTGTGAGACCTTGTCTTAAAAACAAACGAAGTTGCCGGGCGGTAGTGGTGCACGACTTTAACCCCAGCACTCGGGAGGCAGAGCCAGGCAGAACTCTGTGAGTTCGAAGCCAGCCTGGGCTACAGATCGAGATCCAGGACAGGCACCAAAACTACACGGAGAAACCCTGTCTCAGAAAACTAATAAAACAGCCTGGTCTACACAGACAGGAGTTCCATGACAATCAAGGCTATACAAAGAAACCCTATCTCGGAATAAATAAATACATAAATACATAAATAATAAATAAATAAATAAATAAATGGGGGGGCTGAAGCGATGGCTCAGCAGCTAAGAGCACTGGCTCTTTCTTACAAAGGACCTGGGTTCGGTTCCCAGTACCCACACAGTGGCTCACAACCACCTGTCACTCAAATGCCAGGCCTCTGAGGGCATCTGCACATATGGTATTTATTCACATAGACACATACACATAAATAGAATAAAAATAAAAATACAGCCAGGTAGTGATGGCTCAAGCCTTTAATCCTAGCACTCGGGAAGTAGAGGTAGACAGATCTCTGAGTCTGAGTGAGGCCAGCCTGGTCACAGAGTGAGTTACAGGTCAGCCAGGCCTACATAGTGATAACTATTTCTCAAAAAAAAAAATGACGGGGGTTGGGGATTTAGCTCAGTGGTAGAGCGCTTGCCTAGCAATCGCAAGGCCCTGGGTTCGGTCCTCATCTCTGGGGGGGGGGGGGGAGACAACAACAATAAACAAAAAAAAATTTTTAAAAAAGAAAAGATTTGCCGGGCAGATCTCTGTGAGTTCGAGGCCAGCCTGGTCTACAAAGCAAGTTTCAGGAAAGGCGCAAAGCTATACAGAAAAACCCTGTCTCAAAAAAGCCCCCCCAAAAAAGGGAAAAAAAGAAAAGATTCTGCAGTAAACATTTTCCTAACTTTCACTCTGTCAGTGAGTGTGTCCCTAAATTCTATAGCATTCAGCTTGCCTACTTTTGACCATCTGTAAATCCTGCTAACTGCACACCTGTGTCTGGCTTTGCTCATCGTGTGGCTTGAGAATCATTCTGTTGTTGCATGGAACTGTTCATACTTTAACCTTCCTTCCGTCCTTCCTTTTCCTGACAGACTCTCACTATTCAGCCAGAGTTAGCCTTAAACCCCTGAGCTTCCTGCCTGTGCCTCCAACAAATACAGATGTGTCCCCAATCTGGCTGTTGTTAGTTTGTGTTGCCTGCTGTCTGGTCAGTTGGTGTTATTAACCCAGCCTCAGTTGATAGATGGGCGTGGTGCACGCCTTTAATCCCAGCACTGGGGAGGCAGAGGCAGGTGGATCATCTACAAAGCGAGGTCGGGAATAGCCAGAGTTACGAAGAGAAATCCTGTCTCAATAAACCAGAGAGACAGAGATAAAGCAAGTGCAAGCGCGCACAGTTATCGGGTCGTCCTTTTGTCTTGTTTGGTGGGTTTGAGACTGGCCATGTGTTCTTAGCTTTCGTAACTCTTTAGAGGCATGCTGTAGTTCTGTCGTCTTAAAGCGGATGCCAAAACCCCGCCCTAGAGGATTAAAGCAGGATGTGTCTGCAGGTGAAGGCAGGCTGGGCTTAGGTGTTTTCAGACTCTCTTGAGGAAAAGGGTGGCCACAAAGCCCTGGGTGGCAGTCGGCCTAGGAAGAAGGCTTCCTGGGAGTGGAGGAGTCACCTGCCGGCTGAGTCACACCTTTTCTAAGTGGCATGCCAGCATCCATCAACACTTGGGACCAGGTTTTACTTGGCAGGTGTCAGGGTGTGAACTGGCCTTTCCCTTCGGGCTTCGATGTTTTTTCTCTTCTCCCACCTTACTGAAGAGGCTGGGGGTGGGAGGTGGGGGGGGGGGGTTGAAACAAAGGATGAAAGGAAGCCTAGCCAGGTGTGGATCGGGAAGAGAACAGGAGCGGAGGGTTGAAGGCAGGCGGCAGGGTCCTGTGGTAGGAAAGCCTTGGCCATTGTGCATAGGGTTGGGAGAAAGGTCAAGATCCGGGCAGTCAGTCAGCTCAGACAAGCAAGGAAGGGTTAGGGGTGAGGGGCTCAGTCTTCTCCCTCTGGGCTCAAGGGGAGCTGCACGGATGAACCAAATGACCCCAGAGGGCAAAGTGTTCCGCGTGATCGTTGGTTGCCTGCTGTCTGTTCACCAGCGCTAGAACGATTGTAGTCACTGTTGTTACCTCCAGTGTCTGGAGACTCAATTGTTCTGCTAGCGTGGGGCCCCAGAGGTTTCCATAGCCCCTCCATTTTACAGGTGTGTGTAACCTCATACTGTGGGGTGTGGGCTTGATTTCCGGGGCCACCCTGGTGCTGGGCTGTACCCTTCCTTCCTGTGACCCTTCCAACACGATTCTCAGGAAGCCAAGAGCCTCAGCTCTGGTCTTTGCTGCGTCTGCCTGCCTCGCACCTGCCCTCAGCGGTGTTTCACAATGCAACTCTAAACAGGTCCCTCCTCAGCTGCAAGTCCTTCTGTGGCTCCCCGGTGCCCTAAAGGCAAAGTCCAAACTCCTCCGAGGACCCGAGGCTAGCAAATCCGACCCCTCGGGGCCTGCCCACACCACCCCCACTCCTGGGAACTGCTCTCAAAAGCTGGGCAGACAGCAGTTACTCTTACCTCGGGCCTTTCCCCACCGTGTTTTTTCACTTCCCCTGGGAAGTCAGAGACCCGCCCCCCCCTTTCAGGTGACCGTCCATTGACAGTCACAGCTGTCTCTCCATCAAAGCACACCTCCCTTTGCATTAGAATCGCCTGTTTACCCCGTCTGTCTCCCCCACGGACGGGAAGCCATCCTTCTTCGGAAGGGCTCCGAGTGTTTTGCTCAGGGTTGTTGTATAAAGGCAGCTCCAGAACTCAGCCTGGTTTAGCGTGGGCGCTCCCTAAGCACGTGCGAAGGGAGCGGATCCACGCATTTTCGGGGCGCAAAGGTCAGCCGCTCCGGGGGCTGGGGTGGAGGGGGCGCCGCTCTCGGCAGAGGCCAGGCGAGGCCACCAGGGGGCGCCCGAGGCGCTCGGACGCCGCGCGGTCCGGCCCGGGTGGAGCCCCAGCCGAATCTCAGCGCCACGCGGCGCGAGCCCCTCCAGCCCCGGCGCACCTGCTCCTGTCGTGGTCTCGGGCCGCGCCGCCGCCCGCCATTGGCGCAGCCTTGACAAAGGGGCGTGGCCAGGGCCGCGGCCCCGCCCCCAGCCCGCCTACTTAAAAGAGTTTGCCGCACCGAGGGGGAGCACAGTGCCGCGGCCCGGCCTCGCGAGCGGAGTTGCCTGTCGACCTTGCGTGACCCGGTGACCCCGGTTTCCTAGGTCGCCCCGGCCACCATGCCGCGCTCCTTCCTGGTCAGAAAGCCGTCCGACCCTCGCCGGAAGCCCAACTATAGCGAGTTGCAGGACGCGTGTGTGGGTGCGTGGCGGGGTGCGGGACGCGCGCGGCTCGGGGGCTCCCGAGGGCGCGGAGCGGGCGAGTCGGGCTCTGCGGGCGCGACAGGTGGACCGGGAGCTCCGGATCTTGGCAGTTGGGGTCCACCGAGGGCGGGGAGGCTCCGAAAACTAGACCCGAGGGAAGACAGCCCTGAGGAGTCCGGAGTCCGGGTGGGGGAGGGGCGGGCCCCGGGGAGCCCCTCCACCTGGCGCCCCGAGAATGGGCCCGGTTGACCCTCTGCGCCCTCTTCTCTGCCCGCAGAATTCACCTTCCAGCAACCCTACGACCAGGCACACCTGCTGGCCGCCATCCCTCCGCCCGAGGTCCTTAACCCCGCCGCCTCGCTGCCCACCCTCATCTGGGACTCGCTCCTGGTGCCCCAAGTGCAACCGGTTGCCTGGGCCACCCTCCCGCCGCGGGAGAGCCCCAGGGCGGCGGAGCTGACCTCGCTGTCCGATGAAGACAGCGGCAAAAGCTCCCAGCCGCCCAGCCCGCCCTCGCCGGCGCCCTCGTCCTTCTCCTCCGCTTCGGCCTCCTCCCTGGAGGCCGAGGCCTTCATCGCCTTCTCGGGCTTGGGTCAACTGCCCAAGCAGCTAGCCAGGCTCTCGGTGGCCAAGGACCCCCAGTCCCGGAAGGCCTTCAACTGCAAGTACTGCAACAAAGAGTACCTCAGCCTGGGCGCCCTGAAGATGCACATCCGAAGCCACACGCTGCCTTGCGTCTGCGCGACCTGCGGAAAGGCCTTCTCCAGGCCCTGGCTGCTGCAGGGCCACGTCCGCACCCACACTGGTGAGTGTCCCCACAGCTGCCTCGCATCTCTCTGCCGCCCTGCGTGCCTGGCATCAGGCTCTAGTGGACTCACTTGCTTCTGGTGCAGCCAAGCAATTGGCCAAGTAAGATGCGGGTTCTCCTGCACCCTGCTCCTTGCTGTTAGGGCGGGGAGTAAGGGGGTGCCCTCCGGCTCCCCACTCTCTCCCCAGACAGACAGAAGATTGTTAGATTTCCCCACCTGGTCTTGAAGGTTGAGACCATCCTCGGTCTCCCCATTTCTGAAATGCCCGGGAACGAACACACCGTGGGACTTTTGTGTGTGGTGAAGAACTGGGTGCAGGTGCCACGCTAAACTCAGACGTGACTTTGCTCGCTTCTCAGTCTCAGAACGTGTGGAAAGCTTCTAGAAGTGAGGGCACAGCATTAGCCTGTCTGTGATAGTGGGGACTCCCGTTGAGGGGTAATGTTTGGAAAGAGTGTTGGAGGAGAAGTTTCACGGGCCACAGCTAGCAAGCTTTGGGGTGTGAGCTGGCCAGTTGGAGCTGTGAACTTCCTGTTGTGGCCAGCATTGGAATAGTAACGCTGAGAGGTGAGGAGGGGCCATTTGCAGGTCTCACCCGTTTCTCCTCCAGCCACCTACGGCCTCAGATTTAACTGTAAAGTCCCAACAGCCTGGCCTTTATCCTGCACCGTGGCTAAGCCAAGGGGCTGGACTTTGGGGAGAGCTGAAGCCCTCAGGGGTCCTAGGCTGCGGCCCATCCAGAAGGACTTTGTTTTGATGTAAAGGCATGGCTCAGACAAAACCCTTGTTGAAATGTACCACCCTGTCCCAGGGAGTCCCATTGTGTGTCTTAATGGTGGCCCAGGGGGTGGGGGCCTGCAGAGTTAGAGCAGGTGCATGGGGCAGTGGTGCCCAGCACCTGTTCTGGCCGCAGCTGCCGGCTCACTGCATGGCAGGCCCCTTTAATCCAGGGGGTATCGCATGTACAGTGCCCCCCTCAGTGGCCTTTGTCCTAGCCGGCCTGGTGCCGATTTCACACTTGCCAGGAACACCATAAAGGCGTCTGGGGGTCGGTGATCTGTGAGGAGTGGGGGATCTACACTCCTGCACATGTCCTCAGACACCCCCCCAACTCCATCCCATCCTGTGTTGTCTGTTCCTCCCCTCTTTGTTAAGATTTACTTCAGCTCACCCATCCCCGCTAAACTGACAGGTTAGTCCTTGGGAGGGGTCACCACCGCTAACTTGTAGGACCTCCTGATCTCTGCATCAGCAGCAGAGTTACCAAGGAGTAAGTGGGGGTGGGGGGTCTTGCTGGGAGGCCCCACACTGGGCTTCCTTCCCTGTCCTAAAGTCCCACCTGTGTAGCCACAGGCTTCTGTGGGTATGTGCCCCCTGCTCAGTGAATACCTGCTGAGTGGGTGGATCCCACAGGAACCCTGCTGAGATTCCCTCCATCCAGAAGCCCAGCACACCCAGGAGGCATTCATCAGCCCTCCCTCCAATCCCAGCACTAGGCTCACCGAAGGCTGCCTGTGGGCTCGCAGGCCCGGAGGGAGGGCTGCCTTGCTTTGTCTGAAAAGGCCGGTCCACATCATAGCATCATGCTTGGCACATAGTGGCAGTGCGACAGATACTTGGGTTTTGTTGGTGATGTTTGTGTTGCCCAGCTAGTCTGGGTTCAAACCAGGGGCCCTCTTCCCTCTGTCTCCATTGCTGAGATGACAAGTGTGGACCGCCATGCGCAGGTCCCTTTTTATTTTATTTTATTTTTTTTTTTAAAAAGCACGTTTATTAATTCTACAAGCTTTTTGGGGGGGTGGCTTGGGGATGTGGTTTCAAGACGGTTTTCTCTGTGTAGCTTTGGTGCCTGTCCTGGAGCTCAGTCTGTAGACTAGGCTGGCCTCGAACTCCCAGAGCTCTATCTGCCTGGCTCTTCGAGTGCTGGGATTAAAGGTGTGCGCCACCACCGCCCAGCTGTCGACAAGCATTTATTAAACACTGTACTCTCAGCCTCCACTACAGCATTGGCTGGCTTGCGGTGGGATGTCAGGATCCCGGGTGTCTGTAAACCCCAGGCCGGGCCTTCAAGTAGGCTGAGGAGAGCTTCCCCGTTGGTCCTGTGGGGAAACAGCTAGGATTTGGGATTGCAGTGCGCTGGGCTGCTGGCAGGACGCAGAGGCGTGGCCTCTCTGGCTGGGGTGGGGGTGGGAAGGCCTCTCCAGGCTGCCTCTCCAGCTTTGTCTTAGACAAAGTCAGTCAAGGATTGACTTCAAGGCTGATAATAGGAACCTCCGGCAGTGGCTAAAACCAAGGGCTATGGAGGCCTGGTGGGTGACTGGAGCCTGCTGCTTACCTTCTGTGCCTCGGTTTCTCTGTGTCTAAATGGTAGGACTGCAGAATGGTCAAAAGATAGGGAGTGTGGAGACAACAGAAGGCTGGTGGTCAGGGCTGCGAACG
Source organism: Onychomys torridus (assembly GCF_903995425.1). Classification (NCBI taxonomy): domain Eukaryota; kingdom Metazoa; phylum Chordata; class Mammalia; order Rodentia; family Cricetidae; genus Onychomys; species Onychomys torridus. The sequence continues at coordinate 125,899,981 of NC_050446.1, forward strand.
GGAAGCCCACAGACCCTCACCCAGCACAGGCCTGTGTGCAGTGGGTGTCATGGGGCCTTCCATGGTGCGTCAAGGCTGCTCAAGCTCTGTCCGGGCCTTCTTCCTAAGCCCTCTCGTCTCTCCCCAGGCGAGAAGCCCTTCTCCTGCTCCCATTGCAACCGTGCCTTCGCTGACCGCTCCAACCTTCGTGCCCACCTTCAGACCCACTCAGACGTGAAGAAGTACCAGTGTCAGGCGTGTGCCCGCACTTTCTCCCGAATGTCCTTACTTCACAAACACCAAGAGTCTGGCTGCTCCGGAGGCCCACGCTGACCCTGTTCTCTCTCCATCCTTTCTGACATCTCCCTGGCTCCCTGGAGCCAGTGCTCACTGCCAAGCCTTCCTCTTGGACATCATCAGTCCAGCCTTCATCCCGGGACCTGTGGAGGCCATGTCTGGCCTTGGTTTCTGCTTGGCTCTCTTGGCCTTTTCTCCAGATGACAAATGGAAGGCAGAGCGCCTTGGTTCCCTCCCAGAGCCGCCCCTCAGTATTCATGAGGTATAGCCTCTGGACACAGCTGCTTCGAGCCATAGGACTAAAGCCAGCCCACTGGCTGGGAAGCTTGAACCCCAATCAGGGGACCGCCACTTCCCTACCTCCCCAAGGACCCTTCAGGCCCACTTTCTCGAGGTACAACAGACTATGCAATGGTCTCCTCCCGGCTACATGCGCGCCCCAGCAGGGTGGTTGTGGACACATGTCCAGGTGCCCGGGGCAGCTGTTTCAGCCCCGCCCCCATTTGTCCTGGTGACGAGTTTCGCAGCAGTTTAAGAAGGGACCATGAGTAATGGCTGTCACTTGTTAAGGGCCAAGGAGGCGGCTTCAGCCGGGCCAATGTGTCTCCCAGAACTATTTTGGGGCCCAACAGGTGGTCCTGGGAGGAAGATGTTTACATTTTAAAGGTATTTATATTGTAAGCAGCATTTTGTATAGTTAATATGTACAGTTTATTGATATTCAATAAAGTGGTTAATTTATATACTAAAAACGGGTGGTGTGGAAGGGAACACATTAAAGGGACTTATGGGAGAAAGTGGCAGGGGTCTTAAGTCCTGTGCTTTGGAGTTCTAACTGGAGTGCCTGGCCTGGGTGTCTGTCCAGTCCGGGTACTGTACAAGCTTCCCCACACTCCTGAGGTTCTCTGACATAGGAAGCTGCTTCTCGGCCTTATCTGCAGCCTGGCCCTACGCTGGAGCTCCACTAGAGCAGGGCTTTGGGGCAGGACTAGCGGCCCCTCCCAGCTGAAGGAGGATGCCTTTCCTGTTCCCAAGGGCCTCCCTGTCAGGCAGGCCCACACCTCTGTCTGGCTGCTGGGTACCAAATGGCCTTTGATGCAAGGAAATGGGCTGGCTGGAGCCAGGAGGGTGAGAAGCCAGGCCAAAGGGTAGGGGTCACTCAGCTTCCTGCTCAGAGGACCAGAGCTGGGGCAATTCACCTCAGGCTAGTTGGTGCTGGTGACCTCAACTCTGAGGGCCTCCTGGGGCCAAGAAAAAAAAAATGAGTGTCCCTTTCTGAGCACAAAGGTGCCGAAGGTGCCAGTTTGCTGTGGGGAGCGGGGAGCAGGCGTCAGCCTGTGGAACTTCAGCCCAGCCCAGCCCAGCTCCAGCCTGGCTGGGGGTGGGGAGCTTCCAGCTCCAAAGGAGAGATGAGTCTTCTAAACAGGAAATGGTGACCCGCAGGCGGGAGCAGCCTAATGACTTACAGCTTTCCTCCCAAAAGGAGAAAAAAAAAAAAAAGGTTCTCCTTAACAATTGCCAAATTGTGGCAGGCCTCCCTGAAGGGAGGTTAGTGAGGTGGGTGCTGGGGGCTGGGCACCAGCTGGCTTAAGGCCTACTGTGTCCCCAGTAAGTTTCTCCACAGTAGGTTGATCAGAAAGTGACTTCACCGGGCCTGCAGGGATGGGCCTCTAGGACCAGACTCAGCGCTGAGGGCCTGGCCCCAGGTCCTGCACCTAGGACTTGGTCAGCCTGGCTCGGAGCGTGCTGGGAGTCAGGTAGGCCTGGCTCCTGGCCCTGACTCTCACCTCTCCCTGCCAGAAGCAAGCCAGATTCCCTCTGCCCTCAGCCCCACTTTCTGGCACTAGAAATCAGAGGCAACAGTGCCTGTCTCTGGAGAGACTTAACGAGACATTCCTTCACTCATTCAGTGGGTCCTGTGAGCCGGGGTGTGCCTGGCCCTGGGAACAGTCGCTGCACTCAGGAACTTCTGTTCTAGTGGGGGAGACAAAACAAACAAGCGATTAAACACCCTGCTTTCCTGCAGTGGTGCCAGGGTGGAATGAGGCTGGAGAGCTGGAGAGCAGCAGGCAGGTTCCCACCAAGGCATCCGAAGCCCTCAGGAGGGTTGACATTCCACTGAGAGGGAGGAGGAAGATGGGAAGGTGGAGGAAGAGTGATGGGGTCTAGGGAGGTGAGGGGCGGGGGGAGCACAGGGGAAGAGGAGGTGCCCCTCAGCAAGAACTTGTGGCTGGTGGTCCTAGGAAACCAGGAGAAGGGAAGCAAGGGCCTCCCAAGAACCTGGGCCCAGAAAGCAGCATGGGCTTTGGGAGGGCAGCTGGGAACCAGGTTCCGAGGCTGCATGGGAGAGCAGAGATTAGAGTTTGGGAGGCAAGGGGAGCTAGGAGAAGCAACAGGGTGGAGGTGAGAGATGGCGAGTGACACATGGACCGACCCAGGCGGTGAGAGCCTTGGGGATTTGGACTGGCTTAATGCCCACCCAGCCTGGGGCCTTGTTCGCTCGATTACTCAGGGCTGGTCATGGACCCTAGTGTGTGGGAGAGAGGTCAGAGCTGACCCCGAAGGAGTTCCAGCGGGCCTGGAGCTGAGTGGACAGCCAGCCCTCTGTAGGAAGAACAGGGGTGGGGACAGCAAAGGATTATTCACAGAAATGTGCAGTTTTTGACAGTGAGGAGAAAAGGCTGTCCCTGGGAGGGTGCAGGCCATGAAACCGGCCAAGGAGAGATGGGAGGTTTGGGGTTTTTTTCTTTTTCTTTTTTTTTCTTTTTCTTTTTTTTTTTTTTTTGGTTTGTTTGCGTGTTCTTTGTTTTTTGTTTTGTTTTTGAGACAGGGTCTATGTAGCTCCAGATTGTCTGGGAACAGACTATGTAGACCAGGCTGGCCTCAAACTCAAAGATCCCTCTGCCTCTGCCTCCACCTCCTGAGCGCTGGGATTAAAGGTGTATGCCATCACACCCAGCGTTTATTTTATTTTACTGATTGGTTTATTTAAAAAAGTTTTTTGAGGGGTTGGGGATTTAGCTCAGTGGTAGAGCGCTTGCCTAGCAAGCGCAAGGCCCTGGGTTCAATCCTCAACTCCCAAAAAAAAAAAAAAAAAGCTTTTTGAAGCCAGGCAGTGGTGGTGGTGGTGTATGCTTTTTTAATCCCAGCACTTGGGAGGCAGAGGCAGGTGGATCTTTGTGAGTTCGAGGCCAGCCTGGTCTACAAAGTGAGTTCCAAGACAGGCTCCAAAGCCACACAGAGAAACCCTGTCTGGAAAAACAAACAAAAAAAGTGTTTTGAGGCAGGGTTTCATGAAGCTCAGGCTAGCCACAAACTCTTCAGTTAGTATTGGAGTATGTTGAATGGTCTCCCCTCCTCCTTCAAAGAGCTTCAGTAACAGATGTGCTCTTCTGAGAATGGACTCCAGACCCTGTGCATTCTAGTCAAGAAGTACTCTACTGATGAAGGTGCATTCTCAACCCCGCCCCATTTTTTGAAGAGCCATCACTGTGTAGGTTAGCCTCAAACTTGTAACAGGCTTTCTGCCTCTGCCTTTGAATGAAGGGACTATAAGCACTGTGGTTTTCTGTGGTGCTGGGCATGTGCTCCACCACAGTACCAGCCCATAATGTTGCCTTTTTTTTTTTTTTTTCCAAGACAGGGTTTCTCTGTATAGTTTTGGTACCTGTCCTGGATCTTGCTTTGTAGACCAGGCTGGCCTCAAACTCACAGAAATCTGCCTCCTGAGTGCTGGAATTAAAGGCGTGTGCCACTACCATCCTGTCCCTTTTTTAAAAAATATAAGATCTTTATTGACAGATAATTCACATAGAATACAATTTTCCTGTTTGCACAATTTGATAGCCCATGACACCATCACCACTTCCTGTTTTAGAGCATCGTTGTCTTCTTTCTTTCTTTCTCTCTCTCTCTCTTTTTTTTTTTTTTTGAATGCCGAATGCCGTTTATTGAAGGAGGGAGGTCTTTTATACAGGCTTACAACACAATGGGAGAACCCCGAGGGCAGAAGTTCACTGCTTCTGATGTGTTTTGTTTTTGTTTTTGTTTTTGGTTTTTTTTTGGAGCTGAGGATCAGACCCAGGGCCTTGCGGTTGGGCAAGCCCTCTACCACTGAGCTAAATCCCCAACCCTGCTTCTGATGTTTTACAATCTTGCATCTAAGCTGTTTATGCCCAATATGCTGGATACACAGACAAGGAGCTTCCCTTAAGCATTCAGGAGGGTGGAATCTCCAGGGAATTAGCATAGGGAGGATATCAAGGTCAAGGTTGGCAAGCAATGCAACAGTTACCCAAAATGGGGGCCAGGGCCCTGTAGGTCTCCCCTTTTACTAAAAAATGAGCTTCTGACTTAGGTTGCGTGGGACGTCAGCAGGTCACCTTACCCGTCATGAAGACACCTGTCCAAGCCACACAGGCGCTCTGTCTTAGGTTGGTGAGCACCCCCCCAGGCATTACCTGTCTCTGAATACTCATTATCATACAGGCTCAATTGTGTGAGAGCTGCAGAGTTAACTGTTGCCAAAGATCTCTAAGTGGCGCTGGGCTTGCAAACTGTGTGTTTGACACAGAAAAAACCAACATAAGTCTTGATCCACCCATAGCTGGTAGGCTAAAGGCAGCTGAGCCATTCCCTTCCTTAATGAGCCTTACTGCAAACTGGAGTCCTTGTAAGATGGTATCCCGAGAGCAAATGGAACTTGAGTTTGTAAATTTATAGCTTTCAAAGCCAATTGAAATGTATATAACTATTGATTTAAATTTGTCATGCCCAATAGAATGAAAGATTAACTAACTGAGGTAGCTACTTTTGCTGCCAGGGTCTCCACTGTGCTAGCTGTAGTAACCAATTATGAAATCTGCCCCATTTTTTTTTTAAGTACAAAGCCACCTAGGCCCAGAGGTTCACACCAGCACTCTGAAGGTTTAGGCAAGAAGATTAAGGTTAACGCCATGAGTTATTGGTGAAATTATTAAGGCCACTCCACATAGTTAAAAGGGAGGTTTATTTTGTGGGGTAACTTACAAATAAAGGGATGGGTAGGTTGTAGGGTCTGGCAAAGGTATGGCTCAGTCCAGTGGTGTTCTACTCTGGTAGAACTCTGCTCAGTCTACCTCCAGCGTCCAGGGTCCTGGAACCAAGAAAGCCCCGGCATCCGGACCTTGGGTCTTCAGCATCCTCTCTCAGCCTGCCTTGTGGGCGTGACCATTACTGAAGCCTCAATGGGGGTTGGAACTTCCAGGCCAAAGCTGGAATGGCTGCCCACTACGAGTTTAAGATCTGACTGAGCTACATAGTAAGACCTTGAAAAGAAAAACAAAACAAAAATCCAAGTGTGGTGGCCCACACCTTTAATCCCAGGTCTTGGGGGACAGAAGCAGGTGGATCTCTGTGAGTTCAAGACAAGCCTGATGTACAAAGCAAGTCTGTGCTGGCTAGTTTTCTGTCAACTTGACACAAGCTGGAGTCGTCTGGGAGGAGGAGCCTGTGGTGAAGTGGTGCGGTGTAGTTTCTCCGTTGATGACTCATATGGAAGGGCCCAGTGCTGCCCCTGGGCTGGTGGTCCTGGGTGGTAGATGAAAGCAGCTTGAGGCAGACAGTGGTGGCGCACACCTTTAATCCCAGCACTGGGGAGGCAGAGCCAGGTGGATCTCTGTGAGTTCGAGGCCAGCCTGGTCTACAGAGCGAGTTCCAGGAAAGCCTCCAAAGCTACACAGAGAAGCCCTGTCTTAAAAAAAAAAAAAAAAAAAAAAAAGAAAAGAAAAGAAAAAGAAAGAAAGAAAAGGAAAAAGAAAGCTGGTTGAGCAAGCCATGGGGAGCAAGCCAGTAGGCGACCCCTGCACCAGCTCTTGCCCTGACTTCTCTTAATGATGGAGTGTGACCTGAGTGTCAGAAGCTAGACTCAACCCTCTCCTCCCCAAGCTGCTTTTGGTTATGGTGTTTATCACCATCATGGAAACTAAACTAAGACAAAATTCCAGACCAGTCAGGACTACAAAGTAGCCTGTCTCAAAGAGATAAAGCCAGAAGCCAGGAATTCTGTGGTCTGTCCCTCTGAGTGGTCTTGGCATTTCCTCACAGCTGGGGCTGGGCCCTCCCAGCAGGACACAGAGGCAGATGCGTCAGACTCAGTTTGTGGTGCTCCAAGTGCTACATGCCATGGTCCCATCCCTGGTGTCACTTGGCCACCTGGTCAAGGTGCTGCTGCCACATCTCCATGCAGAGTTGTGTCCTCTCGGCCAGCCTGTATCTCTGCATCTGGGAGGACTCGGGAGACCTTGGAGACACCCTGCTTCTGCTCAGCCTCCGTCACCAGTTCCAGCTTGCACTGGGGCTCTGTGCTGACCCATCACTAGCTGCTGTGGAAGGGCTGAGATGTGCCTCAGAGGGAATGGTGCTGGGGTAGCAGGAATAAGGCTTGGTCCCAGCACTTCAGACACCAGTGGGTCCTGCAGGTGATCCCAGCACTCTTAGGGGAAGGAAGGAAGCTCAGAAGCTCAAGGTCATTTGTGGCAACTGAGTTGGAAGCCAACCTGGGCTTTTGTCTCCAAAACAAAACAAAACAAAGAGCCCACTTACTAGTACAGTGGTCCTAAAATGGAGCCCTTCCAACACAGCCGTCCTTGCTGCTCTGGTCAGTTGGCTTCCTGCCCAAGAACAAGCTTCTTTCTGGCCAAGAGCACAAGAGCCAGGCCTGGGGAGATGCTGGCCAGTGCGGCAGGATCAGGCTGGGCCATTAGTTCTTCCCTTGGGATTTTCTTTAAAATCATTCCAGGAAATAAACTGGCTGTAAAGCCACCCCCGGGTGAGAGTCCCAGCAGGCAGGTCTGGAGCCAAAGCCACCTCTGGGCACATCTGGGCCCTATTAGTGGCCTGGCAGCTGCTCAGAGGTGTCCCCTAGACTGAGATGTGTGGATCCCAGCAGGCAGGGATCTAGGGCGACCTCTTTTCTCTGGCTTTCCAATGGTCAATTTCACAAATGTAGTAAGAATTTATATCCTCAATAAAAACCAAAAAACTTGGTGCTAGAGGGATGGTTCAGCAGTTAAGAGCACTGGCTGCTCTTGCAGAGGACCCGGGTTCGATTCCTAGTGCCTACATGGCCACTCACAACCATCTGTAACTATAGTTCCAGGGGATTCAATGCTCTTTCCTGAATTCTGTAGGCACTAAACATGTACATGGAACACATACATATGCGTCAGCAAAAGTATTCATACCCATAAAACGTAAGGTGGAGGGGAGAGATGTGAGGCTCTCTACTGACCCAGGCTACTACAGCCTTCCTGGTGCCTTTCTGTCCCCAGTCCATATGTCATGGAGATTTTGATTTATAGACTCTCAACTTTTTTTTCTTTTTTCCTTTTTCTTTTCTTTTCTTTTTTTCTGGAGCTGAGGACTGAACCCAGGGCCTTGCGCTTGCTAGGCAAGCACTCTACCACTAAGCTAAATCCCCAACCCCTCAACTTTTTATGTATGTTTGTTTGTTTGTTTTTATTTTTCGAGACAGGGTTTCTCTGTGTAGCCCTGCCTGTCCTGGAGCTCACTGTAGACAAGGCTGACCTCGAACTCAGAGATCCACCTGCCTCTGCCTCCCAAGTGCTGGGATTAAAGGTGTGTGCCACCACCACCTTGAGGTAGTATACACCTTTAATACTGATATGTGACATAGGCAGGTAGATCTCTCTGACTGAGGGCAGCCTGGAATACATAGCAAGTTCTGTGCCAACCAGGCTACACAGTGAGACCTTGTCTTAAAAATAAATAAATAGGAGACCCTCAGGGGTGAGGACTCAGAGGCTTTCATTCAGAGGATTCATGGAAACAGGACTGGCTGAGGAGCTGGCGAGCTTCTCAGGCAGACCCAGGCTCTGAAGTGGGAAGACTGTGAGACCATGCATGGGAACCCAGTTTCCTGGCCAGCAACCCAGTACTCTCCTCATCCCTGGGATAGAAGGGAAAGAATTCAGAGAAAGAATTTCCTTCCCAATAAAGAAAGAGATACAAGAAAAATAAACAAACAAACAAATAAATAAATAGATCAATAGAGGGCTGGAGAGATGACTCAGCGGTTAAGAGCATCAGCTGCTCTTCCAGAGGTCCTGGGTTCAATTCCCAGCACCCATATGGTAGCTCACAACTGTCTGTAACTTCAGTTCCAGGGTGTCTGACACCTTCACATAGACATACATGCAGGCAAAACACCAATGCATATAAAATAAAAATAAGTAAAAATTTTAAAAATACATAGATAGATAGATAGATAGATAAACAAATAAATAACGTACGTGCAGGCAAAACATCAAAGCACAAAAAAATAAAATTAATAAAACAGGTAGATAAATAATATACAAGCAGGCAAAATATCAATGCATATAAAATAAAAATAAACAACATTTCAAACAAACAAACAAATAAATTTAAAAAAAACAGGCTGGGGCATGGCCCACTAACAGAACACTTGCCTTCACTCTACAAGGCCCTGGGTGTTGTCCCCAGTATGGCAAAACCAAATTAAAAACCAGTCTCTTTTTCTTGTCCCATCTGGGCCTGCAAAGCCCCATCACCACTGCCCTCCCTGACCCCCTACTCCCTGACCTCCTTGAGCTATCCCTTGGGCTAATACTGGTATTCTCTCCAGCAGGGACACTGACCAGAGGACCACAGGGTCACCTCCCACCACCCTCTCCTCCTTGTACCACAGTCTCCTGCCATAGCTTCTTAGCCCTTTCCATTAACATCTGACAAAGCACAGGTCTCTTTCTTCACAGGTCCCCTGTTGACCCTCTCCCTGCCCGAGCATCGGCTCCATGCAGGGGGAGCTCTGGTCTGCTCTGTTCACTGTCTTGCCTGTTGGCCTGCTGGCTCTCCTGTCAAACACTGAGATTAATGCGGCCGATTTTATCACAGAGAGGGTGAGTGACGGACCCAGAGCTACACAGCAATGTAACAGCAGCACCGGGTTCTTGTATTACTGTTGCGGTTTGCTTCTTTTTACTTCTGAGAGTCTTAATTAAAGACAAACTCAACCTGCATCTTTTACACACTTGAACTAGTCTCTTAGGACCCCTGCTACAGGCCCGGCGTTCTGCAGTAGGGAGCCAGAGTCATAGGTGGCTATAGGTGGGTGAGAACATCACAAACTTGTGGGCTGAGGAGATCCTGTGGCCTCTGTACATCACCAAGACATGTGGGTGACAACTCCCTCCACAGCTTGGTCTCCTGATATGTCCTCATGCCTCTCTGAACATGCATGTTGTATGACCCACAGGTTTTCCAGTTTCTCTGAAAATACTGTGACCTGGGCAGCTTGAAGCAGTAGAATTTTGTCATTGACCAGGAGCCGGAAGGAATGGTGTCCTCAGGGTGCAGCCTCCAAGGCCCTTGTGAGAAGCCTGCCTGGAATCTCCCTCTGTTCCTGGGCACACCTCTTCCTTCTGGGTCCTGTCAAACTCAGGTCTGTCCCAGCACAAGCTTTGCAAAGTGTCTGTTGCAAATAAAATTGTATTCCTGAGACCTGTCCTCAGTGTTTAAACTGTCTTTATGTGGTGGCTACGGGGAATACTGGGGTGGGAACCCAGGGCCTTGTATGCTGGGCAAGTGCTCTATCACTGAACTATCCCCAGCTCCACCCAACACCCAGTGTGTGTGAGTGTGTGTGTGTGTGTGTAGTGTGTGTGTCTATGGGGAATTGTCTTGATTGTTAATTGTAGGAGATTCCAGCCTACTGTGGGCGTCACCATTCCCTGGGTGTGTAAGAAAGCTAGCTGATTATGAGCATAATAGCATGTGACCGAGCCAGCAAGCATTGTTCCTCCATGGTCTCTGCTTCAAGTTCCTGTCTTGACGTCCTTCAATGATGGACTGTGACCTGAAAGCTGAAATAACCCTTCCTTCCCCTTTGGGTCAGAGTGTTGTATCACAGCCACGGAAATTAGAACATAGGCTCTTTTTGTAGCTCTGGCCAGCCTGGAACTCACTAAGTAGACCAGGCTGGCCTCCAACTTAGAAGCAACCCCCTGGCTCTGCCTCCCGAATGCTGGTGTCACAGGCATATGCCACCCAGCTTCTCAAAATATCTTTCTGCCTTGCTTTAACATGTTTAAATTTTTTTTTCTTTTTTTTTTTTGTATTTTGTAGGAGGGGACACAGGTGCCATGGCACCCAAATGGAGGTCAGAGGTCACAGAACAACTCCACAGAGTTAGCTGTCTTCCACTTTTACAAGGGTCAGGTTATCGCTCTGTGGCAAGTCCTTTTATCTGCTCAGCAATCTTGATGTTCCCCAGATCCTTCCTTTTTTTTTTTTCTTGTTGTTGTTTTTTGAAGCAAGATCTCCCCAGTAAGCCTTGAACTAAGTAGGTGAGGATGGCCTTAAACCCAGATCTTCCTGCTTCAGCCTCCTGAGTGCTGGGGTTACGGCCTGCACCATCTGTCTTAAAATATGCAACCAGGAGGCTGGAGAGATGGCTCAGAGGTTAAGAGCACTGACTATTCTTCCAGAGATCCTGAGTTCAATTCCTACATGGTGGCTCACAACCATCTGTAATGAGATCTGGTGTCCTCTTCTGTGTACATAATAAATAAATAAACCTTTAAAAAAATATGCAACCAGCTGCCAAGAATTAGACATGTCTTTTCAGCGTAGAGTATCCATGACCTTTTGTAAAAAAAAAAAAAAATTAAGATTGATTTTATGTGTATAGGTATTTTGCCTACATATGTCCATGCACCATGTACATGTTCAGTGGCCTCAGAGGTCAGAAGAGGGCATTGGATCCCCTGGAACTGGAGTTAGAGGTGGTTGTGAGCTGTCATGGGGGTGCTGGGAACTAAACCCAAGTCCTCTGAAAAAGCAACAAGTATTCTTAAACACTGAGCCATCTTTCCAGGCCCACCACCAAATGTTTTTGTTTTGTTTATGACAGAATTTCTCTGTGGATCCCTGGCTGTCCTGGAACTCACTCTGTAGACCAGGCTGACTTTGAACTCAGAAATCCACCTGCCTCTGCCTCCTGGTACTGCTTGGCTACCACCATGCAATTTTTTTTTTCCAGAGCTGGGGATCGAACCCAGGGCCTTGTGCTTGCTAGGCAAGTGCTCTACCACTGAGCTAAATCCCCAACCCCTATTTTGTCTTTTTTTTTTCACCATGCAATTTTTATTTTTTCACTCACCAAACTCTGTGGGAATTCAGGAAGCCAGCCTGAGGAAGGCACACTGGGGAGAAGACAGAGCAGGTCAGTTTTGTTGTGTGACTCCTGGGAAAGAGAAACCTGGCGCAAAACTCCACTGGCCCTGGCCTCAGGGCTCACAGGGCAAGCAGGCACCAGGGCATGGATGAGCAAGGCTTCCTGGGACTAGAATGAGGGCCTTGCAGGTGAAACCTTGTCCTTGTCCTAGGGGGACAAGGCGAGCCAGGGCGTGGGGATCAAGCCTGGCAGCTAGGCCAGCTCCTCAGGGGGAGGCCACAGTCTACATCAGGCAGCAAAGGTTTAGACCCAGGGATAAGGGGGGAAGAGTGAGGCCTGGTCTACATTTGAGCCAGGCAGGGAAGCAAACACCCAGTAAGCCAGGTGTAGCGGCCCACTCCTGCAATCCCAGCATTTGGGAGGCTGAGGCAGGAGAATCTAGTTCAAGACCAGCCTGCGCCACAGAGTGAGTTTGAGGCTAATCTAGGTTACAGGGGACCCTTGTCTTTAAAACAAAACAGGAAAAACAAACTCCATAAGGCAATAATACTAACAACAAAAGTATTTCTTTTTTTATATTTTTATTTTATGTGCATTGGTGTTTTTGCCTATGTGTATGTCTTTGTGAAGGTGTCAGAAGCCCTGGAACTAGAGTGTGAGTTGCCATGTGGGTACTGGGAATTGAACCTGGGTCCTCTGGAAGAACAGTCAGTGCTCTTAACCACTAAGCCATCTCTCCAGCCCCAAATAGTATTTTGAATAATCACCTGTTTTCAAAAAACTGCCAGTGGCCCTCAGCAAAGGGCGAGACGCCAAACTGGAGCCTCATGGCTGATCCGCTGTGTGAGCTACAGGTGGCGTGACCTTACTGAGTATCTGGCCCCCCTCCCCATGGTTGCTCTAGTGAACCGCAGGTGCGGGCCTGCACAGAGGCCTCCATAGACAGGGAGCTACCCTGCCCATTGTATGGGCCTGGGAAGAGGTTCTGACAGTGCTGGGGTCTTCTCACTGCCACCCACAGGACAACCTATGTCTGCAGGTTCTTCTGTATAGGCCTGAGCCAGCCTGCTCCCTCCCCAGTGCCTGTACCGAAAGAAAAGCATCAACGTGGACAAAAAAGACGGTAGCAAGGAGAAATGAAACCCATGTTACCCAGGGGACTGCTCGGGAGGGGATCCCCCAAGGAAACCCACCGTTACCCCAGGAAATAGCCCAGGCTGGGCAGGGGGCTTTCCTGAGGCTCTCCACCCAGCGAGATTCTCATGGTGACCCTGCCTTCAGAGGCTTTCCTCGGCAAGTCAGTAAGATGAGCCCCAGCTGTGACCGGTGTCAAGATGAAAGGTCCCTGAACACACTGCTTCCCGCAGCTTCAGAAGAATTGAGCCAGGAGTGCTGGCGGCCGGAGTGCTCAGCAGGGAGGTGGCCTCATCCAGATGCTGTGTCCTCAAGCCCCTCGGAACTGTTACAGATGCAGCAAACTCAAAGACAAACTGTGCATGAGAGCCTGATGGATGGCCCTGTGGGGGAGGGTGCTTGTCTCCAAGCCTGATTACCTGAGTTCCATCCCTGGGATGGGATGATGATGATGATGATGATGATGATGATGATGATTACTACTACTACTATTATTATTATATTATACATAAACAACATTGACAGGAAAGCTGTGACACTCAACTGACCCCCACCACACCCCCCTGCAGCAGTTCAGTGACTAAGGGACATCTTCAGTGCTCAGTGAACAGATCCTGGAAGGAAGAAAAGGAGAGAAAGAAAAGAATGGAAGAGGAGAGGGAAGGCGTGTGACTGTTGCCATGGTAACTCTGAAACCAGGTGGAGGTGATAGAGAGGGAGAGAGTCCATGCCGGCGTGCTTCTGTTTGATTTGGGTGATGCATGTCTGTATGTGTGTATACGTGTGTACAGGCACGCATGCATGTACAGACCAGAGATATCTTCCTCAGCTGTGCTCCACTAAGCTTTTGAGACAGGGTCTCTCTCTGAACCTGGAGCTCCCTGATTCGGCTAGACTGGCTGGCTAGGAGTCCCAGGGGTCCTCCCGTCTCTGCCTCCCTAGCACTGGGGTCACAGGTGTGCCGCCACACCTGGCTTTTTATGTGAGTGGGTTTTGGGGGCGAAACTTGGGTTATCATACTTTGGAGGCAATCTCCTTACTGGCTGAACCCTCCCAGCCCTGTTTGATTTTTGAGATAAGGTCACTTGGGCTGTTGGTCCTCAGTCTCTGGGTCTCTGTGGGTCTGAGACCAGAATGCCCCCCCCCACACACACACACACATACACAGCAGGGCAGCCCTGGCTGGTGACTCAGTCTCTAGCCCCTTTGAGAAGTCAGTGACTGAGGTCAGGAGGGACAAAGGACTTGTCCAAGGACACAGCTGTGAAGGAAGTGGTGGCATGCTGGAGTTTTTAATGGCTTTCTAGGGCACAACACAGCAGGTTCCCCCATGTTCCTTGGGTTGTGTCACCAACCCAACTCTCTACCCCAGAACATTCCATCTCCAGTAAACAAAATCCCAGACCCAGGAGCAGTCCCTCCCCCTCTCCTGCCCACCCCCACCACCCGCCTCCTCTCCTGCCCCCGCCTCTGGCAAGCTGCATCTGCTCTATGTCTGTGGCTTTGCCTGTTCAGGACATTTCTCATACATGGAGTCATAAAGTGGGTCACACACATGGCGTGTCTGCTCTGGGTCTGGCCTTTCTCAATACTCATGTCTTCCAGGTCCAGCCAGGTGGCTTTGGGGGTGAGGCTTTTGTTTGTTTGTTTTTGTTTTTTAAGGCTGAATAATATTCCCTCTCATGGATACATGTTATCCACCCATCAGGGGAGTGCGGTTGTTTTCTCCTCTGCTCTTAGGGAAAGCCCTGCTGGGAACATTCCTGCGCCTGTTTGTGTGGACTGCCCAGGGGACTTTAACTGCCCCTTCTTGGAAGCATCCCCAGTCTTTGTGGACTTATTACTTTATTTATTATTTGTGGTACTAAGGGTTGAATGCAGGGTCCCCAGGAGTGCTAGGCAAGTGTTACGCTATTGAGCGACATTCCAGCCTGCCCTTTATACTTTTTTTTCTTTTTGGTTTTTCAAGACAGGGTCTCTCTGTGTATCCTTGGGCTGTCCTGGAACTCACTATGTAGACCAGGCTATTCTCAAACTCAGAGAGGCACCTGCCTCTGCTTCCAAGTGCTGGAACTAAAGTTATGTACCACCACACCCCACCTTTTCCCAGTTTTCACTTTTAAACTAATTTGTTTGTTTGTTTGTTTGTTTGTTTGTTTGTTTAACAGGAGAGATCTCAAGCAGCTCAGGTTAGTCTCAGACTTGCTGTGTAGCTGACCATGGCCTTGAATTCTTGATCCCTCTGCCCACACCTCTCCAATTTGGGCATTATTACAGGTGCCAGTGACCACACCCCATACTAGCGAGTTTCCTGTTACATTTGGGGTTTGTTGGTGGTATTTTTCTGAAGCTGAGGATCGAACCCAGGGCCTTGCGCTTACTAGACAAGTGCTCTACCACTGAGCTAAATCCCCAACCCCCATTTTCTTTTAACGTGTGTGTGTGTGTGTGTGTGTGTACATGCGTGTGGCGCACGCACCACGCTTATATGTGGAGGTCAGAGGACAGCTTGTGTGACTTGATTTCTCCACTATGTGGTTGTTCCTGGAGATCTAACTCAGGCGGTCAGCCTGAGCAGCGGGCACCACCCTATACTGAGCTATCCCTGCAGCCCCTTTTTAGTTTTGAAATGGAGTGGCAATAATATCCCCAGGTTGAGCCGGGCCATGGCGGCGCACACCTTTAATCCCAGCACTTGGGAGGCAGAGGCAGGTGGATCTCTGTGAGCTGGAGGCCAGCCTGGTCTACCGAGTGAGTTCCAGGACAGGCAGATCTGCCTCTTGAGTTCGAGAATTAAAGGCATGCACCACCATGTCTCTGGCTTATTTTTATGATTTGAGACAGATCTCTGCCTAGCCTGGAATTTGTGATCCTCCTGCCTCAGCCCGAGTGTGTACAGCACCACACCTGGCTAGTTTTCACTTTATGATTTGTTTATTGTTTGCAGTGCTGAGGATGAACCCGGGGCTACTGCAGGCTAAGCAAGCTCTCTACCTCCGAGCTGTCTCTGTAGTCTATTTGATCTATTAGGGGAGGTGTGTGTGTGTGTGTGTGTGTGTGTGTGTGTGTGTGTGTGAAGCCATTCCCTCAAGATGTCCTATGTAGTGTGTGATCTGGTGAGCTGCTCTACCTCTTGGAGAAATAAAGCTGTGTGTGTGGGACCATCAGTGTCCAGGCAGGATCTGATCTGAGCTCTCCCTAAGGGCCTGGAGGTTTCTGTGGGGACTCAGTGCCTGGGAAGATGGAAGAGGAGAGCCAATATCTGGGTCCCCTCTGGGTCTCTGCTCAGAACTGGGCACTGGTTGGGGGAGGTGTGTGTGTGTAAAGAGCCAGATGTGAGCCACCTGGACTCCCAGCTGGTCTGACACAAATGATGTCACTGAGCATCGTGCCACAAGTCAGCCTGGCTCTGGAACCTAAGAATGGTGGTTGTCATGACATCATGGGAAGACTTGCAGCACCCAAGCACCCTGGCAAACACACGGAAAACATCAGGCACAGGAGAAGGGCCTGAAGGGAGACTTCCCGAAGACCTTCAGCAGGGACCAGAGAGACCAACTGGTACAAAGGTCGGAGGAGGGTGAGGGGGTGGCCAAAAACAGCAGGAGGGTGCTGGGGATGTGGCTCAGTCAGCAGAGTGCTGGCTTAGCATGTATAAAGCCCTGGCTCCTATCCCCAGCACCTCATAAAGCAGGCATGGCGGAGCGTGTGTGCCTGGAATCCCAGCCTTACAAAGGCAGAAACATCGGGAGTGTACAGCTGTCCTTTCCTACAGAATGTTCAAGGCCGGCGTGGGCTACGGAGATCCTGTCTCAAACACAAAACAAAGCTGGTGAGAGGGCTCAGAAGATAAGGGCATGTGCCACCAAGACTTTAGACCTGAGTTTTATTCAGTGACCCACACGGTGGAAGGAGAGAACACAGAACACCGTCCTGCACTTACACCCACATCATACACATCAAAAGTTTGAAATGAAACTAAATAACTAAATAAAAATAGCCGAGTGGTGGTGGCACACACCTTTAACCCCAGCACCCAGGAGGCAGAGGCAGGTGGATCTCTGTGAGTACGAGGCCAGCCTGGTCTACAGAGGGAGATCCAGGACAGCCAGGATTACACAGAGAAATCCTGTCTCAAAAACAAAACAATAATGGGTTGTGGATTTAGCTCAGTGGTAGAGCACTTGCCTAGCAAGAGCAAGGCCCTGGGTTCGATCCTCAGCCCCAAAAATAAATAAATAAATAAATAAATAAATAAATAAATAAATAAATAAATAAATAAATAAAGCCAGGTGTGGTAGCACACACCTTTATTCCCAGCACTCCAGAAGCAGAGGCAGGTCGGCCTGGTCTGTGGGTCTGTGTAAAGCTCCAGCCAGCCATATTGAGACTGTCTCAAAAAAAAAAAAAAAAAAAAGAAAGAAAGAGAGAAAATAAAAAAGAAATGTCAGCCAGTTAATGGAAAGATGGGCATGGCTGGCTGGACCTTCAGGCCCAGAAGGGTCATGGCCGAGGCCTAACACTAGGACTTTATTCTAAGCCACAGGAAGCCACCAGGGGATTTTACTTGGAGGGTGACACAGTCCCTTAGGCTTCAGGCCACAGAAAGGAAGTGGAAGATGACAGAGGCCAGTCAGCTGAGAGAGGAATGGACCTCAGGTGTCTCTGGCTGGGCAGGGCCATGGTAGGGTGGGTCTGAGGTGTTTGGACTGATGGTGTAGACCTATCCCCCCAAGCCCAGGGGAGAAGAAACACAACCACATTTCTTTTTCTTTATCTTTCTCTTAGTTTGCAACTGTTTAGTATTAAGTTTTTTTGTTTTGTTTTGGTTTTGGGTTTTTTGAGACAGGGTTTCCCTATATAGCTTTGTGCCTTTCCTGGAACTCACTCTGTAGCCCAGGCTGGCCTCGAACTCACAGAGATCTGCCTGTCTCTGCCTCTTGAGTGCTGGGATTAAAGGCATGCGCCGCCGCCGCCGTCACCACCATCCAGGCTTCCAATTTTTTTTTTTTTTTTTGAGCTGAGGATCGAACCCAGGGCCTTGTGCTTGCTAGGCAAGCGCTCTACCACTGAGCTAAATCCACAACCCCCGGCTTCCAATTTTTAATTAATTAATTAATTTTAGGTTTTTCCAAGACAGAGTTTCTCTGTGTAGTTATGGCTGTCCTGGAACTTGCTCTGTAGACCAGGCTGGCCTTGAACTCAGAGAACCGACTGCCTCTGTCTCATAAGTGTGGGGATTAAAGGCATTCGTCACTGCACCTGGCCAATTTTTATTTACTGATTTATTGTTTGTTTTGTTTTTCCAAGACAAAGTTTCTCTGTGTAGTCCTGGCTGTCCTGGAACTTGATCTGGAGACCAGGCTGGCATTGAATTTACAGAGATCCACCTGCCTCTGCCTCCTGTTTGCTGGGATTAAAGACGTGCGCCACCACTACCAGGCTTTTAATAATTATTTTTTCATTTTATTTTATTTGTCAGAGTGTCTCGCCTGAGTGTATATCCGTGCACCATATGTGTCAACAGAGTCCCGGGGACTAAGAGTTACAGGCAATTTTGAACCACCACAAGGGTTCTGGGAATCAAACTCGGGTCCTCTTAGAAGAGCAGCCAGTGCTCCTAACCACTGAGCCACCTTTCCAGCCCTATCTCATGATCTCAACTTGCATTTCCTAATGCCTGATAACTGTTCAACATCTTTCTATGACTTATTTACAATATAATCCACCTATCTTAATTACTGATGACAGATAATATTCAAATCTTATGCTCATTTTAAATAGACTTTATTGAATTTTGAGAGTTTTGTTCTGAGAAAGGATCTCAGGTAGCCTGGACTACATAGCCACACCCTTTCCTATGCCTGGGGATGACTCAGTCATAGAGTGGTGGCCTAGTATTCGTGGAGACTCAGTTTCGAGCCCCAGCACTATATAAACTCCATTTGGTGGCAGACGCCATCAATCCTACCACTTTTGAGGTGGAGGCAGGAGGATCAGAAATTCAAGGTCACCCCTAGTTGGATGTCATCTTGGGGTACATGAGACACTGGATAAGAAAAAGGGGGAGGGAGAAATCGGAATCAGAAAGATAGTTCAGGCCACAGCCTCGTTCCCTGCCTGGTGAGGACCTTGACTGGGCCTCTTCCCTTCTCTGGGCAGCTGGACTGGTGGATGCTTGGACTAGCCAGTGTTGAAGCACATAGAAGGTTCCTGTGGTGATGACAGAATGTGTTTCTGCAGCAGGGCCTTTGCTCAGGCCGTTGTCATTTCCCAGAACACTCTTCCTTTGGATGCCCTCTGGTTCCAGCCTTCCCACAGCTGTCCCCTGACCATTCTGTAACTCTTGAATGTCCCCTCAGCCCTCCGGTCCCTCCAGCACCTCACATGCCACCTCCTCCCACAGCACTGACTGCCATCTGGCACTTTACTTAGGTGTTGATTTGCCAATGTCTGGCTCTCCCATGGAACATGTCACCACAGGAGGCTGGGCGGTTTGTGCTCTGCTCCTGAGATATTCCAGTCTCTGATGGTACCTGACAGGGTACCACGGAGAAGCTGCAAGGAAGTCAAACCGAATTGCCCCATTCCCTGCTGGGTGACCCTGGACCACTGCTTTCTTTTACATTTACTGATTTATTTATCATGTATAGGTGCTTGTGTGGGGGCATGTGTGAGTCAGGACACCAGTGTGGAGGCCAGGGATCAATTTTCAGGAGTCAGTTTTTCCTTTCAGCATGTGGGTCCCAGGTCATCAGGTTTGGAGGCAGGCACCCTTACCCACTGAGCCATCTCAATGTCTCTCTCCGTTTCCGTCTGTCTCTTCCTCTCCGTCCCTTCCCCCTCTTTCCTTCCTTTTTCTTTTTGTCTGTCTTGAGACAAAGTCTCCTGTAGCTCAGGCTGGTCTCCAAACTTGCAATGTATCCAAGACAGACCCAGTCCCCCTCGTCCCTCAGGTCTCCACATTCCCTAATGCTGGTTTCGCAGGCGATGGCCACCACTCCTTCCTTACTCTGGGGCCACTTCTTTCCACCCCAGCTTGTCGGGGCCAGCGGGGGAGGGGGCACAGCGGTGGGGTCCCAGAGCGCGGCCCCCTCCAGCCCCGGCCGCCCGCGGCGCAGCGAGACGAATGCAGCACACGGCCGCCTTTATGGGCCGCAGACAGCGCGCCGCCAGCCTAACCCTGCGTGGAAAATTCGCAGGCGGGAGGCGCGGGGGCGTCGCCGGCAGGTGGAGGCGGGAGAGCAGAGGGCTGCTGTCGACAGGGTGGCCAGCCCAGCCGCGGCAGGCCCTCCGAGGGACACAGCCGCGCATCCACATTTCTTTCTTTCTTTTTTGGTTTTTGGAGACGACCCAGGCTGGCCTCTAACTGGCTGTGTAGAGGAGGATGACGCTGAATTCCCGATCCTCCTGCCTCCACCTCCCAGACACTTACTCCCATAGCTAGATTTCAGGGTGGCACCCGCAGCCTTGGGAAACTGAGCCACACTTGAAATCAGGGTGGCGCGTGGAGGTGGCCACTGCCTGCCCAGGAATTGGTAGGACTGAGGTCTGGATGGAGCTGAGTACCGTGATACCCGAGGGCTCCAATTACGCTTAGAGAAGGGGGAAGGGCCCACCAGCTCTGGACGCTGGGGCCCCTTTGCCGAGTGGGGGTGCACAGAAGAATCCCCTCATCTCTTGGCTCTGCTGGAATGGAATGCCTGAGGCAGCGTTACATATAAATCAAAGACACTTGCTCAGTTCATGACGCTGGCGGCCTCCACATGAGGTCCTGGTGCTGGGTCACCTCTGTGGGAGAACGAAGAGGAGAAGCCCCACCCTGCCGACAGTGACATGAAGAACCACATTTAGACCATAGCTCCTAGATACGGAGACACCTGCCCAAGCTGGCACATGTGCCTGCCTGTACTATTAACAGCATGGGTGGGAGGAATGGGAAGATGGAAGGGACCACAGGTGAGCCCAGGATGGAGCTGGGGGGGCATGACAGCAGGACATCCCCCACAATGCTCCGTGTCAGAATGAGGCTGGAAGAAGGTAGAAAGTAAGGTAGGATCTGTGTTGCTTGCCTGCCATCCCAGAGCTCAGAAAGTTGAAGCAGGATTTCGGTAAGATGCCAGTCTGAACCACACAGACTTCTGAGCTAGCCTGGGCTACAGTGTCCAACAAATAAAATTAAATTAAAAAAAAAATCCCAACAAGGTGGAAAAGTCAGTCTTGAATGGGTCATTCTTTGCACTGGGAACCAGGTCCCCACCCCTGCTGGCTCCACCGCCCATCACTCACTTCCTTCAGCCCTCCTTCCCTTCACAGTCTTGAGGGTCTTCTCAAATTACCTGTTTTTCCCCCCACGGTTGTAGACTTTCTCTTCATCACTGGTCTTTATTGCACTATACACTTTAAATTGTTTGTTTTGTTTTTCGAGACAGGGTTTCTCTGTGTAGCCCTGGCTGTTCTGGAACTCGCTCTATAGACCAGGCTGGCCTCTAGCTCACAGATCCACCTGCCTCTGCCTCCGGAGTGCTGGGATCAAAGGTGTGTGTCACCACCGCCTGCCCAGCTGCAAGTGCCCTTTCTGGCTGATCCATCTTGTCTGCCCTGTTTTCAGTATTTATTTATTTGATTGTTTAATTTAAAATTTTTAAATTTTATTTTAATTTCTCATTATGTATACTTACTTGTTGGTATGTGCATGTGTGTACAGGTACATTAAATCTTCCTGAAGTTGGAGTTACAACTTGTTGTGAGCTTCTGGAGAACCTTCTCTCTTCCTACCTGCAGTAGAGGTAGTATGGGATCATAGATATGAGCACCTAGCTTTATGTGGGTTCTGGGATTGGAACTCAGGTTCTTGGATTTGCACAACCAGCCATTTCTCCAGTAGGCTACTTCACCCCATTTTCTTTATCTTTATTGTGTGTGTGGTGTTGGGGGAAGGTCCAGGGTGGAGTCAGAAGACAATTAGTGTCACTTTCTACCTTCGTATGGATAACCGGACCAGACTCAGGTCATCGAGCTTCTCAGCAAGCATTGTACCCTCTAAGCCAGGGGTTCTCAACCTTCCTAGGCTGTGACCCTTTAATACAGTTCCTCATGTTGTGCTGACCCCCAACCATAACATTATTTTATTGTTACTTCTTTTTT
This sequence comes from Onychomys torridus, assembly GCF_903995425.1. Taxonomy (NCBI): domain Eukaryota; kingdom Metazoa; phylum Chordata; class Mammalia; order Rodentia; family Cricetidae; genus Onychomys; species Onychomys torridus. Next base: position 125,921,732 of record NC_050446.1, read on the forward strand.
TTTTTTTTTTTTTTTTTTAGAGCTGAGGATCGAACCCAGGGCCTTGCGCTTTGCTAGGCAAGCGCTCTACCACTGAGCTAAATCCCCAACCCCTTACTGTTACTTCTTAATTGTAATTTTGCTACTGCTATGAATTATAATGCAAATATCTGACATGCAGGATATCTGATATGTAACACACACACACACACACACACACACACACACACACACACACCCCGCAAAGGGGTTTCACCTCACAGGTTGAGAATCACTGTTTAAACTGTCTTGACACCCTAGTATTTTGGGGACAGAGTCTCATATAGCCCAGGCTGGTCTTGAACCATTGATTCTTCTGCCTCCACCTTCCAAATGCTGGTGGATTATAGGTGTGTACCACCGTACAGGCTCTTCATTCGTTTTGAGACGAATGGTATGTAGCTTAGTCTGGGCTTGAACTCACTGGATAATTCAGACCGGCCTCCAGCTATCCTAACTCTGTCTCCCAGTGGCTGGGGCTACAGGCATGTGCCACCTCACCTGGTCATATTATATACATATTGCACACTAGCTTCCTGCCTGCCTCATCCACCTGCCTGGGGGCTGAGAAAGTGGGACCCTGTGCTTAGGCACAACCTCTGTACCACCCTGGCACACAGTAGGTGCTCATAAATGGAAAAACAAATTGATGAGTGCACTTGGCGACTTGGTTTCTGGTTAGCAAGGGACAGGTTTCCCGAGCTACAGACAGGCAGAGAGCCAGGTAGAAAGGAGGGGCAGGGATGGAGGGCTGGCCTCTGCCAGCAAGGGAAGGCTAGTTTTCAGGACCAGCAGCACCCTGGCAGGGTGGGGGCCTGGGAGCCAGAGCCTGAGCTGCTTGCCGCCCTGCCTGCCGCCAGTGAGAATTCTCACACGTTGTAAAGGAGGCTCCAGCTCCATTCTGGCAGGGCAGCTGGCTGGACTATGTCTTGGCTAGCCCAGAGAGTCTTAACTCCCAGCCTGGATGAGTGTGTGGCACGGCCACCCGACCCGGAATTCTCTTCCTGGGGACAGGGCACTGAGCTGAGATCTGGGCCTATGTCTGCTCCTCGGTTCATTGAGACACCACACACTGTCCCTTGAGCAGTGGCCTCAGCCCCACGGTGACTTGAACCTGGGAGAAGGACACTCTTGAGACATGCAGACAAGCAGAGGTGGGGTCTGGAGTGAGGAGTCAGAGTCTGCCCCCTGTGAAGCTTGTCTCCATGTCTGCTAAGAGGGGAAAAATGCAGAGCTGGACTGTACCTTCCATCTGGAATCCCAGCATTAGGGCAGCTGAGGCAGGAGGATTGTGGTGAGGTTAAGGCCAACCTGGCCTATATAATCAGTTCCAGGCCAGCCTGGGTTATTGTTTAAGACTCTGTCTTCAAGAGGGAGAGGAAGGAAAAAAAAAAAAAGAAAAGGCTTGGAACTGGAGTCATGTCTTGTGTGCGTGTGCGTGTGTGTGTGTGTGTGCGTGTGCGTGTGTGTGTGTGTGTGTGTGTGTGTGTGTGTGGCGGCGGCGGGTGGTGGTGGTGTTAGAGGAGATCCCCTGAGGATGGTTAGAAAGTGTCTGGTGCAGACTGGACTAGGCCTGAGTTTGAGCCTGGCTCTGCACACACTCCCTGGGGGCACTGCGGCAGCCTTGCGTCTACCCTGAAGGAGGAGAAGCCCCAGAGCCCTGGGAAGGACTGAGGAGGCCTGAGGGGCTGTGACGTGTGTCAGGCAGATGTGGGGCTCTGGGCTCCCATAGCTGCACAGGTTTGGGGTGTAGGAGATACAGAAGTAAAAACCGTGAGAAGAGGGGGGCCTCATGGGCTCAGGGGCTGGCGGCTTCTTTACGTTGGGCCTATGTACAGTCACTGTTTTTGAGTTGAACTGGCTTGCCGAAATGTGTGTGTGTTGGTGTGGAGATATGTATGGTAGCTGTGAGTGAGGAGAACATTTGTGTGTCAGTGGATATGGGGATGTCAGTGGGCACATCTGCATGTACAGAGATGTATTCTGGGAGTGAACTCCTGTGAGTGTGTGTGTGTGTGTGTGTGTGTGTGTGTGTGTTGCTGTAGCTGTGGCTGGCCTTTGTGTCTTAGCTGGGGGTGGGTCTCAGGTTGGAGACACGAGGGTACTTCAGGGCACATGAGGATAGATTGACGTATTCACATACAGCAAGGTAGGGGATGTCCAGTGTATGTCTGCATGTGTGTGTGTGGCCCTGTCACCGCCGGCTCCAAACCCGGCCACATAAACTTCACACCCCTGCAGGCGGGCTGCGGCAGCCCCTTGGCGGGTGCTGGGCAATGGAAAGCAGATGGGCCAGGATGCAGGCCATATGGGGCTGGGGGCGGGGGTACATTCCTCCCTCCCAGCACCAGGAAACCCCCTGCCTGCGGCCCCCCATCGGGGTGGGACCTGAAGCTGACACTATAACAAATGTCCTGTAGCCAGTGTGGAGCCAAAGGGAGGCGGCCTCAGCCTCACAGGGGACTGTGTGTGTGTGTGTGTGTGTGTGTGTGTGTGTGTGTGTGTGTGTTGGGGCACGGGTGGTGGGGTGGAGTGGGGCTCTTCGGCCTGGGTGAGATGACATTGTCCTGAGAAGCTACAACGCACCTCAGGGTTGTGTACCACACACACTCACTCGGCCCCTCTGTTTTTCCTGCAATGTCCTAACAGGGTGGACTATTCAGAACTGAATATCAGAGACTTTGGCCCACACTGGGGCAGATGTGACCAGCCACAAGGTCAGTAGTAATAAAGGCAGTTGACCTTGGTTGTCTGCAGGGCCCTGAGCCATGGACCAAGGCTCTGACTCTAGGGCTGCGTTGTGGCTGGCTGGATGATAGAGCTCTGTTCCAGCATGAGTGACCTAGGTTTCTATCCACCGTGCTTTGCCACCAACCTGTTGGCAGTGAGGGCAACAGCTCCAGGCCTGGGGTGGGAAATCTAATATGCCACCTCCTTCTGTGCCTCAGTTTCCCCTCTGAAGAGCAGACTGATGATCCTAGCACCTTCCTGTCTCTGGGTGGTGGTAACGTTAGCCTTTAGATGTATCTCATTCACATTAAGTGAAAGCTTCTGGAAGCTGAGGAAGGAGCTCTGGGGCCTGCTTAGCAGTGACTGGAGAGGCCTGTCCCGCCAGGATGGCGTTATCACAGCGGTGAGGTCAGCACAGTTGGGCCGCTGACCTGGCCTAAGGTCCTCAAGGTCGTTGGAAGGTAGTCTGGTCCGGGGTCCGAGTCCCTCTGACTCTTTCCTTGGCCCCACTGGTGAGAGCAAGCAGCTCCAGAGCCAGACTCTCCCTGCCCGGGACTCTGCACAAGCACCTGAGGTTTTAGGGGACAGGGTCAGTGGTGAGGAGCTGGGCTACTTTTAAACATTCAAACAAGGTTCCCCAGCCATCTCTGTTATCTTTCTTCTGTGGAGGCTGAGAAGAGAAGGGTCCAGGGTGCACAGTCAGTGCACAGGGAGCAGGGTGCATGGGCCAGGGTGGTTCTGGTGGCCTTGGCCTGGTCAGCCACCTTTTCTGAGTCTGACATTTTGGGAGGAACCCTGTTAGGTGACTTAAACATTGAGTGAAGTGTCCGGAGCACACTAGCTACTCAATAAACACCAAACCGCCTTCACTCTAGTCTTTCCCCTTATGAACCCCCTTGGTGGATATCTGATATTGATTTCTACCATGCCCATCCCCCATTTCTCCTCTTTCTGGGTCTCAGTCCAAAGGTTTTGGGTGGAGGTGGCTCCAGCCTTAGGGATGGGCAGGACTGGCCAATCAGAACCACATCCTCTCAGCCAATAACAGCCAAGTCTGGGATTTTTAGCTGGCCCTATGAGGGCTACTTATTTTTTTTTTTACTGGGGTTACTAACCCCGTGAGGGTGGAAGCCTGAATGTGGGGTTCACCTTGCCTGATGTGTGTGTGTGGTTCTCCATTCTGAGTGTGGGAGAGAGGGAGGCGAGGAGCCTGGCATGGTAGCGGTGGGGTCCTGGCGGTGAGCAGAGAACGCCTCCACGCCGCCATGCCCCTGCCGTAACCTATCCCTGTTGAGTGAGGGGCGCAGAGGCAGGCTGCGGGCGGCCGAGGGGCTCACACCCAGGCTGACTGGCGCCAGCGCCGCCCTCTTCAGCTCCAGGCGCTGCAGAGCGGGGTGTAAATCCCTGCTGGCCGCGGCCTCCGCCCCCAGCCTCGCTGCACTGGAGCTCAGCTATTTCGGAGTTTCCCAGGGGACAACGTTTCCTGCCTCTGGCGGAAAAATCTGCAGAAAATGAGAGCCCTGTGGTCTGGCTCCAACGCAGCGCCGAGCCTGGGACAGAGGAGAATTCTTTTCTGAGTCCTCACCCTTCTCCCTCTCTGCCGGCTCTTTTCTTTCTCTCTCTTTTATTTTGTATTTTTATTTTTATTTGTTTTTGAAACAGGATTTCACTCTGTAGCTTGAGAAGGCCTTGAACTCATGGTGATCCTCCTGCTTCAGACTCCGCAGTGCTGGGATTGAGTATGAGCCACCACGTTCGGCAGCCTTTTCTTTCTTTCCTGCCGTTCTGGGTATTGAACCTAGGTCCTCATGCATGCTAGGCAAGTGATCTACCACTGAACTACATCCCCAGCCTCCTTTCACTCTTTATTGTGAGACAGGATCTTACCAAATTGCTTAGGCTGGCCTTGAATTTGAGATTCAGTCTCAGCCTCTAGAGTAGCCAAGATCACTGGCCTGCAGCACCAGACCCCAGTCTTCTGTCTGTCCTTCCTTTTTGTTACTACCCCACCCCAGCCCAACTCCCTCACCCCCATTCCTACAGGTCTTATCCAGTTTCCCTCAGCCCAGGGTCCTTCTGCCGGCTTCTGCCTGGACAGCCTGCTTACCACCCCCATTCTTGGCCCATGTGGCTTGTGCTAGCCCCTCCACATGGTGAGCAGGCATATGTGTGGCCTAATAGGACACCCACAAGGACCTCTGCTCACTTCGTTGTGTTGGTGCATTGGCTCGGACACATGGAGGAGGATGCTGGGAAGGCTGGAACACTAGTGGCCCTGGGACCCTTCCCAAAGACATCAAGGGTATTTTATTTTATTCTATTATTTTATTTTGAGACGGTCTAGATACACAGCTAGGGCTGACCTGGAACTCATTATGTAGACCAAATAGGCCTTGAACTCAAGGCAGTCTTTCCTCAGCCTTCTCAGTGCTTGGCATACCCAGTGAATGCTCCGAGTCTTGAAGGACCTCGTGGCCTCAGGTCCTGTCCTACTGTGACTCCCTTTGGCATCATAGACAGGACATCCACATAGAACAGAAGCCTGCTTATGTCATGGGCACAGAGGCTGGAGGGTCAAGTGGTTTTATTTTGTTTTTGAGACATAGTTTCTCTATATAGCTCTAGTTATCCTGGAACTCACTGTATAGACTAGGCTAGCTTCAATCTTACAGAGAACCACCCGTCTCTACCTCCCAATTTCTGGGATTGAGGTTCAAGGCTTGAGGACCATATTCAAGGCAAAGCCCATATCTCACTGGCAGGGTTGCTGCAGAGACCCAAGCTGGAGCCAGACATCACATGGTCTCTCAAAAGACACATCTAAGACAGGTCCAGCCTAAATTCCTGCCCCGGTTGAGAAGAAGGGATCTTAGCTGGTAAAATACTTCCACCAGATGGGCCTGTGGAACATTTTCTTAATTAGTAATTGATGTGGGAGGACCCAGCTCATTGTGGGTGATGCACTCCTGGGCAGGTGGTCCTGGGTTCTGTAAGAAAGCAGGCTGAGCAAGTCAGTAAGCTGCACCCCACCGTGACCTCTGCATCAGCTCCTGCCTCTAGTCCTGTCCTGACTTCCCTCAGTGACGGAATGTGACCTGAGAGCTGTAAGCTGGAATCAGCCCTGCCCTCCTCATGTTGCTTCTGGTTGTGGCCTTTAGCACAGCGATGGCAATCTGACTAAAAGAGTTAATGTAAACCCTTCTGTCCACCTAGCGGGTGGCTGAGGAGACTGTGCCGAGCCCAGACCCCATTTACCTCCTGCTTGCCTAGTTTTGTGCCAGGGTGTCATCATGTAGCCCAGGGGCCTCTAACCAGCTCCTCCTCTCTCTTACTCCTGAGTGCTGGGATTATAGGCCTGAGCCACTACACCTGTCTCAAAATATCTGTTCAAAATTCCACCTAGGGACTGGAGAGATGGCTCAGCAGTTAAGAGCACTTTCTGCTATTCCAGAGGACCTGGGTTTGGTTCCCAGCACCCACATGGTGGGTCACAACCACCTGTTACTCCATTTCCAGGGGGATCTGATGCCCTCTTCTGGTCTCAGTGGGCACTACACACATGGTACACATTCTCATGCAGACTCACACATAAATTTTTTTTTTTTTTTAATTTTTGGGGGGAGAGGTTTTAAGACACTATGTAGCTTCTGATTGTCCTGCAACTCACTATGTAGTCCAGGCTAGCCTTTAGCTCACAGAGATCTGCCTGCGTCTGCCTCCTGAGTGCTGGGATTAAAGGTGCTAAAAATCTTAAAAAATAGAAACACAGTTTATTAGTGTGTGTGTGTGTGTGTGTGTGTGTGTGCGCACATACCATAGCACATTAGCACACATGTAGAGGTCAGTGGACAACTTTATGGAGTCAGTTTTGTCCTTCCACCTTCACATGGGTTCCAGGGATCAAGCTCTAGTCATCAGGCTTGCACAGCAAGCAGCTTTCCTCACTGCGCCCTTTCGCTGACCCCTGTGGCAGGTCTTCTAAGGGTTTGTTGAATGAATGAGTGAATAATGAGAGCTTACCTTTGAAAGGAGCCTCAGTGCAGCTCCGTCCTCCTGGGTGCCTGTGTGTGCTTCACACACACACACACACACACACACACACACACACACAGAGAGAGAGAGAGAGAGAGAGAGAGAGAGAGAGAGAGAGAGAGAGAGAGTCCTGGCATCTCACTCTGCTTTGTGCTCTCCCACTGGGTTGTCACAGACTCTCTATGACACCTCGAGAACCCCAGTCCCAGCTTGTCTATTGATGGTCATGTGCACAGAGTCTTCTCTTCCTCTGGCCCCCTGTGTGATCTGTCTCTCACAGGCCACACAGAGGACCCAGCACACGCTCTGGGTACAGGGACAGGATGGGCAGATACACGATCCTGTGTCCTGGATCGCTTTAAACATTCATTGTCTAACCCTCTTCTGACAACCAGTACCGGGGACAGGAGCCAGGAGCCTTGCCTAGCAGACCCTCCATGAATGTTTGTTGAATGACTGAATGAAATACAGCACTGGCTGTGTTTCACACACTCAGTCAGCCCAGTGTTTTTGGCATAAGTCCCACCCGCCACCCGCTGTCTGCCAGCTCAGCCTCTGGATTTCCACATCTGCTGCCGCTGCCAGGAGTGACAGGCCCTGGGGGAGGTAGTTCCCGTCTTCAGAGCCAGGGACAGGCGGAGACTGCCAGGACACGAACTTCCTTCACAGAGCAGAGCCAGGCTGAGTTATTGCCCCTCCTCCCCCCCCAGGAACATCAGTCAAATTCTTGGGCCCCTGGGCGGCAAAGGCCACATCCAGGAGTGGCTTCATCTGCTGAAATGCCTCTTCAACTGCCTGCCTACCTCGGTTTCTCCGTTGGAAGCTGTTCGGAGTTTGAAAGGAGTCCTGTGTAGGAATCTGGGTTGGTTTCGTCAGTGCATGGAGGAGAGGAGCTGCCTGGAAGCATGGGCCGGCTTGGCCCCAGCTGGAGACAGCCTGCAGGCCTTGGCTGAGTCATTTCCCGCAGGCCTCCTTGTCCCCCTGGAGGCTGTCAGAAGGCCAAGGTGGAATGTGCTGGGAAGCAGGGATTGTGAGCCAGAGGAGAGACAATGCTAGCCTGGGCTGGTCATCCTGCCCGCCGCTTTCTCCTTCCTTCACGCACTCATTTGTTTGGTGGACACAAGGTTCTGTTTGTTGTTTTGTTTTGTTGTAGCCCAGGCTGGCCTCAAACCCAAAGCGATCCTCCTGCCTCTACCTCCTGAGTCCTGGGTTCACAGGTGTTCGCTACCTTGCATGCCGGTGTCACACACACTCTTGGTGTCAGTGTATCCAGGAGGAACCTGTGATGGCCATGTAAGGCAAGAATGGTCCGGAGGGCTCGGAAGCTCAGGGACCCCTCAGGCACGTGTCCTCGGGGCCTCAGGTAAATGGCCTTTGCCCCTCTACTCACTTCCTGCATGGGTTTCAGAAGCTCAGTTATCTGGATTGCTGCCTGGCACTGTTCCATCCAGTGCCTACATTTACCTGTTGGTGAAAGTCCCCACGGGTCACCTGAGCTGAGGCCTGCCCAGCCAGGACGTGGCTGGAGAGCTGAGTGGGTGAACCTCACAGGGAGGAAGTCACAGGTGCACAGGGGACTTCGAGGCTTCACTGGTCTACCTGCTCGTGGCCTATTATAGTTAACAAAGGTGTCTGGGTGGTGCTTGGGATGAGAGGGAACCCTAGGCTCACCCCTTTTCTGTGTGTCCTCTCTACAAAGAATCAGTCTTCATCTACTCATGTATACATTTATTAATTTGTGTTTGACATCCACAGATGTAGCCTGGTGGCGGTGGCGCATGCCTTTAACCCTAGTACTTGGGAGAGCAGAGGCAGGCGGATCTCTGTGAGGCCAGCCTGGGCTACAGAGCGAGTTCCAGGACAGATTCCAAAGCTACACAGAGAAACTCAGACAAAGATCCCTTGGGACAGGGAGGCCAGGAGGAATTGTTTGAATAGAGATACAAAGAGTGAGAAGGAACCAGTCCAGAGGACACATGCCTAGGACAAGAGCAGCAAGTGCAAAGGTCCTGAGGCAGAGCCAGCCATGTGTTCTAGCTGTGGTCCCAGCTGGGGAACGGGACAAATGGTGGAGAGAGGTGGGAAGACATCGGACCTCACAGGCTGTACAAGTCCCAGTTAGAGCCACCAGGGTCATCTTGGGCTTTGTGGGTTCTTCTATAGCGTGTTCCCTGGTGGCCCGGGCTCAGCTAGCTCATGCTTTCTCTCTTGACACTCACAGCCACATGTCATCAGGACCTCTGTTCACTGGAAGTGGCAATGATGGGAAATATCTTTTTTCCCAAAATGACCAGGAGCCATTAACTAACTCCCTTGTGACACCAGGTCCACAGCTGCTGAGCCAGCACAGAGCCACTGAGGGTAACTGGAAAGAGTTTCTCTCCAAATGTGCCTCACATGCTGACCTTGAAGGCAGGTGTTGAGTTGATCTATGCCAAGCACCGGTGGGTAGGGGTGAGCTTTTTTTCTCCAGGTGAGGTAAACATGTGCTAAGTGGTCACCTTCACAGCACCATGCAGGCATCGCTTCTCTCCAGTTCCAGAATATTCCCACCACCCCAAAAGAGAGCCCTCACCCAAGATGCTCTGTCCAACCCACTCTCCCAGCTCCCTGTTCCCCATTGCTGTGGGATTGCCTCTCCAGTTGTTGTGGTAATGAGCCGTGTGGAAGCCTCTGTGGCTGGCAGCTTGTCCATGGTCAGCCATGATGTGAGTTTGTGGTGATGATCTTGCCTCAACCTACCAAGTGCCTTTTGCTCATCCATTTTTAATTGATGAAGAATGTGCCATCTTACCAATAAACTGTATTTTGTCTACTCACTGGTCAGTCAGTGGTATTTGAGTTGTATCCATGGTTTGACCATTGAGAATGGAGACTAGCGCCATTAGGAACCTTGTGGGCAAGTCTGTCTGTCTTTCTGTTTTTGAGACAGGGTATCCTCAAACTCCTGATTCTTCTGCCTCCCGAGTGCTGGGATCCCAGGCATGCGTCACCACTCCTGGTTACATCAGGGCTTGGTTGGCCATCCCCTCCAGAAGTCATCTGGTTCAGTGTCTAGTGGGTACTCTCAGTCTGCATTGAACTCAGGGAACTGCCAACTGATGCCGTTAAAAGCAGCCATGGCATGCTGGGCATGCTGGCGTTTGCCTGTAATCCCAGCACTCAGGAGGCAGAGGCAGGTGGATCTCTGTGAGTTCGAGGCCAGCCTGGTCTACAGAGTAAGTTCCAGGACAGCCAGGGCTGCACAGAGAAACCCTGTCTCAAACAAATAAACAACAACAACAAAACCCCAACCAAACAAGGAACAACAAAGCAGCCATGGTGTTGGGATTCTCGAGACTGGATAGTAAAGGGGGTCTGCGTTGACCCATTCATCAGAGGAGGAAACTGAAGCCTCGGAGGTGGAACTTGCCTGTTGTACTGGTAATGTGAGAGCCTCAGGGCTGCTAGATTCCAAACTAACTAGAAGGCAGAAAAGGGGTGGAGAGAAGAGAGGAGAGAGGAGAGAGAGAGAGAGAGAGGGAGGAAGAAGAGGGGGAAGAAGAGGGGAAGTATGAGGGAGAAGGAAGTTTGTCTTCAAGCCAGGTTCTGCTTCCCCAGGTGCCAGCTGCAGAGGAAGCTGGGGTCAGAGGTCAAAGTGTCACAGGCCTTCACCGGGATGCTAGCCTCATCTGTCCCTTCCTGGCTGAGTGACATGGGGAAAGCTGGTTCACCTCTCTGGCCCTCTTTCCACATCAAACAGTGGAGCCATTTTATTTCTGAGACAAAGTCTCATGTCACCCAGTCCAGCCTTGAACTTCTGATCCTCCTGAGTGTTGGGACTATGGGGTGTGCCAGGGCACCCAGCTTTAGCAGACTCCTTTGTGATACAGGAGGAAAGATGCTCCCAACCCTGTGCTCTTAGTTAGGGTGGAGCTGGGGACAAAAGGACTCTGGGGGCCCCTAGAGTCTCCTCTGCAGAGGAGTCTTAGGGGGACACAGGCCATGGGCAGGGAGGAATGGGCTGCCCAGTGGGAGGAAGTGATGTCCACTTTGGAAATTCCACACCTTAGCTGCAGCAGAAGGTTCCGAATCTGAAGGAGGTGACAGTTTACTCAAACTGCCTGGACTCCAGGTCATCAGAAGCCAAGATGACTGTGCCTATAAGGTCCCCAGAACCACCATGCACTCAGCCAGAAACACTAACTGGGGCCATATCCCACGATGGAACTGAACCTGCATCTTAATTATGGCAGGGACAGTGTGACTGGCGATGTGCCACAGACGAGGCCGCAGTGTGGGTTCCCGGTGGAGTCTACAAACCTCTTGTGTAGCTGAGGCCCAGCACATCTGGGGCTCAGGGAGAACCACAGCCATGTTTGTTTTGTTTTGTTTTGTTTCGAGACAGGGTTTCTCTGTGTAGTTTTGGTGCCTGTCCTGGAGCTAGCTCTGTAGACCAGGTTGGCCTTGAACTCACAGAGATCTGCCTGGCTCTGCCTCCCAAGTGCTGGGATTAAAAACATGTGCCACTACCGCCTGGCGACAGGAATGTTTTTGAGCAAAGCAACCTGGGAAGGGTGCCCAGAGAGGGAGAGACATTTGCTGAGGTGTACACAGCTAAGAAGCAGCTGAGTGTGGCTTAGAGCAGAAGCCATGTGGTGTTGTTATTGTTGTTGTTGTTGCTAGTATATCTGTGTTGGAGGTTGGAAGACAACCTTCAGGAGTCAGTTCTCTCTGCTGCTGTGTGTTTCATATCAAAGTCGGGCGTACATGGCAAGTCTCTGCAGCCCATGCCACCAAGGATCTTGCTGATTATTGAACAGGGAGAAGTAGGTGGCCCCCAGGAAGTCCCTTGTCCTTGACCTCCTGTGAGTGTCTGGGAACTCAGGGCTCTGGGTAGAAGGGACTCCAGCTTTGGGGTTGCAATCTCAGGTCCCGTTTGCCTAGGGTTACCCAAGGAGGCAATTTCCCTGATTTTCCCCGTGAAGCTCAGTTTAGAATCAGCCTGTCCTTGGTCACCAGTTCTGCTGTGTCAAAGCATCCCTGCATCTGAAGCCTCTGTCTCCAGCCCTGGAAGATGAAGCCAGCCTGGCATATCCTCGGTTAAGGATGGTGGATAGGCGGGGCCTTGGCTCAGTCTGTGAAACATCTGCCGTGGGAAGGGAGAGCCCCGGCCACGTTGAGTGGACGCTGGGCTGGAGGCCACACATCAGGCCAAGGCTGGCACCAGCTCAGCCGCCAGGCCAAGGCTGCAGAACCTGAGTCCAGACTCCTGAGTCACTGTTTCCAGTTGTTGCCAAACCAGGCGGGAAATTGGGGAGCCAGGGTGGAGACAGGGAGGGGAGGCTGTGGAGAGCTGAGACCTCTGTCTTAGCCTTTGTTGGACAGAACAGATAGAAAACCACCCAGAATGGGGTGCTGGCACTCCCAGGTCACAGGCAGCCCCTCAGTCCTTCCCAGTGCCTCCCTCTCGGCCAGTCATACATACAATCTGCCTCATAGTTTTCTGTTTCCAGAGTCTATTGATCAGCTCCACCCCAGGCCCTTTGTACTGTGGTGTCTTCTCCTCTTACCATTCCAAAGGGCTGGATTATTGTTTTCTCAGAGAATCGTCTTCCTCACCTGTCCTTTAAAGTGTGACCTTCCTATTCCCATCCCATCTCCTCCAGCTTGCCTTTCCTCTCATTCTTTTGCCTAGATGGTACTGAGAACCTACAGTGGTCAGACCCTGCCCTGGACAGCCAGGATGGAAGTGAACGGAGTGTACTGCTCACCTGCTCCCTCAGAGCTGCTGGTTTAGGACAGGCTACTCCATGACAGGATCCTCAGGGAAGAAGGCAGTAGGATTGGCCAGTGCAAAGGCCCTGGGGCAGGGTTATGGAGGCAGCTGAGGCCAGTGTGGCTGGAGCTGGGAGGGGAAGGCAACAGGGCTCAAGGTCAACAATTGAGCAGGCAGACTGAGCAGGATTTGAGTCTTGAGCTGACAGATGGAAGACTTTGGAGGGTCCCAGATAGAGGGACCTCAGAGGGATTGAGACCTGATTATATTTCCTGTAGCGTTGGTGGAGGATGCACCTGTGTCCTTGAAAGGTTGGAGTGAAGGGGGACCTGTAGGAGCCACAGTGCCCCGGCCCTGCAGGTATGGGGGCCTCCCACTTTGTTCAGCCCCTAAGGGTGGTCACGACCCAAGTCCAGGGGCTCTGTCTCACAGGGACACACACAGAAACACAGACAGACAGACACAACACAGATACAGACACATAGACACAGACACAGAGACACAGACACATAGACACACATAGACTCATACACAGACACACACACACACAGACACAGACACATAGACACACACAAACTTATACACACACACACATACATGCAGACACACACACAGAAACACATAGAGATAGACACACATATGGTTTGTCTCCTATGATGGACATCCTCCCATGATAGGCTTGTGGGAAGTGGGATTCTGGTCAGAGCTCAGCCAGTGACTCACCAAGACTTGTCCTCATCTGGGACACACTGCCTGTCCATGTCCAGATCAGAAACCACTGCCTCTGACCTGCTAGGGGACAGGAGCTGGGCAGAAAGGGCAAAGAGCCCTAGGTTTAGGCCAGACAGCCTTCAGGAACAGGCACAGGGAAGACCCCCACATTCGCTCTCTGCCCTGTGATGCCCTCATGGGCTGAGGTAGCATTGGGAAGGTCCCATGTATTCTGTTGGAGCCTCAAGCACAGCCCTGGTGGGGTGTGTGGGTCCTCAGGGAGTGTCACATCCACCTACTATACCCTGCCCTTCCGTTTTCCTTCCACTGTGGGTTCTGGTCTGTTCTAGCACCTTCTATTCCTCTCTATTCTGTTGTCTATTTAGTTGACAAATATTTATTGAGCATCTATTATGTTCCAGAGAATAGGATTTTATTTATTCGTTTGTTTGTTTATAAGGTAGGAGCTCACTATGCAGCCCTGGCTGGCCTGGAATTCATAGAAATCCACTTGCCTCTGCCTCCCAAGTGCTGGGACCAAAGGCATGCACCACCACACCTGGCCCCAGTGAGTAGATTTTTGATAGTTTATCCTTTTGTTTTGTTTTTTTAGATGAAGTGTCTCTCTGTAGTCCAGATGGTCTCAAACTCTTTTTGTTTTGTTTTGACAGGGTCTCTCCATGTAGCCTTGCTGTCCTGGAACTTGATACGGTAACCCAGGATAGCCCAAACTCAAACAGGTCGCCTGCCTTTGCCTCCTAAGTGCTGGGACTAAAGGTGTGTATCACCACACCCAGCTGCAGGTGACATTCTTGACACTGGACTACAGCTTTAGAGGGACAGAGACTCTGTCCCAGGATTTGGTGTGGAGCCAGAGTGTCCCCACCCTCAGAAGTGGTAAAATCCAAAGGAGGGGCAGATTCTTCTCATGGTGAATGAAGAGGGCTCAGGATAGCTTCAAGACGGCCATTGGACAGAATCCTGAAGGGAAGAGGAGGGAGGCAGTAGACACCTGAGGGACAGGAAAAGCTTCCAGCCAAAGAGAGCAGCAAGTGCAAAGGCCCTGAGGCTGGAATGTGCTTGGTGTGTTCAGGGAGCGTCTGTAAGGCTGCAGTCTGGAGCAGACAAACAAGGGACTGGTGGAGATACACTGTCTGCACATTTCCCACTCTTGAAAGGTTTTCAAGGGTCATGTTGGCCTTTCCAGTCAGCTCTAGCAGCCAGCTCACCACTGAGGATGCGTGGGCAGTTTGAAGCCAGAGCTGGCCCTGGACACCCGGTTGGTCTGGCTTCCGGCTTCCTTCCTGACCCAGTCAGCTGTCCAGGACTGCTGCCGCTGCCGTTCAGTTCTTCCGTGTGGCTCATCCATCCTTCCCCAACTTCTCCTCAGCTGCAAAGTTAGAACGGCTGCAGGGAGGGCTGGGAGATGACTTGGTTGGTGGAGTGTTTGTCTAGTGTGCACAAAGCCCTGGGGTCCCCAGTACTAAACAAAGCAGCTGGGTGTGCCACCTAATAAATCTGGTCCTGGGGAACTAGAAGCAAAGGATCAGACGTTCAAGGTCACCTGGACTACAGACCCTGTCACAGGGAAAAAAATAGTATAGTTGGTGATGCACTTCTGTAATCCCAGAGGTTGGGAGGCTGAGGCAGGAGGATTATAGTGAGTTACAGGTTACCTCTGCTTTTGTTTTATTTATTTATTTATTTATTTATTTGTTTGTTTGTTTGTTTGTTTATTTATTTATTTTTCAGGACAAGACTTCTCAGTATAACAGCTTTCATTATCCTGGAACTTGATTTGTAGACCAGGCTGGTCTCAAACTCACAGAGGTCCTCCTGCCTCTGCTTCCTGAGTTCTGGGATCAAAGTTGTAAGCCACCATGCCAGGCTTCAACTCTGTCTTAAAAGAGCAAAAACAGTTGTTACAGGGCTAGAGAGATTGCTCAGTGGTTAAGAACGCTCCCTGATCTGCTATAGGACCCAGGTTCAATTCCCAGCATCCGCATGGCAGTTCACAGCTGTCTGAAACTACAGTTCCAGGGGATCCCGACACCTTCACATAGACATGAATGCACACAAAACACCAATGCACATAAAATAAAATTAAATAAAATCTTTAAAACAACAACAATAGTTGTTACAGAGCTGCCAGTGAATCTTGCCTCCCCTGACCCCTGCACACTCCTCCCCCACCCCACCCCCAAGTGGGTTCACACGGCCCCTGAAGCCAAGAAGCCTGAATTCCAGTTGGTCCTGCTGGCCTGGTTGGTGGTCCTGCCTCTGACACCTGTGTGAGGAATGCAGGTGTGACACACACCATGCACCTGGTTCATGTCACACAGGGACATTTGGCATCAGCTCTGACTTTATTTTTACATCTGAGAATCCAGGACACTGGAAGGGAAGAGCCTGGCCCAGGACCATCTGCCAGGAAGTGGCAACCCCAAACTGCAGCCTCCCGACGTCCTAGGTCCTCAAACCTGTGTGCCCTCACACCTGTGTGCCCTCACACCTGTGTGCCCTCACACCTGTGTGCCCTCACACCTGTGTGCCCTCACACCTGTGTGCCCTCACACCTGTGTGCCCTCACACCTGTGTGCCCTCACACCTGTGTGCCCTCACACCTGTGTGCACAGCGTGCAAGCTGGGTTAGGCACGGAGTGAGCACTCCCAGGCAGGTCTGGCTGAAGGAGGTCTTTGGAAACTCAGCAGAGCCCTGCAGGTCCCAGGGGCTCCCTCCTTACCAAGCTAGGCTCAGCTCCTCAGGATGCTTCGTCCTGTGAGGTCCACACCTGCTGTCCCTTCCCCTGCATTCAGCAGGGTCAGGTAGGTACTCCAGGGCCTGCAGATGCTCCAGGGACTGCAGGTGCTCCAGAGCAGGAAGGGTGGGGCAACAGGGAGGTGGCTATTGCCATGGAAACCAGACAGTCTGGGTATGGCTGGAAAGCTTGTGGGCTAGGACATTTAGTTCAAGCCACATTGAGATCAAAGGGGTCCATTCCCCACCCCTGTCCCTCAGGGGCTCTGGCTTGGTCTGAGGACTCCCAGGGTGTGGTCCCTGCCTGCGAACTGAGGCCAGAATCGTGGGCTCGCTGGGTGCCTCAGACAAGTCCCCAGTGCCCTCTGAGTCCAGTGTCCTCCGGGCCAGGTCTGGGGACTTAGACATGGAGAGCTGGGATTGGCCAAGGCAGAGTCAGGCAGGGCAGCAGGGCCAATGGTCTGGGAAAGTCAGCTCTGCAGCCAGGACCTTACTGAATAAAACACTGTCCTGGGCAAGCCTCCCTCTGGCTAGGCTGGTGTCCGCTCCAGGGCCGGGGCTGCTGGTACTGTTGTAGCAGGTGTCGATGTCCTCCTGAAAGTCCCAGAATGTGGCTGGGAGGCAGGATTCCAGAAGAAGCTGGCTTGGCCTTAGAGGACAGTGATGATGTCCCCCTGGTCACTTCTGTATGCCCAGTTCCCAAGGCACACCCAGATATACTGTAGAGACTCCATAAAAATTTGTAAAATAGGGCTGAAGAGATGACTCAGGTTAAGAGCACTGACTGCTCTTCCAGAGGACCTGGGTTCAATTCCCAGCAACCACATGGTAGTTCCCAACTGTCTGTAACTCCAGTTCCAGGGAATCCGACACCTTCACACAGACATACATGCAGACAAAACCCCAAAGTACATTAAATAAATAATTCTTTCTTTAAAAATTGTAAAATAGCCAGACATAGTGAGGCACACCTTTAATCCAGCACTTGGGAGACAGAGGCAGGAGGATTTCTCTTAGTTCAAAGTCAGCCTGATCTACATAGCCAGCTCCAGCTTCAGCATAGTCAGGGCTACATAGAGAGACTCTATCTCCAAAAACCAAATAAACAAACAAAACAGATTGTAAAGTAAGCCAGGTGTGATGGTTCAAATGTGTGACTCCTGGAAGCTGGGGCAGGAGAATAGCTCTGAGTTCTAGGTCAGTCTAGACTGCCGAGTAAGACCCTTTGTCATTTCAGAAAACAATAGTTGCAAAATAAAAGACCATAGGATGCCAGCTGCTCAGCCCCTGTGCTCTCCCTGTGAGGGAGAGTCATCTTATGTATGGAGAAACATGACACAGAGAGGTTGAGGAATTTGCCCAAGGCCACACAGCCAGCAAGTGGCAACCAGGGCTTGAACACAAGCTAGTTTGCCAAACTCTGCCCTTTAATTCGTTTTTGCGTGTGTGGTGTGCATGTGTGCAGAGGCCAGAGGTCGGCATAGAGTCTCTTCCCGATCACTTTCCACTTACGTATTGAGGCAGCTCTCTCTAGCTGAACTGGAGTTCGCTATTCAGCCAGTCACAACCCCCTCACCTCCCACACCCCACAGCCCCACCTTGCCTGATGTTGAATCCCTGTCTCAGCCAGCCCTGTGAGCACTGGGTTACAGGCTGGGCCATCTCATTTCCTTATGCAGGTGCTGGGGATCCGAACTCTGGTCCTTATGTTTGCCATATGGATGCTCGACCTACTGAGCCATCTCCCTGGCCCTTGCTTAATTAATTTATTTGTTTGTTTTTGTATTTTGAGATAGGATAGGGTTTCTCTGTGCAGCCCTGGCTATCCTGGAACTTCCTTTGTAGCCCAGGCTGGACTTGAACTCAGAGATCTGCCTGCCTCTGTCTCTCAGGTGTCCAGCCCTTTGTTTATTTATTTATTCATTCATCCATTTATTTATTTATTTATTTATTTATTTGTGGAGCTGGACATCGAGCCCAGAGCCTGAGAATTCTACCACTGAGCTATGCCCACAACCCTATTTTTATTTTTTATTTTGAGACAAAGTTACCCAGGAAGGCCTTGAACTTGTGACTTTCCTGCTTCAGCCTGTGCCACCAGGAATAATAGCTGAGGAGCCCACACTTGCTGATTGCTAGCTGTCCTCAGAGATGGGAAGCCTAGGGGTTACCATCACATAGACAGAGGCTCACTGTCGTTCCAGAAGAGGCTCCTCAGCCTCCCTTTCCCCTCTCCTGCTGCACTCATCTGTCTCAGTTTAGATCTTACTCTTCAGAGTAGCCCACCTACCCCTGTGGCCCGGACCACAGCTAGCCTCCCTTTTTACATCTGAGCTAACATTACTGTCAGTGTGCTGGCAGATTCTCGGTCCTCAGCTGGAACATCAGGTCAGCCTTAGTCCCCAGACCTTTCACAAGGCTCCCCAAGTCCCTGTCTATTGAATGGATTTGGACATGGCTAAGTGCCAGTATACAGTAGGCTTCAACAGAACTACCAATGTGACATCAGCTCCCTACAGGGAGACAAATTGGAGGACCTGGAAAGACATGTGATTTTGGATTCGGATTCTGCGTGCTGTGTGAACTTGGGCAGGTTCCCTGTCCTCTGTTTCAGGACTTCCACAGCCACAGTTAGAATTGGAGATCATCGGGTTCCTGGCACGCAGAGAAGCAGCCTGTCCTGGCACCCCCTCGGTCCCCCGGAAGTGAAGGGTCACAGCTGGCTGGGTGATGATGGAGTCTTCAGGGAGCCCACCTGCTGTCTCCTCCCCAAGTCACCACCGCACCTGCCCCAGGTCACAAAGCACACTGCAGGAGGATGAGGGGTGAGTGTCTCTGAGAACAGATTGCCATTGTGCCCTGTAGGTGCGAAGGACTTGGGGGGAAGACCTTGGGAGGGGACCACGGGGCCTGAATGGCTGGGAGGTGGGGAGATGGGGCAGGTGCAGGGCATGTGTCCACAAGCACCCCCCAGCATTGCCCCTAGAGAAGTGCCCTCAGATTCGCGCCCCAGAACCAGCCCAGCAGTTCAGACACCTGCACCTGTAGCTTCTTGTCCAGAGCCAACACAGGGGGAGCTGAGGGTGGGGCTGGAGGTGGGGAGTGGGGCTGGGGGCAGGGCCTAGGGAAGAGGCCACGGGGTCTGGGGCCCTGGACGATCAGTTGCCTCTCTACCCTGTTTCCTCATCCATAAAGGCGCTGCAGGCTCTTGCAGGCAGCTTGGAGTCCACATCATCCTGGTGGCTTTTCCAGGCATGTGCATGGATGCGAGTTCCCTATGACGGGGCTTTAGGCTTCCTACAGGTCTGTCCCAAGGAAGGCTTGATCCCTCTCCCCATCTCTCTCTCTGGAAGGGGATGAAACAGGGTCTCATGTAACCCAGGCTGTCCTGGAACTCAAGGTGTAGCTGAGAACACCTTGAACTGCTGGCCCTCCTGCCACAGCCTCCTGAGTGTTTTACTTTCACTCCAGAGGCATCTGTTGAGTACCTACTGTGTGTCAGCTACAAGCTGGGTCAGCACTGGGGGATGAGTGCAGTCTCTGAACTGAGTTGGAAGGCAGAAGTCCATAGGAAGAAAAACCAAACCAAAACAAAACATACAAGAGCCTTCCAGCCTGGGAGCAAAGATGGAGAATTAAATTAATTAATTGTAGTCACATGGGCAGGGGAGGGCTACTCCATTCAGGGAGGAGGAGAATGCAGCACCCTGAACAGAGACATGGGGAGCACCAGGGGTGGGCAAGGGGCAGGGCCAGCAAGGGCAATAAGGGCAAAGACAGAGGTGGGCATGAGCTCTCAGCTCCAGGACCCCATTCCACCCCACCCCCACATCTGTCTGAGGGGCTGCTCTGTTCCCAGGAGCCAAGGCCAAGGGCCAGGCCAGAGGAAATGGGGCTGAGGCCCGGCTCCAGCAGCAGACTCTCCCGGGACAGCTAATATCTCCGAGTGTCACTGACGGGACACAGCCCTGGGTGGCAGGCAGGGTGGGGGCCAAGCACTCCATAAACAGCCAAGGCTCATAAAGCTGATCAAAGCAGCAGGCCTGTCCCAGCCCAGGCCACTTCCTGCAGGGGCCCAGAGCCCCCGGCTTGTGGGGGATGTAACGGGGACCCAGGAAAGCCTTTCTCAGCCAGGGGACTTCCTACATTTAAGGGCAGGTCCCTGAGACTATGAGGCCTCGGTTTCTTGGCTTGTCTTACAAGGCTGCCTCCCTGCAGTCCCTGAACAGTCTGTTTCTGGAACAGAGGTGGTAAGGGGGTCTTCAAACACAGTCCTGTTACCTTGTGACCTCAGACAGCGACACCCCTCCCCCACACCCGTCCTCAGCTGGAGGATGAGGGTAGCCATAGTCTCTCTTCAGCAGCCTCAGGCTGTAGAATTTTCTCACTATGATTTATAGTTACAGTTCATTATTGGTTGGTTGATAACAGCACTGGCCAGGCCCTGGCCAAGTGGAGAGACTTTGTTCCCCCAGTGAGGCTTAGGGGTGTGATGTCCACAGCAGGCAGGGACAGAAGTGATGGTACCTCCTCTCATGCCCCTCAGAGGAGGGCCTAGAGGTGGGAGCTCTCCAGGCTTGGTTCCTGTGCATCTGTGCCTCAGCCTGGGGACTCCAGGAACCCCAAAGGTCTCGCCGGAACTTGGAGCCCCTCTTCTCTACTGGTTGACAGGATGCAGACAGCTGAGGGCTGTGTTGATGGCACCAGCCTGTAATCCCAGCTACCTGGAGAGGCTGAAGCAGCTGCATAGAAAGTTCCAGACCATCCTGGGTAGCGTTTTTTGAAGTCCTTCTTCAAAGGCAGGCATGGTAGCACCTGCCTATATTCCCAGTATTCTGGAGGCAGAGGCAGGAGGATCACCAAAGATTTGAGTCCAGCATGGACTACACAGTGAGTACCAGGTCAGTCAGGGCTGAGTAGCAAGACCTCGTATCAAAAAAATGAAGGAGGCCAGAAGGTGGTGGCGCACGCCTTTAACCCCAGCACTCAGGAGGCAGAGCCAGACGGATCTCTGTGAGTTTGAGGCCAGCCTGATCTACAGAGAGAGTTCCAGTCTGGGCTACATAGATTCTATCTTGGACAACTGCCAGCTGGGATAGCAGCTCTCACCTCCTCCTGGCCCTACTTCTGTACCCTCCAGTGCCCTCTCAGGGTGGAGAAGCTCTCTCCTCTGCTCAGAGCCCCCAGTGGCTCCTACACCATCCATAAGGCCAGAATTCCCAAAGCCCTATGCCCAGTGCAACCAACAAGCCCTCAACTGTCCCCAGTTCCTGCCCGACACATGGGTCTGTACTGGAGGCAGAAGGGGCCCTGGAGCTCAGGGCCTCGGGTGTTACCATCCAAGTGCTCTGCAGGGGTGAGCAGAGCATGGGGAAGCAAATCCCTGGATCGCAGCAGCAGGGACCCTGAGTCAGGGCAATGGCTGATCCACACTGAGCACCTACTGTGTGCCAGGCTCTGCTTTATAGTGAGAAAAGGAGACATCTGAGTGCCTCGGACAGACTCCGCCTTGTGGGGCTCTGCGCAGGCGCCAGTTGTGGGAGGAGCCCAAATCCCTGGAACTAGACAGCAGATCTCCTGTGACAGCAGCTATGGCCCTGGCTGGCTGTGCCTCTGTTCTCTGGGTATGAGCTTGATATTCTATTTCCCTCAGCAAGGTTCAGCCACAACCCAAGACACAATTCCTCTGTCAGTGTGCCTAGTGTCTTAGGACAGGCCCCTAGAACCTCTAAGGGATTTCCCTGATTAAAGAGAGGAGACATTTTGCTTGAGTCAGGGTCTGATGCGGCCCACGTTGGCCTCAAATTCATTATGTGTGGGAGATAAACTTTCCATCCTTCCACTGCTAGAGTCTTGGACTCAGACCACCCCCAAGTCTGCCATGCCTTCTCTGCCTCTGAACTGCCAGTGACTCCCAGCAACAAATCAGTCACAGGTTGGCCTCCTCAGTAATGCGGGGAAACTGAGGCACGGGAGGAGCAGAGTAGCCCAGGGTTGAATTGGAAACCATTTGCAGAGGCCCTGTAGTGTGTGTGTGTGTGTGTGTGTGTGTGTGTGTGTGTGTGTGTGTGCGCGCGCCGCATGCAGGAGGAGTTGGGGGCAAAGCTAAGATGGAACCCAGAGCCTCTTCCCTGTTAGGCAAGCATTCTAGTCCCCAACTGTCCCCACTAGTCACTTTTAAGAGCCCAGCCTTCTCCTCCTCCATGTGTTCACTAAGGTCACAAGTGACTCAGTGGATGAGGCATAAAAGAGAAAGCTGGGCTTCAGAGGGTCACAGCCACTGCCCAGGTCACACAGCCCAAAGGTAGCAGAGCTTGTTTCCCAGAGCTGCATCAGCAATGGGGAGACAGGCCCAGAACAGGGTAGGCCCTGCCCGAGTCAGGCAGCCCTCCTGGGCCCAGGCTCTGCACAAGCTGGGTCAGAGGACTCCTGCCTCACATCACAGCCCTCTTCCAGAGTCTTCCCATGGCCCTGGTGGGGGTGGGACCACCTGGCATTTCCTGTTTGCTTGGGCAGGGTCCAGGCAAAGCCTGAGGGGAGACACAGGGATTTCCACGGCCCTGTCACTCAGGAACTAAGCCTGCATCCAGGAGGCAGGGACTGGGTCCCCCAACCTGGGCCTGACTCACTCTCACCCAGTTCGACTGGGAGTCCTTGGTCCCACCATTACCCAGTCTCCTCGTCTCAGATTTCCCCATTCTGGGAATTCACCATCCAGCAATCCAATGCGCTGACCTCAAGCCCCTGGAGGCCCCAAGGCCACAAATACCCCCTCTCCATGCCTTAGTCTCCTCATTATAAGGATGAATCGAGGAACTGTCCACACAGTGTTTGGGGAGCCATCACCCAAACAGAGGGTCCTGACTCTGTATGCTGTTTCCCAGACAGGAAACTCAGGCCCTGGGATAGGGAGGAATCATGTGTAAGGACATATAGCTGATTGAGGCCGTGATGATATCCAATACAAGAACTCCAACCCCCTGCCCTGCCATTGGCTGGCTGTGTGGCCCCAGGCTGCTTACTGTATGTCTCTGAGCCTCAGTTTTCACTTCTGTAAAATGGGAGGAAAACTAGCCTAACAACATGACTTAAAGAACTGGGAGAGCAGTGACTGAGTCTGGGCCAGTGACTCACACTGTCTTCTTCCCAGAGCGGGGCTTAGTCTGTGCCCTGGGTGGCCCAAGCAGCTGGAGGAAGCCCCCGATCTCCAGCCCACCCCAGCTGGCTTTGCTGGAGAGCCAGCACATCTACAGGGTGACTGTCCTGTTTATGCTCCAGGGTGGCCTGGCTGACAGAGCTTTCCCGCCCTTCCCCCACCAGGCCGTTACTCAATCACGGTGGCCTCTCCCAGCTCTTGCCTCCAGACTCTGTCACCTTCCACATCAGCACCTGCACGTTCTCTCCCTGGTCTCCCAGTGTTCTCTCCTGACTAGATCTTATTTTATCTACTCTCATTAGAGTCTAAAACAACATTTCTAACAGATTGAGCACTCTATGAATATTTGCCCAATAACTGAGGCAAATTTTTTACTGTGTTTGCTAATTCAGAGCGGAGGTCAAAAGTAGAACCTTGTGCATGCCATACAAGTGTTCCATAGTGAGCTATACGCCTAGCCTTGCAGATCAGGCTGGCCTTGAACTCACAGAGATCCACCTGCCTCTGCCTCACAGGTGCTGGGATTAAAGGACTGGCCACCACACCTGGCCCCTTCCTTCCTTTTTGAGACAGGGCCTTGCTGAGTTAATCTACTTACATTTATCCTTAGTCTTGTGTCATTTCAGTTACATGTCATTTCTGCTGAATGAATGAATGAATGAATGAACGAACGAACAAACTCTGGGCTGCTGGGGTCGGTGGAGATTGGGGCTTTCCCTAGCTGTGTTGGCCTATCCAGGTATAAAAACATGAAACTGATGTATGAGTGTTGACTCACATCTTGACACACCAGCACTCTGGAGGCTGAAGTGGGGTGAATGTTGTGAGTTCAAGGCCAGCTTGGGCTGCACTGTTAAACCCCCAAAAACAGCAACTAAAGCCCACATGGTAACCCAGGTGTGGTGGCGTACACCTGGGATCCCAGCATTCAGGAAGTGGAGGCAGCAGGATCAGAATTCAAAATCATACCTGGCAACATAGTGGATTTTAAGCCAGCTTGGGTTCCATGGGACCCTGTCTCAAGAGAAAAGAAAACAGAACATGGAACCAACTCCTCCTGGCCCCTCACTCCTGCGACTGCTTATTTCATAGCCCTTGAGCTAGATAAGGCCTTGCTGACCACATCTACCGGTGTGCGTGTGTGTGTGTGTGTGTGTGTGTGTGTGTGTGTGTGTGTGTGTGCGTGTTCCTCATCCTGCCTACCCAGCCAGCAGCTTCAGGTTGAGAGCCTGGGCCTGGAGTCCGGTGGCTCTTCCGGCTTCCCCGAGACCTGACCATGGCCTTGGATTTCCTCTCATCCTCCACTTACTTCCTCACTTGCAGAGTTTAGGTCCCAGTGGCTGCTTCCTACCTTGCCTGCTTAGAGAACCGGGCGAGGCAGCTGGGGTCAAAGGGCTTGGTCCAACGTCCAGTTCAGTGTGAGTGCCCAGCAAGGGCCAGGGCCCGCCTCACTGGGGCTTCTGTGGTCTCAGTTTCCTCCTTTTGTACAGGAGACTGAGCGGCATTTCCTCTTGAGAGAGCATGGTCTGCTCCACCCATACCACCTCAGTCTAAATGGGGCTTCAGAGGGGCTGACCACTGTCAGGAGACAGGGACATCAGCTCTCTCTTTCTCTCTACACATGGAGAAACTGAGGCTCCTTGGAAGGCGGTGAGCCACAGGCACACCTTCCCCACGCACCTGCCACGCAGTCAGGCTGAGGCAGTGGGGGACAGACCTGTTGGGGAAAGGTGCCTGGCCCTGGGGGATCCCAGCAGCTTGCAGAGATGTTTCCTGATGCCTGCCTGAAAGGAAAGGCCCTTACTCCCTCCCAACGGAGGAGAAACCCAAGGCCAAGGGGCGTTCCCACTGGCCACCAGCTCCCAGGGGTGGCGACTGTCTTCCGGCCTCTGCCCCAGCTTTGCCCCTGCTGGGAAAGTTCTTCCTCCAGTGGCCTGCAGATCTGCCCCATCCCAGTTCAGCACACACGTCACTTCCTCAGGGACCTTCCTGACCAGGCACTTGCTCAGAGCCTTGAGGGTTTCCGCTTTCATTAGGAATGTCCTGCTCACACTGAAGGTCCCTGTCCCTTAGCCTCAGAGCTGTGCTTGAGCTGGTGCTCACCTGCCCTGTGGGGGTGACCCACCCCCTCACTGCTCCAGCCACAGCCATCCATTTGTTGCCTCAACATGCTCTACTTGGAGCACAGGAATGTTTTGTACATTGTCACACCCCTGGGGCTAAGATTGGTGCCCAGCACACAGTAGGTACTTAATACCTATTTGGGGAGTATGGGGTAAGGGGGTAAATTACTACATTCCTTTGTTCAGTTTTTCTTTCCTATTTATTTATGTAAAGAGCATCTCATGTAGCCCAGGCTGGCCTTGAATTTCTGATCCTCCATGCTGGGATTACAGGTGTACTCAACCACACCCAGCTACTGTTGAGGTTTTCATCTCCTTATTTGGTACTAAGTGCCAGCTGTGGGGTGACTCATGCCCAGAATTCCAGCACTGGAGAGGCTGAGGCAGAAGAGGCCAACCTAGGCTACATAGTAAAGTCAGCCTGAGCTACATAGTAACACTATGTCTCAAAAAAAAAAAGCCAGGTGCCATCTGGTTCCGGAGGGAATGGTAAAGGGTGTCAGGCAGGGTCCTGCCGGCAAGGCCTTCCCTTTCTGGTTCTTGCTAACAATTCACTGTCAGAGAAGGCACATAAGGCAGTGTCTCAGAAGAGGGTGGGAGGCAGACGGGAGGGCATTGTTCCGTTCTTGCTAGTCTGTCAGAAGGGGGTCACTGGCAGCGGCTGGGCCTGCCCAGCTACCCCACCCCCAGCTGTCATAACTGTGGGTAGCTGGAGTTGCCAAACACCGCCACAGCTGCGTCACCAAGGGCCAGGAGGACCCACAGCTGAGGAGGTCTAGGTAGGCTCCATACCCAGGCTGGCTTCAGCCTCAGAATTATCCGAAGGCTTACCCCATGGCCACTGTTAGTCATTTTGTGGTGGGGCTCTGTGGTCGCTTGCTGTGGTGAGCTCTTTTGACTGGCAACAAAGTTCAGGAATGGAGTCTGAGCTCCCACACCCCCACTTCCCAGAGGTCAGAAGCTACAGGGCTGCCAAGGCCGTGGGAACCCTGAGCTTTCTCTTGCCTCTGTGGTCCTGCCTTCCCTCCTTCCACAACCTGTCTGTATGTCTTCCTGGGTCTCTCTACCTGGAGAGTCGTACCATTCCCAGCCCCGGCTTTCCCATCTGTAAGATGGGATGATACTAGTCCTTATTTTGGAGGAGTGAGCTGAGAATTCAATAAGCTGTTAGTGAGCCGGGGACACACTGTCACCTGTTGGCTACCATCAGGGACACCCACAGCCCAGGGACACCCACAGCCCAGAGACACCCACAGCCCAGAGACACCCACAGCCCAGAGACACCCACAGCCCAGAGACACCCACAGCCCAGAGACACCCACAGCCCAGAGACACCCACAGCCCAGAGACACCCACAGCCCAGAGACACCCACAGCCCAGAGACACCCACAGCCCAGAGACACCCACAGCCCAGAGACACCCACAGCCTAGAGATATCCACAGCCCAGAGATATCCACAGCCCAGAGACACCCACAGCCCAGAGACACCCACAGCCCAGAGACACCCACAGCCCAGAGACACCCACAGCCCAGAGACATCCACAGCCCAGAGACATCCACAGTCCAGAGACACCCACAGCCCAGAGGCACCCACAGCCTAGAGATATCCACAGCCCAGAGATATCCACAGCCCAGAGACACCCACAGCCCAGAGACACCCACAGCCCAGAGACACCCACAGCCTAGAGATATCCACAGCCCAGAGATATCCACAGCCCAGAGACACCCACAGCCCAGAGACACCCACAGCCCAGAGACACCCACAGCCCAGAGACACCCACAGCCCAGAGACACTCACAGCCCAGAGACACCCACAGCCGCAGACAAAGATTGCAAGTTTGCCTTTTCTCTTGCTCACCTTTCCCTTTCTTCTTCTTCTTCTTCTTCTTCTTCTTCTTCTTCTTCTTTTTTTTTTTGAGACAAGATTTCCGTGTAGCCCTGGCTGTCCTGGAACTCACTCTGTAGACCAGGCTGACCTCGAACTCAGAGATCCACCTGCCTCTGCCTCCTAAGTGCTGGGATTAAAGGAGTGCGCCACTAAGCCCAGCCTGGGGTTTACTTTTTAATTTTACCACAAGGTTTTATTGAGTCACCTCGGCTGTCCTTGCGCTCACTCTGTAGTCCAGGCAATCGCCCTGTCTTGGCTTCTTGAGTGGAGGTCATGACAGACTGCATCATCAGGTGCTGTTGGAGGACACACCAGGCTCTAGGCCTTTGGAAACATGAACAAGGGACGGGGAAGAGTCCTTGCAAAGCATTGCCAGGGATGCACTGTAGTCATGGTTACCTGTGTCCTTTGAGGGGTGGGGCAAGGGAGGGCTGGCCAGAGGAGGAGGAATTGGGTTATTGGGCTTGAGCCAAGGCACAGGTGGGATATGATTCCACATTTTCTATTTCAGCTTTATTTTAATTCGTGTGTGTGTGTGTGTGTGTGTGTGTGTGTGTGTGTGTGTGTGTACCCATGGAGACCAGAAGGGGGCGTCAGATTTCCTGGAGCAGGAGTTACAGAGGTGGCTCTGAGCCACCAGCATGTGTGCTGGGAACTGAATTTGGGTTCTTTGCAAGAGCAGCAAGTGCTCTTAGCAAGCTGAGCCAGCTCTGCAGCCCCTCCCCCCTCCTCTGCTGTCTCCTCTCTGGCTGGAGTAGGAGCCTGGGGTGGGGAAAGCCTTACAAGGAAGGGAAGCTGGGGGAGTCATGATGTAGAGCGCCTCGGTGCAGAGGGAAGGAGCTTCATGACTACATGCCCTGAGGCTCCTGGAAGCAAGCCTAGGACATGGGATTGAGGGCAGGGGTCCAGGTCAGCATCAGCAACACCTCCCCATGGAGGACATTGGGCGGATGGCCCTCAGCCCAGGAAATGGTCACCATGGTGACAAACAGCCCCTTCTGGGAATGGAAACACCCCCACACCCCCACCACTGCCACAGATGTCGTCTGGCCAGCCCACGATGGAAACAAGCCAGCTGTGCACCACTGGAGGCCTGTCCAGATACCAGATCTCTCCAGAACTCTGCAGCCCAGGGAGAGGCAACATGTTTGGAACTCAGTCCTGGGAACTGGCAGTCAGAGCCTGCATCTGAGCTCTGCCTGTCACCTTGTGTGACACCAAGCAGGTACCTCACCTATGCACCTCTGTTTCCTCTAATGGGCAGTGATGATGTGGACGCCTCCCTCCCAAAGGGGTCTCCCACCCATCTGATCAATGCATGGGAAACATTCAAACATATGGGGTGCACAGCAAGACCCCTCCCTCCATGCTGCAGTCTTCAGTTTCACTCTCATGAGCTGCAGGAGAAGTACAGGTTCATCCTGAGGCCGAGGCAGGGCCAGGACAGAGGCAGAGCTGTCACCGAGTGAAAAGAGAGAGGGGCAAGTCAGGCCTAGAATTCCAGAATTCGGAGGAGAGGCAGGAAGCCAGTTCCAGCTCCTCGGTGATAGCTTAAGGCCCAGCAGGTACACCTTGGAAGTAGAGAGCTTGCTCAGCATGAGCAGGTCCCTGGGATCCATTCCCAGCCCTGAGAAAAAGAAAGATGGCTGGAGATGGAGTTGATAGAGTGCTCACCAAGCATTTGCCGAGCCCTGGATTCTACCCCATACAGCAGAAACCTGTCTTGGTGGCTTAAGCTTGTGATCCCAGCATTCAGGAGGTGGAGGCAGGAGGGTCAGAAGTTCAAAGTCATCCCCAGCTACATACAGGTTTGAGGCCAGCCTGGGATACATAAGGCCCTATCTCGACCTTCCCTCCCTCCCAGAAACAAGAAAGGAAGGTTTGCTGGTTTCCATGGGTGGTTATTCCCACCACAGCAAGAGACCCCAGACCTCTGGGCTTTGCTGATGGAGTCAGTATTCCTTTCTGTCTACTTTTATATTCTGAAAAGGCATTCTTCCCTGGGGAAAGCCCCAGATTCTGGCCGGCAGCTCCACCCAGACCCCTGGCCTGCATGTGGCCTAGCTCCTGCCACTGTGGATTATGGGATTCTGAGCTGCTGGCGTGGAGGAGCAGGAGCTGGGGGAGAGAGCGGATTTCTCAGAGACCCCCAGCAGGGCCTGGGATCCACGGGTGCAGGGGTGGGCGGTGGATCCCACCACTGATGAGAACTCCTAATACCTCTTGGCCCAGCTGCTAATCGCTTCCAGATTGGCCGGGTCAGGGCCAGGGCTGCAGCCGCCCGGCTCCATAAACAGCCCGGCATTCCAGATGGCGGCTGGCTCCAGCCTGGCGAGCAGGTTCATGGGATCAGGGGGGCCAGCAGGTGGAGGACCCTCCCCACCAGCCGACTTCAGTAGCCCCACTTCCACATACCTCAGCCAGTCAGGCACCCTGGCCAGAAAGGCACCTTGGAGGACGAAGCTGTTGCTCTGAGGAGGGAAACAGGCCAGAAGAGGCAGGGACAGGGACAGAGAGGCAAGGAGGGGCTCCCAAAGGGAAGCATACTTCAGTTCTGGGAACCTAGCACACAGTAGACTTGTGTACTAACAAGAACAGGAGGGAATATGCCCATGGCCCAGATGCCCATGCCGGCTCACCCTCCCCAGTGAACAAAGCAGCTTCCCCCTCTGGGCCTCAATTTCCTCTTAGTCAGGCTGACGCTCTACAAAGTGTTCAAGCTAAGCTAGCTACACAGCTGTCAATCATGCCGCTCCTCCTCCAACCTGAAAGCCCCAAGGCCCCCTCTTCCAGGAAGCACCCTGACTGCTTCCACACCTCTAGACCTTTGTGGCCGCCATATCCCACCAGTGCCCACTCCCTAGGACTCTCTGTGAAGAAGCACAGGAGGTGTGGAGGCGGCAGAATGTGCTGACAGTGCGCGGCTGGAGCCAGGAGACCCCGTTTCCTCTTGGAGCAGATGGTGAGGTCCCAGACCTGCTGTCCCCATGGCTGGAACTGTGTAGCAATCCACCAGGGGAAGGGACGCAGAAGCTTGCAGGTTTCCCAACTGGGCCGGAGCAGTCTAGTCCTGGGGTAGCCAGCTGCCAGACCTGGTTTGGGGCTGCTCCCCCGAGAAATGACACAGCTCCAAGGCCTGTGCCCAGTATCCACCGCTTCACCCTAGCGTCTGGCACAGACTGGCCTGGGAGAGCCCGATGGGACTAGCCACCTGGGGAGCCCCAGGCTTCAGCCAGCGTCTTCCCATCACTTCACTCATGGCAACTTCTCAAAACCCATCGGCCCCTCCGAGTGTAGGACAGCTGTGTGCCCCAGCCTGAGCTCTGAGAGGGGAAGTGACTTTCTGAAGGGAACGCAGCTGGATCCGGCATCTCAGCCTTGGCTTCTATAGGAATTCATGGATCACCTTCACCCACATGTCCCCATTGGGTGGGTGGGTGGTGGGATCTGAACCCAAAGTCAGGGCCTGGCAAGTAGAAGATGCTTCCCTGAGCCACCCCCTCCGCCTCAACCTGCGCCTGCTTGGATTCGGATTTCAGCCAGCCTTGGGGTGAGAGGCCTGTTCTGCCCTGTGCCCGGGAGGAATGTTCGCGGTGGCATGGGCTCGGGTCCGAGAAGAAAGGCAGCCTTGTGGGCGAAAGGTGAGCCGCTGGGTGGGCGCGGGCGTGTTTACCCAGGGCCGGGCGTGTGGCTCGGGATGGCGCCGCTGTCGGCCGCCGGCTGCCTGGGCCTCTGCTGGCCTCCAGATGTGCGCTGGCTCCAGCCGGCCGGGCCCCCACCCCACGCACAGAGGGGCTTTATCAAAAGCGGCTGCGAGGAGGCCCCGGAGGCTGCCTGGCTCCAGCCTGCTGGCTCTGCGCCCCACCCGGCTGCTGCAGCCAGGGGCCAAGTCAGCAGCTCCCCTCCGCACTACACCAACGGCGCTTCCACTTGCCTGGTGGGGGACAGAAGATGGGGCTGTGGGGTGGGTGGAGACCGCTGGGCCCCCAGCTTCTGGGCCAGGAGGTCCCCTCCACTCTCTGCTTGTGTGGGGCTGGCAAGGGTGCTGCTACACTTTTCTGTCTCTTGGTAATACTAAAACTTATAGCCAAAAAGTAAATAAATACCAGGACTTCTGCCTGCTGCTGCCTCAGCCTTGCTGCCATGAGCCACTTTCTACAGCTAGTCCGAGCACACCACACATGTTGAGGGCTTTTTTTTTCTTTTCTTTTCTTTTTAATGGTATAAAATACAAACTGTTCGAGACTGGGGCTATGGCAGGGCAGCAAGTTTGCCCTGCGGACTGGAGAAGGCCTGGGTGGCACGTGCATATCCCCTGCTCAGAAGTCTACCCATCCATGGCTCTAAAGCTAAGTTATTTCCACAGCTGTGTAGTATTCCACAGTATGGATTTCCTTGTTTCCTAGGCCTGTGGTGATGGGTGATTAGGTTGCTCCCTGTAGCACACAGTGTAGACTGCGCATAGTGGCTTCACTGTGTTTGTGTTCCAGGGCTGGGGAAGTATTTTCTGGGCTTTGTGGGAGAGTCTTTGCAGTATGTCCTGCCTCCTCTGAGAGCAGTTGAGAATTTGCCCTTGCTAAAGCCTGGGATCTCTGTGACCAGAAGCTGCAGTGCCTGATGGAACCTGGGAGTGAGAGGGAGATGCCCCTGCTAAAAGCCCCACCATAGAACCTTTTTTGCTTTTGCTGGTTTATTTGAGACAGGGTCTCACCGTGTAGCTTTGGCTAGCCTGAAACTCACTATGTGGACCAAGCTGGTCTCGAACTCAAAGAAATCCTCCTGCTTCTGCCTCCCAGAGTACTTCAATTAACAGCATGAGCTACCACACCCAGTTATAAAAACTTTAAAAAATTATTTATTTTTGACACAGGGTTTCTCTGTGTACTCTGGAACTCACTCTGTAGACCAGGCTGGCGTCAAACTCAGAGATCTGACTGCCTCTGCCTCCTGAGTGCTGGGATTAAAGGTGTGCACCACCACCACCCGCTAATTTATTATTTTTTAAAATTACTGACATGGCTGTCTGTGTATGTGAGCACAGCTGCCCACAGAGGCAGGAAGAGGACGTCAGATCCACTGGAGTTATAGGGAGTTATGAGCTGCCTGACATGGGATCTGGGAGCTGAATTTGGGTCCCTTGGAAGAGCAGCAAGTGCTTGTAACCACGTGGGCAAACTCTCCAGCCCGGAAACCGTTTTGTTGTTGTTGTTAGCAAATAAACAAATATTTCCAAATGGGGCTGGGGGTTGTGGTTTAAAAACCTGTGCCTAACTTGTCCAGGACTCTGTATTCCATCCCAGCACTCAAGCCCCAAATCCCTGCAGACACTGGGAGAAAATGGGGGAGCCTGGGGAGCTGAGAGAACACAGGAAAGAGGGGACATGGGCCCCCAGCCATCCCAAGGTCAGCTCTTGCCTGGTGGCCTGGCTAGGCCAGCCATGTCTCCTGTGGGGTCTCAGAGGCTGTAATTAAAGCCGCATTCGGTTCTGTAATTGTTGGTTCCACCCCTGCCAGCCCCTTCCCAGAACTGGATCTCCAAGGCAGACCCCAGCTAGCCTGCCCAGTTACCATTGCATCGCCAGAGAACACAGTAGGTGCTTGTAGCTGATTGGGTTGTGTTCCCTTCCGACTCATGTGCTTCTGGAACCCCAGGAGGGACTGTATTTGGGACTTAGTTCATAGACTCTCATAGACTCATTAACTAAGGGTCTCAAGACACAGTTAGGTAATGGCAGACGGGGACACCACCAAGAGAAGGAGAACACAGGGACAGAGAAAAAGGCCTGGCCTTGAGATGGGGCAGCAGGAGGCTGGTGTGATACTGCTGGAAGCCAAGGAGAACCCGGGGCTAGAGCCTCGGTTCTCAAACTCTGGGTTTGCAGGGACACCGCTCAGCAACAAAACCACAGCTGTGAAGTAGCAGCGAAAATAACTTTATGGTTGGGGGTCATCACAACATGAAGAACTGTATTAAAGGGTCACAGCATCAGGAAGGTCGAGACCCACTGGACCAGGAGATGGAGAGAGCTTTAGGGGAGCAGCACCCCGTGTCCCAGCTGGGCTTCGGATTTCCACCCTAGAACCATGAGAAGAAATGTTTCTCTCTGTCTCTGTGGGTCTCTATGTTTCTTTATTTAGATAAGGTCAGGTGTATCCCAGGCTAGCCTCAGACCCCCTATGTAGCCAAGGATGACCCTGAACTTCTGATCTTCCTGTCTCCACCTGTGCAGTGCTGGGATTACAGGCATGTGCTTCAGGAAGCATTTCTTTAGATTTAAACCATAGGTCCTGGCAGCTCTTTGTGGCTGCCTTAGTCAGTGTTGTGTGTGGGTGTGGGTGTCTTCATGAGGGAGCGGGTAGAGGGGGAACCAAGAGCTTCTGCAGGCTGAGGCCCTCACAGGGGCCCGGCAGCTGGGACAGAGCTGCCACTCCACGTGATGACCTAGGGGACCTGGATGGGGTCCAGCTGGTGAGACACTGGGTATTACCGTTAGGGCCTGGCTGACACAGACGCCACCCCTCATCCTCAGAAGTGAAGCCAGTACCCACTGAAAACTTCAGGGTCCTTCTCTCCTGATGCCTCCAGAGAAGCTGCAGCCAGCACTTGGTCCCTTCAGGCACAGCCCAGAGTCAGGCAGGTGGAGGGAAGTCCCCCACCTGTCTGCTCTTAGTCTTTCTTGCTGTGTGGTTCTGGAAGTCAACAGGAGGCAGTTTAAGAAGGGGCCCAAAGCCTGGCTCTGTCCTGACTATTCCCTACTGAGCCTCAGTTTCCCCATCTGCAATTGAGGGAAAGATCACCTGACTTTGCTAAAACTGTTGTGGAGAGTGGAGGCTAACAGGGGCCAGTGGAGTACTGGGCAGTCAGTAAGTGGTCACTTAGGACTTGAGCCCAGGGGCGGTGCTTCCTGAACACAGAACCCCTAAAGCAGGGTGTGGACTTGCCCAGGTTGATCTGCTTTCTGCCCTGAGGCCTGTCCTGAGGCCTGTCCAGCGGCCTTACAGGGCTACAGGCACAGGCGCCCTCGGAGGGACAGTCTCTGTTTCCTGCTGTGGAAAGGCCTGGAATCAAGGCTGGCTCAGGCCAGGAGGGTTTCCAGTGGCTGGAGTAGGGAAGGGGTGTGAAATTCCGGTGTCTCTGTCCCTCTGGGGAACCTGCTGGCAGCAGACAGGTGGAGGTGAAAGGTCAGCTGCGAACTCAAGAGAAATGGAGTTCCGTCAGAATTGGGAGACAAAATTTCCAAGTTTTAGACAACAGGTGGCACAGATGAGCCTTCATGGTCACAGAAGCAGAGAGGGCACTGTTGGCGTGCAGACACTCAGGCCTGACCTGGTCCCCACTCAACTTCTGGACTTGATCAGGCTGCTTGATCTGGGTGCATCAGCTTCCTTACCCACCAATGGAAGGGAGGAAACCCCTTTCCTCAGGCTTGTGATGAAGATGATGAAGGACAGCTTGGGATGCTGATGTGGTGTTGTGCCCTGCTGGGTCCCCATCCCCCCCACCCCACCCCCCCCCCGTCACTAACTCCGTGGAGCCTGTCTTACTAATCTCCCTCTTTTGAGTCGTCCCCCCAAGCCCTGGCTGTACTTAAGGAAGTCAGGAGAGACTGAAGGACACCTGCCTGGGTCACACAGCAGGTGGAAGGCAGGGCTGAGATTCGAACCCTGTTCTAGTTTTCTTTCTGATGAAGGGGTGTATCCATCCCGCCGGGACATCACAGTGGGAGCCTGAAGCGGAGCCCAAGAGGACCGTACTGCTTACCACCCTGCCTGGGCCGCTTGCTCAGCTCCCACCACCCACTTTGTAGAAATGTTTTTTGTCATACTTATTCATTGTATGTGTGTGCATGTGTACATGAGGATACGCATGTATGGGAGTCAGGGGGCAACTTGATTCTCTCCTCCCATCATCTGGTACCCAGAGAACAAACTCGGGTCATTAACTGGCAGCCAGGGCCCTTACCAGCTGAGTCAGCTCTCAGGCTCCATTGCATTTTGTTTTTGTTTTTCCCTTGGTTTTTCTGAGACAGGGTTTCTCTGTGTAGTTTTGGTGCCTGTCCTGGAACTCGATCTGAAGCCCAGGCTGGCCTTGAACTCAGAGATCCGCCTGGCTCTGCCTCCCAAGTGCTGGGATTAAAGGCGTGTGCCACCACCACCCACCCAGCTTTTTTTTTTTTTTTTTTTTTTTTGGTTTTTGTTTCTCTGTGTATCCTTGGCTGTCCTGGAACTCTCTATGCAGACTAGGCTGGCCTCGAACTCAGAGCTCCTGAGTGCTGGGATTAAAGGTGTGCGCCACTACACTCTGACTTGTTTGTTGTTTTAGAGACAAACTTTCTCTGTGTAGCCCTGGCCATCCTAGAACTCACCCTGTAGACTAGGATGGCCTCAAATATACAGAGAGATCTGCCTGCCTCTGCCTCCCATGTGCTGAGATTAGAGGCGTGGGCCACCACTCCCAGTCACTACATTAATTTTATGTATTTACTTTTTTTTTTTTTTTTTTCTGAGACATGGTCTCCATATGTAGTACTGGGTGTCCTAGAACTGCTCTGTAGACCAGGCTGGGCTCAAACACACAGAAATTTGCCTGCCTCTGCTTCCAGAGTGATGGAATCAA
Organism: Onychomys torridus; assembly: GCF_903995425.1. NCBI lineage: Eukaryota > Metazoa > Chordata > Mammalia > Rodentia > Cricetidae > Onychomys > Onychomys torridus. Next base: position 125,957,523 of record NC_050446.1, read on the forward strand.
AGGTGTGTGACACCATGCCTGGCTTCAGCAACCTTTCTTACACAGCCCAGACCCACCTGCCTAGGGGTGGCACCGCCCACAGTGGGCTTGGTCCTCCTCCATCAATTAACAATCAAGAAAATGCCTCACACTTGTGGCCACAGGCCAATCTGATCTGGGCAATTCTTCAGTTGAGGTTCCCTCTTCTTGGGTGACGCTGGGTTTGTGTGGAGGTGACAGCCGAGGCTGACTGTGACAGACAGACGCTGTCCTGCCTGCTCATGCATGCCCTTGGTCCTTCAGGTTATGTGCAGAGCTCGGTGGAAGAGAACCTTGCTCACTAGCTGTGTTGGCTTAGACCATGCTGGGACCAGATCCTGTGTGTGTGTGTGGGCACTGCCTGGGCACCTGGGGCTCACAGCATCCTTGGCTTTTGCCCAATGAGCCTCACAGGTGTGACAGCTGACTGACCCTGGAGACGCCACTCTGGTGTAACAGGGCTCACAGTCCCTTAAGGATCCCCTTCTTGCAGCAGGAAGTCCCTGGCTACTGGGGAGACAGTCTTGAGACCTGTGGAACACAGGTGACTTATTATGAGGAGTGAGTGTCACACCTCAGGCTGTGTACCAGGTGTCTCTCTCCAGTACTCATCTGATGACCTCTGACCCCAGCGCCTGTAGAAAGTCCTCATTTCTGGGTCAAGGGGTGTCAAGTAGGAAGGGAAGGTGGCAGGAAAGAAGGCCGCTCCCCTGTAACAAGCTCAGGCTGGCCTCAAACTCACAGAGACCCACCTGCCTCTGCCTCCCGAGTGCTGGGATTAAAGGCGTGCGCCACCACCGTCCGGCTAGAACATGGTTCTTAAAGAGACCCTTGCACTGTGCCGGATTCTGGAGGCCCTGTCACACTCAGGCCACTGTCACGTAGAGGACACTGCAGTAGTTGTGGGTCTGGGACTTGAACCTGGGCAGCTTGCCCTGAAGCCTATGCTCAGCCATGTCACAGGGCATGCTACTCCAGGGTCCTCTGGAGGACATGGCACATCAGCCAGCGAGATCTATTCCCAGCTCTCAGGCTCACACGCAAGCAGGATGTCTTTGAGCAAATGGCGCCCCTCTCTGGGTATCTGAGTCCCTGCCCCCCCCCCCCCCCAGGCAATCAGCCCGCTAAGTTTGCTGAACTCCAGGAAGGGGCGGACTTCAAGTAGAGATGGGGTGGGATTCAGAGGTCGCAGACCCAGCCCTCCATCTTTGGAGCCCTGGCTAACCTGCTGAACTGGGTCCCCAGGGGCCTCTGCTCTACCAGGCTGTGGGGGCAACCTGGGTAAAATGTCTGGGGCACCAGCACGGACTCCAGCCCTGCTGCAGGGAGGGACATGGTCACTTCCTTGTCCCCTGCCTCCTTCCTCCTGGCTCCCTCCCAGCCATGCTGGCCTCCCAGCTACAGCCAAGTCCAGCCTGCTCCTCCGGCCTCAGGGCCTTTGCGCTTGTTTTCATGAGAAACCTTCTTCTCCCGGTGCTGGCGACTCCCTTGTTCTTACGACTTTGTTCGAATACCACCTTCTCTGGCTTTCTCCAACTCCAGTGACACCTCAGCCCCGTCTCTGTCACCCATGCCCCTTCCCTGCCTTATGTCCCTAGAAGACCTGTCATTTTCCTGTCCCAGCAGTGCTGACATCCCAGGTCACCTGTGCTGACGGAGAGGGTGTGCTGGTCAGCTCCACCTCTGGATAGGCAGTGTGGCTGGAAGGGTAGTCTCCTGGCCTGAATTATCAGGGAGAAAAAAAAAATAATTATGTTCCCATGAAGCTGTGGTATAAGCAAGTGCCCGAGCCACAGGGTGCGAAGGGGAGCTGGTGAGGAAGAAGACCCTGCCCGACAGGCACGGGGTCAAGTCACAGGGTCAGGAATGCTGAGAGTTCACTGGGCCAGAGGCAGATTTCCCCCAACCTGTGAATGGGTGGGTGTGGCAGTCCCAGCTCCTGCTGTAGGGGATGGGCAGCATCCTGGCAGTGTCCAGTGGGCCAATGGGGGTGCTGCGGAGGTCCCCAGCTTGTCACATACTCATTTATCTGTTCCTCAGGTGCCTGCTCAGTGCTGCACACTGGGCACTTCAGTGTGACCTGCATTCTTCAACTCAGGCCTGCGTTCTCGTTCTCAGCCTTCCCCCACCTAGAGAGGCTCCTGGTCTGTGCTCTCCTCCACCCTCGGTTCCCCACAGGACACTTGCTAGAAACCTCTGGAGACACACTGTGTGCACCTGTTTCCTCATTTCCTATCTCGCCTCCTGTTTCAGCTCACGGCTCTGGCTCACCGCATAGGCCTTGACATATAGTAAGCACACACAAAATGCTTGCTGGGTGAGTGTGGAGGGAAGGCAGGCTCCTGGGGGCAGTTCAGGCTGGGGCTTTACCGGATATGGAAGGAACTGTCAGGGCCAGTAGCCTGGGGTAGGGAGATGGAAAAGCAGGGAGGAGTTTCTTCCCAAACACAGGCCTCAGGGGAGGGCGAGGCAGCTCAGGAGTGGGAAAGGTGGCCATGGGGGTCAAAATAAACACTGTCAGCCCACAGAAGCAAGACACCTCACCTCACCTGCTGCCTGGCTTCTCTCTCCAGGAGAGGAAAGGCTGGCCCATGGGACTCGTGTTTCAGACACCCTTCTCTGGGGCATGTCTGGCCCTCTAGGCTTTGAGTTTGACTGCAGTCAGTGACCATTAGAGGACCCTCACCCCTGTCTCCACACTCACTGGAATGTCAGGGTCCTGGGAGCAGAACAGGTGTGAGGGCATTGCCTTTTTCTGCAGGACACCTGTGAGCCACTGGCCCCTCCCCTGCCCAGTGGCCACATCTGTCCCCACCTGTCCATTTTAGTACAGCTGGCTGGGAACGGCGCGGCAAGGTGGCAGTCTGCAGCGCAAGCGCACCCTCTGCTGGCCACGGTGGGTATGAAGGCCTGAGCTGAACCTGGAGGTCAGTACTGCATGTGGATTTGGGCCGGGAAGGGGGGCTGATGTTTGTAGGGAAGTGTAACATCAGCTGTGTGTGAGCTCTCTCTACCTAAAATCTTGTCTAAGCATTAGAATAACTTTGTGATATGTATGTGGGGAGGCACAGAGGGGTTAGTGAACCTGCCTGGAGTCACATAGCAGAGCCTAGCCTTGAAGTCTGAAAGAGCTGTGGAGGGCCCCCACCCATTCATTCACTCACATTCACTAGTATTTATGGAGTTCCTAGGGAATGCCAGACAGTGAGAGTGAGCTCAGTAAGCACCAACACAATAGGCCCTGCCCTGCTGCTCACAGATGACGCTCGGTGGGATGGGAGGGGCAAACAATAGGAGCAAATAAGTCCCTATCGGGTGTGATAGCGCCTGAATGTGTCCCAGTTTCAGTCACACGCCCAACCTGACACATCTTCAGAACCTAGTGTCCTTGATGCCCAGAAAGGGTAACCCTGGGACCCCAAGATAAAGCTAGCCCCCAGTGGGGCCGGTCTAGCTGCATCTGCCCAGGATCTGCTGGGGCCACTCAAAAGCCTGGGCTATGAAACCTTATCTCACAACCATGAGTGTAACTGGGAGTGCCTATGTTCAAGACGTTAATATGTTTGCAAATGTCATAGTGAAACCCAGTATTGTTTATATTATTTAAAAATGACACTAGAGTCCCCAATATCTTCCTACTGGCATGCCTGGTTTCTCACAATGACTGGTGTTTTGCAGCTGTGTTGATGGACACGTTGATGATGCTTTGGTCAGCTTCTGGAGACCGCAGGGCGATTTCCTGCCCAGCCTGTGAGCACAGGTGTCAACACCCAGGCTCCTGAGGCCATAGCATGTTCCTCAAAGAGCTCCTAAGACCGTGGGTCCCAAGAAGCCAAAGGATACACATTAAGCATCACAGGAGGACCTGGGATTGGTAGGTGCCCTGTGCAGAGGCTGCAGGCATGGCCACTGTCATAGGTTAACTGACTGGCTGCTGGGAGACTTCACATAAAATTTTGCTTCCACACAACGTTCTGGTGTTCACTGAGCCCACATCCCAAACTTGAAGACTTTCACATGTGTGCACAGTGTTCCTCTCAATGCCAGCTGCCTGCAGCAGCCACAAGGCTGGCTCCAGCTTGAGGATCTCTGTCTCCCGAGCCTTGCAACTGGTGGGCATCAAGGGACCCATGTGTGCCCCACAGCCCAGAGCCAGGTCCTGTGGACTCCTGGTAGTGTCACACTTCTCAAGAGACCATGATGCTTCTGTGAGCCCTGCTTAGTGGGGGGACCCCCGAGGACAAGGTGGTCATCCACCTGGGTTCTGGTAGAGCCTTCTGGAGGGCCACCTGTTGGCGCAAGCCCAGCCTTTCCCCATGGCCAGCTTCAGACACCCGAACTGGCCAAGAGTCAGAAGGGAATTTCTGCTCCTGCTGCACAGGCCCATGTTTGCACTCACAGCAGGTCTACAGGAAGCTCAACTCCTGGGACAAGGCAGTTAATATGTCCCTACTCCTTGCATGGTGACAGCTGTGGATAAGCTGCCAATTTTCAGATCAAAATTCTTGTTTGCAACCTCGCAGCTATGACAACATACCAGTATTTTTACTTTTGGCTATGAAAGTCCAGCCAACACAGGCTCTCCCCAAGGAGAGGATCCCAAAGTTACTTAAGCCCACTGAGGCACGTTGAGTTCACCAATGGATATAGCTGGGGCCTTGAACTCCTGATCCTCCTGCCTCCACCCCTAAATACGATGATTACAGGTGTGCACAACCGTGCCCAGCTAATTTTTTTTTTTTTCTCTCTCAAGGTCAAAGTCCTGACCTTGCTGCCTCCACCTCCCAAATAAAAACCTTCAAAAACCAGTCATTTGGCTGGTACTGGAGTACACACCTTCAATCCTCTCACTTGAGAGGCAGAGACAGACAGATCTGAGAGTTTGAGGCCAGCCTGATCTATAAAGCAAGTTCCAGTACAGCCAGGACTACCTTGTCTTAAAAACAAACAAAACCCTCACATCTTTTGAGACAGGACAACAAACCGGTGCACAGGCTAGTCCAGGCTACTACTTGCTTCTGACCACTCTCAAATGAAGGGCAAACCTCACCCACAGATGCCCCTGATGGGTACCAGCAGGCTAACACCACTGTGCCTGGCTTTGATCTCACCAAGTGTCGAGGGATCTGTCCCTTTGCTTTACTTCACAGTGATGAAGAGCTGGACTTGGTTGTAACACCCTGAGTGTTCTTGCAGAAGCGTCACGCCTGCTTCAGACGTCATGCAGTTCCCAGAGCATCTAAAAAGCATTTGACCCTCTTGCTGAATAAGCCTGGCGGAAAAAGGGCACAGCCTGCTCTGTATCAATGCACACTTGTTTATTACAGTAAAATCAGGCAATGACTGACAACACGCTGCTTATGGAACACTGTTAAACTTGACTTACAGGATGCCTCGCCCGGACAGCTACAGTTTGCCCCAGAAAGATCAATGGCCACACCAGCCACTTTTCAGACCTGATAATTGCTGTTTCAACAGGTGAATTCACATATATGCTTAAACCCCCCCCCCCCAAAAAAAAACCCAAACCCAAAATAACCCTTGCAACACAATGAATTGCCTTTATTTCGGTATGCATCCACATTTCAACATTTAGTGGTCCTGAACAGAGTGGGGAACATGGCGATGAGCCAGGAGGCCAGGCCCACTGATCTAAAAACTCGTGACACAGAGCTCCTCCAGGTCCTGGCCGAGGGTCTGAGGAGCAGCAAATACTGAAACCTGAGTCCGCAGGGTCAGGGGCTCCACATAGACCTGATGGATGGCCAGGGAGCCCTGTCCAAACCTCTTCAGTGTGTAAAAGCAAAGCAATTATGAGAAAAGGAACCGACTCAGAAACCTGTGCGCTTGGCCTCTCTACATGGCCTGTCTCTAGGCGTCACCACCAAGGCCCCCTGAGCACTGGCAGGTTTGTGGCCCCGTGACTGCTCTGTTCACCTTGAGACCTGAGCTCAAAGTGCATCGGCTGATGGTGGCAGCAAGGCTGAAGACCTGGCATCCCCTTCCCGGGCTGGTAGCAAGTGAACGTGTGGTCCAGAGCTAAGTGAGGGAGGCCAGGCTCTTCCAACCTCATCTGATGGCTTCTGGCCACAGCAAGTGTTGGGTGGTGATGGGCAACAAGGGAATTGAGGAGGAGGGGAAAGCAGCACCCCTTGATAAAGGTGGGGAGACGGGAAGCCCTGAATTCCTCACCCACGGCCAATTTGAGGGAGGGGAGGGTTACAATCTAAGCTTTGGCCAAGGGTGGGAGTGGAGGATTGGGGGGATGATGGCTTGGATGGGGCATCACTTAAGACTTAAGAAAGCAGGGGTGTGGCCAAACACCCCCAAGCCCAGCAGTGGTCCCACAGCTGCTACCTGAAGCCTTCCCATCTATTCTAAGGGCCACCACACAGCTGTGGCAGGAGGGCGGGGTGGGCAAAGGCAGACCCAGGCCATGTGTCAGCAGCAGGTGATTGTGTGACGTGTCTGTTCACAGTTGCGTTAGCTGTGCCCACCGCTCCCAAGGAAACCGATTTCAACACACCTTCTTGATCCCAGAAGTTCAACTAGGCAGCCAGCGGTTACACTCACCAGAAGATGTTACACAGCACAGCCTATGTATTTCAAATGGACAAGAAATTAGTATCAGAGCAGTGTTCCAGATGGAGTCTCAGTGGAGCTTTCTCTCCAGTACTTTGAGGTCTACAAGATGAATCTAGAAAATTCACTACTGTGGAAAATGAAGACTTAGGTTGGACTGGGGAGGGGAGGCCAGGGCCTTGGTGACTAATTGCTGTAACACTGTCCTTCTGGTGGCTGTGGTAGCTTCATGTTCTCTTTTGACATCATCAAACGCCGAAGCTCCTGCAGGATGACTTTGATGCTGTGGGAATTCTGCCACTTGGCCAGCACTGCCGTGGCCCTTGGGTCCACCTGCAAAGAGGCAAACACCACATCACCCCGACTCCGTGCAAGTCTTCCCCAAGGTGGCTCTGCTGAGCCCACACGGCGAGGTCATGCCAAGCTGCCCTTGCTGCCTTGCAGCCAATCGGCCCCCTTTTCTGGGCCCCACCCAGCATGGAAGAACCTAAGAGCTTGTGGCACCTGGGGAGATTTAACCTGGCCAAACTCGGGCCATCCTGACAACCGGCACCTGGGCACCCACGCCCTGTCCTTTCTCCACTGTACACCAGGGTAGGGCTGATTAAGGTGGGAGTGTCACCCAGGTCTCTCAGGTCACCAAAGGGTGGGTGGCTCTAATACAGTAACACACGTGACAGGTCATTTCTAGTTCTCTGGCCCATCTTCTGAACACAGAGGCTGCGCATGGTGCCCCCAAGCCTCTGGCAAGCAGCATACATATTCAGCGTTTGTGGCTGGAGTGTGGCTCCGTGGCAGATCTCCCTAGCCTGTGTAAGGCCCTGGGCTTTCCTCTGCAACAGTGCTGCAGCACCGACTTCTCAGGACAAGGCCTGGCAGTCCCACCAAGGAAGAGGAGACATTGGTAATGCAGGTGGAAGAGCCCCTGCCACAGTGCTTGGGACCACAAGGGACCCGAACAGCTGAACCACTCTGCACGGTGAGCTCCACTCTGAAGGGCCTCAGTGTCCTGGTCATCAGTCTGAGACCTGGGAACGATCTGGATTAGAAATTCTGTTGTCAAAATGCACTTAAAAAGTCAGGTTCTGCTGGGTGGTGGTGGCGCACCCCTTTAATCCCAGCACTCAGGAGGCAGAGGCAGGTAGATCTCTGTGAGTTCGAGGCCAGCCTGGTCTACAAAGTGAGATCCAGGACAGTCACCAAAACTACAGAGAAACCCTGTCTCGAAAAACCAAACCAAACAAAACAAAGATGTCAGGTTCCAGTCAGGCACTCAGGAGGGTGACAGGAGGACTGCGGTGGGTAGAGGCCAGCCTGGGCTACAGAACAGGACCTCTCAAAAAAATAAGCAAATGGACTGGAGAGATGGTTCAGCGGTTAACAGCACTGGCTGTTCTTCCAGGGGACCTGAGTTCAATCCCCAGCACCAACATGGCAGCTCACGGCTGTCTGTAACCTCAGTTCCAGCGGACCCAGCACCCTCACAAGAACACACATGCAGGCAAAACACCAATTACATAGCAGTGGTCAAGGTCCATGTACAGATGTGGGAAAGGTCATGCCTCAGTTTCTGCACTTCCACCTCATGGTGTCATGAGCACTGAGCACTCTTATCTCAGTGACAGTATAGGGTTCTGGGAGTGAGCTCAGAGGACTGACAAGACACAATGGAGGCAGCCCTGCCCTGTGAGCAGGCACACCGTGATAGCCTGCAGAGGATAAGCCAGCAGAGCACGGCCCCCGCCCCCCGCCCCCGAATTCAGCAGGGCAGCCTGGGCAGGACGGGACTTACCACTCCATTTGAACTGCTCACGCCGCTCATATTGACTTTTGTTACAAATCTTACAGACGGGGGTGCTTCTGGGTATTTAGGCCCACATTCTATTTTAAGGCTGTATATTCGGTTTTCATAAATTGTCTGGAAAAAAGGGAGCAGAGATATCAGTTACAAAGAGCTAGGAGAAGTACAACTTGAGACACTGTTGCCCCCAGACTACAGCATGATGGTGGGCCTGTGTGGACAGGTGGAGAGCACTGGCCTCCGAGAAGCCAGCAAAGGACAGAAGAACAAAGCTCATGCTGCTCGGGTGTAAGCATCACTAAGTCCAGCCCTCTGTCTCTTTTGTAGTCATGGTAACCTGAGAAGCTACCAGCATCAAGCGAGTGAAGGCGGCCATCCAGCTGACACGAGCACCAGTGACGACATCAACTCTGAAATGCCAACTGCGGCTGGGTGTGGGGGTGCATACCTGTACTCCCAAGAGTTCAAGGTTATATGGAAGTACACGGTGACTTTGAGGCCAATCTGGACTATGTGTGTCCCTGTCTCAAATGAACAAAAATGCCAACTGTAGGGTTGAGGGCTATGGAGACGGCTGAGTGGGCAGAGGGGCTTGTCATGCCAGCCTGTCAAGGCGGAAGGAGGGAAGAGTACAGAGGTGTCTGCTGGTCTCTACTCACTTAGTACTCTACACCAGCAGCACCGACTGTAATGTTCAGCAGCAAAGCATGGCTGCTGCCAGGCCCCATCCTACACGGACATTCACTCCAACTGGAACCACCACACAGCTCTAAGACCTGGCTCAAACGGCATGTAGCCCTACTGTGTGACCGTGTCAAAGCTAACACGCACGACCTCTCCCGAGGGAGCTGTGCCCTGGACCAGGGCCCTTCTTCCCGAGCCCTCTCAGAAGGCAGTGCCTGCCCATCCTCGAGTCTCGCACGCTCAACAGTTCTTCCTGGCAAACAGTGACACCTGCTGGTCCCTGGGGCTCTTGAAAAACCACTGAACACATGTTTAAGAAGCCAGATTCTTCAGGTCACTACTCATCATGCACCTATGCAAACCATTCTCCTGATAAGCTGACTAAGCCAGTGCTCAAACATGGTCTTCCCACCTTTCCCCTCCTCCTCTCCTCTCCTCCTTCCCTCCTTCCCTCCCTCCCTCCCTCCCTCCCTCGGGAGCACAGCCATTCATCACCTATCTAGCATGGTCAACCAAAACCTAGCTGCAGGGTCTGGGTGTCTGGGTGTAGGAGTGCCCTCACAGCCCATGGTTCACATCACTGAGGTCTCCCCAAGCCTGCAGGATTAGCCCCCTCAATTCTCAGCACAGGCTCCATCAAGACCCATAACCCCCAGGGACATCCAGGAGAAGCCAAGGCAAGACTGCCAAAGTGCAAAGTTCCAGCCAGGTAAGAGCCACAGAGTGAGGCCCTGCCTCAAAAACAAACAAACAGAAAAAAGACCAACAGTAAATGAAGGAGGGAGAACCTCAGAGCAGGTCACAGCAGAAGACTGCAGCTCAGAGGTTCCAGCACCCACATGGCAGTTCAAAACTGCCTCTAACTCCAGTTCCAGGGGATCTGACGCCCTCAGTGGACACCAGACATGCATAGGGTCCATAAATATACATGCAGGCTAAGCACCTATACACATAAAAGACTGGCCCTCTCAAAAAGCCAGCAGCTGGTATGTGGCTTGCTTACTTGTACAGGGTATTGGGTTCCAACCCCACCACAGCAGAAAACCCCAAACCAACACAATTATGTGCTTCCTTAACGCAGTGATGGGGTTTCATCTGCATGTATACCTGCATCTGTGCAACGGGGATTCTTTTTTTTCAGTGCTCTTAACCTCTGAGCCGGCTCTCCAGCCCGTGGGGGGGGGGGGGGGGGGGGGGTGGTGTGTGTGTGTGTGTGTGTGTGTGTGTGTGTGTGTTCCTAGCCAGGTGTGGTGGCGCCTGCTTGTGCTTCTACCATTTGGAAGGCAGGAACAGCAGGCAAGATGGAGACCAGCCTGGCTACACAGTGAGGTAGCCTCAAAACCAAACAATTGTTTTGGAGCGTTGGGTATAGTGGCTTATCCCAGTCATCCCCACACTTGGGAGGTTGAGGCAGGGTTTCACTGTAGCCAGGCTGGCCTCGAACTTGACTCTTCTGCACCAACACCAAGTGCTGGATTGCAGTGTGTTCCTTTTACTATGTGGCATAAAATGATTTTATACACAGCTTTTGAGCAATATGTTGAAAACAAAACAAAACAAAACCCAGGAGGAAAAAAACACCTACCAAATCCACAGTGAATTCTTAGCAGAACTTCAGGTCAGACACCATACACCTTTACATTTACAAAGTTGGGCACATGGACTCCTGCTTTTAATCTCAGCACTCAGGAGGCAGAGGCAGGGGGATTGTTGTGAACTACAGTGAAACCAGGCCTTAAAAAAATACAAATAGGTCAGGCGGTGGTGGTGCACTCCTTTAATCCCAGCACTCGGGAGGCAGAGCCAGGCGGATCTCTGTGAGTTTGAGGCCAGCCTGGTCTACCAAGTGAGTTCCAGGAAAGGTGCAAAGCTACACAGGGAAACCCTGTCTCGAAAAACCAAAAACAAAGAAATCAATGTATTTTTTTTTTTTTGAGCTGAGGTTCGAACTCACTAGCAAGCGCTCTACCACTGAGCTAAATCCCCAACCCAAATGTATATTTTTTTAAGATTTATTTATTTATTATGTATACAGTGTTCTGTCTGCATGTGTCCCTGCAGGCCAGAAGAGGGCACCAGATCTCATTACAGACAGTTGTGAGGCACCATGTGGTTGATGGGAATTGAACTCAGGACCTTTGGAAGAGCAAGCAGTGCTCTTAACCTCTGAGCCATCTCTCCAGCCCCCCAATGAATGTATTTTTTAAAAAACTAGCAAAAATAAATGGGCAACCTAGGCTGGGTGGTCCAGCCTGTGACTGAGGTGCTGTCCCAAAATCAAGTAAGAGGGCTGTAGCTCAGCTAAACAGCACCTTCCTGGCACACAGGGGGCCAACCAACATCAGCCCCCAGTACTAAAATAAATAAGCAAAGAGCTGAGTCCCTCAGGAATTCTATCTAGATACTCTGCCAAGGGCCAGTGAGCTGATCCAGCAGGTAAAGACGCTTGACATGTGAGCCCAATCCCTGGGACCCACAGAGTCCTAGATGCTTCAGAGGGGCCTCTGATCTCCACATGCACACTGTAATGCACGCATGCAGGTGTGTACACATATACAGGTAAATAAATTTTATTATGTGTATACATAATGCGTGCAGTGTCCAGAGACCAGAGAGGCCTGAGGTGAAACTGCAGGAGCCTGAAGCAGCATGGAAGCCAGGATGGGAATCCTGGTCCTCCACAGTAGCAAGCACTCTAGCTGCTGGGCCCTTCTCTCCGGCCCCATGAGTACATTAAGAAAGGTTGCTTGTACACACTTTGCATCTTGGCACTCAGAAGGCAGAGGCAGGCACATCTCTGTCAGTCTGAGCTGACACAGTGAGTTCCAGGCTAGAAGCGACTGAGATCTGAGATCCTATCTTAGGTTGCTTGAGACAGGATTTCCCTGTGTAGCCTGGCTGTCCTAGAACTTGCCCTATAGACCAGGCTGGCCTCAAACTCAGAGATCCACCTGTCTCTGCCTTCCAAGTGCTGGGATTAAAGGTGTGGGCCACCAGCACCCAGCTTGAGACCCTATCTTAAAAAAAAAAAAAAAAAAAAAAAAAAAAAGACTCCAACTCAAAAACACCAAGTCGGTTTGTAGTTCCAGAGCACATTCCTTATGAGCAGACCACTCACACCAGGAACCTAGAAATAGCTGCTTTTATGGCTTTGTTTTTAACATCAGAAAACCAAGTTAATCAAAACTACAGGGGTGCCAGGTGTGGTGGCTTATGACAATGCCCCAGCTTTTGGGAGGTTGAGGCAGAAGGATTGCTCTAAATTCCAGGTCAATTGGGCTGCAGAGACTCTAAAATGTCTCCTAAAGCGAAACAATGAAGCTACAGGTTTTAAAAGGAGAATAGGGACTGGAGAGATGGCTCAGTGGTTAAAACCACTGGCTGTTATTCTAGAGGTCCTAAGTTCAATTCCCAGCAACCACAGGGCAGCTCACAACCCTCTATCATGGGATCCCATACCTTCTTCTGGCATGCAGGCATACATGAAGGCAGAGCACCCATACATTAAAATAAATACATAAAGCTTAAAAAATAAATAAATAAATAAATAAGGGAGAACAGGCTGGGCAGTAGTAGCACACACATTTTAGTCCCAGCACCCAGAGGAGGGGGCAGGAGGATCCTTGAGATCAAGGCCAGCCAAGGCTGTTAAACAGAGAAACTCTGTCCCCAAAACAAAACAAACAGAAAAAGCAATACATCCCAGCCAGGCAGTGATGGCATGCATGCCTGGTGTACTCCTGGCACTCGGGAGGCAGAGGCAGGAGGATCTCTGAGTTTGAGAGGAGCCTGGTCTACAGAGCGAGTTCCAGGACAGCCAGGGCTACACAGAGAAACCCTGTGTCGAATAAAACATAAACCAAAACTAAAACCCAAACCACCGGAGACGAGGAAGGAGAGTCAGTAACAGGACAGGCTGAGCAGCCGCCTCCTCCTCTGGCAATGCCAGTCCCAGGCACACACCCCAGAAAACTGCAAACAGTGCTCCACACCCACTCCCCACTGCCATCAGGGTTAGCTCCAACACTGCAACAACAGTGGGTAAACACACAGGCAGGCCCACCCTGGACGGAGTCCTCCAGACAGGGCAAAGGCAGAGTGCTGCAGGTGCTACTGCAACATGGATCCCTGAACGGTCTGTAATAACCCCCTGAGCCAGATACCAGGGTAAAAGCTGGAGGATCAGAGAGACAAAGGAACAAGCCTCTGCCACATCTCACCTCTAAGACTCCTCAGCCTTCCTGTCTCCTCACACCTTATGTATCTTTCTCTGCCCAGCTGGGATTAATGGTGCATGTGCTTCCCAGTACTGGGATTAAAGGTGTGTGCCCCCACTGCCTGGCTCTGTTTCTTTCCTAGACTGAGTCAATCTCATGTAGTTCAGGGTAGCCTTGAACTCACAGAGATCCAAATTGGATCTCTGCCTCTCGAGTGCTAGGATTAAAGGTGTGCACCACCACTGCCTGGCCTCTATGTTTACTCTAGTGGCTTGTCCTATTCTTTGATCTTCAGGCAAATTTTGTAGGGTACACAATATATCACCACATGCTATAGGGCTTTGCCAAAAACAGATGCCTTGGAATCAGCAGCATCACATGCCTGCAGCTCAGAGTGGTAGGATAAGAAATCACCATCAACAGTTCTTTAGAATGATGAAAATGATACCATGTGAAGCAACAGAATCTGGGGTGGTCTTGTTAACTGGATGCCATTCATTCATTCATTCACTCACTCACTCATTCACTCGCTCATTGTGTGTGTGTGTGTGTGTGTGTGTGTGTGTGTGTGTGTGTGTGTGTACTGAACTCTGGCTTCTTTACCCATTGAGCTGCCCTGGTTGTTGGGCATCATCGAAGACTGGGGCTCCAGACCATATGAAGAGAATGCTTGCTGAGCACCAGCTCTCAACGCTCTCTTCCTGACCATGGATGCAGTGTGAGCAGCAAGCTCCTTTGACCAGGTATTGTATCAGAGCACTGAGAAGTCAAATAATAAACACTTGCAATTATATACGTTATGAGCACACTCTCAAACGAGCATGGTAACATCCATGTAATCTAGGTATACGAGAAACAGAGCAATAGACTCTTGAGTCTGAGGCCAGCCTGTACTACATTATCAAACTGTATCTTAAAACCAAGGATTGGGGGCCAGAGGGATGGCTTAGCTGTTTAGAGCCCACATTGTTCTTGTAGAGGTTCCCAGCATCCCATCGGCAGATCACAGCCCCCTGTAAGTTCAGCTCCAGGGGAATCCAATACCTCTTGCTTCCTTGGACATCTGCAGACACATGCACATACCCACACCAAACACGTATAATTAAAATAAGAAAGCCCAACAGATAGAGCCCAGTGGTAGAGACCTGCCTGCCTTGTGCAAAGCTCTAGGTCCCAGCATTTGGGAGGCTGGGGCAGGAAGATGCCAAGTTTAAGGCTAGCCTCATCTGCAAAGCAAGATCCTGTTCTATTTTTGAAATGGGGGTCTGGATATGTAGCCCAGGCTAGCGTCCAACTAATAGTGATCCTCCTACCTCAACTTCCCAAGAGTTGAAATTATAGGTCTGAGCCACCATCCGGCTCAAGACCTTGTCTTAATCAAAAGATGTGCAGGCATGTCTGGGGTGTGGTCAGTGGCATTCTGCATGGTTTGCCAAGCAAGACTGTAAGGTCCTAAGGTAGCTTTGTAATGCCGGCTGCATTGCAAGTGTACACATTAGCAAAGTTCCCAGTGTCTTGACGCCCTTTCAGCTCTCCGCCCCTCCAGGAAAGGGTAAACTCAAGTCCAGGACAACCCAACCAGTTTTTGTTTGTTAGAGACAGGGTCTTGGTATGTAGCCCAAACTGCCTCAAGTTTGCTGCACTGAGGCCTCACCTTCTAGTTCACAGGTGTGTGCTGTATACCACACCCAGCCTGCATTTAGGCAGAACAGAGTATTGTCAGTATTATTATGGGCTGTCTGAGATTTGTCTGTGCAGTGGTGGCTCAGTGCGCACATGCTCTGCTCTCAGGCTGCTGAGCCTGGCAAGCAGGAAAGCGGCTCACAGCCACGCAACTGCCTGACCCTGAGCCATGTGCGGGGGGGACTCTGGGGAGAAGGACTCTCTAGAGGCTGGATCCTCTTAGCAAAGAAGGATCTGCAGAGCCATCTAGATGTGCACCCCCAGCACTCCAGAGTCAGTAAGCTGCTTCCCAGAGAGAAGGGAAAGGGCACAACCAGACCGCACACACCAACTCTCTGTACCCGGCCAGCGTCAGAACTGCGAAAATGACTCGGAGCAACAGTGGAGTGCAAGGCGGGTCGTTCCCCAGTAGTGTCCACACCCTCTAAGATGAACGTCGAGTATCTGAAGGCTCACGAGCCTGAGGGAGGTGCCCACTGCCCACAGCTGGAGCCCTCCTATCTCCCAAGTGCATGGGCACTGCTTTGCTCATGCTGAGAAGGAAGCTGTCACCCTTAGGCACAAACACACTAGACAGGTCTAGCCACATTCAGGCCACACCCCCCAGGGCTCATCTGCAGGGTCTTTCCTTCTCCCAATTCTTTCCTGCATCCAGTAGGAAACATTTACCACCCTAGTGCTGACCAATAAAAACTCAGCTACTCAAGTGGAAAGCGTCAGTGTGGCCCAGTGGGCAGGGAGGAGTAAAGGCTTGACAAACAGACCCAGGCTGGGAGCTGCCAGTTCTGTGACTGGGCAGGTGACCTCACTCCTGCAGCAGCTTCCCCACCTGTGACCTGGAATGTGGTTACGTAGGAGGACCTAACAACAACCTGTGTGCACTAAATACACTTCTGGAGGGCTAACCATGTATCCTCAAACACAACTGGCCAGGACCTCACAAACCCTCACTGGCCCTGTTTTTTAAAATACCTTTGAACCCAGCAGAGCTGACAGACAAAAACAGGACCTGTGCTGGGTGATGAGCAGTACACAGAGGCACAGCACAGCTGGGCAGTGGTGGCCGCTGCCTTAGGAGTGTTGCTGGTAGCCCAGGTGCTCAGAGCTTGTTCTGAACATCAACTTGGGGCATAGCAAACTCAAAGGCCAGTGTCTACACTGACATGTAAATTCACACCACTGACTACACAGGATTCATTTACCCCAGGTGGTGAGATTATCAGAGGGGCTCAAACATATAAACTGAAACTAGCCAGAGAAAGAACAGCCGCATTTCAGAAAACACCACTGGTGAGCTTTAGCCAACAAGGCTACCGCTGCTTTAAAAGGAGGAGCAGAGAACTTAAGACAAGGACAGTCACAGCCACAGCTTGGTGCTTACTCTTGGAGGCCCAATTATCATCCCTGTCCATCTTGTAAGTGTCATGTCTTCGTCGTCCTCTAGACCCCAGCTAACTGTGCCGTCGCCTACTCCTTTCTGGCCTTCTTCCAGCTCTTCCAACAGTCGGAAATTTCGAGGGACTTTTACTCCTAAAACAAATGGAAAGAAATTCAAGATGCTAGCAAGTCCAGGGGGAGTTGTAAGCCTAGAGCAGGCTGCTCAGTGTCGCTGTCTGAACACAAGGGCAGCATGCATGAAGCACCCACAGCGGTCTCACCTGCGGCACGCTGAGCTCTGGGGAGCCGGCGCTCAGCCACCCCAGCCCTTCCACATACCCCACCCCAACTCCCAGTCTGGACGTTGCTTCCTTTGGCTGCGAGAGCTGGCTGAGAGGAATGCCAAATGCAAACTGCAGTCTGGGACACAGCACTTCCTTGCACCGGGTCCTGGTATGGCACATTTTGGAGATGCTCCTAGCTGGGATGACTGGTGGCCTTAGAGGAAAAAGCATTGAATCCCATGAAATGCTGTCCCCTACACATGGCTGTCAGTAAAGGAGCCAAGGGCAGGCTCTCAAGGCTTTTCCATTCCAGAAGTCATGGCTCCTCTCCTCATTTGGGAAAAATGTTACGAGAGGCAGCTGGTTCTGACTTATACTGCCAGATTTAACTAGGCACCTAAGCTGGGCCTGAGGCTTGAGCCACCTCAGGTCAAGCAAGGTGTCTTGCACAGAGCTCAGGCTTGGGGGTACAAATGCCAGCAGTGGCAGCTGACCGCTTGCTTTGAGACTCCCCTGACTTTCCCTGAGGGAAGAAGCCCTCAGGACCTACACAAGCCACAGGCTTTCTGAACACAGAGCCTCACTTGCCAGACTTGGGCACTCACTCTGCTCCTGGATGTCCTGGGCTTCCTGATGTGCTCACCTGCCCCATCATGGCAACCATGCCACAGGCACAGGGAGAGTCAGAGAGCAGTGTCTGTGTTCCTGGAGCCCACCACCCTAGGGAGGTATGGGACACATATAAGTGAACTGTATACAGATAGGGGTGACAGGTCTCAGCTAAAGGGCGGCTCAAGGGACAGCATGCCTAAAGTCCCCAGATCTGATATTTCTTAGGGTCAAGGGGCAGAGGAAACATGGAAGCCAGGGCAGTAGTAGGAAAGGGCTCTGACAGTGCAGCCCCTGGGGAACTTGAAGGCCCCTGGAGCTCTCAAGAGTGACCTTCTCCCAACTCAGACAAACCCCAAGTGCTATGAGGGGGATGCTATGAGGACCAGTGGCCATGTGGCGAGGAGCAATGGTCCCAGCGGACAGGAATTTTGTCAAGTGGCCTGTGGTGTAAGAGAAAGAGAGGTCAACTCTAGCACCCAGAGGTGTGGCCTGGCATCTGGGGCAGACTTGCTCATGGGGCAGGGATGGAGTGCTTCATCCTCTAGTACTACAATTACTAGGAGTGACTTACTGGGCTAGGAAGCAGTACAGGGCCAAGCAGTTGAAAGGCCCTGGGTTCCATTCTCACTACCACCACCAAAAAGAGTGACTTCCTCACTGCTGGGACATAGTGCATGTGCCTAGAAGGCACTTGCCTGCTTCTATTTCCAGCATCACAGAATTTATTTAGGACAAATAACATTATCCTAACTCCCATTTACAGTAACAGTAACAGTGAAGTTCCTTCTTAAAAAATTGTGTTTGAAGTTGGGAATGGTAGCATACACCTTTAATTCCAGCACTCAGGAGGCAGAGGCAGGTAGGTGTCTTCTGGGTTCGAGGCCAGCCTGGTTTACAGAATGAGTTCCAGGACTGCCAGGGCTACACAGAGAAACCATGTCTAAAAGAATAATAATTGTACACATGTGTGTATGTACATGCATGTACCTTAGGAGCTGTCCACCTTGTTTTTGTTTTTTTGTTTTTTTGAGGCAGGGTCTCTCAGTGACCTAATGCTCACTAATAGATTGCAATGGCTGGCCAGCAAACCCCAGAGATCCTGTCCCTACCTCCAAACTCTGAGATCACAGACCATGCCTGTCTGCCTGGCTTTCTACTTGAGTGTTTAAGCTCAAAACTGGGTCCTCAGTCTTACAAGGCAGTATCACCTGACCCACCCCAGGGACAAGTGTGCAACAAAAGAGTCTTTCACTGAAAACACTAAATAACAGCACATGTGGTTTTTGGGGGAGGGGGTGCAGCAAAAGCCTAAAAGCATACTTGACTCACTGGCTTGGGAAACACTAGCATTTGTCACACTCAGGAGAGCCAGCTGCACTGTCTGGCTGGTGATGTCCTACAGCAAACATGAAGCTAAAAGATTTAAACATCAGAGGCAAAACGAAAACACCACAATTATTTTGTTTAGAGTTAAATAAAAAGGAGGGGGAGGATTGGGAGATAGCTCAATGGCAAGAGCACTTGTTCTGCAAGCATGACGACCTGAGTTCAAATCCCCAACACCCATGTAGAAATCAGGGCATAGGTGAACATGCCTATGTGCCTATGACCCCAGCACTGGGGTGGAGTCAGGAGAGCTGCTGATTGCAAGACTGTGTGACTCACAATAGTTAAGCAGACACTAACTAGTCTCTGCTCTGGTTCCTGTACTGTGTGCACGGGTGTGCGTGCCTGCATACTCATGTGCTTGCACCCATCCAGAGTTAAATCTAACTACTACTATTATTAGAGAAAAGGTCTTCATACGTAGCCTAGGCTGGCCTCAAACTCAAGAGATCTGCCTGTCTCTGTTTCCCAAGTGCTAGGATTAAAGGCACGGACCACATTTGGCTACTCTGAATTTCTTTATTAGATTTATGTATATGTAGGTCAGAGGGCAGCCTGCACGAGCTGGTTCTCAGGGTTGGTCAAACCCAGTCTGTCAGTAGGTGCCTTTAAGTGCCGAGCCATCTTCGTAGCGGTGGTGCACACCTTTAATCCCAGCACTCAGGAGGCACAAGCAGATGGATCTCTGAGTTCAGGACCAGCCTGGTCCCCAGATTGAGCTCCAGGGCAGCCAAGGCTCCACATGTCTCAGGAGAAAACAAAACAAAACAAACCACCACACATGTAAGTGTGTCTGTGCATGTGAGTGTGGTACCCACAGAGGCCAGAAGAGAGATCCCCAGAGCTGGAGTTACAGGCGGTTGTGAGCCTCTAAACCCAGCATTGAGCCAAACTCAAGTCTTCTGCAAGAGCAGTGCATACGCTTAACCACTGAGCCTCCTCCCAGGCCCAGACCCAATTTAAATGTTTAATCATGTATGAACGTGGCTGTGAAGCAAATGACTGAGCATCACCCCTGGCTGTCACCTAAGTCCACAACAGCAGGGACGAGATCACCAAAGAGCACCAGCCACACTGCTAGACAGCCCCCCCCCCCCAATCTGAGGGGCTTCAGTGCCTGCCTAGTGGGCTGTGGGTTTCAACCCTATCGCAGCAAAGGTAATAGTCATAGACTGACTCCTGTTCCTCCTGAACTCAGGAGGAGGCAGCTTGGGACCTAAACCAACCTACAGACTCCCTAAGACGTCATTAGGATACAGACAGATCCTAGGGACACACCAGCAGAATCAACCCACAAGCAAAAGGAAGGGGCCTGCCAGGCTGTGGTGCCTCATGCCTTTAAACCCAGCACTCAGGAGGGAGAGGCAGGAAGATCTCTGTGAGTTCCAGGCTAGCCTGGGCTAGAGTGAGTTCCAGGAAAAGTACCAAAGCTACATAGAGAAAGAAACCCTGACTGGGGGGAGGGGGGGGTCAGAAGACATCAGAGGGCTTGGCTTGACTCTGGACTTGCTGTCTCTAGAAATAAAATTTGTTTGGGTATTGTGTTACAGCAGTTCGGATGGTGGGAGATAACGCGGGAAGGAAACAGACTGAGATGTCAGCAGAGGCTGGATATGAGGACTGCACATAGTTTCCTCCTTCCTTCTGGCCTTACAGTCCACACCTACAGTATCTTCCTGCCTCAGCCTCCTCAGCTGAACCATGGTGTGTGTGAGCGCTCCAGTGTGCCCACGGCACACCTGCCAAGGTTCCACCCCCTGGCCTTTGCACTTTCTAGTCTCTGAGGACTTCTTCAGACAGCGCTAAGACAGACTCCACCTTCTCTGGGAACTCAGTTCTAAGACACTTGAGCGCAGTAATCTGCTATTTCTTCTGTCAGGCGGGGGACCAGCGAGCTGGCTCAGTATGTAAAGGTGTTTGCCACCACGCCTGACTATCTGAGCCTGGAAGGCATGTGGTAGGAGGGAAGTGACTCCCACAAAGTGTCCTCTGACCTCCACACTCATGCCCACAAACATATACCACAAGTACACCACCAGCCCTTGGTATCCCCCTTTGCCTCACCTCGTACCATTGAGTCCAAAGTGCCCAAGCAAGTCTTTTTCTTTTCTTTTGAGACAGTCTCCTATAACCCAGGCTGATCTCAAACTCAACACACAGCCAAGGACAACTTTAAATTTCTGATCCTCCAGCCTCAGCCACTAGAGTAACCGGATGACAGGCCATTATACCACTATTCCTGGCCAGCATGTTACTTTCCAATTTGTCCCCCACCCTTCCTTTTTTTTGTGTGACAGGGTTGCTCTGTGTAGCCCTGGCCATCCTGAACTCACTATGTAGACCAGGCTGGCATTGAACTCACAAAGATCTGCCTGCCTCTGCTGGGATTAACGGACGTGTGCCATCATGCCCAGTTACAACTCATTTATTTTCTAAACTTTTTTTTTAAGTTTTTCAAGATAGGGTTTCTCCATGTAGTTTTGGTGCCTGTCCTGGAACTCAGAGATCCACCTAGCTTTGCCTCCAGAGTGCTGGGATTAAAGGCGTGCACCACCACCACCTAGTTTACATTCACAATAAAATCTTGATTAAAAGAAAAGTTTTGGGGGAATAGTAACAGCTGGCTAAAATCAGGAGTTAGGGGCACGGGACAGCTCATTCCGTCTCTCTAAAGATGCACTGAACTCCTGGACTCACCATGTGCACTCAATGGTACTAAACTCACCCACTTGTGGGCTGCAGTGCAAAGCGGTCTAGGCTGTTCACCTTCATGCAGCCACCCTTGCCTTAGTTTGCCATCCCCAGATGCTGGTATAAAAGGACCGTAAGTCTAAAGATATCCTCAGCTATACTGGGAGTTGAAGGCCACCCTAGACTACTCAAGACCCTGTCTCAAACAACAGAATCCCTTTACATAAACAACATGTTGGGTGTGGTGGCACACACCTTTAATCCCAGCACTCCTGAGGCAGAGGCAGGTGGTTCTCTGTGAGTTTAAGGCCAGCCTGGTCTATATAGCAAGTTCCAATCAGCCAGGGCTTGGTCTCAAAAACAATCAACACAATGGGTACCCACCCTCATTCAGTGTGGCAACCCTGTGTCTAGCACCATACCAGACAACACGAGAAGCAGGAAAGACCATGCAATGTCAGTACAGAAAGGATACCAGCATTCAACTGTAGCCAACAGGAGGAAACAACAGTGAGAAAGAGGATCTACTGCTGTGCAGCCTTCCTAATCACTGATGCTGACAGGCTCTGAAGCGACAGCCTTAGGCATGGAAGCCCCAATGACTGGGCCACCCCTTATGAGTGGGGAGCTGCACATGGCTCTGAGGAGAAGCAGAGAAAAGGTAAACCAAGTCTCTGGACAGTGTCAAGATGAGCCAGCAGGCATGACCCAGCTTCAGACTGCTTCTGCCATGGCTCAGGATGGGTGTCTGCCAGGAGAAGAGGAAGTGACAAGCGCCTGGCAGGTGGTAAGGAGGAATGCTAGACTGAGCCGGTGGTACTGAGTTCAGTGAAGTGTCATACAGACTGTGAAACCCTGGGTTTCACTCTCAGTACCAGAAAGGAGAAGACAGGCTTGGTGGCACTTGCCTGAGCTACAAAGGGATCCCCCTCCCCCGATTCAAAAGTAAAAGACAAGTGTGCAGAGCATATGATGGCTGCATGTGCCAGGTAAGGACTTCACTACTGAGTTCCACTGCAGCCACCAGGCACCCCAGAGGCAGAACCAGGGACCGAGGGCGGCATGGACTGCTCTTTCAAAGGGCAGATCAGAGTGCCATCCACGCTCCCACCAATGAGAATCAAGAGACCAGAGGCATCCTCGTTCTGCAGATTAGATGCAGGAGCTGAGATCAGTCAAGAGTGTGTGAGTGTGCATGTGTGTGTAGTCTGTTTACAATAGTCCTGCTGTAAACTGAGCACTTTCCCTTGGCCCAGTACAGCAGGGGTCACAATACTCTGACCTCTACAGGAGTGAACCCAGAAAGTTCTGTGGGGATGATGCCTGGCACATGGCCACCTTGCTGTGTGTGGTATTCCCTCCCTCAGTACAATGTATGTCTTCCAAATACCAAAGCAAAACAAGCCCCTCCTGACCCATACCCTCCCCAGCTCAGCAGTCACAACACTAAAAGGCCATTCAAGCAGGAGTCTCATCTGTGGCTCTATTTGAACCTGCCACCTGGTCATTCACATCAGGACATGTTGCACCAGGACACGAGTCCTTGGCCAGATATTACAGTCAGTTCCATGCCCCTGCCTCCCCTAAGCTCTTGATAGGACCTATTGCTCAAGTGCTTCTTTCTACATGAGGCATAGCCCCCAATAAACTGACCTTCAACTTCCAAGCCAACACCCTCCCCTCCTAGACACCTGCCAACAGGCCTCAACCACCTAGAACACTTCCCAGAGAACCCGCTGCACTCCTCCCAAACTCCATCATCTCCTGGCTCCTTCCATCTCAGTCCGGTCTTCTTGCCGTGCTTATCACCTCACTGGTGACTGCTGGGGACCCTGTCTGTTCCCCATGGACGATCCTTATCATTTCCTTATACGAATCCACCGCCAACCTCCCATTACAACGGGACTTGCCCACTGTGCCTCCTCCCTGCTGCCTCTACAGCAGCAGCTTTTCAGGCTTCCAGGGGAGGTCTGTCTTCCTCCAGCCTGTGTGCTCGCTGTGGTCTCTCAGGGCAGAGGGCTGGCTAGTTACTAGTTCTGTCCTTCCCAATAGGCACTGCCTCCCTTGCCTCTTGCTCAGCAAATGCAAACTGACTGAACACTTTACTTAACACATCTGTCTAGCCCCATCTGAGCACACCTCCATCAACACTCACTGTCTTCAGCAGGGACTTGACTTGTGCTGACATGCCCTCAGCCCTACAAAATTCTAACAGATTACTGAAAATGCATCCAGGAAACAGTCACAGAACCCTTAAAAGGGAGTCTAATCATTATTTTGGGGGGTGAGGACAGGGTAGCCCAGGCTGGCCTCCACCCCCAAGTCCTAGCATTCCAGGTGTGCCCACCATGCTTGGCTTGAGAATCTTATCAAAGGGCTAAGTATGGATTTTAAATTAAGCAAAATCCCCTAACACATGCAAACAGCACAAGCAGAAGAGCTGTCAATCTTCCCACTGCTGAGGCCAGCAGCCATGCACCTTGACCTCCTGCCAGCCCTGCCCCCACACCAGTACTTTCTCTTTCTGTTTCCTGCTTTGTCTTCTACTATCTCACTCCATCTCTGCACCTTTCAGACAGAGCTGTGACTCATTCAACCCACCCCTCCCCCAACTGGCCTGCTGTCTGGCACAAGATGGTGCTCAATAAATGCCCCCTAGATGAACATCAGAATCATCTGCTCATACTGGGAACTCTAAGTTGACCGAGACCAGAAGTGGGTAATGACATACAACTGAAGTAGCTGAGTGTCTTAATTTCGTTGTGTGTGTGGCGGTCAGAGGACAACTTGTGGACACAATTTTCTCCTTCCTTTTCCGTGGGTTTTGGAGATCAAACTCATGTCTCCAGCAAATGCCTTTATCCACAGAGCCATCTCGATGGCCCAGTCTCAGGGTGTTGTCTTTCAATTACATTTTCTTTCTCTCTCTCTCCCTCCCTTCCTTCCTTCCTTCCTTTGATGCACTTGAGGAGGTCAGAGGACAACTTTCAAGATTGGTTTTCTTCCACCATGCAGATCTGAAGGGTTCCAGTCACCAGAATCTGTGGCAGGAACCTTTATTCACGAGTCATCTCAAGAGTTTTTATGTAAAATTTGGTAGCTTTTAAAATTACTTCATTTTACATGCAAATGTTATGTTTGGATGTGCTGGTGCCACAGCTGGCACTTGGAGCTCAGAGGGTAGCCCCCAGTTATCAGTTCTCTCCACCATGTGGTCCTGGGATTGACCATCCTCTGCAATCCATTCCCAGTCCCCAGCCTAGTTTGTAGCTCTGGTTGGCCTGAAACTTGCTATGTAGACCAGACTAGCTTTGAACTCAGGGTTTACCTGCTCCTGCTTCCTTGGTGCTGGAATTAAAGGCATATGCCACCACATCTGGCCCAGCTTTAAAAAATCTGTACTTAGTTTTTTGAGATGGGGGACTCTTTTAAAGCCCTGGTTGTCCTGAACTTGCTATGTAGACCAGGCTGGCTTCCAACTCAGATCCACCTGCCTCTGCCTCAGCAGCACTAGAATTAAACCACAGATGGTTCCAACAGCCTTCCTCTGTTCAAAAAAAAGGGAGGAATCTGAAGGAAACTTATTTTTGGGGATGGTAGTTGTTGTTGAGGACTGAACCCAGGGTTTGGCACATGCCAGTCAATGACTCTACTACTGAGCTATATTACCTCCAAATCTCATTTCACTTCTTTTGAGGCAGTATCTCACTAAAGTGTGCAAGCTGGCCTTGAACTGTCTCTATAGCTGAAGTGACCCTTCAACTTCTGATCTTCCCATCTTTGCCTCTCCAGTAGTTGGGTTGGTTTACCGGTCTGTGCCACTAGGCCCTGCTTATTTTTTTTTATATACTAAGGTGAACTGGTTCCTCACCAAACTTCACAAGAGAAAAGGCTCTTTCCTGTGCTGGGCTTGAGCCAGAGCCTCTCCAAGCACTGCACCCAGAGGATAATGCCCAATTCCTAGAGAGGGCTCCTCAAAGCAAAACTCATGAATGTGTGTTACTGGTGTCCCAAGCCTTTAGAAACAGCACAGGAAGCTAATACAACTAGTGTTGTTCTGTCTACAAAGCAATGAAATCCATGTGACCTAAGGGCACCTCAGTCTCAGAACCTCAGGGCATGAATTCAAACACAGAATGAGTTCAAAACCAGATGTGCAGTTATAGCAAAAAGTGACATCTAGGGATGGCAAGTTGGCTCAGTGGGTCAATGCCCTGGCTGCCAAGTCTGCCTCCCTGAGTTCTAGCCCCGGACCTCACAGAGCAGAAGAGTCAACCTATGCAAATTCTGACCTTCACCCCTGGGATGTGGTACATGTAACCACACAAAATAAATGAACGTAGTAAAAAAATAAAAACAAAAAACAGTTGAAATCCAGGTGCCAGCAATATGGCTCAGAGGGTGAATGCACTGTCACCAAGCCTGACCCTGACATGGAGGGAAGAGAAGCAACTACCACTAAGTTGTCCTCTGACCTCCAAAAGTATGCCACAACACATGCCACCCTCTGAAGAAGAGGAAGACGACGACGACGATGGCGACAACCAGACAGACAGACCGACATGAAGGTTGAAAAAGCATGAATGTTTGATAGTTTTACACGATGTCCTAGGGAAACACTGAGCACAGTAATTCGAAGCATAGAAACATGAAATCTTGGGAAAAGGATTCTGGGGTGTGCGTATCTACCTGCAATCCCAGCCCTCAGGAAGGTAAATCAGGGAACTGTGAGATTGTGACCAGCCAGGGCTGCACAGCATGATCCCGTCTCTGAAACAGAGTATTCAAAAGGCTAGGAGTCTGGCACCATCAAAAGCCAGGTGTACCTTGCCACCCCCCCTTTGGGTAACTGTTGCTTTGCTTGCTGACCTTGACCTTGATATCTTCCCTATGCTAATTCCCTGCGAGATTCCATCCTCCTGAATGCTTAAAGGAAGGAAGTTCCTTGTCTGTGTATACTGCATATTGGACATTAACAGCTTAGATGCAAGACTGGAAAACATCAGAAGCAAACTTCTGCCCTCCGGGGTTCTCCCATTGTGCTGTAAGCCTGTATTGAAGACCTTCTCCCTCCTTCAATAAACAGCATTCCGCATACAAAAAAAAAAGCCAGGTGTAGCAGTGTGTGCGTGTAATCCTAGCACTTGGGAGGTAGAGGCAGAGCCCAGGAGTTTGTGCTCATCCTCTTCTTTACAAGTTAAGTTAGAGGTCAGTCTAAGATCATGAGACACAGCCTCAAAACAAACTCACAAAAAACCCAAGTGAGTCAGGCCAGCCTGGTCTACACAGTGAGTTCAGGCCAGACAAGGAAACACAGAAGTGGTGGCCCAAGCATCTCACTTCAGTACTTGAGAGGTAGAGGTAGTGATCTTTGAGTTTGAGATCACCTAGAAATGCATAAACTGTCTAAAAAATAAAATTATTTTTTGGGAGCCTCATTCAGTAGCACTAAAGAGGCTGAGGCAGGAGGATTGCCACAAGTTCCAGGCCAGCCTGAACTAAAGATAAGATTTTGCCTCAAAACTAATAAACAAATAAATAAAATTACAATACAAACATCTTTGGAGAACTGGGGACCACAAAGCTATGGTTCTGGCAGCCTGTATGTTCTGCCTAGCAGAGAGGGACCACAAGGTTTTTTTTTTTTTTCTTTTAAATTTTATTTTATTTTTTCGCTCTCTGAGACAAGGTTTCTCTGTGTAACAGCTCTGGATATTCTGTAATTCACTTTGTAAACCAGGCTAGCTTTGAACTCAGAGATCTGGCCATCTATGCATCCCAAGTGCTGGGATTAAAGGCGTGAGCTGGGGTTGGGGATTTAGCTCAGTGGCAGAGTGCTTGCCTAGCAAGCACAAGGCCCTGGGTTCGATCCTCAGCTTAAAAAAAAAAAAAAAAGGTGTGAGCCATTACCACTCAGCTCAGGCCCTGGTTCACGATGGTGGACTTCTGGGTCCTGAGAGACCAGCTGCTGGCTGTTCAGGGAAGACAAACAACAGCTGTGCTAGGACCAGCATGCTGCTCTAGCCTCCAGAAGTGACAAGGCCTGGAAGGTGCCCGGGGAAGCTGTATTACTGAAACCGGACAGTGGGCAAATGATGACTTTTGTTCTGATAGCCAGTCGGCCTGAAAGCTGGCCTGGGATGTTATCTGGGAATTCCAGGATGAGAGCCTCTGGGGGTGGCCCAGCAATGACAGGCCTGTAGACTGACTGTTCTAGGCAGAGGTAAGTGGAAGACTCCATGGCAGCCTGATGTTATTTTTTTTTAAAGATTTATTTACTTTGTTTTGCCTGCATGTATGTAAATGCACCATGTGTGTGCCTGGTGCCTAAGGGCGTTGGATCTCCTGGAACTGGAGTCACGGGTGGTTGTGGGTGCCGGGATCCCATCCTGGGTCCTCTGCAAGAGCAGCCAGTGTTCTTAACCCCTGAGCCAGCTCTTCAGCTACCATAATCTATCAATCTTTACAGCTAAGTATGATAGCATAGAAGGCTGCTGGTGGCTCAGTGACCAAGCCAGAGATCAGGTTTTCTCTGATAGGGTGGAGGCCAAGAATGAGACAGAAATCCAGTTCAGGAAGGAGCAACTGAATTCTGTCCCTTCCTTCAGGGACAGCCCCACTCTGAGTTCCGTACCTCTGCATCACCCTATCAGACAGTTTCCCCTGCAAGCGTCTGGTCAGAGAACTTATTACGACAGCCACAGCGTTTATTGAATAGCTGCCGTGTAACCCAGGCCTGTCTCCTCTCCATCCCAGAAGGCATCTGCCTCAACAGGTTCACCAAGTGAAGAGATGTGCTCAAGCCAGTACCTGGCACCCAGTGAGCCCTCCAAGTGCAAGTTCAAGTCTTAGAGCCAGGCATGCAGTGGATACCTGGATTCCCAAGCTCAGGAAGGACTGCCTGAGTCTGAGAGCAGTCTAAACTACAAAGTGAGATCCTGCTGCAAAACAACCAAACAAAAACAACAACAAAAACCCCCAAGTCCCCAGAAATCAAGAAGCCTGAAGGCTTGCACACAGATGAGGACAAGGACCTACTTACTCGATGTGTGACACACAGGTGTCCCCAGCTCAGCAGGTGTGGATTAATCAGGGTAAGATGCACAGAACAACTTCCTTAAAGACAGACCTCATGGTGGTGCTCACCTTTAGTCCCACCGCTGGGGAGACAGAGGCAGGTAGATCTCTGAGTTTGAGGGAGTTCCAGGATAGCTAGGGCTACATAACGAAAACCCTTCTGGAGAGGGGGGGATCACCTCACCTAACACGCTGCTCTGGGCGTTGCTGTGGCCTTTATCGATTAGGCTGACTCGTATTTATTCCACTGTCATGACCTTCTGTAGAGTGTCAACCCGGGACAGAGAACAAGAGAGGGAGAAAGTGGAGGTAGAGGAAGGCTGATGTGGTTTGTCGTTCTTTTGATCATAAGGACCAAACCGAAGGCTGTGCTAGAAAAGTATGCTACATGAGCTGAACTCTCAGCCCCTTAAGTTAGCATGAAGGGTCAAAAGCTCCATGAAAACTCACTTGGCAATTCTCTTCTAAAGATCTATCTTTGTGTTTTTCTGTTTATATGTATGTGTCTGTGTATGGCACATGTGTGCAAGTGCTCATGGACCAAAAGAGAGGTCCTAGAGCCCCTGAGCTGGAGTCAGAGGCAGTTGTGAGCTGCCTGACGAGAGTGCTGAGAACAGGGCTCTGGACCTCTGGAAGAATAGCCCTCGTGTGGCAATTCTTGATACAGTGGTAGCTGGCAGCACATATCTGTGATGGCAACACTTGGGAGATGGAGGCAGGACAATCAGGGGTGTGTCAAAGTCATCCTCAACGGGTTGAGAACCAACCTGGGTTACATGAGAGCCTGTCTTAAAATGACAACACAAAAATAACACAAAAAGGAAAGAAGAGGGTTGGGGATTTAGCTCAGTGATAGAGAGCTCACCTAGCAAGCGCAAGGCCCTGGGTTCGATCCTCAGCTCAAAACAAAACAAACAAACAAACAACAGAAAAAAAAAAAAGAAATCCCACTTGGACTGGTTCACCAAGCAGGCCCCACTGTGGGGCAGGCTCATCAGGAAGCAGCTATCCTGACTGAGGGCAGGCCACAGGGGAGAAAAGGTACTTGGCTATAAGGGACCTGAGATGGTTCACAGTGAGACCCATAAGAACTGGGGCTCCTCTCCCACCTCCAGCTGTCTGGGGACACCCTTGAATGGAAGGAAAGACTACAATCTCTACCGCCCAGATGGTGACATTTCTAGAAGCTGGATGTGTGCATGAGGCCACGCCCCTGCACGCATATTTACAGTGGCACCCTGCCAGGGCTTGTCACTCAGGCACTTGCTATCTGGTTAACTGTCAGGGCAGGGCAGGGTGGCACAGCATGTGGGCTGCTGGATGAGAGGAAGAACCTGGCAGCCAAGGGCCACTGTGTGATATCCTGCAGTCCTGGAAACACAGGAGGGAAGGTGCCTGCCACCGCAGACATCTTGAGTGGTTGTAGTGTGAGCATCTCCACTCCTGAGACTTGTGCCAAGATCACAGCAGCAAACCATGTGGGAAGATGCCAGCAGCAGTGCCCACAAAACCTGAGCTCAACCCTTACAGGAACTCCAAGGCTACACAGTGGTTTCCTGGCAACCAGAGCATGGATTAATGAAAAGGCTCAGTCTAAAGGTGGACTCAGGCCTGAGCACACCTGAGGGGCGTAGCGGGGAGCAGAGGCTAAGTTTAACCAGTTAAGGTTCCATTTCCACTCTTAACACTCCACAGGCTCTTGATGCCTTCCAAGGCACCAGTGAGATCTCGTCAAGGCATTCATTCTTTAGCAAGCACTGAATCCTGGTCACACCAGACACTCATTTCTCTCCATCTCATCACCAAGACCTTTGCATTTCTTCCCGACATCTAGTTATTGGGGAAAGGGGCACCTAGGGAGGTCAGAGGGCAACTTGTGGAAGCTGGCTCTTTTCTAGAAAAATTTGGGTCCTGGGGATCAGACTCAGGGCCTAAGGCTTGGCAAGGACCTTGACCTGCTGAACCAGCTCACTGGCCCCACTGGAGGGCCACTGCCTTGACAGCCCTTCCCCACCACCGTCTCAGTTCAAATGTTGCCCCAGAAGCCTGCCCCAACCTCTCCAGACCCCACTCATCACAGCACACAATTTTCTTCCCAGAACTTCCTGATTTTGGAGTCACTTTACTTACACCCTGAATGGCCCTCTGTCTAGTCTGAATGGAACTCAAGGATAGTGGTGTGTCTATCTTGTTTGCTGTGCACAACAGGACACAATAGGCCCCAGTAGCCATCTGTGGACTAGAGGGAAGCCTCACGGGACCTCAAAGCCTTCCTATGATATCTAACTACACTAGATACTCTTGCTTCTTTCTGTGGTGCCACGGATAGAACCCAGGGCCTCCAACATGCTACATCACACTCTACCACTGAGCCACACTCCAGCCCCAGCTCTCTTGGATTTCAGTCAACAGCAGCTGCTGCTGTTGGTATCTCTCCTCCCTGTATTTAGGAAGCACTGGCAGGTCTCAGAAGTTAGAAGCAGCTGTCAAACCAGATTGTGAGATGGTCTCAAGTAACTACAAGTTGAGCCAAGTGGCAGAGCCACCCCAATACTGGCTGCCAGGTGCTACACTCCCAGGCTCAGCAGGGACACTGCTCTGAGAGATGCCCCTGCCCCGCCCCAGTCGGGCCTGACTCGGCCTTGGTCTTCCTGGAGTGCCCATGGCCATATGTTGGTGAACGACTGACTCAGCACCGCACAGTCTTCCCCAGGAGATCCCAGGCAGTGTGTGGTGGCTCTCTACTTGGCATCCCTTCACCACCAGCACCACCACCCTTTTCTAACACACACAAGGAGGGCTCCTTGGAATACAAGACCAATCCTGGAAAGACAACTTCCCTCCAACCAACCCAACCCTAACTCTGTTGCTGGTCACACAGCTCCAAGACGCCAGTACCCAGGCTGGTGGCCCATCCTTACCCCTTGCCCACCTCCGCTACCAGACTCCTGAAGGTGCAGCTTCTCATCAAAAAGGGGCACCCACTCTCTTCTGAATCCTTCACTCGAAGAGCCAGACTCTCCTGCCTCCCCAGACCCTCGAGAGTCCCCTTCACCAATGCCTACCCCACCTCTAGACCGCCAGAGCCCATACTCCAATAATCAAGTGAAAGTTGTCAGTGCTGAGGCGGACCCTCCAGGTTTCCCCTCAGGCCCATCGCAGGTGGTGGCACAGCAGGCTTCTCTTAGCCCACCAGAAACTGGCAGGGCTTCTCCCCTAAAAGCGCCACCGTTCCCCCCTCTTGATAATCCTTCTGTGTTATCCAAGAGTTCTCATTTGAGTGTTCCTCTCCCACCCATCCAGATAATGGGGGCTTCTGAATTGAACCCATATATTTTTCCCAATTATCCGAAGTGACCGCCTCCACCAAACAGGCACTTCCTCCATCCGCCCAGTGCAGGAAGAGGAGGTTTTTCTTCTCTAAAAGAAACATCTGCGGGACTGCACCCCATGCCATCTTCCCCACCATGCCTTCCCACCAGTGACACGACCCTACAGACCCCCTCGCAGGGCTCCCGAGGCACCTGCTCGTGCCCACCCCACATGCGCGCCCTCTGAAACCTGGCTGGGCAGACCCTGGTCTCCACAGCCCAGGCCTGCTCCCGCTACGGACGCCCTGGCTCAGCCCGTGCAGATGCCCCCATTTCCCCGGGAAGCGACCACCTCTCCTAGTCCCGACCCCAAACTGGCGCTGGGCCCTGGGGTGGCCTCTGGCCTCGCCTGCGGCCCGCGAGGCTCCGTCTCCTCCCGTGCTCCCTAGGGTTGCGCCCGCGTCCCCCACCAGGGATCCCCGGCTCCCCGTCGCTCGGGCCGGCTCAGCGGGGCCTCCCTCGGACGTCCCCCGGCTCGCTCGGCCCCTCGGCCGGCCTCCCCCACCCCCAACCCCCGGAGGCGCCCGCGGAACCTCCGGCTTGGCCGCACCGCCCACGGCCCCGCTGCTCCCGCCCGGGCTTCCGGCCGCCGCCTGCTCGTCCCGGGCCGGGCCGCGCCGCCAAGAGCAGCCGCAGGGAGAGCGCGGAGCCCCGTCCCGGCCACCACGGCCTCCGCTAGCCCCAGGCCCAGCCCAGCCAGCCCGCGCCGCATCCGCCAGCACGCCCGGCGCCTCCGCTCACCCGAGCCTGTGGTGGCTGCCATCTTGCGTGGCTGTCGCTCGAAGGCCGGCCCCTTCTTCACCCCCCACTTGAGCTTCCCGGGCGCTGGTGCGCAGGCGCAGGCGTAGGCGCAGACGCAGTCGGTGCCGCTGACGCCCGCCCGGGGTCGCACGAGCCGGGCGGGAAGGGCTTTGCCCGGGTCTTCAGTGAGCAAGCACGAGGGCGGGACAACCTGCAAGTCCCGCCCAGCCCGGGTGCGGGGGAGGTGTGCAGGTGCTCGGCTGCAGGGCCCGAGGTGACCACGCTGTGCTGGGAGAGCAAAGCGGGGGAAGGGCTGCGGAGCCCGGCGCCTTTCTTCGGCGGTTTTCCCCTCTCTCTCGCTACGTCCTCGCTACGTAGCGAGCAGGTTATTATTAATGTGAAAATGAAGCCAGGAGATGTCCAATTCAGCTGTTAAGTAGCTGAGTCAGAATTGGAACCCAGGCCAGATGATCTTTGTTATGGGGTATCCGAAGAAAAAAAACCACCCCAGAGGCCTGAATAGGTCAGACTGGGGGCCACTACAGTCTTGTTTCCAGCGTCGGTGCTGCTACGGGGTCTGAGGCTCGAAAGGCGAGGGCGCTGCTAGGGAGTTGAGAACCTTCCTGAGGCATTTGTTAGCCATTAAAAAAATTTTTTTAGGGGTTTTGTTTGTTTGATACAGGGTCTCAGGTAGCGCAGCTGCCCTGGAGCTCACTTTATAGAGGATTTCTTGAATTTCTGATTCTACTGCTTCCACAGGCCTGTGTTACACCTGGTTTTAGAAGGGCTGGGGGTGGAAGCCTGAGCTTTGGCCAGCTATGGTCTCTACTAAGGGAGACACTCCTTAGCGCCGCATCTTTTCACTCTTGCAATTAAGTATTAATTCATTCAGATATTTATTATGCACCTATTATGTAGAACTGCTAGGTGCTGGAGATGGTAACATCCCCAAAGAAGCAAGAGTCTGTTCTTTGGGGCTTACGTTCTAGTTGGACAGAGAAGTAAACAAACATTTTCCCTATGAAGGGGCAGCAGGAAACAATTAGGAAAGGCCTCCTTTGTCATCTCATTTCAACACAGACTTGAATATGCAAAGGTCTTAGAGACACAGATCTGCATACATTGTAAACACTAAACCCATCCCGTAGCCACCTTTGCTGTGAAGTCCTAAGTGAATGTGGAAACCAAGGTTGAGAAAGGTGAAGGGGGCAGCTCCAGGTCTCACTGTTAAGCGCCAGCAGAGGTTCACACAAGCTGGAAACCCTCCCCAGAACGTCCCATTGGTCACCTGTTGGGTGTTTATTAAGCACCCCCACTGCATTCCCCCTTGAGGAAGTATGTGGTCAGCTCAGGACCAGACTAAAAGGAGTCTATTATAATTTCTCCAGAACACAGAGGGACCAGGTCTCTAGACAAACTGGGAAGGATGACTACACAATGTACAAGGCTCTGCTCCCAGGGTTGGGCCAAGTCCTGCTGCTCATGAGGCGTGTCTGTGGCATCATATTTACAGAGGAGGCTTTCCCTCTGTCCCAATGCTGTACTTGCTTACCGAGATATGTCTCCAGGTTTGCATCCACTATACCACACCAGCCTCACTCTAGCTTTGACCTTACATATGCTGGACACATGCATCACCTCCCTAGTGTGGCATTGGTCCTTTTCAAGGCTGCTGGAGCCGGGTGGTGGTGGCGCACACCTTTAATTCCAGCACTTGAGAGACAGAGCCAGGCGGATCTCTTGGAGTTTGAGGCCAGCCTGGTCTACAGAGCGAGATCCAGGACAGGCAGTAAAACTACACAGAGAAACTCTGTCTTGAAAAACAAAACAAAACAAAAACCAACAACAACAAAAGGGCTGCTGGACCCTCTCACGTGGTCTCCCTCTCTTCAGAACCTTCTATCCCTCCTCTTGTTCCCACTAGTCAGTTTCTGTCTGGGGAAAGAAAGACTCAGACACCCAGACGTCTCCAACCACAGCACTTCGGCTATAACTGACTTTCAGAATGCCAAGTTTCCCAGCTACATGCCACGCAATTTGCCTTTGCCTCACATATCACATGACACAATCGGTCTTTGGAAGCACAGACAGTATTTGCTCTGCACTTTGGGCCATTGAAAAGCAATTTAGCTCTTGAGGCTGACTCACTTCAGAAGTGAGAGTCTTTGGGTATGAGTCTGCACTGTTTACCTTTTTGGGTGGCTTCTGCTAAGAGATTTGTAAAGACAACTGGACATGGTACACCCCTGTAGTTCTAGCAGTAGGGAGGCTGAGGCAGGAGGGTAGAGAGTTAGGGCCAGCTTGGGCTACATAGTTGAGATCCTGTCTCAAACAACTAGGAATATTCCAGAGGTCTGAAACACCTAGTATCTGCTTCCCCATTCCGAAAAGGGAATGCAGTATCACCCTTCATACTTTGATGGAACCCCTTGACCATGAGAGGATAAAGGCACACCAGGAAAGCTGGCATTCATTAAGCCACGTACAAATCCCAGGGACTCCTAAGAATCGTCCTATTTTAAAGAGGAGGAAAGGCTGGAGAGATGACTCAACCGTTGTAAGTATTTGCTGCTCTTGCCGAGGACTGGGGTTCCATTCCCAGCACCCACACAGCAGCTCACGACAGTCAGAAACTCGGAGCCCTTTTCTGACCTCTTAGGCATCAGACATGCATGTGGTGCATATACATGCATGCATACAGCAAATATTCATAAACAAAAACAGTAAAAAATTCTTTTAAAATAAGGGTTCAATAGTTAGTTCCAGGCCAGTCCGCCAGGGCTACGGAAGGATCCTGTCTCAGAAAAGAGAGGAAAAGAAAGATGGGAAGGACGGCGACTCAGAGCCAGTAAGTGAAGTGAAGGCTAAAACACAGCCCTCTATCCCCTACGCTCACAAACCCTCCGCCAGCAGACACATATTGCAAGCAAAAGTGAGCATGCAAATTCCCACGAGAAGAACGACGCAAGCGGAAGAGGTTAAAATTCACGCCCCGAGGCATACTGGTTATTGTAGTTCAGCGATGGCCTGCTGGGAGTTGTAGTACTCGGGGCACACGTTCCCTCGGGAAGACTCCGCCCCCTTCCGGGCGTCACAGCGAGTCCCCAGAGAGGGATTCCTCCTGCCACTCACCCATGCTCAGTGCGTTTGAGCTCAGCTGATGGGCATGAGAGAATCCTGTTTATCCGATTGGTGGGAAGATTAAAGTTGTTAACTACCGAATTTAGACGAGTGCTCGGCACTAAGTGCTCTCCAAGTATTATTTAATCCTCAATGACCCTAGCAAAGAAGCTTCGCAAAGCAGAGCTTAATGTCTACATTTGTCAGATAAGGACATTTGAGGCGGGAGCAGTTAGTTTTTCCTGGGTCACACATCAAGGAGTATCTCACTCCTTGTACTTAGTTTTAAAAAGTTTAATTTTATTTATGTATATGGATGTTTTTTATCTGCATATATGGCTGTGCACCATTTGTGTGCCCAGTGCCTATGAAGGTTAGGAGAGGGCATCAGATCCCCTGGAACTGGAGTTACTGATGTTTGGGAGTTGCCATGTTGGTGCTGGGAACAGAACCTGGGCTCTCTGAAAGAGCAGTCAATGTTCTTAACCACTGAACCGTCTCTCCAGCCCCTTATGTTTATTAATTTATTGTGCGTGTGTCCATATATGTGTGCAGGTGTACAAAAGATCATCCCAACCCTGGAGCTCGCTACAAGACTTCAGCAAGCTCCACTATCAGTCTCCAACCTTGAGCAGTTGGGGCGGAGTGAGGGGGTAGGGGATGCGGGTGTGTGAACCTTGTCAGTTTCAGGAAATTCTTGTAAATTGTTGAATGCCAGAGCCTTAAAAATTGCATTTAAACTGAGCGGTGGTGGTGCACACCTTTAATCCAAGCACTTGGGAGGCAGAGGCAGGTGGATCTCAGTGAGTTCGAGGCCAGCCTGGTCTACAAAGTGAAATCCAGGATGAGCAGCCAGTCAGGTGTGGTTGAGCACACCTTTAATCTCAGTGTAGGGAGGTAGAGGTAGGTGGATCTCTGTGAGGCCAGCCTCATCTACATAGAGAGTTCCAGGACAGCTAGAGCTACATTAATCGACCTTGTCTCAAAAAATGAAAAACAAAAGTTACTTTGAGTTCCCCAACCAAAGGGAAAAAATAAATAAATAAATAACAAGAACACTTTTCCAGGCAGTGGTAGCCCATGCCTTTGATCCCAGCACTCAAGAGACAGAGCCAGGTGGATCTCTGTGAGTTCAAGGCCAGCCTGGTCTACAGAGCGAGAGCGAGATCCAGGACAGCCAGGGCTATGTAGAAAGATCCTGTCTCAAACAAACAAAGAAAATGTGGAGAGCAATTGAGGAAAAGGCCTGGTACTGACCTCTGGCTTCCACATGCACTCCTATACATGTACATGCACCCTCTCTGAATGCATGTACACACACACACACACACACACACACACACACACACACACACAAAAGGAAAAAGTCAAGGCGCTGACCATGTGGCTGGTTGGTAGACAGCTCTCTCAGCATACGTGAAGCCCTGGGGTCAACTCCAGAACCACATAAACCAGATGTGGTGGTACACACCTGTAATCCCAGCAATGGGGTCAGGTAGGGCAAAGTTCAAGGTCAGTTTTGGCTACACAAGGAGTTCAAGACCAGCCAAGAAATATGATACCCCTGTCTCAAAGAAAGAAAGAAAGAAAGAAAGCGGGGCAGTGGTGGCGCATGCCTTTAATCCCAGCACTTAGGAGACAGAGGCAGGCGGATCTCCAAGTTCCAGGCCAGTCAAGGCTACACAGAGAAAGTCTGCCTCAAAAAACAAAAGACACAGGTGGGAGAGATGGCTCAGGGGTTAAGAGCACTGACTGCTCTTCCAAAGGTCCTGAGTTCAATTCCCAGCAACCACATGGTGGCTCACAACCATCTGTAATGAGATCTGGTGCCCTCTTCTGGCACACAGGCATACATGCAGGCAGAACATTGTTTACATAATAAAGAAATAAATCTTTTTTTTTTCAAAGATTTATTTCTTTATTATGTATACAGTGAGTGTTCTGTCTGCAGGCCAGAAGAGGGCACCAGATCTCATTACAAATGGTTGTGAGCCACCATGTGGGTGCTGGGAATTGAACTCAGGACCTCTGGAAGAGCAGTCAGTGCTCTTAACCCCTGAGCCATCTCTCCAGCCTGTAAATAAATCTCTAAAAAATATTTTTAAAAAACCCAAAGAAAGAAAGAAAGGGCAGAAACCAACCAAACGGGGAGACAGCTCCACTGTTGAGAGCACACGGCCGAGGACCTGGATTCAAGTCCAACTGTCCTCGAGGCAGCTCATAGTTATATACAGCTCCAGTTAGGGGACCAAGGCCTTCTTCTGGCCTCCATGGGTTTACATATTTACATGCAAACAGAAACTCATAAAAAATCTAACATAGAAATAAACAAAGGAAGGACCACCAAGATGGTTTAACATGTCCCCTACAATAATAATACTAAATAAAAGGTTGCATTTTAAATGAGAGGCTGGAGAGGTGGCTCAGTGGTTAAGAAAACTTCCCACTCTTCCAGAGGACACAATATTCATTCCCAGCATGCACTCACTCAAGTTAGGAGACTCAAGATCCAGGAAAACTGACTTACCTAATCCTGGGCACCAGCATGCACATGGCAGACAACATTCACACAGACGTAAATAAAAAATATAACTTTTTTAAT
Organism: Onychomys torridus; assembly: GCF_903995425.1. Classification (NCBI taxonomy): domain Eukaryota; kingdom Metazoa; phylum Chordata; class Mammalia; order Rodentia; family Cricetidae; genus Onychomys; species Onychomys torridus. Next base: position 125,995,769 of record NC_050446.1, read on the forward strand.
AAAGGAAAATCAGGTTGGGCATATGTCTTTAATACTAATGCCCAGGAGGCCGAGGCAGGCAGAGCTCTATGAGTTCAAGCCTAGCCTGGTCTACACAGTAAGCTCCAGGCAAGCCTGGTCTCCATATCTAGCCAGAGACCAGCCAAAGCCTCATAGTGAGACCCTGTCTTAAAAAGGAGGAAAATAACAAAGTGAGTTCCAGGAAAGGCACCAAGTTACACAGAGAAACCCTGTCTTGAAAAAAAAAAGGGGGGGGATAAAATAAATTTTGTTCTACCAAGGTGGGAAAACGTGGGAGTCCAGGGGACTCGCTGGACAGAAAAGGCACGTCACTTAAAATCAATTAAAAAAGTGATAACAAAGCTTACGTTGATAGCTACAACCTCATGCCCCAGCTTCTGTATACAAACTCCAGAAAGGCCATGGACACTAAGGAGAAGGAACGGGACCCTGCAAGAGGTTTGTGGTTAACAGCGCATGTGACAGCTCCTTAATGGCTTCAGATGCTCCTCGGGGGCTGGCTGAGTGTATCTGGAAGACATTTTAATAACTGATGTCATTGCTACATAGCCCTGCAGGAGTGGGAGAGGGTGGGCGGGTCATGGAACCATCCATCCACATCTCCACTGATGAGCATTTGGGGCTTTTCCTACTTATTTCCTGGTGCTGGGATTGAGCCCCAGCTCAACGCTCTGCTGTAGAGCCACATCCGGAGGCCCAGCCTGTGATTCTTGGTGTAAACCGTTCTGTGCAGTGTCTGGATGTTGTGTTGCATGTGTTATTTTTGTGGTTGGAAGATAAGGAATGGCAGTCAGGGGCTGTTGTAGAGCACTGTAGAGCCTTTGCTGCTTATGTACTGGGTCCAGAGTTCAATTCCATGTGTGTGTGTGTGTGTGTGTGTGTGTGTGTGTGTGTATGAAGAGAGAATGTGTGAGAGAGGAAAGAAGGAAGGAAGGAAGGAAGGAAGGAAGGAAGGAAGGAAGGAAGGAAGGAAGGAAGGGAGGAAGGAAGGAAGGAAGGGCTGGAGAGCTGGCTTGGCAGTTAAGAGCACTGGCTGCTTTTCCAGGCACCCCTGGTTTGCTTCCCAGCACCCACATGTCTGTAACCTTGGATCAAGGGGCTCCAATGCCCTCTTAAGGCCTCTGTGGGCATGGGATATACACATGGTCGACATATGTGCAGACAGAACACTCATAACATAAAACCAGATTTAAAAAGAAAAGAAAGAAGGAAGGAAAGCAGAAAAAGAAAGAAGTCGGGTGTCTGAGGTCCAGGATGGGAGACCGCCCTTCTGCACTGTGAGACTAAGACAGAAGGAAGAGGGGTGGGTGCGGCTGCATTTTCCAGTGGGGTTCACTGAAGAGACAGGGCAAGAGGATCCCGAGTGTGAGGTCAGTCTGGTCCACTCCTGGGCTGGCAGGATGGCTCAGCAGGTAAAAGCCTTTGCCTGACAAATGGGATCTGAATTCTACCCCTGTAGCTGTGGTGGGATGGAGAGGACCAACACCCTCGCGTCTCAGTGCTGAGACCCTAGTCACAAGCCTGTAAGCAGAAGAGCTGTGACTTGAACCCTAAACCTCTTCTCGCTTCTCTCTCCCAGTCCCTGTCCCCTCCCCTCCTCTGTCTCTCCCTCCCCCATCTCTCTTTCTCTCTCTCTTTCACCTGCTAAACATCCCAAGCTGGTCTCGAACCCATGGCAGAAAGCGTGGTTCGTGCCCAACAAACCTCACACTCGGCCGGCGTTCTGGTCTCACTGCTGGCTGGCTCCCTTCCCTCTTCTGTTCCATTCAGGCTGCAGCCCATGGGATGGTGCTGCTGTACTCAGGGTGGCAGCCCTCAGCTAGCCAGCCCTAGAAACGCCCTCATACATACATAGAGGTGCACTTTACTAATATCCGATGTGCTTCCAGGATATGATCAGGTTGACAACCACGTTGACTATTACACAGGGTGTAGTGGCTCACACCCCAACATTCAGGAGGCAGAGGCAGGAGGATCATAGCAAATCTGAGGCTAACCTGACCTACACAGTGAGTTCCAGTCCAGCCTGGTATGTAGCTACAAAGTAAGACTTTCTCAAGACCTCCCCCACCCCCCAAAAGGATTAACCACTACCACACTACTGCTGCACTGTCTTCCAGGAAAACAGAAACGGTCACAAGGAATCGGAACACTTCATAAATTCAGAGACCCATGCATCTATTTATTTTACATCTGGGAAATCAGGACATCTCTGAGGACCCAGGACATACCAGATTCAGAGAAACACAGCAGGGGAATGCAAATTTGAGCACCTATCAGATGGGCAGAGAACCGAACAGCTGATAACACTCTAAGCTGGCAGGGTTATGGGGAGACAGCTGAGACACTGCACAGCCTGGGAAGAGGACTTTTTGCTGACAGCAATTAAAATGGAGAGCACAGACACTCTTGACCTTTTTTCCTGGGAAATGATCCTGCGTGACCTTTTCTGGGAACCGATCCTGCATGTCCACGGCACTCAGGAGCAAAGCCAAGGTCCTTTGCTGCACTGGAATATAGTTTGTAGTCGTTGGGCCTGAAAATGATCTCATCCCAAGACAGCTGGGTCTGAAGAATGTGGTGGGATCTGGAGAGATGGCTCGTTCAGAAAATGCTGGCTGTGCAAATAAGGACCTGCGTGGGGATGGTCCCCAGCACCCCCACACAAAGCCAGCATGCCTATAATTCCAGCGCTGGGGGACAGAGAGAGGGGCATCCCTGGGGCTAGCTGGGCAGTCAGTTCACCATGTTCAGTGAGAGATCCTGTCTCAATCGGGCAGTGGTGGCTCATGCATTTGATCCCAGCACTTGCAGACAGAGGCAGGTGGATCTCTGTGAGTTCGAGGTCAGCCAAGGCAACAGAGAAACCCAGACTTGAAAAACAAAAAAACAAAACAAACAAAAAATTCAGACAGGAAGACACCTGACATTGACCTCTGTGTGCGCTCAAGCACACACACACACACACACACACACACACACACACACACACACACACACGTGCCGCGCAGACACACAAGTACCCTCCTCACATACACATAGAACTATAAAGATGGCCTGCCTGTGTGGTAACATATCCTGTCATCCCTGCACTTGGGAGGCAGATGAATAAGGATTGCTATGAATTCGAGACCAGCCTGGACTGTCTCAAAAACAAGACTGGTCCATTCTCCAACTGCACCCCCCATACACTTTATTTTTATTCTGTATGTGTTGGTGTTCGCCTACATGTATGTTTACACACCATGTGCATACAGTGCCTGTGGAAGCCGGGAGAGGCACAAGATCACTGCTGAGAGAGAGCAGAGAGGGTGTCCAATTCCCTGGGAGCCGTCGTGTGGTGCTGGGAATCCAAGGCAGGAAGAGCAGCAGCTTGTGCTTTTAACTGCTGAGCCACCTCCCCAGCCTCCAAGATAGGTCCTTTCTAATACAGCTCTAAATAGAAGAAAGAAACCTTTCTGATCACCAAACACTTTATTTCCTAAAACAGGTCCTGTGAGAAAGGGGAAGGTAGAAATTCATTTTTTTGTTTTGTTTTGTTGTTGTTGGAGACAAGGTTTCTCTGTGTAGCCCTGGCTGTCCTGGGAACTCACTATGTAGACCAGACTAGCCTTGAACTTGGAGATTTGCCTGCCTCTGCCTCCCAAGTGCTGGGATTAAAGGCTACCACTGCCTGGCAAGTTGTTTATTTGTAATGTCTTCCTAGAGAGGGGGGAAGGTGTGGGGGTAGGCAGACTTCTATACTCATACACCAGACTCCAAAGTCTTGTCAAAGTGATTGCCCTTACTTTCAGAGGACCAAAGTTTGGTTCCCAGCACCCATACCAGGCACTGCAGTCACACACCCCCTCCCCACCCTGCCACACACATACACAATGGCCAGGTATGATAGTGCACACCTTTAACCCAGCACTGTGCAAAGTCAGGCAGATTTCTCTAAATTTGAGGCCAGCAAGGGCTGCAGAATGGGACCCTATGTCAAAACCAAACCAAACTGGGCAGTAGTGGCACACACCTTTAATCTCAACAGGTGGATCTGAGTCTGAGGCCAGTCTGGTCTACAGAGCAAGTTCCAGGACAGCCAGGGCAACGCAACACAGAGAAACTATGTTTCAACAAACAAACAAACAAACAAACAAAAACAAAAACAACAACAACAACAACAACACACACACACACACACACACACACACACACACACACACACCCTGGGCATGTGTGCCTTGGGAGAGAGAGGGCTTGGGAAACTCAAATCTCAGGCTACACGAGGGTTCAGAGCCTTTTCCGGAAAGGGCCACAGAGCAGCATAGGCATCTGGCTTTCTGGTCTCTGCTGCACACCCACTTGAAGCTGGGTGTGGGAATGAACGGCATGGTGGGTAACAGCTGCACTTCACAGTGGCTAGTGACATGTGAACACTGTGTTGTGAAATATGCCCTCCTCACCTGCTGCCATTTAAAGAGGGCTCTTGAGCCTTAGAAACCAGGTGGGCTGGATGGGGTCCTCAGCTGAGGTCAGCTGACCCCACTAGCCTTCCTACCTTCAGCTCAGTCTTCTCCATCCTAAGAGAGGCTGGGAAGTCTGGGTCCCACCCACGGTGGCGCGAGTCACAGGTGGGAAGCAGCTCATGCCTGGATCTTCCACAAGGTGGGCACAGAAGATGCTTACCTTCCTAAGTCATGCTTGCCCTGCACGTCACCAACCCAGATCTGCCACCAGAGGGCAGCACAAGCCACCTAAACCCAGGCTGCCTCCACTCACCACCTAGGCCCATGCTATTTCATTTCATCTGAGCGTATTTGCAGCCACTTTTTACTTTTGAGACATTTGATAAATTCCTAGGCTATCCTTGAACTCCTTCTGTCCAGAACTTGAAACCCTCTGCCTTGGCCTCTAGAATAGGTAGTCAGGTTCATGCCACCGTTTACTATCATGCATGCATTGACAAATACTAACACCCCTTCCTGGGGATGTAGTAGCCAGTGGTGGGCAAACTTTAGGGACAATAGAGAGATGGGTCACATTTGACAAATAAATGCTGGCTCAGCAGTTAAAAATCACTCACTGAACAGTTATTAGGCAAAATTGACGTGTGGCACCCATTAACAAGCTGGGTGTCCCACAAACGTCTATAACCCCAGGTCCTAGACAGGAAAGACACAAGAGGTTGTTGGGGCCTGTTGGGATACAGCCCAGCCAAGAACATGAGTCCCAGATTCAGGAAATACCCTGCCTCGAAGGACTAGGTGGATACCTAGTGCCCTCTTCTGGCCTACAGGTGCACCTTCACACGTGTGCAAACACACCATATATATATATATATTTTCATTTTATAAAGTTTATTTGTGCTTCAAAACAAAGCCTAACCCTGACTTCTCAGGAAATCCACTGTGAGAAATGCTTTTTTTAGATACAGCACCAGCTGCCTCCCCAGTGCCTCCAACTGAGAGCACTCAATAGCTGTCAGAGGCTTCCCAGGGTGACCGCAGACATTTGACTCTGCTGGCTACTTTTGCAGATCAAACTCCAAGGTCTTCTGATGACACTCTCTGGGAGATTAAGGGCAGCGGCAGGGCACTACAGACAGGCACATATTTTAAATGTTTTTCAGAATACTGTCCTTTTGTGTCCTCAACAGGCCCCTTTTCTCCTTGTTAATATTGCAGAAATTACCATACGGGCATTTTTTAAAAGATAGGTTCTTATATAGGCCAGGCTGGCCTCAAACTTGCTATGTAGCCAAAGATGATTTTCTTGCCTTCACCTCCTGAATTCTGGAATTACAGGCTTGGACCACCATGCCTGGAGCCACACAACAGCCCGACTACATACACAGCTGTGGGATAATCTTTTTGTACGCCTTGAAGATGTGTCTCTGTCTAAGGCACCTCTTGATTGTTTTAATAAAGAGCGGAATGGCCAATAGAGGCAGTGGAGAATAGGCAGGACTTCTGGGAAGAGAGGAATCTGAAGCCCAAAGGATTAAGCCAGTGAGAAGAGGCGGGACGTGCAGTACGGAGAGGTAATGAGCCACAAGGTAGAAAGCACATTAATATAAATGGGCTAATTTAAGGTATAAGAGCTAGTTGGGAACAAGCCTAAGCTAAAGTCAAGCATTCATAACAAGAAGTCTCCATGTTATTGAGAACTGGCGGTACAAAGAAAGACTGACTACAACAGACCATAATATACACTCACTCCTGTATTCTGGAGGCTTGGAAGTGCTCGTTCAAAGGACAAATGGCTGAAATGTCCACCGGTGGCATGAGGCTGTGTGAGAGTCACCTCTCACCTCTCCCTTGTCCAAGGGCCAGCCTTAGCATCTCCTAACCTCAAGCTCATCCCTGCCTCAGGGCCTTCGCATTTGCTGTCCCCGAGGACTTTTCTGTTCAACCCAGGTTGCCTCTGCCCCTCCTCCAGCAGCCTCCACTCTGTTCTCCAAGGCATCTTCAGTTAGTTGCTTTTCACAGATGACAGGAAACTTCACTGTGAGCAGGGAATGTTGGCACACACCTTTGATCCCAGCACCGAGGACGCAGAGACAGGTGGATTTCTGAGTGCCAGACTGAGCTCCAGAAGAGCCAGGGCTACATAGTGAGACCCCACCTCTCAAAAAAACAAAAACAAAAAACAAAAAACCCACATAAAAATTAAAAATAATAAAGCTGTGTGGTGGTGGCACACGCCTTTAATCCCAGCACTCAGGAGGCAGAGGCAGGCGGATCTCTGTGAGTTTGAGGCCAGCTCCGTCTACAGAGAGTTCCAGGACAGCCAGAGCTGTTACACAAACTCTGTCTTTAAAAAACCAAAATAAATAATGATAATAATAATAATAATAATAATAATAATAATAATAATAATAAAGAAACTGCACTGTGTTCCGTTGCATTTATTCTTTTTCCAGGTCAGCCCCCACCACAATGGTCCAGTCCTTGTTGGTCTGAGTCCAGGCCATCATCAAGACAGACATTAGGTAGTATGGACCCCTGAAGGAGTTCTGGGATGGGTTAGCCAGCACTGCTCTAGCATAACCTTGGTGAAAAGTCACTGCCTTGTGAATGGTGGCACACACCTGTAACCCCTGCACTTGTGAGGTGAGGGTAGGGGGATCAAGAATTCAAGGCCACCTTGGTTGCATAAGAAGTGTGAGGTCACCTTGAGTATATGACACATTATCTCAAAGAAAGAAAGATCAGGGCTGGGGTGATGGCTCCATGGCTGAGAACATTCCGAGGACCTGGTTCGGTTCCCAGCACCACAGTGCTCCACAACCGTCACTACCTCGTTCCAGGAATCCAATGCCCTCTGTGCCCTCTGTGGGCACCAGGCACGCATGTGGTGCACATACACACATGCAGGCAAAACACATAGAATATATAAATCTAAACGAAACGTCACTGTGACAGGGGATAAAGACCCCTCCCTGAGGCCTGAGCTAACCCCCACTATGCGGCCATTTGGAAACATCACGAGGCAGCCAGGGTTAAGGAGACTCTTCCTTTGTTATAAATATATTATATACATCCAGAACATGACATTAAAATATTACTCCATGTTACAGAAAGGTATTAAGGCTTTCTATTATTTACATTGACAAGCAAGCACCTTTAAAAAAAAAAAAACAAAAACAAAATAAAAAAGCCCTAATCTTCCTTCCTCCTCTGACACACTGGCCAGAGGGACAGCGTCCCTTCCCCAAACGACCAAGCCCTTCACAAGAGCTGCGCCCTGTGAAGATGTCTTCGTATTGAAGACCTCGGATGTGGCTGGATATGTGGATAGAAGAACTGGGGTGTGTGGGGGGAGTATCCATACGTGGGCAGAGGGTTCTGCCCTTTCCCTGCCAGCAGCCCTCTGACCAGTGCCCAGCTCTGCCTCCCTTGGATGGCAGCTGGAGTGGTGGCCACCGAGGGTCGGTCTGCAGGGCTGAGGGAGGACCATGATGCAGGGACATGTCCTGGAGGTTCTCTGGATTACTGGGGACAGACCAAGGGAGTCAATGACCCCCAGACCAGTGAGGGCCATGGCAGGGGGCGGGCGTGCAGGGCATGTGCACAGGGTGGGGCTGGCCACCAGGCTGGGGCTCCCCTTCTGCAGTCAGGCTTGGCCTTGGAGCAGCTCAATGGCCGGGAAGGCCCAAGGAAAGAAAAGAGGAGGAAATGAAAACTCGGTGTCTCAAGTATTCAGTGGGTGCCTGGGCCCAGCCCAGGGGACTCTTCTTCACTGGAGGGGCAGCGCAAACAGGCTGGCATTTGGCAGATGGCTTCAGTTCAGGCTGGGAAAGGCTGGCGACCAGGCAGCTGGACACACTACTTGACCTTCTGGGCCCACTTCATGTCGTCCGCCCGAGGCTTCTCACCCGTCAGGCCCTGGATGAGGTCCTCCAAGCGACGCCAGAAGCCTATCACCTCTAGCGGGTAGTTGAGCCAGCCTGCAGCAGACACAGTCAGGGGGTTAAGTGAGGGGAGAGCCAGCTTGCCTGGGGTGAGGTCCCCAGGAGATAAGAAGGGCTGAGGGCATTCCCTCAACCACTGTGTTTATTTCTGAGACAGGGTCTGTGTGTGTGGAGCCCTGGAGGTCCTGGAACTCACTCTGTAGACCAGGCTGGCCTCAAAATCAGAGATCTGTCTGCCTCTGTGCTGGGATTAAAGGTGTGCGCCACTCCATCTGGCGGTCACAAAGGCAGTCTGTTTTGTTCACTGCTGCTAGATCCTCAGCCCAGGGCAGGAAATAAGCCTGAGGAAGTTGTCTGCCAGCTGGGTGAGAATTTGCTGTCACAACACCCTGAAGTAGGGAAGGTGCTTTGGTGTGTTCATGACCCTATCCCTCAGCACCTAGAGCTCCCGGGACACAGCAGGCACTCAATAAATGTGCATTCTTGAATACTGGTCAGGCCAAGGCTACATGCCCCCTACCCCTCCTGACTCTGGGTACCACGAACCTGTGGTGATACAGAAGTATGTCTCGTGGGGCGCCACATGATGGATGCGATGGTGTTTCCGTGGCAGAATCACGTGCCAGTCCTGCAGGACGGTGACCCAATAGGGCAGCCCCAAATATGTGTGTGACCATTTGTGGATCTGGTTGGTGAAGGTGCCAAAGATGATCAGGCAGAAGACGAAACATTCCCAGGGGTACAGCTGCTCCAGGGTCTCTGCAGGTTAAGGGCAGGGGCAGGGGCATGGGCATGGGCATGGGCCCTACGTAGCTGCCCCACCGGCCAGCCACTCCTGTACCAGGTGGCACCCAGCTCCCACCCCCTGACTCCACTGTGAAGTCTGCAGATTTGGAGGCAGCCCAGTGACTGGCTAAGAGTGTGGGCTCTGCAGCCAGGGGCTGGGTTCTGATCCCTGCTGACACTTGTGGGTTATGTGAGCTTGGGGCAGGGCTCTGGGTCAGGTTCCCTGAAGTAGGACCTGAGACACTCATGTATTCAAGGGAAAGACATCTACAGAGCCAGGGATGCAGGGCAGAGTCTGGAACAGGGGTTTTTGTCTCTGTTGGGCCCTGTGGGCTTCTAGGGCATCAACAGCTCCACAAAGTTCACTTTGGAAAGAAGCAAAGTCGAGGAGCTTCTGAAGGTCTTCACTTGCGGGCTTCTGGCTCATGGGATGGGGGGAGGTAGGTGGTGGTTCTCAGAAGGGGTTGCTGGGAGACGGTCAGCAGGGGTGGGGCCCAGCAGCACCTCAGATCTGCCTGTGGGCAGATTCTCCATTCCTCTCAAAGGGGAGTGTCACCAGCTATCAGACAGATGTGGCCTTACCTTTCCTGATGCCCAGTGGTGAGCTGGCCAGCTTTGGGATTCCTTCAGAAATGGGCATCGCTTAGCCTCAGCTCCCGGTCCCTACTTTTGTCTTTTTATTTCAGTGCTGGGCTCGAACTCAGGGTCTGGGCATGGCAGGCTAACTCTCAGCTGTTGGTCCCCACCCCAGTGCTCACAGTACACACTTTTCTCTAAATACTACAACAGGAGGAGGGGCTAGCAGTGACTCACGGGGAAGGTGTCCAATGAGCAGCTCCACAGAGGAGGTGAGGAGGAGGGCCCTGGGGGCCACATTACCAGAGTGTTCTGAGAAGTTGGGAATGTAGCCTTATGCTAAATACCCAACTTTTACAGGCACCCTACTAATAGAGAATGCTTTAGATGACGCAAGCAGCCCACACATACCCTGGAGGCTCCCAGGAGCCTCTGTCCCTGATGCTTCCTCTAAGGAACCCTGGCTGCCAGGCTCACCTGGGCTCTGGGTTTGGAACTTGTAGGCCATGTTCAGCAGCGGCAGGAGCGTTACCAGGCAGTTGTCACCATTGGTCTCAATGAAGTCATGCCTCGTGATGGCTGTGGGGTCGATGTGGTGCTCCCGGAACGGCCGGATGAAGGCCTGGGGTGGACAGAGTATAGGTGTCGTCTCCTAGTCAGTCAAAGGCAGCTGGTGCTCCCAAGACCCCAGACACGCTGCTAGGCTGGCTTGTCACTGGCACAGACCCTGCCTGGGCCGAGGTCTGGCGGGTTGTAGTGCAAGATGGCTTCAAACACTGGTGGAAACCTTCCCCAATCCTCCTGGGACCTCAGTCTCCCCACCCATACTGTGAGGGCCTCGGAGACAATATCCACCCTCAAGCAGGTGAAGAGGCCTTACATAAACAAAGGGGACCCTGTCTACCTGTTGCTCAAGCCTCTGCTTCTGGAAGCAGCCTTCCACCTCTCAGTTCATGCTGCTAAATGGAGCCTGCTTTGAGTGAGCACAGATAGCCCAATCTGAACACAGGAGACTAAGCCAGGTCCCGGCTCAGGGCAGACTCCCTGAGTTCTCTGACCACCCATCTGACATCTGTGCTGCCACCAACCACAGGGACCAGTCTAAGCCAGCAACCCAGGCTCTGACAGGAAAGGGGACTAACTCATGGTCACACAACCTGGCATACTCACCTTCCCCACAATGGGCAGATCCACAGAGCCCCACGTATCGGCACCCCAATGTACCAGGCCGGACAGGAAGTCAGCAACGAGAGCCCCGGCAACTGTGGGCAACAAGAGTATGAGCCAGCGCAAGGGACATGCAGAGACATCCTGGATCCTCCCTCCCCTCAGAGGCCATTCCTCCACTCACTCGCTTGTTTTTTCATTTATACGGGAGGGAGAATATTATTCTACGTGTTGTAGAATATTATTTTCAGGTGTGTTACTTTTGTTTATGTTGCTTTTGTTTAACTCTGTGAAGCTGTGTTACTGTGCCTGTCTAAACACCTGATGGTCTAACAAAGAACTGAACGGCCAATAGCACGGCAAGAGAGAGAAGAAATAGGAGAAATCTGGGAAGGGGGGATTGAAAAGGAGGAGGACTCTAGGGGCCAGTCACCCAGCTACACAGCAAGCCATGGAATAAGAGTAAGATTACAGAGAACAGGAAAAGCCTAGAGGCGAAAAGATGGGGTAATTTAAAGTTAAGGAAAGTTGGCAAGAAACTAAGCCAAGCTAAGGCTGGGCATTCACAACTAAGAATAAGCCTCCCTATGTAATTTATTTGGGAGCTGGGTGGCAGGTCCCCCAACCAAAGAGTAAAATGCTAACAACAGGGAAGCATCTGCACCCCTTCCCAGAGGCTCAGCATTAACACTCCTGGCCCTGGTCACACAGGGCAGACTCACCCGCTGAGAGTCTAGAGAGAATACACTGGGCATGCTCAGAGCAGGTGTATTTCTGTAGGGGAGGTGGGAAGTGGGTCCTTCTCTCCACCCACTGCAGCCCACTCTGCTGTGACGAGCTGCATAAACACCTTCCTAGCCTTGGTGTTAGGAAGGGTACCAGCTGAGCTGCCTAGAACCCCAGCACTTGGGAAGCTGAGGCAGGAGGATCCAGAGTTTAAGGCTAGCCTGAGCTACAACAAACAAAAGCAATCCCTCATTGGCAAACAGGTATCTGTCCCATCTTCCCCACAGCTTTTATCAGTAGTGGACTCCATCCTTTGGGATTTTCCTGTTTGCTCCCAATCTGCTCAGAACCAGCCTGGGGTACCCTGGTGAGACAGTCACCACAGACCTTAGATCTGGAGCGCACTCCCCCTCCATCCTCTGTGACAGCATACATGTTGGTTAACATCTGTGTCCCAGCTTCCTCTGGTAAGGCAGGGGTGGGGAGGGTGACAAAGAATGCAGTGTTGGCTGTTTACCAAGCCCAGCCACAGCAGGACGCTCTGTCTGCGGGTCTCGGGATCCTTTCCCTACATTAGTAGCACTGAGCACACTTGACAGAGATGAACCGCAGGCTGGAGAAGTAATGGGCCCAGCAAACACACAGCAAGTGGTACAGCTCTTAACCTGCCTTGAGAGCCAGATCTGGCATAGCAGGATCCATGTACATATGGGGAAACTGAGGCAGAGTGACCAGCCGTATCCCCCACCACTCTCCCCTCACTCCCTGCAGCTTCTTGTCATCTGAGCCTTTGCCCCATTGCTCCTCTCTGCCTGGAACATTCTCCTTTTCTAGGACACAATGTAGCAGCTCGCTCTCCTCCTCACTGCTTAGGGTCCCCCCGATCCCCTCCCTAAGACCCTAACTAACTGGAACATCACTTCCTGCTTCCATCCAGCTCTCATCACGCTCCTCCAAGCACAACTGCCCTCTGCCATTTTTTACGGTCAGCTCTGGGCTTGGCGCTGTGGGCTCTGGTTTAGGGTTGGATCTTGGTTCTGTGACATCAAAGGGCTCAAGGATGCATGAGGTACAGTGCTTTGGCTGAGGTAAGCACTGTGATTCACACACAGCCTACTAAGACAGTCTTTGAAAACCCACTGCACACCAAGCTCAAAGGCCAGAGCTGCCCGGACCCACAAGGGCAGCTGAGGATGCGGATCTGTGAAGGCCTGTGCCTTCCACCTCCCTATGCTCAGTTTCTCACTGTGGACTGCTTGTCTGAGGCACGGTTGCAACAGTGTCTTCAGACTCTTGTTAACAAGGACCAAGGCCTTGGGGTACTGTGCAGACTGAAGGAACACCCCTGGATACCTCCATGGAGAGTGAGGCCATGACCCAGGGGACAGGAGTGAGGGTGCAGCTCACTGTGGGGTGGAATTCTAATGTCTGAATCTGTTTAAAGGCAGCAGCTAAGGGTAGGTCTTCAGAAGCTAGGGGTATCTGTCTATCTATCTACATATCTCTCTATCCACAAATCTACCTACCCATCTACCCACCCATGTATCCATCCACCTACCTGCCTATTATCTATTCACTAACGGTCCAAATCACCCTATTTACCCATCTATTGCCCAACTATCTACTCACCCATCTATACACAGGCATTTGCAAGTTCCTGAGGCAGACTGTATGGGAGGCGAAGGATGTTCAGAGCAGTTGTGCAGGCTGGCATGGAGAAGCCAGAGGAAAGAAAGGCGCCATTGCCTAGTGCTGGGCAGTCTTGCTGCTCCCCTGCATCCTTGCAGGCCTGGGGCAATACTCAAGCACCTACTATGAACGGTGTCTTAGAGTTCCACATCAGGACCCACAGGAAGAGGGAGTGGCTTGAACATCTGAGACCTCAAAGCCCATCCCCTAGTGACACTTCCTCCAACAAAGCCACACCTAATAGTGCCACTTCCTATGGGCTTATGGAGGCCACTTTTATTCAAACCACCATATTCTATCCCCTGCCCCCCCATAAGCTTATAACAACATCAAAATGCAAAATGCATTTAGTCCAACTTCAAAGGTCCCCATTGTCTATCTGTCTCAACCATGTTTTAAAGTCCAAGGTTCAAAGTCTCTTCTGAGATTCATGCAATCTCTTAACTGTTATCCCCTGTAAAATCAAAATAAAAAGGCAGATTACATACAATGGCACAGGATATACATTAACATTCCACAAGGGTGGAATGGGAGCATAGCGAGGAAATACTGGACCAAAGCAAGACCAAAAACCAGCTGGGCAAACTGCAAACTACATCTCCATGTCTGACTTCAGAGTACTCATCAGATCTCCAGCTCCTTTCAGCTTTGCTGACTGCAACGCACTTCCTTCTTGGGCTGTTCCACTCCCTATTAGCAGCTCTCCTCAGCAGATGATTCTTCCATTTCTAACTTCTTGAGGTCTCCAAGGCAATCCAGGCTTCACCTTTACAGCTTCGCACAATGGCCTCTCTAGGCCTCCATTCAGGGACATCCCCATGTTTGCCTGGCCTCAGCGGCTCTCCTTAGTCTCAGAGGAAGATTCCACAACCACTTTATTGTATCCTTGACTCTAAAGCCAGAACCATGTGGCTGATGCTGCTAAGTTCTGCAGCTTGCTGGGGCTGGAACATGGCCTCCTTGTTCAACTACATGTTCACCAGCTTTCTGTTTTCAATGGTTTCTTTCACTGCTTAAGCTTGGCTGTTCGGGAACTTGCTCTGTAGACCAGACTGGCCTCAAGCTCAGAGATGCACCTGCCTCTGTCACTAGAGTACTGGGGTAAAAGATGTGCACCATCACACCCAGCCCTAAGCTTTTCTTTAAATTCCTTTTCACAAGTGGAAGGTTAGCTGGGTAGGATCTTGTCCTGGGTCACCATTCCCTTTATTGCATTAGTAATCTCTTTACATCCTTGAACACAGGATTTAGCTCCATTCCACTTCCGGGTGCCCTTTTTCTCTTCAATCTGACATTTTCTGTATTTCCTTGCTCAGCTTGGTCCTTTTCATTATAAATCTTCACTAAGTTACAACTAATAACCATACCACAGAGTCTGTACTAGGCTCTTTGGAGATTTCTTCTGCCAAGGCAATTAATCCAAAACTCTTCATTTTAGCCTCAGGCAAACTTTTTAGATAATGACAAAAGGCAGCCACATTCTTCACTAAAATATCACAAGAATGGTCTCTAGGCCACACAAAACCTCTTGAGCCAGGTCCTCACAGTTCCAATCACCCTGTGGCCTCTGCTCCATGTGGAGTCTAAGGGGCCAGCCAACCTTCTATACAGAGCTAGACATGAAGGCTGTCATGTTCTGTGACCACAGTCTCTGCTTCTGTGCCTCGACCCTGCCAACATCACAGGCAATGTGTCAGCACATGGGGGTGGGGGGTGGGGGGTATTCCCACAATACCTCGTTTGCAAGGATCTGGGGTTTCCCTTGCTTCAATGGGGCAGCTCATCCGGAGTCATTTGTGTGTCATGTGCACTGACCATTTCCTCTCTTGCAGCTGAGCACTGCTCTCGCATCGGGTGGAATGCGCAGATCCCTCCACTGGACTATTTCTGAACTACTCCTGCACTGTTCATTCATGGAGAAGCCTGTGTGCTCAGATTCCTCCATTCCTTCAGCTGAAGATGGCAGAGACATCATATTTTTTGAGACAGAGACTCATCTAGCCTTGGCTGGCCTTGAGCTTTTTTTTTTTTTTTTAATGATTTACTTACTTTTATGTCCAATGGTATTGTGCCTATATGTATCTGTGTGGGGGCATCAAATACCCTGGAGCTGGAGTTACAGACAGTGTGAGCTGCCACATCGGAGCTGGGAATTGAACCTGGGTCCTCTGGAAGAGCAGACAGTGCTCTTAACCACTGAGCTATCTCTCCAGCCCCTAGCTTTGAACTTTTCTGATCCTCCAGTCTCAACCTGTCAAGTAATGGGTGTAACCACACCCAGACAGGCTGGGATTCCTATGTGGCTCTCTACATACTGAAGCTGGACCACTGGATGAACACAAAGCCTGCAGCTTTGGCTAGTCTAGCAAGCTAGCTTGCCCTCAGATCCCATTTCCACTTTGTAAGGGCTGGGATTATAGGCAGGCTGGTGCTAGGATTTGAACTCTGATCCTCACACTTATGCAGCAAGCACTTTATCCACTGAACCATCTATCCAGCCTCCAGACTGACACTTTTATTTTCTTGAGACAGGGTCTCACCACTTAGCTAGCCTGGAGCTTGCTATGTAGACCAAGCTGGCTTCAAACTCAGAGATCCTCCTGCCTCTGCCTTCCAAGTGTTGGGATTAAAGGTGTGACAAATCTCAAAAATGATTCCTCCCCCCTTGTCTTTCGTTTTTGTGGTTGACACTTTTGGTTTTAAGCTGGAGCCCACCAGACTTCCATGTTTCACCTCCGGTAATCCCTGTGGGCCAAGCAAGGCCAGGCTCGTGTGGTTAAGCTCCTTCTCCTACCTGTCCCCGGCAGTTAATCCTCTGTGATCAGAACACGGTAGAACAGTACTAGAAAGTCAGGACAGGGTGGCTTCGGGAGGCTCTCTCATGTACCCAGCGCTGTCAAGGGAATGTGCACTGTGCGGCCTCACTCACACTTAAGTTCAGGCTGTGAGACTGCCCAGAAAGCAGGACAAAGTGACCTCACAGCGGCAAGTCACACTGACCTGTTCTGCTGGTGCTGAAAGGATCCTCAAGAGCACTGCTACCTCAGACCCTGCGTCATCCTAGGTCATTCCAACCAGTGGCCCCCAGTCAGCCAAGACCGCTAGTGTGGAGTCAGAGGAAGGCACTTGCCTGTCCAAGGGCCCAAGTTCCACCCCCAGCATCGCTCAAAAGCAAAGCAAGAGGCCAGGTGTGCCGGTGCACCTCTGGACACCCAGCATCCAGGAGGCGGAGGCTGGAGGGCAGGAGTTCCAGTCCAGTCCTGGCTACAGTGAATTCAGAGCTAGGCTGTGACAAGTAACCAGACTGTGGTAGCCTGAGATGGGACCCTAGGACAGGAAAGGGATACTGGCTAAGAAACCAAAGGCACATGGCCACGAGAGGGTACCAGCATAGCGGCCCCACTGGGCACTAGCCCGCTTTCTTTCTCCATTCCGGTAAATCAAAATTTGCCTAAAAAATGACTGCCGGGCTGTAGCTCAGCTGGCAGCGTATTTATGTCACATGCACAAAGCCCTGGATTCCCCTGGGTTCATCCCAATGCTGCAGAAGCGGCTACTGGTAATCCTAGAAGATAAAGCAGGGAGATCAGGAGTTCAAGGTCATCTCCAACCACACAGCGCAAGACTAGCCTGGGCTATGTGAACCTGCTCCTAAAACAAAGAGAACCATCCACTAAAACAGTGTAATCTCCCTTCATGTGCAGTGATAGGCCCCAATCACACCTGACCTGCCAGAGGGTGACAGAGGCTGAAGCTGGCAGGGAAGGATTGTCCAAGGTCAGCCGTGGAGGGGGCAAGAGGTCCACACTCAGCTTCACGTCCAGGTCTGGGAAATGGGGAGTCACACAGGACTCATATCCTTTGACTAGCGGAGGCTAGCCAAACAGGCTCAAGGGTACAGAGCACTGGGCTCCGGCACAAGCTCCCTAGCGGCAGCTGCCTGGAGTCTGAGCCTTTCGTGCCCCTGTGAGCCTCGGTCATACCATCTGTCGATGGCTGGCATCTGGCACTCGGGGACATGCTCTGGACCAATGTCAGGAATAATCTGAGGGAGAATATTCCTTCCCACCACAGGAGGAAATGGCTCTCAATTCCTGGGACCTGGTAGCTGTTTCTAGGGTACCCATTCCAGGCCACCCAGTTGCCCATGAGTCTCCTTTAATGGGGGCAGGGTGGCAAACCCAGGCATACAGAAGTCTCTTTGTTCCAGTCTTGGTGATGGCTGGCGGCTGGCTCACCCAGGGAGCGGCTTCGGCCTGGTCACCACCCTTCCCTGTAGACATTGGGAAGGGGACAAGGATGGCTTTATCCAGTGACAGCAGCGTGAAGGCTGGGTGGAGGTGAGGCCAACACACTGTGGAGACACAGACCCTGAGTGTCTAAATCATCTAGGCTCAATTGAATCCAGAAGGCTTAGGCAGCATGACCTCCCGACCTTAGCACTGATCCGCACCTTCCTCTATCGCCAAGCTGCTCCTTCTAGGCCCCACTGTAGTCCCAAGTGTAGTGTACTCTCTCCCAAAGGAACGAGCAGTTTGTTCTTCAGCCACCATACACTGTCCTTGTCACAGGCACCAGGGGCCTTCAGAGTCAGGTCTCAGCTGTACAATTAGGCCAGTGTATTGCCGACTCTGGTGGCAGCCTTCTCTGGACCCCGCTGTCCTCGGCTCTCCCCATTCCCATGCTCTACCCTGTACCTATTTCTGCTCTCCAGCCAAGGTCTCCCCAAGGCTGCTCTTCTCTGCCACCCGCTCATGTCTTGGGCGGAACCTGGAATTAATCCCTGACCCCACCACCGACCCCACAGCAGCAGCCTGACTATGCATGGAGCTCAACTGCACAGCTCCTCTGAGTTTAGGAAACCCATCGCCATCTGCTCCCTGGCTCCCAGCATCAGAAATCATCTCCCCAGGGGAAATTCACCAGTGACTCCCCACAGATAAACCCACTGTGCAGACCATGGCTCCCAAGGTCCTATACCACTCGCCCAACCACACCCATGAACTGCCGCCAGGCCGCTCTGACACCAGCCTCAGGGCCCTTGCACTTGCTTCTATCCACCTCAGCTACAAGCCTCCTCTTGCATCTCCTTCCCTCGGGCTGTAGCAACCACGACCTTATCTTGATAAGCATTGCATCACACCAGCCTGGCTTCACCAACTGGAAACCTTTCAGCTTGAGTTCTGATTTCCGGGGCTGCCCAGGGCATTGGGAACCGCTGAAGAGACAGGAAGAAGCTGGCACAGTGCCCTAGGCGGCGGCTACCCAGTGTTAACAGACAAATCAGGACGGCTATTTAAATCGATTGAGAATTGTGCAAACACCACTATCAGGGATTACTCGCCCTTATCAGTCCAGAAGCCGGTGCAATGGGAGAGCTGGCCACATCGGCTGTGAAGATGAGGCCGGGAGCTGTGGAACCCAGGTCCCAGGCAGGGAAGGGAGGTGGTGACCTGCCTAACAGCACACAGCTGGACCTACTACACGGTGTCCACACACCACTGGCCAGGGTGTGGCTACAGAGCCTAGGTGAGAGCCAGTGGGCAGAGGCCAATGCTGAAATCTTCTGTTCAGTACTGCTACCAGAAGTGGAGGCCATTGCTCTGTACAAGACTGCTCCCAGGGAAGTGGCCAGCTCAGGGAGTGACCCAGCAGTCGCTTATAGAACATCTACTGTCAGCTTGAGTAGGGGCTGAGGTTTAAGAGACAATGCTGCCCCCTCACCTCTTCTCAGTCATCAACCCTCTCAACACAGTCCCAGGAGACCACAGAGCCACAGCCTCCATGTTCATGACCAGCCAGGCCAGCCAAGGCTGGAGGAGCCGCCCAACTCTGGGGTAAGGGCTCCTGTGAGGGATTAGGAGACTCCTGCAGCTGGGGTCTGGGCCCCTCAGCACAGAGCGGACTAACCTCTCCCCTGTGATAGCTCTGGTCTAGACTGAGAGATGGCTTGATTAGCAGGCCTGCACGCTATTGGCTTAGGCAGACAGAATGCTTATAATGAGATTGTGGAAGCAAAACCGGACGGAGCCCAGGTAGAACCAAGGGTGCCATGGCCCCTTGACCAGTCCCGGAGCTCAGCAAAGGGAGAGAAGACACACCTGAGCCAGAGGGCTGGAAAGGAGGGCTACCGTGCCAGCTGGAGGCAGGGATGCAGCTGGATATTACAGCCACGTGTGCTTCAGCAAAAGGACATTCCAGACACTTTGCAGGTCCCTCCTTGGAGCCTCCAGTTTCTCATCAAGAGGATGAGTCTCAGTCCCTACACCTGGCTAGAGAAGCACCCAGGACTCCCTAGCACAGTGCCCCACTCGATGCTCACCACCCCCACTCACTGAATTCTGGGCAGCTGCCACGTACCAGCCCTTGTGCCTGAGGTTGGGGATACAGCAGTGAATGAAACAGAAAAAACCACCTGACTTCTGAACTGAGGGAGATCCAGCAGGGTCAGGGAGTCAGTGTGTGGCAGGGCTTAGTCGTCAGTGTGTTTGAGACAGGGTCTCACTATGTAACCCTGGCTGGCCTGGGTTCACAGAGGTCTTCCTTAGCTCCCCAAGTATTGAGATGAAAGGCCTGCACCACCACACTCAAGGAGGACTGTTTTTGAGGGGCCAACACAGAGGGCCTAAGCGCGTGACCTCTAGGTAGATCTTGGGGATCAAATGTGGTATCCTGAGAAAGGCCCCAGGCACACTGGACAGCTCGTACCAGGGCCCTGAGGTAATAGTGGGGGTGCTGCTAAGAGTGTGTGGCCAGTGTGGCTAACAGTGACAGGCAGGGAACGCTGAGGTTGGGTCTGTCAAATGGCCACCATCTCAGCGGGAGGCCTGGAAAACAGCTGGGAGAAGAGAGTGGGGGAGGGTGGCCGAGTTCTAGAATCTGAAAGAAGACTGTTGAGGATGGAAGGCAGGAGACAGGAACTGGGGTGACGTCATGGCGCTGGGGATGGATGCTCTGAGATGAGCAGGTGGGACTCTCACAGCTTGTCCTTGACGCAGGACCACCCTGAGCACTCACAGTACACACAGTGAGCACACACATGCTCACTTGCACAAAGGCAAGCAAACTCCAGAGGGACCCTGGCACTCACCAACACCTAGGATGACGAGGGGTGTGTGCTCCCAGCAGGCCAGCAACAGGAGGTGGACCAGGTTGTGGGCGATGAGGCTGAAACACAGGATCACAGAACACCACTCCTGGAAACGCTTGCCTGTGGGGCGAGAAGGACCCAGTAAGGCACAGACTGTGGGGACCTTCAGTGGTGTTGGCGTGCACTGTGCCAAGCACTCCCATCCATCCATTTCACTGACAGCACCACTGAGGCCCAGAATAAAAGCAAAAGCAGGGCACTGGGCACAGGGTGCATGCCCCTGAGTTTGAGCCTGCAAGTGTCAATTCTTTACAGACAGCATCGGGCTTTCTGGGAACTCCTTCAGGAACCTGAATGACCTCCTTGCATTTTAACAGAAGTTTCCTGGCACCATCTGTTTCTAGGTTTGTGACTAGGTAGAGGTCATGGCCAGCCTCTGATCCCTCAACCCAGGGAGGCCCGAAGCCTGCCCAGCCAGCCTCCATGAAACAGGACAAAGGCCATTGGCTTCAGGGTCAAAGAAAAATAGGGTGTTGAGTCAGGAATAGGTATTGGGGACATTAGGCCCCAGAGTTCCAGGGTTGCCACATGGATGCCTGCAGCCAGGCAGGAGCGTGACCTTCCCCACCAGAGAAGGCTGCAGCAAGTGACTGAGCAGGCACCAGACTGAGGACTTGGGTGTGAGCATTCCACTTTAAATGCAGTCACAGTTTATAGAAACGCAAGTTCAGACAAGCTTGTCACTCCTGTGGCTTTGCTGGAGGTGTCAAAGCTCTGGACATCAGCCGAGCATCCATGGCCTGGGGATGAGCCAGAATTGGCCCATTCGTGGCCTTCTGTTGCCCAGGTGCAGAAAGGAATGTGTTGCTGGCAGGGATCAATAAAGAGAAGAGGCTGGTAAGATAAAGGAGTTTGCCACCAAGTGTGATCACCTGAGATCAGTCCCTGGGCAGGAGAGAACTGACTCCTGAAAATCATCCTCTGCACTACAACATGTACTACATGCACACACCGGTAAATAAGAAGGAGATATGCGTGAGCATTTCTTAAGAGGAGAAAATCATCCTCTGCACTACAACATGTACTACATGCACACACCGGTAAATAAGGAGAGATGCGTGAGCATTTCTTAAGAGGAGAAAACATGAGGGATAAGAGGGTGGCTCAGGAGTTGAGCGCTAGGATGTCTGAGACGCTAGGCTTATGTTTGGCGTCATACACAAACACAAAGAGGGGACAGCAAAATGGTTCAGTTGGTAAAGGTGTTTGCTGCCAAGCCCCCTCAGTTCAGTCGCTGGGACCTACATAATGAAAGGGGAAAAGCAACTCCCACAAGCTGTCCTCTGACCTTCACACACATGCACCACAGCACACACACATACACACTAAATACAGGTCAGAAAAAATGCAAAGCCTCTAGACCACCTGAGGCTGCCTTTCCATGTATTCCCTTTGATATACCACATTGAGTTATTTTCTTTTGACAACTAATTTTGAAATTTTTTTAAAAAAAGAAATAAAAACACCAC
Source organism: Onychomys torridus (assembly GCF_903995425.1). Taxonomy (NCBI): domain Eukaryota; kingdom Metazoa; phylum Chordata; class Mammalia; order Rodentia; family Cricetidae; genus Onychomys; species Onychomys torridus. The sequence continues at coordinate 126,017,748 of NC_050446.1, forward strand.
GTGAGTGGCTTACGCCTGTTTCCCAGGCAGCTGGTCCCAGAGGCTGGAGACCCTTATGTTGACAATGTAATTACTGTCGGTGCTTAGTATTAACGGAGCAATTGCCAGGCACCAAGAACCTGCCCAGAAGCAGAGGTGTGGACAAAAAGATGGAGGGTCTTGCATGTGCACATGTCTGCCCCTCTTTTCTTTGGGAGTAGGAACATGCTACATTGATTAAGGGGTTATCAGGGCTACCAATCTTCCAGAAGAGGTTGAGTAGTAGTATATTTCTCCTACATTAAAAAAAAAAAAAAAAAAAAAAAAAGATGGAGGGCCAGAGAAGTCATGGAGGCAGCCCAAGGCAGCTCAGCCTGCCAGATGGATGCTGTGGTCTCTTTCATCCACCCACTTCCCTGATCTGATGCTCCTGTGTTCTCTCTTCTCTTATTCTCTACCACGACACCATCCTGATGGAGGCCCATGCCAGGCCTGCTGCCCCTCCCTGCTCTGCTCCTGCAAACCAGAGCCTAGACACTCTACCAGGCCTCCTGCTACTCAGTGATCCTGGCACCCCCCCACGCCCACCCCCAGGGCTACAGCCCTACCTGAATGTGAACTCAGGTTACGGCAAGCGCCCTCACCCGGGCCCTGCACTCAGTTGGTGTTCAATTAATGCTCATGGAATGAACAGTCTAACTGCAAACCGTAGACCACGTCTCCAAGTCCTATGCTTAGCACTACACAGGACGCAAAGATCAGGCTCCATCTGTGTCCACGCAGCAGCCGGCTGCCCCCGACTGCTGGAGCCAGGGCTAAAGCAGCTGTCCCCAGAAAAGGCTGACACTGGGGGGAAGGGACCTCAAGGGTCACACACCCTTTGCCCATATATAGAAGAGGACACCAAGGCCAAGGAAGGGCAAGGCCCCCAGAGGTCACAGGAGCAGATCTGGGTCCAGGGATTCCAGTCCTTCTCAACTGTACTATCTCTGAGCTCTGCTTAGAGTCATGGCCTGCCTGTCTCTTCAGGTTCCTGCCTGTGGGTAGGGCCCAGGACTGAGAAGCAGGAAGCCCAGGGGTGGGGGAATAGAACACAGGAGGAGACAAAGGACAGGTGACTCTCCTTGCCAACCTGCTTGGTTACCTGTAGGGATTAAGAGACGGAAGATGGGCAGCGTCATAGCCAAGGATTAGACTAAAACAATGCACTAAAATATTAATGATGACGACAATGGCCGGTGTCCACTGATAGGAACCAGGTGTGGTTGCAAACCAGAGCCTCTGGCGAGGTTTGCTCTTATGTTTTTTTTGTTTGTTTGTTTGTTTTGTTTTGTTTTTTTAGCTGAGGATTGAACCCAGGGCCTTGTGCTTGCTAGGCAAGCAAGCGCTCTACCACTGAGCTAAATCCCAAACCCTTGCTCTTATGTTTTAAAAAAAAAAAAAAAATGTGATGTAGGAGGACGGTGGTGGCACATGCCTTTAATCCCAGCACTCAGGAGGCAGAGCCAGGGGGATCTCTTTGAGTTTGAGGCCAGCCTGGTCTATAGAGCAAGATCCAGAACAGGCACCAAAACTGCATGGAGAAACCCTGTCTCAAAAAACCAAAAAAAAAAAAAAAAAAAAAGTGGTCTAAACTTAAAACCACATACATCCTAGTTCTTGTTAGTCCTGAGGACACAGGGCTATCACTCCAGTCATGGGTTCCAGGTCCCCCAGCTACTTTCAGGGCTGTCTGGCTAGCCTCTGTGGTCATGAGTTTTGGAACCCAAAGTGAGACCTAGCCAAGGAAACTGAGGTACAGAGTTGGATGTGGGTCCTTGCCCGGAAACGGTTAGATCTGGGCCCACAGCTCCTGAACTGGTCCATTTCTCACCTTGTTGGGCAGAATGGCCCTGAAATCTGAGTATTTCTCTTTAAACTTATCTCACTTTGGACCTGGGTCCAGCTGCAGATGGGCCTCAGTTCTGATCTACAAAAGCATGCACAACATGTTAACATGCTGCCAGCACCTCATAGCACCAATGGGAGAGCCAGGACCGTCTTCCCAGTGCCAGGAAAACCAAATAAGTGTCTAAAGTCATGGCCTAGGCCATCAGCCTGGCAGGCCCATAAAACAGTTAACTTTACAAATAGACAGGCTAGGGAGTTGGGGAGGCCTTTACTCAGGAATCAGGGAGTCCTGGGGGCACTTTACTCAGGACTCAGGTGTCCCAACCTCCACCTTAGAGCCCGTCTCTGGCCTGGAGTGGTAGGTGCCAATAGATAATCTAGGCCAAGATGCAACAGTGACTGCCCGCTAGCTTGGGTGCCCACCTGCTGGCCTGGGTGCCTATATGAGGTGGGGATGGAGCCTGTGAGAGGAGGAAGGCCCACCTACTTCATAGGGCAAGCTGAGCACCCCTGCCTCTTCCTGCCCCAAATAACCTACACTTCTGCTGGCCTCTCTGTGCACCAGAGAGCAGACAAGAGGGACAGAGAAGACAGGACCAGACACAGGGACAAATGGGTTGAGAAGCAGACACCAGGAACATACAAAGGTAAGACCCAGAGGGAGAAAGCCAGACCAAGTGAGGACAGAGAAAGCTCAGCCCAGTGCGGTGGGGCCAGGCCTGGCTAGCAACATCGTACAGTGGCCCCATGCCCCAGAGCTATGGCTTAAGGCAGACACAGTTTGGAGTAAAGCTGGGTCCAACCTCAGACCTACAGGTCAGGCCACTGTCCTGTGGTCCTAAGCACTTCCAGGGCAGAGGGCACTAACAGCTGCCCGGCTGGTGGACAGACGGTTGGATCCAGCACCCTCCAGGCTGTCATCTTTCCAGTTCGGCACCTGTGAAGTGGCTTACATGGCAGGCTGCAGGCAGCACCTCTGAGAGTTGCCATCTTGGCCAAGTAGGTGGGAGGGAGGATCCACCAAGCTCACTAGGCTCCCTTCAAACTCTGGCTTTTGGCTCATTGCTGGGAAATCCAAACCCATAGTGGAGCACTGCTCAAGACCTGTGCCCGCAACACTGCACAGTTAAGAGCTCAATGCCTGAGCCCTCACTAGTGACCTCACTGTGGTCACTACTGCCTCACTCCTGACCACCCCTTCTATCCCACCCACCCTGTCCACACTAGGCCAGGTGTCTGCCACCAACACCACAAACAGGCTCTACTGCTGTCCTGGAACTTCTGGCTCACTTACACAGCCAAGGTGAAAACCAGCAAACAGGAAAAGCACCCACTTCATCTCTGTCCCGGTGACGCCGGTAACCCACACAAGAGCAGGGAGGGTTACCATCCTGTGCTAAGCCTCTCCAGACATGGACAAGGTGGTCCTGGGGGGCCATGGGTTCCCCAAAAGCTAGCCTCTCTACTGCGGTGACGGCAGCCCAACCCCAAACAGGAATGGAGTTTCAAGACATGAGAGCCTGTGGGGAAATGCCTGCACAAGTCAGTCTTCAACAAATGCCATCTTTGTTGATTTACCACCACCAGCTGCCAAATGGCGACCAACCACCTTTGGTCCCAGGAATCTCAATAACTCAGTCCCGGGACCCTGGGGCTTCTTATTGTGTTCCAGCCCACAGGTTCCTCATGCTCCACGGCTGTGCCAGGCACACTCCCACCTCAGGGCCTTCGCACTCTCAAGATCCCTCCTGCTCTTCCCAATGCTGTCCTGAATGAAGCCTGATGTGGGCGCTCTCCATGCCAGCCGGCTCCCTAACACTTCCCTGGCCATTTCTGCTTCATGGCACTCGTGGCCCTGTCTCCCTATGTGGGAGCTCATTGCCTGTCTCCCCAACCCAACAACATTCCAGTCCTGCCCGCGGCTCCGCCTTCAGGGCTGAGAACAGAGACTGGAATGAACATAATATCAATAGGACTCAGTATACATCAAGCCTGTTCTCTCTGTTTACAGGTCAGGTCCAGAGAGGTCAAGGTACTTCTGAGGCCACAGGGCTCAGTGGACAGAGATAGACACACAGAGGGAGACCTACTGAAGTTGGAGGAACCAGTTTGACCAGTCTTTCCCTCTCTCCAGGTCAGGGGAGAAGGCCTTGACTGAGGGTTTGGGGCCCCCAGAGGCTGTCTGAATGAAGCCTTGGGCTTCTGTACAGCTATTCTGAGAACAGCAGCCAGGGACTGCTACAGAATCGTGAAGGAAGGGTGGGCGGTGGCCTGCAGGGCAAAGCAAGAGGAAACAATTGGGAAACAAGTAGGCTGTGAGGACAGCCCAGCCGTAGGCACTCTGGATCCCTCCTCTCCATTCTTAGGTCCAGCAAGACAAGGCTTGCTCCAAGCTCAGAGAGGGCAGAGGGCCAGGTGAGTCACAGGGACCGCCCACTGTACACAAGGCTTAGTGCCACCGAAGAAGAGTCTTCACCTTGCCTGTGGGAGAAGAAAGGAGACCCAGGCTGGGGAGGGAGGAGGCTTGGCCCAGGCCATGCAGCTAACCACTATGAATGCCACCAGACTCCCTCAAGGAGAGCAGGTCCAGAGGCTGGCTGTTTGTGTGGGCCAAGAACAAACCAGCAGGACAGACCAAGCACCCAAGACAAGCTGGAAAACCACACATACAGACTGGAAATCCAAGACTAGGGCAGCCCTTAGGGACCCAGGATCCAAAGAGGAGAGGCAAATGGCCCTACGTCACATGCTACTTACAGCTGAAAAGGCATCAAACTCATGCCAGCCAGGCAGGAAGCCAAGGGGGTAGTGGCCTCAGCCCCACCCCGGCCAGGGCTCTGCCCTGTAGCTGCCCAGCCAAAGGAGGGAGAGTAGAATGTCGGACAACACAGCCGACTCATAGAGGTGCCTCAGGCTGTGACTCTGGAGTGCATAGGCATTTCCTTAACCCCTGGGGACACTCAGACAGTGGAGTTCTTGAGGCTCGCTGGGAGCTGGAGAATAGGATGGAGCCAGAGCAAAGAAACCAGAGAGCCTGGCCTTGAGGAAAGGGGCAGAGTCAGGGCAAGGGGCTCTGGCTTGGTAAGGGATGGGGAACAAGGGTATCCCACAAAGTCCTAAGTGGCTAGTGTGTGGGTGTGAGAGAGGACAGAGCCAGCCGGGGACTCATAGGCTCTGAGTAGCTGCCCAGAATCTCCCAGGAAGAAGAGGTGAGGGCTGACGGTCCCACTGGGAGTGGGAAAGGCAAAGTTTACGGCAGCTACTGAAGCAGGGACCAGGAGAGGGCTTGGGGGAAGAGCTCCTGGCATACTCTGCAGTTGAGATCCAAACTGGGGGCCTCACAGCTGTCGGGCTGGTAGTCCCAGACTGGGGGTGGGCCAGTGCAACCCAGGGCCCTAGGACATCATGTGAGTTTAGGGTGCTAAGGGCAGGGCCTGTGGTTGAGGAGCTGTCTGAGGCTTGGCTACCTGAGAACCGGAAGCCTTGGAAAGGGTCCTGGGGACACAAGGAAGGCCAGGGTGAGGTTCCTAAGCTACCCAAGGTGCCCTGGGGCTAGGGCTCCGGATGTGCAGTAGCAATGAGGCTGTTCCTCGATCTAGGGGTGTCGCTGCAGCCTTAATGCCTTACGGTTCTGGGTACGAAGGGGTCTGGGTGGGGTCCCTAGATCTGGGGTTGCTCTTTGCAAGTTGGAAGCCCTGGAGTTCCGCTTTGAAGGTGGAAGCTGGGGTTGGGATGGGGGCAGGGTTCGGATGGCGTGGGGTTCGGATCCAAGGGCATCCAAATGGGCTGGAGTTTGTATGTGGGTGGAATTCGGATCTTGGGAATTCGGGTGGGCTGGGGTTCGGATCCGTGGTAAGGGTCTCGGATGAGTTTGGGTTAAGGTCAGGGTGAGGTTCGAATAGGCTGAAGTTCTGATCCACGGGCTCCGGATGGGTATGGGTTCGAATCCGGGCCTTCGAATGGGTTGGAGTTCGGATCCGATGGGTTGGGTCCTGGCGTTCAGACCGCCTGGGGTTCGGTCAGGGCGGGCCCGGCGCCGAGCACCCATCAGCCCGCAGGCCCGCCGCCTGTCCTACCTGGCGAGTAGAGCGCCGCCAGCTCACGGGCACCGGCGTGCTGTGCGCCCCAGCGCCGGCTCTCCGCCGTCTCGTCCTCATCCAGCTCCGGCTGCCGGCCCGGCGCGTCCTCGGCGCCCGCCATGGCCCGTCGCCCGGCACGCCCGCTGCGCTCTGCCTGCGGCGGCGGCGGCGGCCGCGGAACCGCGGCGAGATCACGCCGCCCAATGACCAGGCGGCGCTGGGCGAGGCAACCGGGGCGGGGCCGGGGCGGGGCCTCGGCGGGGCCGCGCGTCACAGCCAATCGAGACCTTCGCCCGCGCCGCGCCCGGCCAATCGCAGGCCGCCGAGCCGCAGCCAACCGCGGCGCCGTGGGGCGGGGTCGCAGCTGGACTCAGCTGGGCACAGAAAGGAGGGTGGGTGTGCGCGTCCCCGCTGCGCCCCCGCGAACCCGGGGATACGCGCCCGTGCAATGGTCCACGACTTGACTTCTGCACCCCGCGAAGCGCCTACTGAGTTCACGGCGGCCGCGGAACGCGCATTCGCGGGGAAGCTGCTCGCTGCACGCACTAGGTTTCATTTCACTGCTCAGGAGGGTCTCGCGTTCGAGGCCAGCTTGGGCTATATAGTCGCAAAACATAACTAGTGATACCGCCCGCTGAGAAGCGGCGCCCCACCCCGCCGCCCCCATGATCACTTGCTGGGGTGACCCCTCCTCTGGTCACTGTGACATCACCCTGACGCTTGTCAGTGCTTGTCATGGGTAACGTCTCCCTACCAGGAAAGGATCTGGAGGGCTCTGCCTGGGCCAACAGCTGGCAGATGTTAGAAGCTAAACGGGTTGAACGAATTTGGGCTCAGCAGAATGTCCTGTCTTTAGCACGTCAACATTAAGAGAGCTGAAGGCTTATGTAAAGTCCTTAGAGAAGATAAACAGCGTTTCCCCGGGGGCTGCAGGACTGAGGTGCCTGGGACCCCGCAGAGAGGATGTAAGATCTGAAGGATCTTTCCAAAGGCTCCATCTTCGTACTGAGACTTAAGCCTCCCCAGCCTATCCCCCCAGCCTGGTGCTCCTTCCTTGGGTGGTCTCTGTCCCTAGTCAGTTCCCAGCTTCCTTCTTGTCTCATTCATATGCCTCCTCCCTCAAAGGAAGAGACAGGCTGCCGCCCAAGTTCCTGCCGGTTCCGATGAAGCTGGTGGCCTGGCACCTTGTATTAACCGCACAATTAGATTTGGGGTATCGGGTTTATGCTGACTTGTTTAGGTAGGTGCTGGGTTGCAGACCTCCCAAACTACACGGTATCCTGCCTACCAGCAAGCAGGCTGACGGTGCAGATTACCGCTGATTCAGGTGATCTCTGTGACCTGCAAGGCCAAGGAACCCTGAACTGAGTCACTGTTCTTTCAACTCATGAAGCAGCAGCCTGGACCTACACAGAGTCTCTGATGTTTGCTAGAAATGGCTGGGGGAAGTCCCTTCCTGTAGTTTGTTTTGTGTGCACAGGTGGGAGTGTGTGTACCATTTTACCATGGTGCCCATGCAGAGTCAGAGGACAATACTTGGGTTACGCCTTCAACCATGTGGGTCCTGGGGATTGAATTCAGGTCCTCAGATGTAGCAGCAGGTGTTGTGAGAAATGGCACAGCAGAATGACAAGATCTGATTCACATTAATTTTGCAGTGAGGCAGCGGCGGCACCTTTAATCCCAGCAGGTAGATCTCTGAGTTTGAGGGCAGCCTGGTCTACCAGAACTCACTCGAGATGACAGCCTGCACCACACCTGGCTTTTATTTATTTATTTATTTATTTATTTATTTATTTATACATTCATTCATTCATTCATTTATTCATTTATTTCTTATTGATTGGTTGGTTGATTGATTGATTGGTTTTTTGAGGCAGTGTTTCTCTGTGTAGCCTTATCTATCCTTAGACCAGGCTGGCCTTGAACCCATAGAGATCCATCTGCCTCTACCTCCTGAGTACTGTGATTAAACGTGTGTGCCACCACTGCCTGGCTCTGGCTTTTTTTTTTTTTTTTTTAATTATTTGTTTTTATTTTGTGTATATTGGTGTTCTGCCTGAATTTATGCCTGTGTGAGGGTGTTGGATCCCTTGGGATTGGAGTTATAGTTTTGAGCTGCCATGTGGGTGCGGGGAATTGAACTTGGGCCCTCTGAAAGAGCAGAAAGTGTTCTTAACCATTGAGCCATCTCTCCAGCACCCTGGCTTTATTTATTTATTTATTTGGTTTTTTGAGACAGGGTTTCTCTGTGTAGTTTTGGTGCCTGTCCTGGATCTCACTCTGTAGACCAGGCTGTCCTTGAACTCACAGAGATCCACCTGCCTCTGCCTCCCTAGTGCTGGGATTAAAGGCATGTGCCACCACCTCCCGGCTTTTAATTTTTAAAGTAAGAGATTCACATGCTTTGAAAATCAAAGCTGTATAACTTCCCCCGAAAGAAATCCTGTCCCCTACCCAGCCTGTTTGCCTCTCTTTTCTTTCTGTTTATTATAGATTTTATTTTTATTTATGTGTATGTGTCTATGGTGTACATGACACATGTGTGCTGGTGCTCTTGGAAGCCAGAAGGTCTGGGATTTCCCAGAGCTGGAGTTACATACAGGTGGCTGTGAGCCACTCAGGACACTGATCTAGGAACGAAAGCATGTTCTCTGTAAGAGCAAACATGTCTCTCCAGCTCCACCTATATACACACTTCTTACCCAATTCTTCCACACTCTTTCTGTGCTTCTGTGCAAATGCAGAGTGAGCACACATTCTGTGTGTTGTATGCATGTGCATGGATGTTGTGTATGTGTGTGTTGTATACCCATCCGTGCATGCTCATGTAGAGAACAGTCAATCCTCACCACCTTATCTCCCTGAGACAGGTTCTCAGAACCTGAAGCTAGTCTGGCCTTCAGCAAGCCTGTGATCTCCTGCCTCTGTCCCCACATGTTCTCCCCTCCCACCCCAGTTTTCTGTTTCTAGGCGGGTGCTGGATCTGAACTCGGGTCCTCATGCTTTTGCAGCAAGTGTTTTTTCCTCTGAGCCATCTGTCCAGCCCCATGAGCACATATTCTTACTGCCCTTCCCTTTTTAACATAAAGAAATAGAGTATTCTGTTCTTGGGTCCTCGGTTTTAACTTGTCCTATCGGCAACAGAAGGCTTCCTGACAGACAGGCAGGCAGACAGACAGCCCGGAATAACAATGAATTACATACCATTTACTTATTCATTTGTTCTTTGAAACGGGGTCCATGTATCCCAGGATGGCCTCAAACTCCTTGCTATTTAGCTGAAGATGACCCTGAACTCTTGACACTGCTGTCTCTATTTCCAAGTGTCAGGACAACAGGCATGTAGCACCTTCCCAGCTTTTTTTGTTTGTGAGACGGGATCTCACTGTGTAGCCTGATTGCCTCTAACTCATGGTACTCTGCTGGTGGCCATGTCAGAGGAGCTGTGGGCAGCAGTACAGCTGATGGAAGCCAGGCGGTGGTGGCGCACGCCTTTAATCCCAGCACTGGGGAGGCAGAGCCAGGTGGATCTCTGTGAGTTCGAGGGCAGCCTGGGCTAGCTACCAAGTGAATTCCAGGGAAGGTGCAAAGCTGCACAGAAAAATCCTGTCTTGAAAAACAAAACAAAACAACAACAACAACAAAGCTTATGGAATACAGCCCAGGGGATAACAGATCTACTCTGGGTCCATCCTGGAGAGGCAAAGCCCCAGCAGGATTGTCTCCAGAATGCTTCTTTGCTTCTACTGTGCTTTCTCCTGCTTCTTGCTGCCATGTTCCTGCTGTAGTTGGAATGGTGTGATTGCTATATGAAGGGATCCCACTGTATCTAGTACAGTGTGATTCTAGCACACTGTGTGAAGGGATCTAGTGTGATTTTAGAATACTGTATGAAGGGATCCCACTGTCTCTAGTACAGTGTGATTCTAGTACACTGTGTGAAGGGATCCCACTATCTAGTGTAGTGTGACTCTAGTACACTATGTGAAGGGATCCCACTGCATCTAGTACAGTGTGATTCTAGTACACTGTATGAAGGATCCCACTGTATCTAGTCTAGTGTGGTTCTAGTACACTATGTGACGGGGTCCCACTGTCTCTAGTATAGTGTGATTCTAGTACACTATGTGACAGGGTCCCACTGTCTCTAGTATAGTGTGATTCTAGTACACTATGTGACGGGGTCCCACTGTATCTAGTCTAGTGTGGTTCTAGTACACTATGTGAAGGATCCCACTGTATCTAGTACAGTGTGGTTCTAGTACACTGTATGAAGGATCCCACTGTATCTAGTACAGTGTGATTGTTTCTTAGGAAAACCCCACTCCTCACTGGGCACTTTACTTGCAGATCATAATGAAGATGATTTTTATAAGAACAACGATGATTAGTGAGATCTATGATTTAATTGGACTTTCTGGGTTAGCCTAAAAGATACAGTGATTAGGACAGTTAGTGAAGATGATTAAGGAAATGATTCAGGTTATTCTGCCAATTGCTCCAATAAGAGATACCAAAAAAAAAAAAAAAAAAAAAAAGGCTAGAAGTCACCTTCCTTTTCATTAGATGTGAGATTTGCAGATGATGGAAAATAAGAACATGGAAGTTTCATGCATTATAGACCCATGAATTCTGCCTGTGGAAAAACAGGCTGATAATTAAAGAAAGCAATTATGTTCCTACACCCAAGGTTAGGCCTTAATTCCTTGGTTATGTAACTTACAGAATTAATCAGAGGCCCTGGCATGCACCTTGCAAAAACAAAGTTGTGAAGGTAAATTAAATGACCCTATTGTGTGTAAAGAAAAATAGATGGTTAGCTGATCACTGGTTTAAAGTTTTTATAAAATAAAAATTTGCCACACTGAAAGCACAAACAGCTGCCTGCCAGGACAAAGGAATGGGCTAAAGTAGACTTGGCTTGCTTAAAACTTTGTTAATCAATCACAAAAGAATCATTGCTTTGGGGTGAAGATGTTATGGTGGTAAAATTAATACAAAGAAAATTGTTTACTTGTGGGCTTCTAAGGAAAACATGTAACTTGTGATCATGTGATTTCTTATGTAAAGATTTTAATTTGTTTTTGGAAAATATGTAACTTGTGGTTGTGAGGTAATCTTTTCTTGTGTAGACATCTTTGTATTAGGTGGTATGAAAGGCATAAGAGAAAAATAAGAGAGAAGGAAAAGATAGAAAGACAGAGCAGAAAAAGAACAGGGTAAGAACAACCAGCAGAGAAAAACTAAATGAAGGATTAAGCTTTGGCTCTCCAATAAAAGTTCCTGTGTGTGTCTGTGTGTCTGTCCATTAGTTCACCCACTCCACATCTCATCTCCAGTTTCTCTGACCTACTGGGGGCTGGGCCCCTCTGCAGCAGGAATCCACCTGTCTCAGCCTGCCAGATGCTGGAATCACTGGCTTGTGCCCATCTCAGTGTGCCTACGGCTCACAATTCCCCCATGGCTTCTTGTGCTCATTGGCCACTCGTAACTTTTCACATAAACATTTATTCAAATCCTTTTACCATGTGAAGAGTGGGAGTTTGTTTGTTGTTTTTGAGAATGGGTTTTACTGTGTAACCCTGGCTGTCCTGGAACTCACTATGTAGACCAGGCTGGCCTTGGACTCAGACAGATCCTCCTGCCTCTGGAATTAAAGACAATTCACCAACACACCTACCCCTTTTCACTTCCTTCCTTCCCTCCTTCCTTCCTTCCTTCCTTCCTTCCTTCCTTCCTTCCTTCCTTCTTCCTTCCTTCCTTTCTTTCTTTTAAAGAGGCCATGCATTTAAAAAAAAAGATTTATTTATTTATGTATATGAGTGCTCCATTTGCATGTATGTTGGCATGCCAGAAAAGGGCATCAGATCCCATTATAGATGGTTGTGAGCCACCATGTAAGTGCTGGGAATTGAATTCAGGTCCTCTGGAAGAGCAGCCAGTGCTCTTAACCACTGAGCCATCTCTCCAGCCTCTCACTTTATTGACAGCACCCTTTCATATACAGAAAATTTGACTCTTTTGAAAATTTGACTTTTGATGGACTCAGGTTTATCTATATTTTTCTTTTTGTTTGCTGTGTTTTAGACATCACTGTGTGTTGCTTCCTCTTTGCACATTATAAGCCTCATGTATAATGTCATTTTTGCATGCACAGGTAGATCCATGGGACACACATGGGACATGGCATTATTCAGACAAATGTTAAATGCCTTGGCCTTTTTTTTTTTTTTTTTTTTTTTTTTTTGGCAGATGCTGTCAATCAAACTGGTAGCAAGGAAGACAAACACACCGCCCCTGGATGGGGATGCTGGTGTACTCTGCACCAGCCAGGGCCTTGTTGACAGTAGGGCTGGCTAGTAAATGAATTACAGATGTTCAGAATTTAATCCTTCTGTTACGCTAGGCTCACATCATGTGCTCAGTGGTGGCCGGAGGCTGGTGGCTGAAGATCTGGAACATGTCCTTCAGGACAGAAAGAACCTTGGGGCAGAATGACCCGGGACTGGTGACCACCGAAGAGCAAAGGCAGGAAGGAGGGGAGGGCGGGGTCCTAGTTAGCTTCTCTGTTGCTGTGATAGAACACCATGACCAAAAGCAACCTGGGGAAGAAAAGGTTTATTTTATCTTATACTTCCAGGTCAGTCCATCTTTAAAGGCAAACAGGCAGGCATTCAAGGTGGGAATCCGGAGACAGGAACCATGGAGGAATGCTGGTCACTGGCTTGTCCCCTTTCCCAGGTCACTTTGGGTTATGTTAACTATTAAAAACTGACCAGGATCAACTCACTCCTTGTCAGCTTGACACATAAACACATCACTGTCAAACATAACCTTTCCTCCATTGTCCTCAAGGTCTCATGTAAATATAATATAAAACAATCCAACTTTTAAAAATTCCCAGTATCAAAAAATTCCAGTGATGGGAGTGGGTCTGTGAGGAGACAGAGAGCTCATACTCATTGTACGATCCAGGTATAAGTTCAGCACCCGGGAGGCAGAGGCAGGCAGATCTCTGAGTGTGAAGCCACCTTGGTCTACATAGCAAGTTCAAGAACGATCAGAGTCACACAGTGAGAGCCTGTCTCAAAAACAAACAACATTGTATGAAATTCTCAATTAACATGTTAGATATAACATTCCAACACTTTAAAAGTCCCATGTTTCTTTAAAATCCCAAAGCCTCCTAACTGTAGGCTCCTGTAAAAAGTGGAAAACAAATGACATATTTTCTTCTCTCAACCAACCAGGCCATAGGATCAATCAAATGAAAACCAAACCAAATGACAACAGAGAATATTCAAGTCTGTACCTCAGTGTCTGGCATCTGGGGCTCGTTCATGACCTCCTGTGCTCTTAAAGGCTCGGAGCACTTGCTGCTCTGGCTTTGCCATCCACAGCACACACTTTGTCTCCCAGGCTTGGGTCTGCTCCACTCCACACTCGCCCCTGCCTGTCATGGCTGTTCCATAGTCCTGGCTCCTCTAATGTCCTGGGATCTTCACTGTGACTGAGGCTTTGCCGATACCAACGGCCCCTGGGCCCATCTACAGGGACTCCACCCATGCTACATGGTGCCAAGCCTGAGCTTTTCTTCGTGAATCCTTCAATCCTGGGGTTCCCACTGCAACTGAGGTCACACCTTCCCTAGTGGCTTCCTGGCCTCTCCTCTGTGAGGCTCCCATTCTGTCAATAGTGCCAAGCCCCTGCTGCTCTCCAGGATTTCTTCATGCGTTCGAAACCAGCACAAGTGGGAGACTCCTACACATAGCCACATTTGGCTGTCATCTTGAGATACAGCCTTGGCCCCCTCAGGACCAGAGTCTCTGTGTGCTGACTCCGAGGAAACACTTCCCAAAAGATTTTACCTCAGTGATGCTGATTTCATGCCCCATCTGACCAGCATTGATTGTCCCAGTGAAGCAAAGGTTTTACACCCACAGATTCTTAATCATATGAATGACCCCGACAACCTTTGACTCTTACATTTCCTGAACCTTCACAGACCTCCTTTGTCTGCATTGCTCTCATGTTCTTCTAGACTGCCACAGAACAGCGCGATAAATGCTAAGTGATCAGCAGTGTTTCCACCCCAAACCTCCAGAATCTTTGCATAGTTCTCCCCCAAACCACACAGTCCAGTCCATCACAGCAACACCGTGCTCGCTCTAATTGAATTGTTGATTTGATAATACACTCTGACCAAAAGCAACTTGGGCAAGAAAGGGTTTAGCTTATCTTATACTTCCGGGTCACAGCCCATCTCTGAGGAGGTCAAGTAGGAACCACACTCTCCTTTTCCAGGTGACTCTGGGTTGTGTCAAGTTAGTAACAAATGACCAGCTTTGGTAAAATCATGTACCTACTGTGAGAGCAAAGGCCAAGGGTAGGGAGGCTGGCGGAAGGTACCCCTGTGGAGGCTTTGGCGTCTTGAAGCAGGTTCCATTCCCCCCCCCCCACCACCACCACCTGGGAAATGGAGAGGTGCAGCTCCTCAGGCTGCACACTGAGAGGTGAGAGGTGGGGTAACAACTGTGAGTGAATTTGGTGACACACAGGGATCTGGACTCAGCAAAGGAACCTTGTAGGAAAGGTTGGATGAGCTTTTGGAAGAACCACCCTGCTGCAGAGGCACTGTGGGTGCCTCTCACCACCTCCATCTGCTACACTTGACCCGCAGATCCACACTTGACCCTGGCATTCAAGGCCTCCATGACCCTCTATCCTGCCTCTGGATGCCTCCCACTTCTATGAGATACTTTTAACACTTAAACCCACCACGTTTAGGTAAGAGGACATTTCGGAAGAGTTGATTCTCTCCTACCACGTGGCTTCTGGGGATCAAACTCAGGTCATCAGTCTTGGCAGCAAGCACCTTTGCCCACTGAGCCATTCTCCAGCCCCAGACTATGTATTTATTGGGCAGTTTTAGATTCATGGCGCAATTGAGACAAAGTCCCAGGATACCTGCAGGTCCTCCCAACACACATATTCAGCATGTTATCTTTACCCCCATTGCCAGGGTGGCCCATGTGTCACACCTGATGAGCCTACAGGGACACTATTAACACTCAGAGGCCCCTGCTGACACCAGGCACCTGTCTTTCCTCACTGGGAAACCTGGACCAATGTACAATGACAGAACACCAGTCAGAGTTCTTTTTCAACATTATGAATTTATTTGTATGCTGTGTGTCTCTCTGTGTGTGCAAATATGCCACAACGTGTCCAAGGGACTGGGGTGGGGGTGCTGCTTGCCTGGACCATGGCAGCCTTCTTCTGTTTCCCATCATGCACTGCAAAAATGTCTTATGTCCCCGGGGCTGCCACCCCCATCCCTCCTCTGTCCTGGCTAGTTCTTCTGTCCACTTGACACAAGTTAGAGTTATCTGGAAAGGGTGAACCTCAGCCGGGTGGTGAGGCAGAGGCAGGTGGATCTCTGTGAGTTTGAGGCCAGCCTGGTCTATAAAGACTGGCCTGTAGGCAAGCCTGTGGGGACATTTCCTTGATCAACGGTTAATGTGGAAGGTCCAGTTGACTGGGGGTGGTGCCCTCTGGGCAGGTGGTCCTGATTTGTATATTAAAAAAAGCAAGTTGAGCAAGCCCTGGGGAGCAAGCCAGTAAGCAGTGTTCCTCGATGGCCTCTGCTTCAGTTCCTGCCTCCAGGTTCCTGCCTCGAGTTCCTGCCCTGGCTTTCCTCAGTGATGGAGTATGACCTGAGAGCTGTAAGTCAAGATCAACCCTTCCTCTGCCTGCTTTTCTGACCATGGTGTTTATTTCAGCAATAGAAACTCTGAGACTTCCTCCTAGGTGGAAATGGTTCCCTGAAGTAATTATTCCTTCGCAGCTTGTGATTAGCATGGGATTGACCCTCCCTTAGTATAAGCGAAGGAACGTCCTCCTCTGGCCCTGGGGTCACGGGGATCGGGTAAGAAGTGACTATGTGACTTCAGATGGTTCAGTCACAGTGAACTTCAGGATCCTGGGATGTGAAGGTCTCAAGAGGACCTGCCAGCACAGGACTGGGGTGTGGTTCAGTGGGTAGAGTCCTTGCCTAATATGCACCAAGCCCTGGATTGGGTCCCAGGTACCACAGAGACCAAGTGAAGTGGTACACACCTGGATCCCAGCACTGGACTTCCTCCTACTTCCCCTCCTGCGGCCGAGGTGGAGTTCCCACCTGAGGTTCTCTATAGGCGGCCTCTGTCCCAGGGGCTGGTGCTGGACCCACGGCCTTTGAGCCTGACTGAGCTGTCTCACAGACTCACTTCCTCCCTTTGTTGACCCAGGCAAGTCATACAGCCCAGGAGCTTCCAGGAACTGCTTCTTATTTCTCCTGGGCTGAGACGCAGTTGAGGTTGCCCTTTGACCCTTGGTCCCTCCAGGGATCTCAGCCTAGAGGCACTGAGCTGCTGGGGGAGGGGCAGGCTGCTGGAGCCACAGGAACCAGCATGACTACTGGTCCATGAAACTGTCTGTTTTCTTTCTTGTCCTCTCCCTACCTCTCCCCTCCTTTCTTTTAAAGATTTTCTTACATTTACTAATGTCTGAGGACAACTTGCTTGGAGTTGGTGGGCCCTTGGGAGTTGAGCTGGCTCTCTCATTTCCACCATGTTGTTCCTGGGGAGCAGACATCGGGCTTGGCAGCCTGCAGCTTCACCAACGACCATCACAAAGTCTCCTCTTTCCTTGTCCTATCCCAACTTGAGGCAAGCCTCTGGCCTCTGCCTTCCCCGCACAGGGATGACAGGCCTGTGCCACCATGCCCAGCTGGTTCCAGTTTTCATGTGGACCTGGACACTCTTGGTGTTTGTGCTGGCGAGTGTCAGGTGCCATCTCATGCTCTGCGGGTTCTTTCTTTCTTTCTTCTTCTTCTTCTTTTTTTTTTTTTTTTTTTTTTTTTTTTTTGGTTTTTTGAGACAGGGTTTCTCTGTAGCTTTGGAGCCTGTCCTGGACTAGCTCTGTAGACCAGGCTGGCCTCGAACTCACAGAGATCCACCTGCCTCTGCCTCCCAAGTGTTAGGATTAAAGGCGTGTGCCACCACCCTCCGGCTTGTCTGCGGGTTATTTCTAATGGCCCTGGCCTCACAGGCACTAGATATCACTGATAATTTCTCTCCATGGCCCACATCATCTTGTTTTCAAACCAGCAAAATGAAGCTTGGCACCAAGTTTTATCCACTCCCTATTCCAATTGCATTGATTGAACCCACAGTGGAAGGAGCCGACTCCCCAAAATTGTCCTGACTCCACACTCACACCCCCCCAATAGTAAAATAATGAGGAAAGGAAGGAGAGAGGGAAGGAAGGAAGGAAATGGGGCTGCATGTCACCAAGGATGCCCCTCTTATTTTCCGGCCCATGGATCGTCCAGGAGTTTTATTTTTTCCCAGAGAAAAAGTGGTCATCCAGTGTCCGATGACGCAGCAACTCCGCTTCTGGTGTGCCCCACCCCCAACTCAAAATGCAAAGCAGGATCTCAAAACAACACAAAACAACTGCTCTGCTTTGACAGCAGCTGGGGAAGAGTCCCTTGGGAGCCCTGGGCAGCTGGCAGCTGTCTAAACTGGCAGCTGGGACAGAGGGAGAGGGAGAGGGGAGACTGTGTTAGCCTGAGTCAAGCTGCAGGCACTAGGCTGGGTACCAGCTTTATCTACGGAGCTGTCCCAGAAGGTCCTGGTCTGGGGAGGGCGGGGCCTCTGCTGAGTCACCTCGTCAGGCTCCCGTGAAAACAACAACCATTTCTTTCCCCTAGGCTTTAAAATTGTGGTGATATGGGGCTGGGAATGTGCTCAGTTGGTAGAGTTTTAGTCCTGGGTTCCATCCCAACAACTGTGGTAATGCTCACCTATCACCCCAGCAAGGGAGAGGCCTGAAGATCAGGAGTTCAAGGTCATCCTCAGCTAGTAATGAGGTTAGTGATAGCCTGGACTTCATAAGATCCTGTCAACAACAACCACCATCACAACAACAAAAATACTAACTCTATGATAAAATATACAGAAAAGTCAGCATTTTAACATTTTGTTTTTTTAAAGTCTTATTTTTATGCTATGCATGAATGACCCTTGCCTGTATGTAAGTAAAGTGCATTTTGGGCAGGTCTGGTGACTAAGGAGGCCAGAGAGGGTGCTGGGTCCCCTAGAATTTAGTTAAACAGAGGGTTATAATCAATAACCACCATGTAGGAAGGAATATACATATACATATATATATATATATATATATATATATATATATATATATATATATATATATATATATTTTTATACGAGACAGGGTCTCATGTAGGCCCGACTGGCTTTGGAGAATTCTATGCATCTGAGGATGACCTTGAACTTCTGATCCTTCTGTCTTCTGAATGTTAAGTGAGCTCTCTATCAACTGAGTGGAGTCCCCAGCTCTTTTCCATTAGGAATATACAGTTATTAAACACATCTGGGATGGGCCTCACCACCCATTTCCAAAAATTTATTTTTATTGAGACAGGGTCTGGTTAGAAAAGCGAGGCTGGTCTTGAACTCATGACCCTTCTGTTACCAGGCACCACCAAACCTGGTTCTACAACTGTTTGCACCTTGATCCCCATTGAGCAACTTCCCGTCCTGCCCCTCTGTGATACTGACCCTGTCCTGCCTCTGAGGGAGTCACAGCCTGGCCTGCTGTGCCTGGCCCGCGCTGCTGGGGTCCTGCACCGGGGTCCTGCTCCGGGGTCCTGCACTCACACTGCAGCTTGGTCCCACTGCTCCCACCCAAAGGTGAAGGGCTGTGCTGAGGTGAAGGCTGCGCTTTGCTGCCCAGATTACCTGTCTGAGAATGCTGGGAGCTTGCATGCTTTGCTGTTGTGAACGTGGGTGTGTCAAGCCCTCCAGTGCTCAACTCTTTTGGGGACCAGAAGGGGAAATGCTCAGTCTGGGGGATGCCCCGTTTCAGTGTTTGAGGAACACCCACCCTGTGCTTCCTGCTCAGGAAACCATACCTCCCTCCCACCTCCTCTCACAGCTCAGTGCTCACATCACATCAACACTTGTTTTGTGTTGACATAGGATCTCACTTAACCCAGGCTCTCTTCACACTTATCATGTGGTAGAGAGTGACCTTGAACTCCGAGTCTTCTTCAGCCTGGGGACACTACACCTGCCCCTTTCTTGTTGTGAGGTTTGAATTCAGGATGCTTTAATCCTGCAGCCTTCCCCTTTCTCCCTCTCCTCTTCCTCCTCTTTCCCCTTTTGGAGGCAGGGTTTTTTCTGTGGAGCCCTGGCTGTACTATAAAACTCCTGTAGCCCAGGCTGGCCTTGAAATCAGAGATTCATCTGCCTCTGCCTCCTGAGTGCTGAGATTAAGGGTGTGCACCACCAATGCCTGGCTTCCCCCTCCTCTTTTATTTGGCAGGGTCTCACTCCAGCCCCAGCTATCGAACCAATCTCTATGTAGACCTTGCTGACTTGAAATGTCTAGTGATCTTCCTGCCCCGGCCTCCCAAGTGATGGGACCACAGGTATCACTTCCCTGTTGTAGAATATTATTTTAAGGCGTGTTACTTTTGTTTATGTTGCATTTGTTGAACTCTGTGAAGCTGTGTTACTGTGCCTGTCTAAAACACCTGATGGGCTAATAAAGAGCTGAACGGCCAATAGTGAGGCAGGAGAAAGGATAGGCAGGGCTGGCAGGCTGAGAGAAGAAATAGAAGGAGAAATCTGGGAGGAAGGAGAAGCAGCCAGAGAAGGAGGAGGACTCCAGGGGCCAGTCACTCAGCTACACAGCCAGCCACTAAGAGTAAGATTTACAGAATTAAGAGAATGGGAAAAGCTCAGAGGCAAACGGTAGATAGGATAATTCAAGTTAAGGAAAGCTGGTAAGAAACTAAGCCAAGACAAGGCCAGGCATTCATAAGTAAGAATAAGCCTCTGTGTGTGATTTATTTGGGAGCTGAGTGGAGGGCCCCCTCAAAAGAGTAAAGAACCCCAACAACATTTTGGGGTTTCAACATGGGCCATATTTCCATAGGGCCTCAGAAGGCTTTGAAAAAAAAAAAAAAGATAAGGCTCCTTTAAGAAGAGGCGCTGCTGTTCAGCTGGCAGTGCTAAATAAAAAACCAAGCCAGGGGCTGGAGAGATGGCTCAGAGGTTAAGAGCACCAACTGCTCTTCCAGAGGTCCTGAGTTCAATTCCCAGCACCCTCATGGTGGCTCACAACCATCTGTAATGAGATCTGGCGCCCTCTTCTGTGTACATAATAAATAAATAAATAAATCTTAAAAAAGGAAAACAAACAAGCAAAAAACCAAGCCAAGTAAAAACCACCTGTGGCAACACAGGTGCTGGCTTCCATAATTAGGAAGGTCGAACGTAGTTTTAGCCACAAACTTCTGACTGAGATGTGAACTTTAAGCTTGGCTTTCCCAGCCCCAGAAGTGGGAGGAGACAGATGAGAGCTGTGTGTGGAGAATCCTGGTGTCTAAAGTTTGCTCATAGGGTCAAAAAGGCTGAAGGTACGCAATAAAAGAGGTCCAGACTGGAGAAACCTCTAAACAGGTTACAGTGTGTTTAACAATGTGTGTAGGCTTAAGAAAAGGAAAGGGCTGGGCGGTGGTGGCGCACGCCTGTAATCCCAGCATTTGGGAGGCAGAGGTGGGTGGATCTCTGTGAGTTCGAGGCCAGCCTGGTCTACAGAGCTAGTCCAGGACAGGCTCCAAAGCTACAGAGAAACCCTGTCTTGAAAAACAAAACAAAATAAAACAAAAAAACAAAAACAAAAACAAAAAAAAGAAAAGAAAAGGGTATAGTCATAGAAAAAAATGAATAGTTTATAAGTCTTTCAAAGAGTGAAAGAAAAAGCCATTTAAGATGAGAAATATATAGGTAGTCTAGATCCTGTGTTATTGTGTTGATTTGAATTTTGTGTTGAAAAGCAAAGGGACCTGGAACTGAAAGAGGGATTGTTGAAATAAATCAGCCTGTATACTTAGGAATGCCTTCACTTTTAAAAAGTCTAAAAATATATTTGTCAAATGGAAATCAAATATGCTTTGGAGTTTTGTTCCCACAGGAGATGGGAGACTGTGGATTCCCTCAGGGTTAATATGGATCAGGATTGATTAGGTGAGACCTCCTAAAACTTGACAGGTGATAGCTATCAGCAAAGTTACTGCTTGTCTTCCCAGGACTTGGTCATTATCTCAAATTTTTCTCTCTGAGACTCTAAAGATACTTCTCCCACAGACAGCAGGAAGAAGTTTGGAGAACAAGTTCACATTCCCAAGAGGTGTGTGGGAGGCTATTGGTTACTTGGTGGGTTATGGATGTTTGTTATCATTTAGGGGAATATAGAATATTGATACAAATTTAAAGTTATTTTTGTTACACTGTATGTATATTTCTACATTTGTTTAAAGGATTTTTGTATATTGACAAAAATTAAGGTTATTTTTGTTACAACATATTGTATATATGTTTCTACTCTTGTTTAAGTTTGTACCTATGCAGTTCATTTAAAAATGTAAGGTAAAATTCTAGTTTTTGAAAGCTGTTATTATAAACTATATGAGATAATCAGGAACACAGGTTAGTGGTTAGTCATTTATAACAATCAAAATTATAGATATGTTAGGTATGCTTTCCAGATCATATAGATATATTTTAGATAGATAGATGGTCTTCAAACCTTTCAAAGACCCACAGAATATAGCATTTAAAATGTTTTGTTAACTTAGGGTTTTTCATCACAATGAGACACAGCTGGCAGTACCCATTTACTTCAGAGAAGATGATGGGCATTGAAGAAATTCCTTATGGAGTTTGCTTTCATGTGGAAAGGTTAGCCACTGGGCAAAGACACTGTTCTTGCCTTTGACTGCAGACAATGTGTTGTGCAGATAGGACATGCAGGACACACAGGAAAAAGACTGTTGAACTTTGCCAAAACAAGGCAGGACAGTCCTTCAAATTTCCTGCTTCACTGAGAAGTCTGCCAGATACTGTGGTCCTGTAGGCTGAAGGTGGATGCCCCAATGTTGCAGAAGGACCTTTGGGTGACTGTCCAGGCAGCCAGATGTCTCTGTCATTACCAGGGTTTTAGAAGTTGTTTGCAGAGCACTTTCTGTTTACTAAAGCAATATAATCCTTCTGGGGTTTTTGATGGAGTTGGAGACTAGATAGTTACAGTTGCAGCTTTCCTTAGTTATGAATGAGGTGTAAAACTTTAGATTCATGAAGATAGGATCTATAATGGAGTATTTTAAGTTGCCAGACTCAAATGGACTGAATTCATTACATTGTGAATGTAATCTTTGAGGATTGCTCTTATTGTGTACAGTCTTATTATGTTAAAGTTAAAACCTTTCTTTTTTTGTTTAGACTATTTCAAGGTGTGTCACTTCTGCTTATGCTCTGGAACGAATATTTAATGATGAAAAGATGTATTTGATTAATAAAATTCACCTGCGGTCAGGAGGCTGACAGCAACTAGCTGACAGGAAGTGGTAGGGAGGAGCCAGGTGAGAAAGGGTTTATAAGGAGGGGGAAGGAGAAGCACTGGGGCTCTTTGGAGGATGCCAGCAAGGAGAGGAGGTGAGCTACTTGCTATTCAGCCTGTCTGGAGAGCAGAATTCCACCTTAACCTTTGAAACTTGAGTTCTTTAGAGGGAGGGAGGTTTAGTTAAGTTCCCTTCTTAGCTTTGCAGGAGGTAGAGCCAGAGGGACTAGACCTCCCTGCTACAGCCCTTGCTGCCTAAGGCCTAACCGCCGCCACCGCTGGTAGCTGGTTTGGACAGCTGTGGCCGCTGGTAGCTGGTTTGGACAGCTGTGGCTTAAAAGGCCACGACACTTTAAAAGGCCAGCACTCCCCTGCCCAGCTTTTCTCTTGGTTTTCAAGGTTGACGAGGCTGTGTGGTATCCCTTGCCATTCCACGTGACCTCGAGGACAGCTTTTCTATTTCTGAAAAAAAGAAAAGAAAAAGTCACTGGGACTTTGGAGCAACAGCAGGATCTCAGGTCAGTCCAGGCAGCTGCTCCTTGTGCTTCTGGGTGTCCATCTCTCTCTCTCTATTTCTGTGAGTTAGTAGTTAATGTCTCCACTTTCATGGCCTCAGTCTGTAGCCCAGGCTAGCTCGACACTGATGGCAAACCTGTCTGACATACTTTTACTTCTGATCACCCCATTCCTTTCCTGTTGAGGGTGTGTGGTGCAGACAGGGGCCCATGCATTCTCTCACTGCCTCCATGTTACAAACAAGGAAACTGAGGCCCAGAGAGAATCCTGACACACAAATGGGGAAGGTAGGACCAGGACTCACCCCCAAATCTTGGCTGCACTATTCCTAGGGCACTGACCCACAAGGTAGACCCTCCCTGAAGCATGTGATTGGTGGAGAGTGGGTGCCCTCTGTTTCAGAACTTTGTTTAAATATGTAAAGATGTGTTGATGTTTTACCTTGCCTGCCTAAGGCACCTGACTGGTCTAATAAAAAGCTGAATGGCCACTAGTGAGGAGGACTAGGTGGGGCTTCCAGGCAGGAGAGTAAGGAGGAGGAGGAATTTTGGCTGGGAGGAAGAAAGAAAAAGATGCCAAGGAGACACCAGGGGCCAGACAGACGTGGAGGAAGCAGGAAAGTAGGGCATACAGAGTGAAAGCCCCGAGGCAAAATGTAGATGAAGAGAAACAGGTTAAGTTAAAAGAGCTAGTGGGACAAGCATAAGATAAGGCTGAGCATTCATAATAAGTCTTTGTGTCTTTATTTGGGAGGTGGTTGGTGACCCCAAGAAAATTCCATACACTACAGCCATCTTTTCTGGTGAAGGGACTCTCCGGTAGCCTGCCCTGCTTTGTAAGTTAGTGACTATGATGCCTGGCTTGCTTATTCCCACGCTCTCTTTTATGTTTTCGGAGACAGGGTTTCTCTGTGTTGCCCTGGCTGTCCTGGAACTCCTGTAGACAAGGCTGGCCTCTGGAACTCACAGAGATCCGCCTGTGGAATGCTGGGATTAAAGGCTTGTGCCGCCGCCACCACCACCACCACCTGACTCTCATTCCCAGTTTTGATTTCAGAATAGTTTGCACACATGGGGATATCAAGAAGCTAATTTCTTTTGCTTCTCATACACGCAAAGGTAATTATGATGGTAGGTGCTGGAGCAGCCACTTTGGACCAGAAGGACCAGAAGATGGAAATTCCTGATTGCACACAGGACAGAGAGGGGGTCCCCGAAAGCAGAAATACACCATTGCATTCTCGGGCACTTTCGTTTGTCTACTGAAATGGACGGGAGTGGAGGAGGCTCCTTCCCTCCCTGCTGCAGGACTACGGCAACTTAGTGGGGAGCAAAATCCACATGCAGGAGAAATTCACAGCTAGAGAGGGGCAGTTCTCTGCATCCTGCCCATTAGCTTGTTGTGTGTCCTTGGTTAACCTCATGCCCTCTCTGGGTCCTATCTAAGAACCTTAAGGGTGGCTTTTACTCTTTGAGATTCTGTTTCTAGCCTGTGAACAAAGGTGCAAAGATGCAGCTGCAGCTTTGTTTGAGGTGCAACATCTTGCAAACTGCCTGGGAGGTAAAATCCTCCCTCCCCCAAACAAACACACTACAAACACCCCGAGTATTTGCGTATTTGAATGGGGCACTCTGTTGTCTGACTGTGGTTAGGGAATTCTGGCGACACCTGCTGGCAGATTTCGGTACTGCCATCTGCGTGGTTGTAAGGGGTTTTCAGACCCAGTTTTGGTTCTTTAGGGGCAACTGAGGAAAGAGCCGGGGAGGCGAGATTAAAACCAGAGATCTGAGATCGAATTCTAGCCTCCACACTGGGCGCACATGAGCGAACCTAGCTTAGCCTACTTCTTAATAGGAACGGGGGTTTCTGAGACATGCCTCTGCTCTGGGCTGCAAGAAAGTATTCATTCATTGATACTTTACTCTGGCAATAATGAACACCTGGGACCGGAGGTGCTTAACAAGGTGCTAAGGATGCAGGCCTGGGTCCTGCCCCCTTGAGAACAAACTGTTGAATGTGCCTAGTGGGACACGGGAGGTGGGTGACAAATTGTCAATCTTCTTAATGCTGTGACCCTTTAACACAGTTCCACATGTTGTGGTGACCCCCCCCCCCCACTGTACAATTATTTTCTTGCTACTTCATAACTGTAATGTTGCTACTGTGAATGTAAATATCTGTGTTTTCCCACAGTCTTAGGTGACCTCCACAGGGGTCACAACCTATAGGCTGAGAAATGCTGATCTAGAATCATCTGAGAATGTTTGTGAGGGATGTCTTGATCGAATGATTGATGTTAAAGACCTACCCACTGTGGGTGGCACCATTCCCTGGACTTGGGGGTCCTGGACTGTGTGAATGTAGAGAGGGCCCCGTCAGTGCACACAGGTAAGCATTCACTGCTCTCCTGACTGTGGATGTGATGTTCAGTTGCTTCAAGCTCCTGTCCCTCTGTGACTTTCCCAAACGATGGTCTGTAATCTGGGATTGTGCCTTTATCAGGGCACTGAGGAGTTAGACGTCCTGGTAGGCCTCCAGACAGGGAGAGGGGCCCCGCTAGGTAATGAAGGTGGTGGATTTCCAAGATGGCCGGCCTCTTCCTCAACTTCCTGACTTGAGACACAAAGCATGGGTTTCCAAATATGGCAGATGCCAGGCCCTTGGGAGGGTGAGACAGGAGGGCTGCCCTGACAGCGAGACCCTGTCAAAAAAGAAAAATTAAAAGAGCGAGCAACTGTTTCAGACACAGGACAGCAAAGAGGCAACAGGGACAGGCAGGCCACACCTGCACCTGAGAGGACATTGCTGGAGCCAGCAATGCCATCCGAGTGAGCGGAAGACACTGAGAGGCCTTGGTCCGTCTGTATTAGTGAAGCGCTGTTCTCAGCAAACCTACTGAGGCATTCAGAGGTGCTGACCGGCACCGAGGCTCAGAAAAAAAGAATAAAGAACCTGTGTGAAATTAAACACGGCAGGTAATGTGCAACTCTTCTCTAAGTCTCAAATTATTTCCTAATTAAAACATTTAGGGGCTGGAGAGATGGCTCAGCTGTTAAGAGCACCGACTGCTCTTCCAAAGGTCCTGAGTTCAATTCCTGGCAACCACTTGTAATGAGGTCTGGTGCCCTCTTCTGGCCTGCAGGGAAACATGCAAGCAGAATACTGATTGCATAATAAATAAATCTTTAAAAAAAATTCTAAAGGTGATGGGTCCATCCCCAGCATCACAGAAACTGGGTGTGCTGAGGCAGAGCTGTGATCCCAGCATCGTGGAGGTGGAGGCAGGAGGATCAGAAGTTCAGGGTCATCTTCAGCTATATAGTGAGTTTGAGGCCAGCCTGAGTTACACAAGACCTGTGGCCAGGCCTGTAATCCCAGCTACAGGGTAAACTGAGGTAGGAAGAATGGAGTTAAAAGACAGCTTGGGCAGTTAGAGGGCTGGAGAGTTGGCTCAACAGTTAGAGAGAGCTTGTTTTTGCAGAGGATCCTGGTTCGATTCACAGTGTTTACAGGTTGGCTCACTTACAAGTTGGCTCACAACCATCTATAACTCCGGTTCTAGGGTACACAACATCCTTTCTGAACTTTTCAGGTACCAGATATGCCACATAGTATACACACATGCAGACAAAACACCCACACAATACAATAAATAAACCTAAAAATAAACATTTAAAAAACCTGTTAGGGAAGGTTGGGGATTTAGCTCAGTGGTAGAGCGCTTGACTAGCAAGTGCAAGGCCCTGGGTTCGATCCTCAAAAAAAAAAAAAAAAAAAAAAAAAAAAGTAAAAAACAAAAAAAACGTTAGGGCTGGGGGCTGAAAGATGGCTCAGCAGTTAAGAGCACTGGCTGCTCTTCCAGAGGTCCTGAGTTCAATTCCCAGCAACCACATGGTGGCTCACAACCATCTGTGATGAGATCTGGTGCCCTCTTCTGGCCTGAAGACACAACACTGTATACATAATAATTAAACTAAACAACAAAACAGCCTTGTTAAAAAAAAAGTTAGGGCTGAGCAACATTGCTCAGTGGGTAAACTTATTTGTTGCTAAACTTGAGGACCTGAATTTAATCCCCAAGACCCATGTGATGGAGAGAGCTGACTCTGACAAGTGTACTCTGACCTTCACCTGTCCCCCTACACAAATAAATAAATGCAACTTTTAGAAAGTTCAAAAAAGTGGGAGTGGGTCCTAGGTTCCATCTCCAAAACCAAGATATCATCGGGGGTGGGGTGGGGGGGTGGGCGGGCGGTGAAGGACAGAGATAGTACACGGAAAGCCACCCCCATGGAGGATGCTTGCCCATGCAGATGGTGTGCACAGAGACGCCCAGCTGGGTGGGCGCTGGCTCCTTGGGGTGGGGCAGGGCAGAATATTCCTACCTGGTGAGCATCCTTAAGGCCATCAACTGGGTGTGATCTGATGTCAGGTGACAGCGGGCAGAAGCTCCCCCTAGTGGCAGCTCTTTGCACTGCACCTGCAGGTACATCCAGGGTGGTGGCTCACTATCGCTGACCCCATAAGTGGAGACAGTGGTTGGGCTGACCTTGAAGGACCACAGAGAAGGCGTGGGGGGTAGTTTGCCTTGGCTAACCAAGGACAGGAAAGGGTGACGGGGGGGGGGGGAGAAGAGAACGGGCATAGATTGGTGGCAGGCTTTCTTACTCCTGTTGTGGTCTGTTGTATTTGAGATGTCTTCCAGATGGTGGTACATGAAGGTTTGGTCGGAGGTGGGGGCAGGGTAGGGGTAGGTGCTGCTGAGGGCTGGACATCACTAGGGGCTAACCCATGGAGTCAGGCTGAGTGGCCTCTTAGGCTGATAGGGGAAGTGGGCACTGAGGGCATACCTTCTCTGCCTCTGCCTGCCGACAGCCTTGTTTACCTCTCCTCCACAGGTCTTTCTGCTGTCTGGCCTCAGGCCTACAGCAGTGGACTGGGAACAAGATCTCTGAACTGTGAGCCAGCATAGAGGTTCTTTATCCTCCTAAATTCATTTATGTCTGTCTCTTTCTCTCTCTAAATATATTTTAAGGTTTATTTTTATTTAAATTTTTTTGAGATAGGGTTTCTCTGTGTAACAGCCCAGGCTGTGCTGAAACTCTCTTTGTAGATAGACCAGGCTGGCCTTGAACTCATAGAAATCAGCCTGCCTCTGGCTCCTGAGTGTTGGGATTAAAGGCATGCACCATCACTGCCTGCCTAAAGATTCATTATTTAAAATTGGATTGTTTTTTCATGTGTATAGGTGTTTGCCTGCATGTTATAGCATGGTATACCACATGCATGCAGTACTTGCAGAAGCCAGAAGAGGGCGTTGGATCACCTGGAACCGAAGTTATAGATGGTTGTGAGCCACTATTGGGTGCTGGGAACTGAGCCAGGTCCTCTAAAGGGCTGTTAGTGCTCTTGACCACCAAGAGTGTCTCTCCAGTCTCTCTGGAGCTGTGTCTCTTTATTGTTAAGTCTCATGTAGCACAGGTTGGCCTCAAAGTCTCTATGTAGCACCTTCGCCTCCTGAGCGCTTCGATTTACCTTGGAAGTCTCCTTCCACACGAGTTTCAGGGACTGAACTGTGGCTCAGCATCGGTGACCAGCTGGGCCACGTGATCACCACCCTTCTTCCTTTAGGTTCTTCCTCTGAGTCATTCTGTCAGCAATGAAAACCTGACAGGAAGGGTGGAGGTCTTCTGCTTCATCCTCGTCCTGGTGTGAGGGCCGGACAAAGGCTGTGACCTCTGTCCTGGGGCCATTCTTGGATTTAAGCCCACTGCTGTGTCAGAGGCGTTTGCTGAGAGGTACGGGGAATGGGCCACATGAGGAGGACACTAGGAGAGCCCACGTGGACCATGTACTAAGGTGACATGAAAATCACGTGGGGAGACCACGTGGGGAGCTGTTGTAGCAGCTCCCTGGGGGACAACTGAGGACCAGAGGGCTGCCGTCACAGACACACCACAGACATCTATCAGCTATGCAGGCCACTCTAGCTGAGGGCCACACTCAGGGATGAGGAAGCCACCCGGTAGATGTCCCAGTGGGCAGCTGGCCTGCCATGCCCATGTTCTTAAACTCCTGGGAACCTAGATCGGTAAGTGATGAGGTTTTTTAGTATGCTCCCTCCCTCTCTCCCTCCCAAGGCCTCACTCTGTAGCTCAGGCTGGTCCCAACCTCATGTAGCTGAGGCTGGCACTCTCTTCAGCTCAGTCTCCCGAGTGTTAGGTTTATAGGTGATGAGCCAGGCTAAAATAAAGGTTAAGCCAGTGGATTTTGGGGTACACGGCCTGGCCCCAGTCTGCATGCTTCCACTTGCTCATGTCTCACTTCAAGCCCGCCCTCAAAACACAGCAGAGTCCTACTCCTCCGTTTATTCATTTAACAAAACACCGTAGAGGGGCCCGGACAGATGGCGCAGTGGTTAAGCGCACTGGCTGCTTTTCCAGAAGACCCAGCTTCTGTTCCCAGCACCCACGTGGTGGCTCACAACCATCCATACCTCCAGCTCCAGGGCCTTGACACCTCCTTCTGGCCTCTGCAGGCACCAGGCACACAGACACACATTCAGGCCAAACACCCACACATGTTAAAAACAAAACAGAACAAATCAAAACAATAGATTTCAAAACCATAGATTGTAGAGGTGATTACCACTCAGTACAATGGTCACCAGCCGCAGGAGAGAACTTACATATTAAAATCCAAGGCTGTGTGGTGGCTCACACTTGTCCTCCCATGCAGGCCAAGGGGATCAGCTTGGCCTGGGCTACATGAGACTTTCAAAAACAAAACTGCGATGCAAAAATGCAGTAAAAGATCTTCTCTTCAAGGGCATCACCCAGGCTCCAGGTGCTTGGGAGCCACATGTGGCTGAAACGACACAGGGAGAGGCTGTTCCTGGCATACCAGAGAGTTCTGTTGGACAGCACTATCCCGTTCTTCCCCCTCAAAGCCACCTCATCCTTTTACATTCTCTGTAGGGACAACACCCGTGTGATGTCACAGGCACTGGTGCATGTCCACCTGAGTCTTGTAAAATTAACTGGTATTTCTAGGTCAGAAATATCAAGAGATATCTTTTTTTTTTTTTTTTTTTTTAAAGTCAGGGTCCCACTATATAGCTCAGGTTGGCCTTGAACTCAGAGAGATCCACCTGCCTCTGACTCGGGGTGTGTGTGTGTGTGTGTGTGTGTGTGTGTGTGTGTGTGTGTGTATGTATGCTGGTATTAAAGGTGTGTGCCACCATGAACCGTGAACCCTTGATCCTGCCTCCACCTCCTGGGTGCAGGGTCACAGGCCTGCGTCACCACGCCTGGTACTTGCGGAGTTAGTGAATGAAATCCTCTCACGGTTCGTGATTCCCTTGTAAAGGCCACAAACCTGCTATGACGTAGACATCCAGATGTAGTCATCCTTCAGTGTCAGTGCTTTAGAAGAAAAGATACTCGCCATTATAGGGATGGTGGTGTTTGCAGGTGTGGCTGTGGGCTCTACACAGGAGAGGTGGACCCCAGGTCTCAGAGGCCCCGGGGAAGTGAGAGGTGGTCTGGCCTATGTGCTCAAGATGGCTTCCTCACTGCCATGGCTGACTACTGAGTTCAACAGAAGGATGCATAGTCTCTCTCTCTCTGTTTTTTGATTGGAGTCTCACATGTAGCCAAGACGGGAAAACCCAAAGCAACCCTCCGGGCCCAACGGCTGTGATTCTAAGTCAGAGGCACAGAGAGGGACAAGAATAGTCAAGAGACAGACAAAGCAGTCTGACCTTTGTGTAGTCAGTCATCCAACCCTTTCTGGCTGAGGCTCAGACCCTAGAGGCACAGTGCCCCCATGCCCAATTCATCAGCACATCTCAATGGTTGTATCTTCAGCAGAGGTCCTGAAGGTGACCTCGTCCCACCAGGTCCACCCCCACTTCCTGCCTGGTGGATGTCTTTCCCTCACTGGCTTGTACCACAAGCCATGTCCTACAGAGAGCCAAGGGGTCTGTTACAGGTTCTGTTCCATCTCCTAGCCCCCCTAACATGCAGTCTCGACGACACCGACCGGCAAAGCTGTTTGTAATGTGCACAGCCCTGCAGAGGTGGACTTTGCCTGGCCATTTCTCTGTCTGGTACAGACCTATAGGCTTCTGTACTCATGTCAACCCCACTGTACCCTGTGCCATTCAGATCCTCTGGCATTGATCCCCATTCCTGCAGTGTCTTCCCGGAGCCTGACGTGATCCATGTGTCTCTAGGATTTGAACTATAGTTTAGAAAGTTTGATGAGTAACTACAAGAAGGCTGAATGCCTTTTGCCCATCTCCTGGATGTTTGTATTTCTCTTAGTAGTGCGCTCATGTCCTGTGGGTGTGATACCCACACCCACAGCACCAGCCTCCCCTTAGCAAATCACTGCACGGAGCTGGATTCTCACCCAACCGGATTCTCACCTAAAGATACCAAGTCACTCCTGCAGTTCCAAGGCTCGCCACGTGGTGGCAGCATACACACAGGCAAGTTTCACAGAAGGCGGTTATGCTGAGCATGCCAACTGGCGATTGACTGCTGAGCACAGTCGGGAAACTGAGGCCTCAGGAGAGGAGACCTGGTGGTTTCCTCCTTTGCTTACTTTTCTTGGTTGGGAATGAAACCCAGGCTCTGGTACATGTGGGAGGGTGTTCTACCCCAGCAAAGCTCCGATGTGGGGCAGGCTCTGGCCCCACCTGTGGGAGAAGTCATGAGTTCCTGAGGCCTGTTTCCTCATCTGCCTGCTGTATGGCGTCTTCATGGCTTGCCACCATCAAGGCCTGTGTGGGGCTGTGGGTCACCCCCACCTGTCAGGAGAAGGCTGAAGGGGCCCAGAGATAGGACATCCCACATCGCCATGTTATACAGCAGGGACTGAGGCTGAAGGGCCACAGAAGTGGCCAGAGAACCATTGTAAGGAGGGTCCCCACGGGAACAAAAGGGGTTCCCTGACCCTCATTAGAGACCCACCTGTTGTCGCACCTGTACTGAGTCACGGCTGCTGCCTGCAGGCTGGGGGAGGGGGCTCAGCTTCAGCCTCCCCTCCTGCAGATGGCTAAGAGTCTGGGGGGCAACAGAGGGTGTGCATCCCATGCTGGAAAAGCCCATTGCCTTAGCAGCCACCATGGCCACGGCCACCACACCAGAGAGGCCAGTTCAGGGCTCCAGGTTTCAAAGAACTGGATGTCACAACTGTGGTGTGAAGTCTTGCTTTATGTGTTAGGAATGAATTCACTTAGAGCGACTGCTGGGCCGGTCATCCCAGCTACTCTGCAGGGTGAAGTAGAAGGTTCCCAGGTTCAAGGCCAGCCTGGGCAACTTATCAAGGCCCTGTCTCAAAAGGAAAAGTAAAAAGAGTGTGTAGCTCACTGGCGGGGCATGTGCAAGACCTAAGCTTCCAACTCCAGCACTGTGGCAATAACAAGAAAGAACTAAGATCCCAAGCACATCACCATGGTGTCGGGCTAGCTCATTTCTAGGTTGATTTGACCACATCCATCGGGGACCCTTGCAGCCTGGTTCCTCCAAACATGCGGTGGGACAGGGGGAGGGAAGGAGCTGGCCATGGATGGGGAAGGGCAGCTGGGCCAGTCTGGTGGGGTCTCGGGGCCCTGGGGAAGGCTGGCAGTGATGGTGACGGCAGAGGTCGGCCAGCTGAGCAGGGAGCCTGGGAAAAGAAGGGCACACTCCCGGCCTCCCTGTGACACACTTGGGTGGGCCTTGGGTCGGTGAGCCCCGGCAGGGAGGCTGTGAAGAGGCCAGAGAGCCAAGCTCTTTGATGAGGTGGAGTGTGTTCTCTGGGGCCCACGTCACGTTGGTCTAGACCTCAGTTTACTGTTAGGACTTTACCCTAAGGGGAGACTTTCTAAATTGCCATTGCTTTCCTGTGATGACCTCAGTTTCCTTACCTGTAAAGCACAGATAGTAGGGCCCACTTACAAATGACCAGGAGGATGAGTGTAGAATGTGGCTCATAGAGGGTTCAGGACTGGCTAAAGACACACAGCAGATGCCTGAATTACTGGATAACCCTCCCCAGGTTCTGGCTGCATCTTCCCAGAACCGAGAAATGCTGGGCAGGAAGCTAAGGCTGGGATGGGGGAGTCAGTTTGCCCGAGGCCACACCCAGCTGAAACAGTGAGCAAAGAGAAGTTGGACAGCGCCATGGCTCAGTGGTTTGAGGTACTTACTGCCAAGCCTGAAGACCCGAGTTCAGTCCCCAGGACCCACATGATGCAAGGAGAGAGCTGACCGCACAAAGTTCTCTGGCCTTCATGTGCAAGCCGTGGCACACATCCCCACAGCAAGTCAATAAAATGGAATAATAAAAGAAGTCCTCCCTGGAGGGGCTGACATGGGGAGGGGGCAGGTGAGATGGGCTTTCTGGTCAGGAGGATCAGGGGGATCAGGGGTCAGGGCTGAGGAAGAGCCTTCAGGGTCCAGAGGAACAGGAAGTGTGTTCATCCACTGGCCAGTGGCCAGCGAGGTGGGCTCAGGACTTCTTCTCTGCTGAGGCCAGCCCTCCTGAAGGCCAGGCTGGGGAAAACTGAAGGAAGACAATTAGGTGGATAGTGGCTGGGGTGGGGGGTCACCAGTGGTGGATAAGGGAGGGGCCTTAGTGGAGCCCCAGTGTCCCACTTTACAGCCAGGCCTGGCTGGGTGGCCCCAGGGATGTCACCACGCCTCTCTGGGCCCTGATCCCTTCCTGGCCCAGAGGCTGCTGGGAAGGCCAGAAAGCCGCAGGCAGGGCAAGTGTCTTATCCCTTCTCTCCCTGCCCCCCACCCCCAAGGGCACTGGGAGATGTCATTTCTCCAGCTCTTGGGGGCGGAGGTCACCCCAGCTCAGCAGATAACGCTGAAGGTTGAGCAACGCCCCGCCAGCCTGCTGAGGCCAGGGCTGGGGTCAATGGGTCGGGGGTCAGCCCCAGGCAAGCTGGCAGCTCGTGCCTGATGGGCCTGGCTGGGAGTGGCAGAAGAGTGGGCCCCAAGAGCTGCCCTGGGTTTCCTTGAAAGGGTCCCTCCAAGGAGGAGGCTGGTGGTCCAGGCCTGGGGCCTGTTCAGTGCATGGAGGGTTGCTCCCCCAGCCTGCAGGGTGAGCGCGGGGTTCTTAAGGCTGGAGTAACCACCTGAGAAGCCTGCAGCCTTGTGCAGGGCTGTGCGCACAGGTCTTAGGAAGGCATCCGTGTCCCTGGTACGCTACTGACACTGGGACACCGCTGCTTTTAACAATACCAACAGCCTCCACGGAGGAAGCTTAGAGAGGCGAAGTTACTCCCCCACAGACACACCATGTGGCAGAACCCCCACCCCTGCCACCTTCACGTAGAAGCGGGGCAGTGGCGTAGGCAGGTGCAGAGGGCGGACCATGCATAGGGTGGAGGATTGGGATCTGGGGGCAGCAGGCATCCTGGGGGTGGGGGATGCACCGGGTGGAGGGCTATCCTTCCCAGGAGTTGGGGGCCGAGAGAGGTGGGCAGCACCTGGGGGGGCATGCACCTCGCGGAAGACTGCTTCTATGAAGTTGGGGGTCAGGGACAGCGGGCAGGATCGGGGAGGGGGGCAGGGTTTGGGGTCGTGCACCGGGTGGAACACTCTGCTTCCCAGGAGTCGGGGTCCCGGGACAGCGGACAGGAGCGGGGACTGGCCACCGCGTCCTCCAGCAGAGGGCGGGCGGCAGCCGCGCTCCTCCGAGTTCCCGAGGGGGCGGGAAGGGGGGCGGGCCGGCGACTCCCGCGTCCGTGGCGATCGCGGGGCTGGCGGGGCGCCCGGGACACCGCTCAGTACTCCGCGCGCGGACCCCCGCCGCGCCCCACTCCCCGCCGCGCCCTCTCGCGCTCCGGCGGCCAGGCAATGACGCGCACCGGCCAGGCGGCGGGAGGGGCCGGGGCGGCCTCGGCGTGACGCAGCCCGTTGCCAAGCGCCGCCTTATAAACCTCCCTCTCGGCCGCCGCCGCGCCGAGTCCGAGCCGCGCACGGGACCGGGACGCAGCGGAGCCCGCGGGCCCCGCGTTCATGCACCGCCTGCTGGCCTGGGACGCAGCATGCCTCCCGCCGCCGCCCGCCGCCTTTAGATCCATGGAAGTGGCCAACTTCTACTACGAGCCCGACTGCCTGGCCTACGGGGCCAAGGCGGCCCGCGCCGCGCCGCGCGCCCCCGCCGCCGAGCCGGCCATCGGCGAGCACGAGCGCGCCATCGACTTCAGCCCCTACCTGGAGCCGCTCGCGCCCGCCGCGGACTTCGCCGCGCCCGCGCCCGCGCCCGCGCACCACGACTTCCTTTCCGACCTCTTCGCCGACGACTACGGCGCCAAGCCGGCCAAGAAGCCGGCCGACTACGGTTACGTGAGCCTCGGCCGCGCGGGCGCCAAGGCCGTGCCGCCCGCCTGCTTCCCGCCGCCGCCGCCCGCCGCGCTCAAGGCGGAGCCGGGCTTCGAACCCGCGGACTGCAAGCGCGCGGACGACGCGCCCGCCATGGCGGCCGGTTTCCCGTTCGCCCTGCGCGCCTACCTGGGCTACCAGGCGACGCCGAGCGGCAGCAGCGGCAGCCTGTCCACGTCGTCGTCGTCCAGCCCTCCCGGCACGCCGAGCCCCGCCGACGCCAAGGCCGCGCCCGCCGCCTGCTTCGCGGGGCCGCCGGCCGCGCCCGCCAAGGCCAAGGCCAAGAAGGCGGTGGACAAGCTGAGCGACGAGTACAAGATGCGGCGCGAGCGCAACAACATCGCGGTGCGCAAGAGCCGCGACAAGGCCAAGATGCGCAACCTGGAGACGCAGCACAAGGTGCTGGAGCTGACGGCCGAGAACGAGCGGCTGCAGAAGAAGGTGGAGCAGCTGTCGCGAGAGCTCAGCACCCTGCGGAACTTGTTCAAGCAGCTGCCCGAGCCGCTGCTGGCCTCGGCGGGTCACTGCTAGCGCGCCGGGGGTGCCGTGGGGGCGTCGCGGCCGCCGTGGGCACCGTGCGCCCTGCCCCGCGCGCACCTGCCCCGCGCGCACCGAGGCCACCCTGCGTGCCCCGCGCGCACCTGCACCTGCACCGAGGGGGCACCGTGGGCACCGCGCGCACGCACCTGCACCGCGCACCCGGTTTCAGGACTTGATGCAATCCGGATCAAACGTGGCTGAGCGCGTGTGGACACGGGACTGACGCAACACACGTGTAACTGTCAGCCGGGCCCTGAGTAATCACTTAAAGATGTTCCTGCGGGGTTGTTGCTGTTGACGTTTTTGGTTTTTTGTTTTGTTTTTGTTTTTTTTTTCTTTTTGGTCTTATTATTTTTTTGTATTATAAAAAAGTTCTATTTCTATGAGAAAAGAGGCGTATGTATATTTTGAGAACCTTTTCCGTTTCGAGCATTAAAGTGAAGACATTTTAATAAACTTTTTTGGAGAATGTTTAAAAGCCTTTTGGGGGCAGTAGTTGGCTTTTGAAAAATTTTTTTCTTCCCTTCTGACTTTGGATTTATGCGAGATTTTGTTTTTGTGTTTCTGGTGTGTAGGGGGCTGCGGTTATTTTTGGGTTGTGTGTGGTGGTGGGTGGGGGTGTCGCATCTGGGTTTTTCTCTTCCCCTGGCAGATGGAGTGCCAGCCCCTCCCCCCCAGGAGAAGGAGCAGAGTGCTGGGTCAGGAAATCAGGGTGACTCAGCACCCATGGGTGCTGGGGACCTTGCTAGAAACCCTGCTTGGGCCGGGTTGCCTCTGGGTGCCAGGCTTGTGTTGGGGACCAGTCAGGCAGGTGTTTTGGTAAGTACCATGTACAAAGTACTGTGTGTTTGGTGGTGCAGAAGGGAGCCTACATGTCTGTCTGATTTGTATGTCCCCGTGTAACTGGAAGAGAGAGGTGAGGGGACAGTGCCTACTCTGCTTTCCCTTCCAACCCAGATGGGACCTGGAGCCTCCCTTGCCTGGCTCAAGGTGGCTGAGCCAGGACTTGAACTCAGGTCCACCACTCAGATTCGCTGGGGCAGCACTGATTGCCACAGCCGGGCTGCATTAGTGAGAGTTGAGTGTCCAAGGAGTAGTGGATATGCCGTGTCCTGCCGTGCCTGGCACGCCAGAACTGTTACATAAGCATTTGTTCTTGTTATTATTTTGATGGGAGGCTCCTGGCATTTGGCTGTGTGAGTGTGGAGCGCCTGCCCAGGGCCAGCGTCCTGCAGGCCCTGGGCCTGTCCGTATCTCCTTCAAGCGTCATGGAAGGTGGGCACTCCTGTGTCCTTTGCTTTATGGATGTGAATGGCTTGTGGTTGTCAGGTCCCTGTGAGCACCCTGCCCTGAGGAATTCTGGGTAGCGGGTAACAGAGCAGCTTGCCAGAGGTCTAGAGGACCCTGGGGTCTTGGGAATGACCAGTGACACTGTGGCTTGAGAATAGGGGAGGCCTTATCTTCCTTTTCTCCATGGGAACCTGGAGTGTTGGGACTGGTGACCCGTGGTCTTCCACTGTTACAGGGCTGAGGGTGAGGCTTTCTCTGCCTCTAATGCTAAGGTGGCTGGAGGCCTGTACAGACCCTCAGACACTTGGCTTCCAGTCAGCTCCCTTCTAGGCTTAGATAGACACTTGACCTGGTGGGCCCTGGAACCAAGGTCAGTGCAGTCCCATGGCCCAGTGTCTTGATGACTTTTATCCACACTTGTGGCTGTCGGTCAGCTTCATTGCTCCAGGATTTAACCTCTTAGACTCAAAGCCTGGACTAGCCCTAAGAGGTGGGGCAGGGGGTGACCTCCATCTTTCCAGGAATGGAAAACTTGAATGTACCTATGTGGCCAGGCTGGCCTTGCATCCATTTCTCAGCATAAGTCACAGAAGTGAGACTCCCACTCAGGTAGAAGGGGTGTCTCCACGGAGTTTGGAGTTGGTTTGTAGTCCCATCCCTACCCCAACCCCCGTGCCCTTTATGGAAGTTTCATTTCCTGGCCCCAAGATCAGGTACCCAACCTCAAGTTGTAGCACAGACTGGAACAGAGTGGGAAGGGGGTGTGACCCAAGGCCCATCTGATATCTCTGGGATTGGGAAAAACAGTAAGTGGGTCAAAGGCTTTGCCTGCCATCGGTATGGCCCAGTGTAGGAGCCCTGTGGACAGGAGATGTCACTGATGAGGAGACACACCCCACAGATCAGATCACCAGGCCACCAGCGGTCAGGGATTGCCCAGAAGAGGGACCAGCTGGACCAAAAGCCTGGGGGACAGAAGAGCAAGATGGGGGGAGAGCGGCAGCTTGAAGGATGATTATGGGGGGAGGGGGCAGCTCACAGAGCTGAAGTGCCTCTCTAGGCATTTGTCATAGGTGGGCTGCTGGGTCCTCCCGCGGCCAGGGCTCTTCGTCGGGCGTCGTCGTCATCGGCCATATTGCCCACAGCCCCATGGAGTGGTCGCCACTGCTGAGGCTTGCCTGCAGGTGGGGGCGACCGGAGCCCTTCCCACGCCTGCTCAGGATGGGGGCGTTCACAAAATGTACTCTCAGCTCATTGTCTAATGCAGCCAACCCACAACCTGGTGACTTTACCCAGGAGGAAAGTGGGTGTCAGAAAGGGAAGCTGGAGGCGTGGGTGCCGGCCCTGCGTGGAGACCCCACTCGCTGCTGTGATCGGCTCAGCTTCGGTCGTAGCAGGGGTTCTTCTGTCTGTCAAAGAAGCTCCGAGAGAAGTGACTTGTCTGAGTTTGCACAGCTGGGAAGGGAAAAAGCTGGCATGGGCGCTGGCATGGGAGCTGGCGTTGGGGGGGATCGCCTCTTCCAGCCATCTGAGGAATGTTCCCCTCCCCTACATCCGGTTCAGACTTGTTTGCTCTCCTCTTAGATATTTGTTTGCCCGGCTCTTTTTCATTTATGTGACAAGCATTTATTGAGCACCAGCTGTATGCCAGCTCCCATTGCTGGTGCTGGAGTTGGGCGGTGACACAGAGTGACCATTAACAGAGAGAAGGACACTTAACTACTCAGCCACTGGAACAAGATAACGGCAGTGGGGATGAAGGAAGAAAAGTGGGGCAGGACAGGAGGAAAGGGCAGGGAGGAGCGGGAGGTCCCTGAGGGCTTCAGAGAGGAGGTGTCTCTCCTGGGCTAGCCTAAGCTAAGTGGAGAGCCCAGGATACTGTGGGCTTTGTTTATCAACAATCCCCCGCGAGACCAGCTCTAGTTCCCACCTCCTTTCCTCCCATGGGGAAAGCCGGGCACAGGCAGAGTCACTGTCCCCAGAGCTGCTGAGCCGATAAAGTGAGATTTGACCCCCAAAGCTCATCACCTGCCCTACTGTGACCTCAAACTGTCTCCTCCCTCCCTCATCCCATTCCTGAATATTGGTGTCCCACCAACCACCCTGCTGTGGGTTTTCAGATGTCACCATTGGATGAGGGCTTGCTTGGGGCTGGGCAAAGCAGGGGAGGCCAGGGTGGGCCAAGAGCTGGTGACCAAGTCCTTCTTGCATCCTCTGAGGCAGTAGCCAGGAACCCTGTTTTGTGATGTGTGGGGACCCAAGGCCTTTCACAGGAACATTCTTTTCTCAAAGAGCAGGTTGGCTTTTTTTTTTTTTTTTTTTTTTTTTTTTTTAAATCCAAGATTATGGGGTAATTTAGAGGTACAGGATTTGAATAGGATTTAAACCAAGCTGGGAGCTGTGGTAGGTGGAGGGTACCTTTGCTGTCAATAAAAAGGTGGGCAGTGTGTACGTGTTGGAAAACACATGCAAAGTTCCTTGCCAGAGGACCAGAGCTGATGGAGCTGCGTTTGAACCCAGGTCAGTTGGTAGGTAGGTCAACTGGCGTGGCCCTGCCATGGGCTGACCACAGGTCTGAGGGGTGAGGTGTGTGCCAGGATCCATGGCTCTGAGCTTTGTCTCCTGCTGGCTGGAGGTATCAAGCAAGACTTTGGCCTCTCTGTGCTTGGCCTTTTTCTCCATGGTCAAAGAGTCCATCTGGTCAACCAGGGTCGAGCAAACGCTGCGGCAGGCCCAAAGTGAGGGGAGCTACATGCTAATAGAAACAGAATGTTGAGTGATCACTGGTGGGGCGGCAGGTGCCTGTTAACCCAACATGTGGGAGGTGGAGGCAAGAAGGTCAGGAGTTCAAGATTATCCTCAGCTACATAAGAAGTTTGAGGCTAGCCTGGGCTACGTAAGACCCTGTCTCAAACTCCTGAACCCTCAAAAGGAAGCAATAACAAATTGGTACATTCATTCAAACAGTGATAACAGCCTTGAGAAAATAAGCCGGATGAGTGGCAGAGGAGGATGGAGGGTGGTGGGCTCTTTCTGCAGGGCCTCTGAGGCCAGCTTGAGGCCAACAGAGGCTGTTTGAGGATGACTGGGTGTCCCTGCCAGAGCCTGGCACCCACATAGTCCTTGATAAGTCTGTTGACAATGAAACAGCCCCTTGGCCCTGGGGGTGAGGTAAAGAGCAGTGGGTGAAGGAGCAGAGCTCCTGCCTGGCCCAGGAGACCTGAGGGATTCGAGCCTGTGACCCAGGGCCTGGAGCCATTTGAGCTGAGCCTTGTGCCAGGCAGGAAGAGGGGCCAGGCTGGCCAGGAGGGACTGGAGGAAAAAAGGCTGGGAGCCAAGAGGGAGAGGGAGGGAGGGAGAAAGAGGGAGAGGAAGGGAGGGAGGGAGGGAGGGAGGGAGGGAGAGAGAGAGAGAGAGAGAGAGAGAGAGAGAGAGAGAGAGAGGCAGTGACTGCGGGACAGAGGGCAGAGATGGGCAAGGCTGCAGAGGGGAATTCAGGCCTCTGTGGCCTCAGGACTGGGAGACAGGCAGGAGGCTGGACTTCTAAGAGGCATTTTGTTTTTATTTAATTTCCAGAGAATTACTAATGTGGAGTACTAATAAAAGAAGGAAGTCAAAAGCATCCATGATTTTAAGACCCAGAAATAAACCTGTTAACTATTGCTGTGTGGCCTTAAGTATATTATTTTTCCTCTCTGTGCCTTCCATTCATTGCTTATTAAGTGGGATAATAATGAACTGGCTTCATAAGGATAAGGGTGTAGTGAGGACTGAATTGGTTCATATGCTATATTGAAAATAATCCCATCTGGTACAGTGCAGGTATAGTGCAGCTGAATCCACTGTGTTCTGGACATAAATTGGGCAAACAGTCCTCTTCCCTGGCTGTAACAAGAAGATAGAAACATTCCTCAGAGTGTTTTGAAAAGATTTTACAGGTTAGTTCATGTAGAGACCTCTGGAGATGGCATTTGTTAACTTCCAGAATTTTCTTCCACGGATTTTCATTCCATCCCCTTTCATCGTAGTTAATGTTGCCAGTCCCGAGTATGCACCTCCCTGTCTCCCTTCACAGTGGACTGCCCTGTTTCTGGGAAGAGCTGCCTTATGGAGAGACCACATTTCTCCAGCTTCTCTTGCAGCTAGGAACGACCCATGAGCTGTGAACAGAACTATAGGACAGGTTGCCGGGAACGTTTCCGCAAGACTCAGCAGTGGGGCACGTGCCCTGACTTCCTTTCCTCCTGCACCAAATCCCTCACTTCTTTCTATCCTCTGCCTGGAATTCAGAGGTGACAGCAGAGGCCCTCTTGAACCCATGGGTGACCCTACATGCATGGTGGGAAACCCAAAAGACAAAAGGCATTTGAATCCTGTCAGTGACAGAGAAACTGCACTGGTCCTCACCAGCCTTGCTCCGTGCTTGTTTACGCAGAGAAAAGAACTGTTCATTGAGACCTTTGTCATTTGGTTTCCTGTTACTGGCAGCTGAATTCATTTCTGATACATTTGCCCAAATGGCACAGAGCTGACTAGCTCTTTGTCACCTGTGCTTTTTAGTGGTGGCCTAACGCTTCCTTGTCTGGGCTGATCTGCTGCCACCATTGCCTTGAGAGGAGAAAAGGTCTCTGTTAGATCAGGTGAAAGGGTTGATTTAATTCGTTTGAATTATAGAAGTCATGTGTGAAGGCGTCTGTTGTCTCCAGATGACTGTGGAGTCCAGCATGCTTCAGGTAAGGCTTGACCCAGGTCCTTGGACTGGGTAGAAACTTCCAAGCTGGCTTCAGCAGGCCTCAGACCCTGCATTCTCACCTGAGTCCAGAGGTGCTCTCCCCCATTCCCTCCCCCCCACCCCCCTTCTCCTGCCCAGTGTCAGGCCCAGGCCCTGTGGTGATGCATACAGCATGTTGTCAACTGTGTAGGGCCCAGATGTCACCCGGAATGACCTCTCTGCCCCAAGCCCCAGCCACCAGCACCTGCTCCCTGGAGATGACAGCCTGCCAGGGCTGGAAGGCACCTTTGCCAGCCACCAGGGCCAGCCCTACTGAGATCGCTGAGAGGCCAGTGAGGAGGCCAGGGAGCTGGCCGGGTCGGTTATTATTTTTATAGCCGTCACCAGATCCCTGGCCCAGCCTTGCAGTCCTGGCAGGGACTGAGGCAGCCAGGGAGGAGGAAGACTCCTCAGAGGCCTGGTAGCTGGGGGAGGGGCTGTGGAGGAGAGAGCACTGGGGCGGGTCAGGGCCTACCAGGCCCCAGCCTCTCCTGCTCCATGGGGTGGCGGACTGCTGGACAGAAGCAGCATTTCTTGCTTTCATCTCTGAGCCCAGGTACATGCAAGAGGTTGTCATAGGCCATTTCAAGGACTACATTGAGTCTGCTTTGAGTCCCCTTATGCCTACTCCAAGGCCATTTCTTCCTTGTTTTATAGCCTCATCCTGTCTGGCCCATGTGGCCATCCCCTGCTGTGGGTCTCTCTTCCCTAATGTCCTCTCCACAGCTGCAAAGACACATAGCTTTCCCAGTCTGGGGCCCCTAAGGGCCATGACAATGCCCAAGAGACCCTCCCCATGCCCAGGTTATCAGCACCCTGATTTTGTTGTTGAGACAGTGTCTCATGTAGCCCAGGCTGGCCTTGAAATTCTGATCCCCTTGCCTCTACTTGGGTGCTGGGACTACAGGCCTAGTAGGCCTGCACTATGCCAGACTTCATGACATGCCAGGGATTGAACCCCAGACCTTGTGCGTGTTAGATGAACACACTTCACCTGCTGAACCATATTCCCAGCCCCAGTACCTTCATATCTGATAGCAATAACTGGCACATCTGTCTCTGTGAATTGTGTTAAAGGATCCCCACACAGTGGCCCCACATCCAACCTGACATTTTTTCAAGTGGCGGTGTGAGGCTCCCTAGTGCTTTT
Organism: Onychomys torridus; assembly: GCF_903995425.1. Classification (NCBI taxonomy): domain Eukaryota; kingdom Metazoa; phylum Chordata; class Mammalia; order Rodentia; family Cricetidae; genus Onychomys; species Onychomys torridus. The sequence goes on from NC_050446.1 coordinate 126,060,825, forward strand.
TATTGCTGAATGGTGCAAATATATGGTTGCTCCCTAATTTAATAGCTCGGGACACATGGGTTCCTGTCTGTGCTCTTTAGGGGTAGCTGAGGTGGACACTTTGCAGACAGGTCCTTAAGAGGTCCAGAGTGTGGACTTTAAGGTCACATCCATGGGAAACATAGGAAATGATGGCTCTGTTTGAATTCCTGCTTGTGGTAATGACACCCTCAGTGAGTGCATATGTGTGCATTAAAACAAAACAAAACAAAACAAACACTTTTCCTTTTGAAAAAGATCTAAAATTTATAGGAAAATGACAAGCTCTGAACAATGTATTTCGTCTGAACTGAGAATAAATCACTGAGTTATGATTAATCCTTTATGATTTATTTATTTTTAAAGTTTTGTTTCTTTATTTGTTTTCAAGATAGTCTCACTATGTAGATCAGGCTGGTCTGGAACTCACTGTGTAGACCAGGCTAGACTTGGTGGCCTCATCTCCTCACTGTCCCGTGCCTCAGCACGCCTTTGTAACTGGCAGGTTGTAGGACTCTGGAAGCCTATTTCGTGGCTCACATGGTCACACGGGGTCCTCTCAGCAGCTCCACAGGTCATTTCCTTGCATGTGACATAGGCTCTGAGTTTCTGCAGGACCCGAGGGCTGAGCTTGACTCTGTCCCAGTGCAGACAGTCACATTCTAGTCCCCTGAGCAGAGCAAGTCCTGCAGGGCTTACTTTCGGTTTTGGTTTAGGGTTTTTGAGACCCATCTGGCCTTGACAGACAGCCCTGGCGCCTCAAACTCAGTCAGTCCCCACTTTCTAAGCTCTGTGTCACCAGCAGCCACTACAGGAGGTCAGATTTGTAATGTAGCTTCTCCTTCTTTGTACTTAATAGATATTTGAGGGGAGGGATTTTGAAACAATGTAATTGTCTTGGATGGCCTCTGGCTTTCACTTCATTTATTTGTTTATTAAATAACCTTTTTAATTAAACATCTATCTATCTATCTATCATCTATCTATCTATCATCTATCTATTATCTCTCTCTCTTTCTTTATCTATCTATCTATCTATCTATCATCTATCTATCTATCATCTATTATCTCTCTCTCTTTCTTTATCTATCTATCTATCTATCTATCTATCTATCTATCTATCTATCACCTATCTATCTATCATCTATCTATTACCTCTCTCTCTTTCTTTATCTATCTGTGTGTGGAAGTCAGAGGACAACTTGAAGAAGCTAGTTCTCCCCTCCGTGTGTGTCCAGAGGATCAGCTCGGGTCATCAGGCTTGACAGCAAAGCATATTTACACACTGAGTCAGCTTGCTGGCCTGTACTTACTTATCTATTGATTGATGGACTGTTGTGTATGTACGTGTGAGTGTGTATTCCTGTGGTGTTCATCTGAGGTATGTGCATGTGCACCTGTGGAGGCTGTGGAGGTGACAGTCACTCTCTACCTTACTTTGAAAGACAGGTTCCTTCACCGAACCTGGAGCTCACGGATTGTGTTAGACTGTCTGGCCATTGGGCCCAGGGTCTGCTTGTCCCCACCTCCCCAGGAGTAAGCTTACACTGGTACACATGGCTTTATGTGGGTACTGGGGGTCTGAACACAGGCCCTTAAGGTTGCAAGACAAGCACCTTACCCACTGAGCCATCTACCAGTGATATTTTTATCTCTTTAGAGTCATGGTTTCTTCATTCTCTAGGGGATCAAATCACCACCACCACCACCACCACCACCACCACCACCACCACCTCCACCACCTTAATTTATTAATATGCTAAACTTGCCTGGGATTCTGAAGCCTGGAACCTACCCCTGGTTTTCAGAGGACAGGGCCCTGTCCTTCACTCTCAGCTCCCAGAGGTTGGGGTTCTCAGAACTCTCTGAAGCCTTTGAAAGCTTAGAAGACACCAGCAGCCTCAGACCTGAGACTCCCGCTTTGTAAGATGAAACCCTTCCTCAAGCCCTACGCGTGCTGGACGTCAGAAATGGCCCTTTTTTCTTCACTCACTGGGCCCAGGTGGAAAGGGGGGAGGACAGCAATGGTGGGGCCTGCCTGCCAGCTCCTCATGTCTAGTATATGTTGGGGGTGCCACGGCCTCCACACGACATTTGGGATTGGGTCACTTCCTTTTCTGGGCTTCCTATGCACCAAAAAGTGTAAAGCACCAGTCTTCACATACTCGGCAACGCTGGTTTCTCCCTCCAGTGAGGTCTTGAATGCGTGAGGATCCTCCTGAGTGCTGAGATTTCAGGAGTAAGTAACTACTCTTAGATTTTTGTTTGTTTTTTTGAGACAGGATTTCTCTGTGTAGTTTTGGTGCCTGTCCTGGATCTTGCTCTGTAGACCAGGCTGGCCTCAAACTCACAGAGATCTGCCTGGCTCTGCCTCCTGAGTGCTGGGATTAAAGGCATGCACCACTGCCTGGCAGATTTTCTTTTCTTTTTTTTTTTTTTGAGATAGTATGTCGGTATGCAGCCTGCATCCCACACTTGCCTTTACCTTGCCATCCTCCTGCCTCAGCCACTGAGGTGCTGGATTAACGGCTATGCATCATCAGGACAGGCTCCCTGGTCAAAACTGCCAGCTCTTGCTTGGGGACAAGACTGCTTTTGGTTGAAAAATCTCTGGTACAGAGGGAGATTGAGTGTCCCTCAGTGGTATGTGGGAAGCGTCTGCCTTCTCTGGTCTCTGTCTCCATCACTCAAGAGGTCAGGCAGAGACAGCACTTGTCTTCACGCAACCAGGTGGGATGAATTCCAAGCTCTTTCTGAGGTTGGGTGGGAATTCTGGGATATGGCTGGGGACAGGAGACGGGTCAGACACAGGGAGAGAACATTTCGAAATCAGACCTTGGGCTGTGTCTCATTTAGTCCTTGAAATCGCTCCGTGGGGTGGAATACTTTACTATCCTCATTTTCCAGCTAGGGGACAAATTACAGGTGTGTGCCGCCTCACAGGACACTCAGGGACCCAGTGTCACCACTGCTGTTACAGTGCAGAGGCACAGAGCCTAACCCTCAGGGAATGTGGGGTGAATTTAAATAGGGAACACCCTCCAGAAGGTCATGAAAACTGAGGCAACGCTAAGGAAGGAGCTTCTTCAGGCTGTGAGGCCTCCAAACACAACTGAAGGGATTTATATCACCCTGGACCAGACGACTCATGTGGGTACAATAGTGATGTTGACTTGAACCCAACTTTAGTACTGTGTGTGTGTGTGAGTGCACACGTATGATTCCCGTGTGCATGTGATGAAGGTCAGCAGATACTGGATGGAGAGTGATGTCATATTTACAACCCATTCTCAAGGAATTCAGCTAAAAGAAAAAACTGCAGATAGAAGACAATGATAAGCTGGGTCTGGTGGCACACACCTGGATTACAGGCACCCAGGAGGCTGAGGCAGGAGGATGGCATGTTCTAGGCCATCCTAGGCTACACAACAGTTTGAGAGTCTGTCTCAAAACAAAAGGAGAAGGCCAAGGAAAGAGGACCAATGTGCAGGGAGGCTGTAGAAGGAACAGCCCGAGGAGACAGCCTGGGGCCTCACATGGGCCTTCCCATTTCTCTGCATGTTCAAAATGCTATCGAGAGAAACCCTGACCTCTGACGCACCCAAGAGAAAGAGAACACTTGCCTGCCAAAGACTAGTGAGCTTCTCACAGCAGTTACAGCTCTCATAGCCTCAAACCAAAGCCAAGGAACAACCCAACACCTTCAGTCAGTGAGCAGATGTGCAGCTGTGGTCTGTCCATGGGCAGGATGGCAGCAAAATCACAGCTGAGCTTCAGATCTGAGCATGTGGCCGGTGACACAAAAGGGCTCCTTTGTCTAAGGCCTCTAATACAAAGTTGAAGGGCAGTCACCAGGGAGGTCCCAGGCACTCTGGCAGTTTCCTCTGCAGGCAGGAGAGTTACTGCCTAGATAGTCATCAGGAAGCTTCCTGGGTGGCTCAGAGGTCTCTGGATTTTACCCGGAAGGTGGTCCTCTGGGTACATCAGAACTTACCTGTATGTAGAATTGTGCATAATTGGCCAGGGCTCCTTTGGTAGAACACTGGCTTACTATACATGAGGCCCTGAATTCCATTCCCTGTGCAAAAACTGGGCATGGTTGGGCCCACCTGTCAACCCAGCGCTTGGGAGATGGAAGCAGGGCAATCGGAGGTTGAAGGCCATCCTCGCCCACATAGTGAGTTTGAGGCCAGCATGAGCTACGAGAGACATATTTCAAAAACAGCAAAACAAAACACCAGAAAGCAAAATACAACAACAACAAAACCAAAAGAAATATGCATAAGCATCACAGAGCTTGGTGCTCCTGACCCACTCCCCACGTGCTGTACCACACAGGTTAAACCTCAAGTCAGATATAGCTAGCTAGAGGACACACCGAAACAGAGGAGTATGAGGTAGACAGGAAGGTGGGAATGGGCTAAAGGGGACAGAGAAAGATTGCAAAGGCTCCTGAGTAGGCAGTCATGTCTCCAGGGGAATGGGTGTCCTAGGCACCTGAACTCAAGGAGAAAACTAAAACAGTCCAGGAGTTCAGAGAGTGAGTGTCCCGTGGCTGGAGGTCACAGGTGGGTGGCAGGGTCTGATTTGAACCCAGGTCTGAGGATACCAGTGTGTGCTTCCTCCCTGTGGCTTTGCCCAGCACAAGCTGGGAGGCTCCCCAGGGCCCAGTGGAGATGGCGAAAGCAGTTTGGCAAAGAAGGTCCAGCTCAGAGCGGCAGCTCCAAGTGTGTGTGTGGGGTGTCAGTGGGGCACAGGCCCCCAATGGAGCCTCCATCTCTCCCAGTCCCGGGCAGCTCCAGCCTCCGCCTATGTCCTGTAGCCTTTGCCTTGCTTCCTGAGTCAGAGCGTGGGATCTCTAGCCCCCGGGGCTGGGTACAAATCCAGTTTTGTCTGGCTCAGCAACACAGGCCCTGGGCCTGGGTTTCCAGCCCCAGAACCTGACCTCCTAGCCTCAGCCTGGCAGCAAGAGGGAGTCAGAGGAGTGTAGAAAGCACTGCAGTGTTTGCATACTGCTGCTCTTGTGATTGCCAAGGTAGGAAGGGGGCTCTTAGACCCCAACTTGCCAGAATGACAGAACAGAGTGGAAAGTTCTAGAAAAGGAGCTTCCTGACTGCCTGGGGTCAAAGAGGGCTCTTACTGACCACAGTAGTGTTTGGGAAGGTTCTCGAAATCTAAGGAGGCTGGAGTGGGCTTCTGGGGGTATACCCTATGCTTTACAGGGCTTGGCTGCCGGAATGGTGGCACTCTGGAAGTCCTGCAGGAAGATCATGAGTTTGAGGCCAACCTGGACTACAGGTTCAAAAAAACAAACTGGGCGGGGCTGTTGAAATGGCGCAGTGACTAAAGGCTCTTGCCACGAAGCTGACTACTTGAGTTCACTTTCTAGCACCCACACAGTGGAAGGAAGGACAGAACCAATTCCCACAAGTTGTCATCTGACTGCCACATACATGGTGGCACGCACAAGCGTACACCCACAGTCAGGTGGTGGTGCACACCTTTAGTCCCAGCACTCAGGAGGCAGAGGCAGGCAGGTCTCTGAGTTTCAGGCCAGCCTGGTCTACAGAGTAAGGTCCAGGACAGCCAGGGCTACACAGAGAAATCCTGTCTCAAAAACAAGCACAAATAAGTAAATATAATTTAAAAACAAAACAACAAAAACCAGGAGAAAGAGGAGGAAAAGAAAAGGCTGGCCCATGTGTGTCAACAACTGCCTGTTACCACCATATTGAAATTTGTAATGGTTTTAGAAGGCTCTGCCTTTCCATATGGCTGGCCTCCACAGGGCTGTGTGCCTGCCAGGTCACTTGCACTTTCACCAATCACCATCTCCTTTGAGGTTCAGTGACAAGCTGAGGACAGCAGTCCCCGCCACTCACCTTGCTAACCTGTGTGCTCTCCTGGGAAAGCCACTGTGGGCAGGGGTGAACCCTGGACTCTGCCCTGGCAGGGGAGATCTGGGCAAAGAAGGAATTGGCAGGCAGACTGTGCCACTGGGAGTATGGGGGGCGCTCGATCCTCACAAGGATCCTTGACTCCTGCTTGGCCTGTCTTATGATCATGTGTGTGTGCACACAAAGCCACAGGTCCACTTTGGACGTCATTCCCCCGGCATCACCCACCTTGTTTTTGAGTCAATGTCTCTCACTGGCTTTAAACTCAACAAGTAGGTTAGGCTGGCCAGCCAGTGAGCCCCAGGGGTCTTCTGGTCTCTGGGTCCTCACACATGTTAGCCACAAAGCCCAGCTTTTTCACATGGGTTCTGGGGATGGGAGCAAGGTACATGTGCTTGTACAGAAAGCACATCACCAACTCTGCCCTCTTCCCAAGTCCATTGTTACAATTATTGTTAGTGGTGGTGGTGGGAGTGTGGGGGATTGAACCGAGGACCTTGCACATGCTAGGCAAATACTCTACCACTGAGCTACATCCCCAGCCCATTTTTACTTTTTGTTTTGACACATGTCTGGCTCAGTTGCCCAGGTAGGTCTGGGACCTGCTCTGAAGTCTAGGTAGTCCTTCAGGTTTTTTGTGTTTTTTTCTTTTTAGAATTTAATTTTTTTAAAGTTATTTATTTTTATTTTATGTGTATTGGTGTTTACCTGTATATCTGTGTGAGGGTGTCAGATCTTGGAGTTACAGACAGTTGTTAGCTGCCATGTGGGTGCTGGGAATTGAACCCAGGTCCTCTGGAAGAGTAGTTAGTGCTCTTAAGCCACTGAGCCATCTCTCTCCCCAGGCCTTGGGGTTTTGATCCTCCTGGCTCAGGTTCAGTCTGGAGGAGCTGGAATCACAGGCCTGTACCTTCAGAGTCCGCTATACTTTCTTAGTTATTTATTTTGAGACAATCTCATTCCATAAGGCCAGGATGACCTTGAACTCATGGCCCCAGTCTCTGATTTTATCCCTGTTAATGATAGATGAAAATGACTTTAGCAGCACACGTGGATGTTCTCAGAAACATTTCCACATGAGGCCAAGATCAGTGCTGAACAGTCTTCTTCGCAGGCTGACCTTCCTCACACACCCCATGGGCGCTTGTGATTTTGGGGTTTAAACCTCTAGGTTTTTGTTTATGCCTTTCTTCCATATCTATGCAAGTATGTATCTTTTTTTCTCCACCAGTCTCTTGGAGGAGCTTGGAGTGTTTTTCCCAGTGAAGTGTGCCCTGTAAGCATTCCCTGGATCCTCTGCCTGGCTCCCCTCAGGGCAGCTGACCTGTGGGCCACCCACTGAGGTGTCTGTCTTGGCAACACTTTTGGGGTTCACCTGTGGTACTTGTAGCCTTGTTTCCTACAGTGCCATAGACACATGCCACGGTCCCTGTGCACAAGCTGCTGTCCAGCTAGCTGTCAGCAGACACTGGGCCATGCCCATGGTCTGGCTATTAGATATGAAGCTACCATGCACACTCTTGAATTCTCAAGCAGGCTCAGGTCTCTGCACTTTGGTACCTGGGCATCTGAGCCAGGTCTGGCCCTTACTGTGCCCGGCTCCAGTGGACTGCTTGGGGGTGCCAAGACACAAGCCAGTTCTAACAGCCAACCTACTTGACCTCAGAGACCCTGCGGGCTCTAACTGTGAGTCTTGATGTTTATGTTTCCCAAGGTGCCTCTTTTTTTTGTTGTTGTTGTTTTCTTTTTTTGTTTTTCAAGACAGGGTTTCTCTGTGTAGTTTTGGTGCCTGTCCTGGAACTCACTCTGTAGACCAGGCTGGCCTCAAACTCACACAGAAATCCACCTGGGTCTGCCTCCTGAGTGCTGGGATTAAAGGCGTGTGCCATCACACCTTTTTTTTTTTTTTAATTTACTGTTTTTAATTACTATTTTCTTTTATGGCTATGAATGCTTTGCCTCTGTGTGTGTGTGTGTGTGTGTGTGTGTGTGTGTGTGTGTGTGTGTGTGTACTGCATGCATGCCTGTTGGATCCCCTGGAGTTGGAGTTACAGTGGCTGTGAACCACCATATGGGTGCTAGGAATTGAACCCAGGTCCTCTGAAAGAGCAACAAGTTCTCTTAACCACTCTAGCAACTCCAAAGTGAGTCTTGGCCTCTTAGTCTCACACCAGCCATGTCATCATAAGTCATTTCCAGGTTCCCAGATGTCAGTCGTGCCTGTGAGTGAGGACACTAGGAGGTCACATGCTTGGTGTCAGTGAGCAGCTGGCTGGTGAGTTAACTTATGCAAATAAAAAGGATAAACCTTAAACATTTGCCCTCCACCAAACCTCACCGAGTCCCTGTGGGACCCACGGAAGTGGAGGTCAATCAACTGGAATTCTCTCTCCTCACTCAGTAACCCTGTCTTGAAACTCACTATGTAGCCTAGGTTGGCCTTAAACTGGCCATTCCTCTGTCTCAGCCTCCCGAGTGCTGGAATAGCTTGTGTCCTATGTACTGTTTTATGTGCTGGGGATGGAGCCCAGGACTTCTTGCATACTAAGCTAGCACTGTGTCAACTGAGTTGTATACCCAGCCTCACAATTCTTATTTCTATGTTTTGGAGACAGCAAGGAGGCTGTGTGGGGGAGAGGAGGGGCAGGTATGGGGTGCCTGTGTGGTGGTGGGGTTCTAAGCAGAGCAGAATGTGCTCCAACTGCTTTCTCCCGGGGTCTAAGGGGTGAGGAAGGAACAAAGGAGAGACTTGAGCTCCAGAGTCCCCAGGAAGGCAGAGGGTCTGTGTAGCTGAGCAGAGAGGGTCTATGTAGATGAGCAGAGGGTCTCTGTAGCTGAGCAGAGGGTCTATGTAGATGAGCAGAGGGTCTATGTAGCTGAGCAGAGGGTCTATGTGGCTGAGCAGAGGGTCTATGTAGCTGAGCAGAAGGGCTCACTGGGTTTCCTGTGATGAGATGGTCTCTGTGCATGAGGACTCTGTGCCCTGGTAAGCCCAGGCAGGGCCGGGAGACAACTTCTCTCAGGCCATGGCAGGTGAATGGGAGAGAGCTGGCAAGGCAGGGGGAGGGGGTTGGTTCCAGGGGCAGGCAGGCCCCAGCTGGCCTCCTGGGAGGGGCAGGAAGTGGGTAAAGACCCCCGGGCCTTCCCAGCACCCCTCCCTAGGCATCTCAGGAGCTGGCCCCCGGCTGTGTGGTCACTCCACTGGGGCTCTTGCCTACTTCCCACCTAGTCTTCTCTGGTTGGGCAGATGCTCGCTGGATTGTATTAACCCCCACTTTCCAAGACCCTCAACACTCAAACAAGAAGGAGGAGGCAGCAGAGAGCTGGGGCTCCAGCCATCTGCACCCCCAGGACCTTGCCAGCCAGAGACCTAGCTCAGTGGTCCTCAACCCACCCCATTCTAGTCTTCCCCTACTGACGGTCACCGCCAGGCTCCTCCAGCTTTGGGGACTTTTGTTCCTGGAGTGTCTGGAGCAGGCCCAGAGACCTGTAGTTTGGCGAGGCCACCCATTGCCCCTAGTTAAGACTTTATGCTGTTTCCCACACTGTTTCTGTCCTACTGCTCAGCAGCCTTGGAGGTGTGGGGGTACACATGTGTGTGCATATGTGTGTGTGCACATGTGTGTACAGGAATATGAAGAATCACTGACACTTCCCTCACTAGAGAAGACTCATGTCAAGGGCTGGTGGAGGCTGGCAGGCTGCTGGTGTGCCAGGAGGTTGAAGCTTTCAGCCAGACAAGCTCTTTGAACCTCACAGTCACCATGCAGGTGCCGAAAAAGTGGATTGTTTCTCTACCTGTGTGAGAAGCAGGCAATGCGTGGATGGTTCTGGAAGAACTCCCAGGACAGGAGGCCCAGTGGCCTCTGCGGAAGGAAGCTGGGGGCTGGAGGGGGAGGGAGCCTCTCTGAAGTCCTGCCCAAGGCCTGGGGTCATATTCTGCCAGCAATTAGCTGTGTGGCCCTACGCCAGTGGTGTGCCCTCTCTGAGCTTTGGTTTCCCTGCGTGTAAATGGGGGCCCTTCGGGATGGCTCAGGTGACCGTCCCTGCTCAAGCTTGAGTTCCTCAGGAAGGTCCTATGCTGTACCTCACCTGCCCACAGCCATGCAGTTCCAGGGTGTTAGGTCCTGGGTCTGGGATGGGTTGACCAAGCCAGAGCTGAGCTGGAAGAATCAAGCAGGTTTGTCCTTACCTGGCCCAGGGAATGCTGGGAAGAAGATGCTTGTCCCTACCCTGTGCCTTTGGGGCTAGCCAGACCTTAGGGGCCAGGAGGGCTAGGGGACAGAGACAGAGAGAAAGACAGTGAGTTAGAGGGCTGTGTAGGGTGAGGATGGGTGGACTGCCCAAAGGTTGGTGCACACAGCAGGCAGGTTATGGATTCCACATGTCCACTGGGGATAGCATAGGCACCCACGTGTGGGGACCCAGCTGCCATGGGCATGGTCTTCCAACCACCAGCCACTCCCTTCTTGTTTCTCCAGTCCTCCTGGGGCTGTGGTTGCCTCCCCAGGGGGCCTCTCTATAGGGAAGATGGGAAGGCTCTTAGCGCTGAGATAATCACAGTCTGGAATGTTCTCTAGGAGGTCCAGGTGGGGGTGGATGAGAGTTCTTGGACTCCCAGAGCCTTGCAGATCAGGGCAGAGCATACCTTCAGATCCTAGAATCCTTTGCAGGCTGTTCCCACAGCAGTCAAGAGTGAACTATCACACCACCCTTGACAGGTCTCAGTTCCCTCTTAACGCCTGTGGCTTCTCATGGCCGCAAACTAAAATCCAACCTCCTCCCTTCTGCCTGGGGCCTTGTGTGCGGCCTCCAGCTCCAGCCTTCCTTCCTGTGCTCTGAGACTTGTTGCTTTTTTTCTTTTGCCTTTTCTGAGACTAGGTCTTTCTCCATTGCCCTGGCTGGCTTGTTGTATTCATTGTAATCCTGCTGGCTTGTTATCTTGTGAACCTCCTGCATTTGGCCCACTGCAGGACCTTTACACGGGCTGTGCCCTCTCTCAGGCTCTTCATCCACCAGCTTTCAGAGCTCTGCCTGTACATCCTCCAGTCTCAGCTCAATGTTCTTGAGGCCCTGGCTCCTAGGGCTGTCCAGGCTCTCTCCTCCTCAGAGCTCAGTGCCCTCTCTTCTCTAGTGGCTGCTGATGGTTTTTGTTTAGCCCAGGCTGTCCTTGAACTCACTACACATCTGGGAATGGCCTCAAATTCCCCATTCTCCTGTCTCCACCTCCTGAGAATCACAGTTGTGTACCACCAGGCCTGGCTGCTGGCTCTTTTTCCCCCTTTTATTTTCATATTTTACTTTCTCACTTCGTTTTTAAAGACAGAGTCTCATGTAACCCAGGTTGTGCTTAAATGTCCTCCTGCCTCTGCCTCCTGAGTAGCTGGGATTAGAGCTGTCTATCGCCCAGCGGTCTCAGGGGCTTTACCAGTGACCCCCAGGGTAACCGTGGCAGGGCGAGGAGGGCTTGGGCCCTGTCTGATCCACCCCACCTCCACCTCCATTTACATCTTGTGAAGCATGGAGAAGAGGTTCTGGGGCTGTGGCTCCGTTGGTAGAATGCTTGCCTAGCATGTAGGAAACACTGGGCTTGGTCCTCAGCACCCTGTAATCCAGGTGTGGTGGTGCACGCACACCTGTAATCCCAGCGTTCAGGTGGAGGCGGGAGAATATCAGGGTTTCAGGCTCATCCTTGGTTACATAATAGGTTCTAGGCCAACCTGGGCTACACTAGACTGCCTGGAAAAAAAGTTTTTCTCCCTCTGGGTTGTGTGGAGCCGGCCGCTCCCCAGGCTCATGGGCAGTCGTCGGAGCCTCTAGCTCTGCTGAGCTCCCGACTCACCCAGTCTCCACCCCACCCTCTGCCACAACAGGAGCAGCTCTGAGTGAATCACCCATGAGTCCTCTGGCCTCCAGCTGCTCTTACCCCCAGCCCAGCCCTCCTTCTATTCTCTGTGTGCTCCAGACAGCCTGACGAAACATGAACTGGATCATGACCCTCCTTTGCTCCAGAGCCTCCCATGGATCCTACTGCCTTCAGAGTAAAGATTAATCTTACAGTCTGTAAGTGCTGCAACATGAAGTGGGTGACGACTCCTCCCTCTCTCCTTTCCCTCCCCTTCCCAGCATGCTTTCCTGCCCCTTCCTCCCCACCTTGCTCTCTCTCTCTCCAGCTGAGGATGCCTTGATTCTTCCAGGACACCTCTCTCCTGCTTGCCTCAGGGCCTTTGTGTGGCTGCCTTCTCCACTGGCATGCTTTTATCTCTCCTCATCTAGCTGGGGTCTCTGATCGGGAGACTCTCTAGCAGCAGGTCTACCTGGACTCTTTCTCAGGTCCCTGGGCCCATCTCCACACCGCCGTCTAGGCTGGTTGCTATGGGCTTCAGGTGGGGCCCTTGGCCTGTGAGAACAGGAGCCTCCTCCTCTGGGAGCAGGGAGGAAGTCAGGGGCCAGGTGTTCACACTCTGACATGCTCATGAGCAGAGAGCTCTGAGGGGTCCCAAAGCCCGGCTGCAGCTGAGGCCCTACCTACCCTGTCAGCACTGCCTGTCCCTTGTCCCCAGTTCTCTCTAAAGCAGGTCCTCAATGAACTGCCTCCCACCACAGCCCTGCCAGGCTCTACTTGGGCAACCTGAACAGAGGAGTTTCCCCCGCTGGGGCGGGGGAGGGGCTTTCCAGGTGCTCCCTGCTTTCTGGTTTAGTCCTTGTGGCCCGCTTTATGGATTTCCGCTCCCCTCACCCCACCTCCGATGGTACAAAAGACTACTCAGTGGAAGTTTGTCCCTCACCCTAGGATTCAAAGCAGGGATCCTGCTAACTGTATTCCCAGTGCACACTGCAAGGCTTGGCACATAGTATCTGTTCCATAAGTGTTTGTTGAATGGCTGGATAAATAAAGAGCTGGATGAGTTGAGGATTGGGAACTGGACATGAGCAAGGCCCCTGGTTCTTCCCATCTACACCCAGCCCATTTCTTCATGGTGCCATGATAGCCGCCAAAGCACCTGCTACGTCTTCCACATGCGGCCAAGGCCAAGGCAGGAAAAGGTTCTCACAATATCCACTCAAGAGTGAAGAAATCATGCCCAGGATCCCCCAGGCCTCTGGGTAGAACCGTTCATCTGACTGGCCACCTGTGCACTCTGTGTCTAGCCTTAGCTTACACAAGAAGGGTGAGGAGAGGGTCATGTTTAGCTTAGGCAAGTCATCGAGGGTGTCCACACTCACGCACTGAGAGGATCTAGCTGGCATCATGCTGTAGGGCCCCCTGAACAGGGACATTTCTAGTGTCCCTGGGGCTGAGGAGTCCCTGACTGTTCCGTGTTCCTTGGGAGCTCTTGGCAGTGGGTGTGGGAGAGGAGCAGAGGCGTGCTGGGGCATCAGGCAGATCCCTGGCCAAATGCCCTCATCCAGTAGATATTTAGAAAGCTGGGAATGGAGAGGAGGCAGGCCTGAGGGGAGAGCATAGGGACCAGAGAGACAGTGGGGAGAGACAGAGAGAGATGGTGAGAGATATGAGGACAGGATGAGGAGAAAAGCCGAAGTGGGGTAAGAGGCAGAAGGGCTGGTGAGGATGGAGACCCCACCCAGAGAGCCCACACCGTCACCTGCCCTCCCCCCAACAGTAACAGCACTTCCACAGGACTGTCCTCAGACATTGCACTCTGGAGTGACCATGGGCCCTGTGACATCTGTGATGTGTGCAACAGGGGAACCATGACCTCAGAGCATGCAGAGGCTGGTACTCAGGTCATAGCAGGCTGTGGAGGGAGGGACCTGTGTGGCACGGCATCAGGTGTGTGCACCACTGGGAGGGGCTTTGGGTGTGCCGCCCTGGGTACCACAAGAGCAGCTTCTGGGGCCTGTGTGCTCCCCAGGTGGGGGGCCAGCCCCACAGAGGAGGGCCACTTGAGTATCATTGTTATTCTATTTTGTAGGGGCAGAAGCAGCGTTAGAGAAATCTGCGGTGTCCTAGAGAGAGTGGGCTTGGGACAGGGTGGTCCGGACCCTTGCTACACCAAGAGTCTGGGCTGCCTGGGCATTTGTGTCTTCCTGCTGAGAGTCTGCTTGCCCATGTTTATTTGTTTTTGAGACAGGGTCTTGTGTACAAGGATGACTTGGAGCGTCTGTTCATCCTGCTTCCACTTCTGAGTGCTGGGATGACAGGTGTGTGCCATCATGCCTAATTTATATAGTACTGGCGGCAGAACCCAGGACTTCACGCACGCTAGGCCAGAACTCTACCAACTGAGCCTCACCCCCAGTCCCTTGCCCACCTGTAAAATGGACATTAACATTTTGAGGATTGACACACAGATTAAATGAGATAATACATGGCCAGAGCTCGGCACAGCAAGTACTCAGCACACATTGGGGCTTGGCCAAGTGAAGGGACTGAGAATTGAAGGCCATGGGTGCTGAGGCTGTGTGCCTCCCGTGAAGGCTCAGTCCCAGATGGATGCTCCGAATTTCAGTCTCCATGGGTTTGGAGAGACACTCGTGGCCTGTCCTGATGTCGCTCTGGTCTCTTGTTAGCTGTGGTCACCCACTGGGCTAGTTGTGAAAGCACTCTCTCTCTCTCCACTGTCAATAAAGCAAGGAAATCACTAGGCATTGGTGTCATCCTGTGGCTAGTGCGTCACCCCTTTCCTGCCTGGAGGCCTGGGTGGAGTCAGCTCCTCATTCTCCCTCAGGGAGGCTTGATGGATCTGACAGCGATTTTGGGGGAACGGGGAGGACAGGCTGGATGAGAGGCCCTCTACCACCTGCCACCCTTGGCAATGGTGGTTCCAGATTGCCAGTGTCCAGGTGGGTTTCCCACGCCTTGATCCACCTCTTTGCTCTGCATGTATGAACTGAACTGCCTTTAAATTCACCAGAGGCCCGCCAGGCTTCCCTACCCCTTCCCCCGGACCCACTGCGACCAGGGCAGCAGCATCCAGTCACCCAGATCTGTGTTACCACTTTCCTCCTCACTTTCCACACCCGGCCAGAGGGTCCCTCTCTGTGTAGAGCCTTTCCGGACTCTCACCTCAGAGCAAGACCCAAGGCCTTTTCAAGGGCCGCAGGGCCCTGGCCTGTCTGGCCTCCTGGACTTTGGCTTGTCCAGTGTTCTGTCTCCCTTGTTCCTGTCCTCCAGCCACTTAGCACTTTGCTGCAACCCACGGGGCTGATGGGACCGCAGGCCCTTTGTACCTGCTGCTGGGATGTTCTTCTCCACTTGCTCACAGGGCTGGCATTGCCATTCTCTCCAGCCTGGCTCGTGTCCCCCTTAGGCATCTCTCTCCCCTGTCACCTGGCCCTTCTGTCACTTTCCCACGGCTGCCACCATTTTTATTCGCTGTACTAGCTGTTTAATTGTCCCTGTCGCTCTTGGGAAAAGTCACCGTCCTCAGCACCGGGACTGTGGCCTGTGGCATCCATGGTGCTCCGCAGCCCTACAGGACTCCGCAGGCACTGGCTGAAGGAGCGATGGGGTGGGAGCTGTTGGTGGCCCTGTCACTGCAGCAGACACCTCCAGAGCAGTTTCTCTGACTGACAGCTTGAGAATGGACCTGAGACAGACGTCACCTTCCTTCAGGTTCAGCTGGCTACTTTGTAGGCCTCTTTCCCACAGGCACTCTCCCCTTACCCACTTTCCCTACTCTGGCTTGCTCTGTTTCTATGTTATTTTTGTCCTTTTTTCTCTGAGAGGACCAGCTGAGGACACCTTGTGGGGTGGGTCAGTGACAGGTCTGCATGGACACCCCAAAGAGCATGACAGTCCTGGTAAGGTGCTATGCCAGGTCTGCAAAGTCAGAGGGAGAAGAAGAGGGAAGAGGGCCGTGTGTCTCAGGTGCTAATGATATGGTGTTATAATGGGCACACAAAGCACGCTAATCTGATATTCCATGTGTGCTTTTTTACAATAGATATAATCAGACCTGCAGTTAGCTAAGTCACTCTCCACCTATGCACACTCCACCAAGATCTTTATCAGACTCCTTAGTTAAGAGCCCAGGGAGGCCAGGCAGCCCAGCAGGCCATCCCTAAGCTGGGATAATGGCTACCCCCACATTGTGGGCGAGGCCATGTTGCCTGCCCCATCCCAGCCTGTCCCAGGCTCCAAGGCCTGGGGAGTCAACTGTACCTGCCATTCAGGACTGCAGCTCCTGGCCCAGGCCAGCTTGGAGCTGTGCTGGGTCTGGGGCGTGTGGCTTATGTTGTGAGTTTACTTGCTTGGGCCACGCTGAAAATCAGGCTACAGTTTGGCTTCCCTGAGACAGTGGGAAGATAGGAGACTGATGTCCCTAGACAGGTCAGAGTCACATCCACAGTTTATTTGAATGTCCCTGCCTGGAGCCTGTAGGCCACTGAGCTCAAAGGCTCTGCTCTGGTGTGCAGATCTGAGATCCACTGGCAAGACAGGCCACAAAGCTCAGAAGAGGTGAAGTGAATTGACTGACCGCACAGAAAGCCTTCGACTGGGACCGAGGGACTGTGGTGACACATAAGCCGTCCCCTGCTGCGCAGCCAGACTGCTGTCATTACAGCCATGAGACAGTATTTGTTAGTGGCGTGTCCTTTCTGATCCCCTAGAGTAGCCAAAACAGGTCCCGTAGTTGAAGGGCCAGGGGAGTGGGGGTGGAGAGTGGGTTTGAGAAGGTCAAGAGATTGTACTGCCATTTTGGAAGGAAGCTCAGCGACCTCACGGCACTGATCCTCAGCGTGGGTGGCAGGAGGAGGAGGTGGTGGTGTAGGGACAGAAGCCGGTAGAGAAGGCTCAGTGTCTTATGCCACACAGAGCATGGAGCCTATCCTGTCCTGTTGAACCCAGGATGAATCCAGTAAAGTTCCTCCCACCCTTCCTGAACACAGGACAGGGGTTCCCAATGCCAAAATGCCCAAGCTGCCTACTCTAGAAAGAAGACTTTGGCTCCACCAACTGGGAGCAGAGATTCCACCATTAGCTCTTACTCCATAGTGCCTCCCTTGGCCTGGAGGAGGAACTGCAGTCTGGACCCCCCCCCCCCACCCCAAGGTTCTCAGCCTCGGACCTTGCTAGGGTCACTCTGACCCCAACTGGCCAGTGTGGACCAGCTTGACTCCTGGGACCCACATCTGAAGAGCATCCAGCACTCGGTGGCCAGCTCCCCACTGACTCGGGAGACTGAATAACAGCCCCAGCCATCATGTGCTTTTACTAAAAATAAACTTGACATACTTTTGCATTGGGAAAGAACGCAGATTCCAAGCATTCTCAAAGGGCAGAGGGGGAAAAGGAAGAATGGAAATTGGGTTTTTGAGCTTAGTAATTAATTAGTGCCTATAAACAAATGATTCATGCTTTCTTCCTGGCCTTTTTCTTTTTTCCATTTTGTGTGGTCTTTCACAGGGATGGGAGGAAGGAGCCCAAAAGAACAGAGTTGGTCAGGGGGTGGGGCCCTAGACAGGATGTGCTAGCAAGCCTTGGCCAACTGTAAAGGGAAGGGACACTCAGGCTTCAGGTGGGGGAGGCACTGGGGAGATGGCAATATGTCCAAAGGGCATATGAGTGACTGGAGCGGACGGACAGGGGACGAGGTCACATGGGTCCCTCAGATGGCCTTGTTAAGGTGCCATACTTAATCCTGAGGATGGGGAGCCATGGTGGAGTTTAGGGCTAAGGAGGAATATCATCTAGCCCACACAGTGGAGGACCAGAGGGTACATTCTTTTTGTTTGTTTGTTTGGTTTTGTTTTGAGACAGGGGTTCTCTGTATAATAGGCCTGACTGTCCTGGAACTTGCTTTGTAGCCCAGGCTGGCCTCATACTCACAGAGATTGGCCTGCCTCTGCCTCCGAGTGCTGGGATCAAAGGTGTGCGCTGCCACTGCTGCCCTGCTGAGGGTAGTTCTTGCTAATACTTGTATTGCTGAAGTTTTCCCGGCCAGTGAGTACCTATCAGCCACATTTCTCAGAGGGTTGCATGTTCATGTCCATCTCTGTCCTACAAAACACCAGCCAAGTGACATCAGGGATCTTGTCCTGATGTCCCATTTGCTTCTGTGTTCCCAGGGCTTAGGATGAGTTTACCACATTCCCCTAAGGCCAGGGCAGAGAGGTCTCCCAAGGCCAGCATGGGATGGTCCCCGCTAGAATTTATTAAATTCAAACTCAGGGAAAGTTTTATGATTGGAGAACCGCACGGGCCTGAGCTCCACAGCAGTGGAGGTACACAAGCAGAGCCTACCCTGCCAGCTCCCTAGCCCCCTCTCTGCTTTGAGGCAGTCTCCTCACAAAGACCTGTGAGACTGGAATGTTATGTCCACTGCTCAGGAAAATGAGGCCCAGGCAGCATCGGTACAGCCACAGGCACCCGTTACAGGTGGGCACCTGGCGTGGGATCCAGCTCTGACTGGGGTGCCCGCGTTAAATCTTTTCTTTGAGGTGGATGTTGGTTCCAGCGCCAGCGCTGACACACAGGCGCTCTGTGTCCTGGGCTAATATGATTTGCCTTTCTGAGCATCAGTGTTTTGTTCCTTTAAGTGGGGAGAAGTATACTTGTTGATGTGGGGCTGGGTAGGGTGTGTGTGGGGGATCTGAGCAGCCACAAGGAGTGCAGTCTGCAGGGCCCTGTTCAGGTGTTCCGCCCTCAGGGCCTCCTGGCTGGTGACCTCTCTTCATTCAGCACTCCATGGCTTTCCCCCACCCCCCGCCCCCCACCCCCGTGTTGATTCACAGAGGCTGTGAGCCTCTCTCCTTCGGCCCGAGTTTTCTTCCTCCTTTTTCTTAGTAAAACCGCTGTCTTCCCCGATTGCCAAAGCTCCTGTCAGGGAACAGGCAGGCAAGGGGGGGTGGGGTGGGGGGGGCACTCTGTCATCCCGCAGAACCTGCTTCCCAGCTTCCCCATCCCACTCACCCTCCTCGAGGACTGAAGTCACCAGGCGTGAGCCCAGGGCTGGAGACATGAGGGTTTAGGTAATCATCATGGGGTAGTGAGCCCTGCCTGGAGTTCCTTTGAGGGGGGCAGCTAGGCTGGTGGAGGGGCAGCTGGGCTGGCAGCTAGGCTGGTGGTGGTGGGGAAGCTAGGCTGGTGGGAGAGCCAGTGCAAGCCAGAGTAGGACTCCTGGGAAAGTTGACAGTCCCTCACAAGGCAAACAAATGTGTGGGCAGGCTCACCCAGGTGCAAAGGCGAGGCACACTGGGGACATGGCTTGGGGATGTGGTGTACTGAGAGCTGCCTCATGGAGAGGTAACTGTTAGTGGGCACACTAGGAGAGGTGCCCTAGGAAAGGAAAGGAATGACTTCCAAGGGACACATATTAATAAGACGTGCAAGCAGCCTGGTGGTGCATGTGGGAGGCAGAGGCATGAGGTTCTTTGTGACTTTGAAGGTAGCTTGGTCTAAGGGTGAGTTCCAGGAGGGCCAGGCATGTGAGACCCTGTCTTAAACAAACAAAACAAAGATGGGTGCAAGAACCAAGGTCGTTCACCAAGACCCCTGGACACCAAAGCCATGGTGCAAGGGTTGCGCACTTGGAAGGCTTCGTGGAGGAAGTGAGCCTGGAAGCATGTGTGTGGAGGGAAGAGCTGGGCCTGGCCTGGGAGTGGCTCTCCTGGGCTTGCTTCTCAGTTCTGTTGGCTTGCTGTGAAGTTTGTCAAGTTCCCACACTAAGTCTGTTTCCTCCTGTGGAAAGTGGAGCTGATGCTGTGAGGCTTTCCTCCACCTGGTGACGGCGCATCGAGAGGCCTCAGATGGATGGAGGGGCTGAGCCAGTGGACCCGCAGTTGGTACGCAGATCTCATCCTCATGGGAGTATGATGGGAAGTGATGGAGTCTCGGTTTTTGACCCACCCCCAGAAGTGGGCACAAATCTTATCTTCCTGGATTCTGAGCTCCGGTCTCCTCGATACAGAGTTTATTTGGAGCTGGCTGGACTTTCTGACGTGAGCTGTGTATGATAAGGAAATGATGGATTGTCCTCACAGCAAACATGCCATAAATGCTAGTGGCATGCAGGATGGTGAAGGGCAGGGCTTGAGAGTGGAGCACTTGCTACACAAGCAAGGACCTGAGTTCAAATCCTCCTCAGAACACACATAAAGTCGGATCCATTAGCTTGCCCTATAATCCTTGCTCTTCTGTGGAGGAAGGGGAGGCAGAGACAGGAGAATGCCCTGAAGCTCATGGGCTAACCAGACTGGCATATACAGCAGTAAGTAAAAGACAAATCCTGTCTCAAACATGCTGGAAGGTGAGTACCAATGCCCATGGTTGTCATCTGACCTCCATATGTGTGCCGCATGGTGGTGGTGCATGCCTTTAATCCCAGCACTAGAGAGGCAGAGGCAGGTAGATCTCTGTGAGTTTGAGGGCAGGCTAGTCTACAAAGTGAGTTACAGGACAGCCAGGGCTGTTACACAGAGAAACTCTGTCTTGAAAAACCAAAAACCAAACCCAAACAAAAACAAACCAAAAAACCCAAACCACACAATGTGCCAAGCTTGAGTGTTTGAGAATGACCCTGGCCTGTGAGCTGCATCAGGGTTAGGAGGGTACTAGGCTGGACCTTCTGACATGGCCTGTGAGCCTCATCAGGGTTAGGAGGGTGCTAGGCTGGACCTTCTGACATGGCCTGTGAGCTGCATCAGAGTTAGGCGGGTGCTAGGCTGGACCTTCTGACATGGCCTGTGAGCTGCATCAGGGTTAGGAGGGTGCTAGGCTGGACCTTCTGACATGGCCTGTGAGCTGCATCAGGGTTAGGAGGGTGCTAGGCTGGACCTTCTGATGTGGCATCTGTTGCACAGTGGGGGTGCACCTAGAATGAGCAAGCTTGGGTTCTTTGTTTTCCTCAGGACCTTAGTAAGGTGACTACATCTCAGATGAGGAGACTTCTTGTGAGGCAGGGTGTTTCTGTCCCTTCCGCAGGGAGGAAACTGAGGCTGAGAGAGATAATATCATCAGCCCAAGAGAGCATGCAGTGTTTGGCCTTGGCCCTATTGTCCTGAGGTAGAGGTCTTGGGGTACATTTACTGGGTGGGGTGTCCCTTAAGAGCATCACACTTGCCAGAGAAGGTAACAGCCTTGGTGGAGGTTCTGGGTTCGTGTGTTCAGGGCATCATTCTGGACTTGGATGGGTGTGGTTTTGTGTGCATGGGGGAGGGGGGTCTGGCTTAGGGTCAAGGAGGGTGGCCTCCAGCAGACCCAGCCTTTCCCAAACAGCCCCTGCTGCCCTTGCCTGGATATTCCATTGTTACCATGGGTGCTTTGAGGCATTTCCCCCAGCTGTCCACACTGTGAACTTCCTTCCTTTGAGCAGAGGTTCTCTGTTCTGTTTGGATGAGTGAGTAAGAATATCATTTTGCTTCCCTTGCAGCTAGACCATAGGCATATGACTCAGCTTAGCCAATCAGATGCATCATCCTGGACCTGTAGGACACGTGTTTTGTCTTTTTTCAGAAGCCTTCATCTATGCAGGCAGGTCATGGGACTTCTCTGCCCCCAATCCTCTCATGGCTCACTGTAGCCCCCAGGATAGAATCCATGCTTCTCCTCAGGTACCTGGCTCATCCCATTTCCTTCTTCCAAGGGTTCCCAGTTGCTAAACTCAGTATCAGAGTGCTTACTTACTTACACTGTGCACTAAAGGGTCTCTTTGTTCCCATGTCACACGTGAGGGTACAGGGCTGAAGTGGGGACCTAGGGCCCTGCAAGCTGGAGGTAGAACAGAAAGGTAGGATGGCTTCTGAAACACCATCAGACATGCAATCTGAAGCTTTAGCTCTGTGGGGTGACAAAGAAACAGATGCCTGGAAATACCCTGGATGGGGAGCAAAGAGAGGCTGGGTTTTGTTTGTTTTTTGTGGTACTAGCTCTGGAAGCTAGGGCCTTGAGCATGCTGGGTAACTGCTCTGGCACTAAGCTACTGATCCTCAGCCTCTTCTTCTTCCTCAGGAACAGTGGCTCACTTGACTCAGTTTGACTCACCTTATTTAGGCCTAATGATGCAGACCTGTGATCACAGTTGAGGCAGGAGGATTGCAAGTTTAAGGCCAGCCTGGGCAACTTAATAAGACCTTGTGAAAATATACAAAGTGAAAAAAGGCAGGTATTGTAATTCAGTGGTAGAGCACTTGCTTGGCCTGTGTGAAGACCAGAGTTCAGTTCCTAGTAACATAACCAGTCAACAACTGACCAACTAAACAACCAGTCAACCAGGCAACCAACCAGGCAACCAACCAGACAACCAACCAACCAACAATCAACCATCAACCAACCAACTAAACAACCAGCCAACAGCTAACCAACTGACCAACCAACTAAATAACCAACCAACCAGGCAACCAACCAGACAACCAACCAACCAACAATCAACCATCAACCAACCAACTAAACAACCAGCCAACAGCCAACCAACTGACCAACCAACCAACCAACCAACCAACCAATCAAGTGATGAGCCAGCCAACCAGTCAACCAAATAACCAACCAAACAACCAAACAATTGAAAAATAAAAAAACAAAAAACCACAACTAACCAACCAATCAACCAACCAGCTAAAATACCCACCCACCAACCAACCAAACAACCAAGCCACAAAACAAAACCTTGCTTTCATGTGATTTCATTCAACATGATTCAACCCAACAAAGTTCAGCTGCTAAACTACACTCTCCCTGGCTACACTCACTTCCTGAACTGTTTCTTCTACACCGAATGGCTCAGGCCCCTGCTGTGGGTAGTCCTCTAACCATGCACCCTCCTAGCTGAGTGCTGTCCTGGATTCTCCTCAGCTCATCTCCTGACCTCACCTCAGCTCACCCTGGCTCGGGCCCTCAGGCTGTCCTACTCCTCACCTCAGCTCACCTTGAGTTAGTTCGCTGGCTCCATTCACTTGGGCCCACCCTGTCAACTTGGCCCAGCATAGTTCCATCCATCTGCTCAGCCCAGCCATCCTCACAACTCTGCTCACTTACTTCATCCATTCACCTCCCTGCCTGTCTGCCTCCCCAGGCCCCCCCTGGGCCTTTCAAGAAAGAGGGGCTTCTGGGCTAAGATGGCTCAGTAGGAAGAGGTGCTTGCTACCAAGCCTGGCCACCTGGGTTTCATCTTTAGGACCTACCTGAAGGAAGAAGAGAGCTGACTCCTGTAGGTTGTTCTCTGGCTTTCATATGAGTGCTTACACACACACACACACACACACACACACACACACACACACACACACACTGAAAAAAAAGATAAGTGCTTCCAGTCTGGTTCTGGGGTTCCTATGTGGCTGAGTTGGCAAACCTTAGGTGCAGATGAGAAGAGGTCAGCATCCCTGGGGAGCCCGGATGGTCCCTCACAGAAGGAAGAGCTGGTGCAGGTGTGTGGGGGAGGGGAAAGTGTCCCCTGCAGAAGGACAGTATGTGCAAAGGGCAGAAACAGAGCAGGATAGAGATGAGAAGCTTAGGACCAGGGTGAGCAGGGCTGCAGTACAGAGCTGATTGGTGAGGGAGAGGGGCACAGGGGTAGTGGCTGGAGGACTTATCAGCCCCTTGTGAGGCTGGTGGAGATGGCAGGGAGCCACTGTGCTATTACCACGAGGAGAAACGGGAAAACTCTCCCTCTGGCTGCTGGAAGGACACAGGACTGAGATGGGCCACTGGGTACCCTGAAGCTTAGCCCTGGGAGTGTTGGAGACAGGCTTGGAAAAGCAGCGTTGCAAACAGCCAGGGCTGGGCAGGCACAGTGGCCCAGGCCTTGTTTACTGGCCTGGTACCCAGTGACTAATTTAACCTTCACAGTGACCTCAGGAAGAAGGGATTATTACTGACCCTGTTTTGTAGATGAAGAAACTGAGGCCCAGAGAGGCTGAGATATTTGCCCGAGGCACACAGTTCCCAAGGAACAGAACTAGGATCTGAATTCAGGCACAGATGCCCTAGTAGCGGTGGGGTGCTCTTGAAGGTGCCTTTGGCCGATGCCCCCTTTCCCCTACACCGTGAGTGCATAGGATAGTCTTCCTTGGTGGCTGTAGGGGTCTCCAGTCATCCACACTCCTGAGTTGGGGTCTGACCACCTGTGGAGGTAGATCCTCTTCCCCACTGGCTTTTCTGTAGGAATCTGAGACTCCTGGCCACACTGGGGAGGAGATTTGACCCTCAAGTAGGAAGTGTCAATACAGACAGGCTGGTGGCCATCTTCGGCTCTTTAGTTATTGGAATTGCTTTTTTTTTGGTCTGGGGCTGGAACACAGCGTCTTTCCTATGCTAGGCAGGTGTCTGAGGGAGTTGCATCAGCTCCAGCCACAGAAATTAGAATTGAACGGTGCACAGCATGCTGGGAATGGGTCTGCCATTTTCCCACAGCCTCCACCCCTTGCACAGGGTTCTCCCAGGCTGCCCTTGGTCCCAAAGAAGCAATCTCGGCTTCTTGTGGCTGCTCAGAGGTTTGGTCTAATCTGCCCTCCCCTCTCCCCACGACAACCTGCTTCGTCTTCAGTCTCTACAGCCTCCTCTAGCCCCCGAGTTCCCACCCCTGTGCACACATGGTTCCCTCTGCCTGGAATGCTCTTCCCCGTGACAGCTCAGCTAACCCTTTGGCTTCTTTGGTCCTTCCACCTCTTCAGGTGGCCCCCAGAGCTTCTGAGTGAAAGTTCTCCCATTCTTTCCTGTCATATGGGGTGCCTGCTGGATGACCCCCAGGAGTCTGGGCTCCTGCAGTCAGGGCCCTTGTCTGATCATCTCATGATGGTGTACAGTAGGTGTGCAATATCTGCTTGTGGAATGAATAAACGAGTCAGAGGAGGGATGAGTGGAGGGCATTCATAGCTGAGGCTTTTCATCCCAGCACTCAGGAGGCAGAGGCAGGGGGATCTATCTCTGTGAGTTCGAGGTCAGCCTGGTCTACTGAGCGAGACCCAGGACAGCCAGGGCTACACAGAGACGCCCTGTCTTAAAAATCAAAAACAAACAAACAGAGCAGACTGTGGCTCCCAACTCGGGGACCGTACCCAGAGGTCTCATGGGCACTTGTGCTTGAGCATTTCCCACGCGCCATTAAGAGGAGGAAAAAAGAGAAAGAATTCAAGAGTGAGAAACAGCGCCCAAGCTCAGGTGTGTCCCAGGCCTCTTCGCTTGGTTTCCCTGCCTGAGGAGGAGCCTCTGTGGAGCAGGAGGGCCTTGGGCAGGGCTGGGTGAAAAATCCTTCCTGTGTTTTTATCCCCTGCTAACCGGCTCAGACACTCCCGACTCGGCGCAACAGCCTGGCAGGCAGGTTATCAGCAGCATCTCTGGGGCCTGCTCACAAACAGTCATTAATCACACCTCTCCACCACCCTTCCCTCCTTCCTCCCGGTGCCTCCCATGGAAACTGAGGCACGGAGAGACAAGGCCTGCTGGTGCAGAAACGTGGCTATTTGGTCTTGAGGCTTCTGATGTGAGCTGGAGGAGGGGCAGAATCTTTTGTGTGACCGAGGGGCCCTGCCCCCAATTTTGGGCCCCCAGCCCTCCATGGAGCCCCAGGGGCCTTCGAAGGTGGCCTCTTAATCACTGCCGGTTAATTAAGGAGGTTGGACAACTCCACCAGGCCCATGGGGGCCTGTCTGGGAGGGGACTGCAATCTGGCTCCACTCCACTGTGGGGCCCTGCTCCTCAGCTGAGCCCCACCTGTGGGTCTCTGGGTGCCTGTGTGAGGAGCTGGGGTCCTTGGGTGGGTGTGGGGCTACGGTGGGAGGCAGGGTTACCACCGCTATGGGTACTCCCCGCATCGGGTGCAGTGTGGGCGGCTGTGGCTGGGCTAATGAGGCTCCACACTGCCAAGGAGAGCTGGAGGAGTTGAGACAGGTTCTGGGTGAGGTGAGTTTCATGGGCTGGGCAGAGTCATGGCCCTGAGCCATGTGTGTGCCAGGCCCTGGGGGTGGGCTGCCAAGACCCCAGCCTTTCCCGTTCCCTGCTCCCTGCCCTATTGCTGGGCCTAAGGAAAGAATGCTGGAGGGACAGGGACAATAGGGACACGCTGAGGAGAGGAGGTTCACCTCTCACCATGCTCACCTGCTGTGGGGAGTCACACTCCTGACCACAGCACTGAGTCCAGGTTCTGGGTGGATTGTGGTCTGTGCCTGAACACACACTTATTTGCGCCTGAGGAATGGCAAAGGCTTCATGGGCCGATCCTGGCCTCACAGCTTCAATTTCCCAGGGAGCTGCTCCACTTGCCTTGAGTTAGTGACTGTGCTGCTCAGGTCCCTGTGGTGAGTATTGATGGTGGATGGCTCCTTTGGATCTGTGTCCCTGCTGAGGCTGTGACTGCTCTTGAAAGCTCACACCTGCTTCCCTGAGGGCCCAACAAAGAAGAATCTGTGTAGGCCCTGGGGACACTTGGAAGCCTGGGAGGCTGCAGAGGATATTTCCAGGGCGGCTGTATCCTGGGGCCTGGAGGACAGGGGCCCCCAAACCTGGGGTCTGTGGTGGATAGGCGGGGCGGAGCTGATCCCAGGGCACCTGTGGGACATCTGGGCTTTATCTTCTCACCCTGATCCCATTCTGATGGGTTTGCGGCTGCTAGGCTGTGGCATCACCTGCATTTGGTGGACAGTTCCATGACACTTGACACACCTAACAGTTGTATAACCACCTCTAGGGTCAAGAAGCAGAATCCTTCCTTCATTCCACCAAGTCCCCCAGTGCTCTTGGCCCACATCCCTCCTCTGCCAGCCCCCAGCCTTTCATTCCAAGGGAGCTCAGACTTACCTCAGACTTACAGGGAAGTGAGAACCCTGCCACAGACCAGCAATGTCACTTTAGCACATTTCCTGGAGACCACATGTACCCATCTTCAGGCTCTCTCTCCCTTCTGTGGACATCCTTGCTTTCTGCCTTGAACCCTCCACATCTATCTCTGAGGGACCCAGGTGTCCTCTACCCCATGAAGCTGTGCTCTTGCCGAGAATCTTAATATTGGCTCCATTTTGTCTACTGTTAGCCCTCATCAAAAGACTGGGGCCGTCCAGTGCCCCTTACAATTGTTCTTTGTTTATTATTAGTTTTATTTTTCTGGCCCAGGGTCCAGTCTGGATCATGTCCTGCCCTGGGTGGCAAAAGCTTCCCGGGTGTCCTTTGTTCTGGAACACTCTCTGGTTTGGTGGGGCTAAAGAACATGCTGTTTGAAAATTACTCTCGAGTTCCTCTTAGCCAGGGCCTGTAAAGGGGCTACAGGAGACAAGGATGTCGAGGAAGGGGCTGCAGATCCAGGACATGGCGTGTCATGAGGGGCTGTTCTGAAAGTGTTGCTTAAAGAAGTGGGTGGGAACAGGAGCAGAGGGAAGAGGGGAGGTGGAGACAGCCAGACACAGGACAAAGAGAGAAGGAGGAGACATGGCTGTAATCCTGCGGAGAACCTCAAAGCACCAAGTAGAAGCCACTCAATCAGGTGCCCAAGAGTGAGTTCAAATCCCTGCTTACACTTACTGGCTGTGAGACCTAGGGCAGGTGATGTCATCTATAGTGCCTGGATTTTCCTTCTGTGAAATGGGAGTGAGGTACCCTGCCCATTGGTATGAAGACTGAACAAGCTGCCGGGTGGTAGTGGCACACGCCTTGACTCCCAGCACTCAGGAGGCAGAGGCAGGCGGATCTCCGTGAGTTCAAGGCCAGCCTGGTCTACAGAGTGAGTTCCAGGACAGCCAGGGTTCAACAGAGAAATCGTGTCTCAAAACAAAACAAAAAGATTGAATGAGCTACGATGGAGTGGTCAGTGGTGGTCACTCTGTCTCTCATAGTTTGGTGGACAGCCACAGCAGACATTTTCCCCTTTGCCTTTGTAGGTGGACGTATGCCCCAAGGCTTTAGTCCGTACTCTGTGTCCCCATTTGCCCAAGGAGCTTGTCTATGGTGTCCCTCCTGTGTCCCTGCCCTGAATCTCCCTGGAACCCTTTCCTGTGGTGCTTTCTAGAAGGACTCAGACTACACACATCTCTCTCTCTCTCTCTCTCTCTCTCTCTCTTTTGAGCTGAGGATTGAACCCAGGGCCTTGCGCTTGCTAGGCAAGCGCTCTACCACTGAGCTAAATCCCCAACCCTACACACATCTTTCTGCATTTGGGTTTCTGATGCTATCAGGAGACTGTGGTGGTTTGCACCCAGCTGCAGACCTGGGGTGCTCCCTGTAGCTCCTCCGCTCTGGAGTGGCATGGTCCTGTGGTGGAGACCATGATTCAGCTCTCCAGTTCCCTGTATGTGGAGACCCAGGCTAGTGGGTTGTCGTCATATGTGTTACACCACAGCCATGTGCCCTGTGCCCTGTGGCCTCAGTGGCTTCCCACTGAGTTCCTAGAAGCTGCCTGGCTGGGTCAAAAGTCAAGTGTATCTTGGGCTGTGCTCAGCCATGGAGAGTCGAGTGCACCTGGACCCTGTGCATGTGCCGTTTACCATGGTGGCGGCTTCAGCAGATTTGTTCATCATTCCCATAAGCAATGCTGTACGGACAACTCGGTGTGACTGTCTGTGCACAGGACAGTCAACTTACGGGAAATTCCTAATGTCCCCATGAAGTAGCAAGGAGAGAAAGCTGAACTGGAGGGACCGAAAGGCTGCGAGGCGGTGGGGCTGGAGGTGGCCATGGGCTGAGGGTTCTCAGGCAGTCTTGGCTTGCCCCTCCATGTTCCATGCCAGCAGTACCACTCCCGCTGCCTCGTGGATTCAGGACCGGCTTTTTAGTTTATTTCACTTAAAAATTACATTTGTGTGTGTGTGTGTGTGTGTGTGTGTGTGTGTGTGTGTATGTGCGCATGTGCACACGCCCCACAGTAAGTCTGTGCAAGTCAGGGGATAGTTTACTCTCTTTCCACCATGTGGGTTCTGGGGATTGAACTCAGGTCACCAGGTTTGGTGGCAAGCACCTTTACCCACTGAACCGTTTTGCCTGTTCAGGACCTGTATTTTAAACAAATCTTCAGAAACTGAGCCTAGCCTGCTGTTAACACGAGTCCAGACAGCACCCTCCCCTCACCCTGCTGGAGTAACCTTGAGTATGACCTGTGTCGTCAGGGTCTTGCTGTGCGTCAGGCTGGGCTGGGCGACCTCTCTGGGCTGGTGAGGGATGAGCAGCGCTCTTATCAAGCCTCAGTACTCACAGAACTTTGCTCAGGGTGGCCTAGAAATCACTCAGCAGCCGCCTCATGGCTTCAAGGCACTTGCTGGGTGTGACCTCTGTCTTGGATTCTTCTCTTTGTGTCTGCTGCTGTGATTCCTTCTGTCCCCCTCAGCTCCATGTGGCCCTCCATGTTTCCCTCTGCTCTGTGTCTTTCTTGTTTGTATCTCAATGCTGTGGGTAAGTAGGAGCTTTCTTCTTTTTCTTCTTTCTTTCTTTCTTTCTTTCTTTCTTTCTTTCTTTCTTTTGTTCTTTCTTTTTTTCAAGACAGGGTTTCTCTATGTAGTTTTGGTGCCTGTCCTGGATCTCGCTCTGTAGACCAGGCTGGCCTTGAACTCACAGAGAATCCACCTGGCTCTGCCTCCCAAGTACACCTCCACCGCCCAGAGTAGGAGCTTTCTGACCCAGAATAGCTGAGCCTGGGAACACAACCCTGAGTATACAGACTGAGGGATCACAGCACCGGCTGGTCAGCCACACTGCCAACTCCACCACATCAACCGCAGAACACTGGTGTTTCAGGGGGCAGAGGGTACAAACTCTTCCACCTGCTGGGTGGGAGATGGTCAGCGTTGTCCCCTCCCATATCTTTGAGTCTAGGGTTGCCTATGACCTGGACACAGCTGATGACTCAGCAGAGATCTTCCCTGAACCGCAGGCTCCCTTTTAACTGTGTCCCCATTGGCCATCCCTGGATAGGCACCTTTAGAGATCTGCTCTCCTCCACCTAACTTTCTGAAGCACCTGTGATGCCAGCCCAGTGACACAGCAGTTGAAGAGACAATCCCCCGCTGTGGGGTGTATGTGACAGAAGCAAATCAGCAGCTGTGATGGATACAGTTCCTTCACTACAGCAAGATAGGTTCTGTGATAAAGATGGAGGTCTCCTTCATTCTAGAGTGGATGTAGAGGCTTTGGCCTGAATTCAGAAACCAAAATGACAGGAAGGAGCTGGGCCTGGGACTCTCTGGGATAAGAATACACCAGACAGCATGGGTTGGGGATTTAGCTCAGTGGTAGAGCACTTGCCTAGCAAGCGCAAGGCCCTGGGTTCAATCCTCAGCAACAACAACAACAACAACAACAACAAAAAAAAAAAAAAAAAAAAAAAAAGAATACACCAGGCAGAGGGAACAGCATATGCAAAGGCCCTTGGGCAGGAAGGAGCTTGGGTGCCAGCTCTGACTAGAAGTGGTCAGAGAGATAGATTTTGGAATAAGACAGTCTTGACTGGGTGCCTTCAGTAAGTACCTGGCCTTCCCTGAACCTCGGCTCACCCCCCCATGTAAAATGGGAAGGACACAGACCTACCCTGAGAGATGAGTGGGGACTTCTCCAGGGTTAGGCTGGTATGTCAAGGCTGATGGGCCAGGGGCACGGCTGGGGTTTGGAGCCATGTGCACAGCAGTGACATTCTAGGTACTTAGGGCCGTGTGGAGTGGCTTTGAGGCTGAGTGTGGTGCCCTGGTTTTCCTGTGGCAAGCCTCTGATCGCAGGAGTTAACAGCCTGCAGCACTGGGCATCGTGCCTGGCACGGAGGAGGACAGGAACAGGAGGAAGGGCATCCAGGTGGGAGGGAAGGCGTGGACACGGGAATGTTCAAGGTGTGTTTGGGAAGAGTGAAGAGACCAGCCCGGCTGGTGGGGAGGCTGGAAAGACAGGTTGAGGCCAGGAGGAGGCCCTGACAGGGCCGGAGGAGGGCGGGTCTTAGCTGGAAAGCTGTAAGGAGCCATTGTGTGCTCTGGAGTCCTGGAAATGGTTCTTGCTTTTGGTTTGGTTTTTCATAAAATGCTTTAGAATTCTGATAGAGTTTGAAGGCTAATCACCCCCAGAGATGGCCTTCAAGTGACATCCAAGATGTGCTCCTTTGTAACTAATGTGTCCTCCTAACATTATCCCATGAGGTCCACTTAGGAGTCGTGTCTCCTCACTGCCGTGTAGTACTCCATCGATTCAATGGACCGTAGGTTTGATTTGCCCCTCTCTTGTGTGGCTGTTATCTCTGGTTTTGATTCTGTTAGTACTGCTAGAATATTCTAGCACATTCCTCCAGGTAGACTCCGGAAGGCTTTTCTCTTGGGCTAGTGCAAGGCGGAGACTGTTAGATGGAGGAGAAGCACATGTGTGGTTTCTGTAGTTCTGACCACATTCCCAAGGTGGCTGGACCCCATCTATATCTCTTTAGACACAGCTGCACTCCGAGTCTCCTTCTGTGGCATCCACACAGGTCAGAGCCGGAGTCATGACACTTCTATGGAGTCTGGGCACAGGACAGCGCTGTAGCCATCGGGGGATCTTGGTTCTCCTACCCGGCTCCTAGGAGCCTTGGTTTCCTCCAGGAATGCAGGCTAGTGGCAGGGTCTCCCATCCAGGTATCCTCCCGCTGGGCACAGGTCACTGGGGGTTGGTGCTTGGATCTGGTCAGGGGTTCTGTGTGAGGCATTTCCAGCAAGGAGATCCAGTCTGGAGAGGGGCCTCCAAGAGATGTGGGCTTTGTACTGAGCCCCAAAAGGGTGTTTCAGGTTGAGAAAAGAGAATGTTATAGTGTTGAACTACTGTGAGATTTCAGCGGGGAGGGACCTGGGGACACTAGGGAGCCTAATGTCCCGGGTTACCAAGCTGCCCCAGACATTCACATGCTGTGTGGCCTGGATGCCCACACTGCCCTCTCTGGGCTTCGGCTTCATCTGTGTGGGAGGCTCAAGGGGGCTGGCTCCCTGTTTGCTGGCTGTTCTGGCCCCTTAGGCCTCCTTGGCCACCCCCTCCATACCCTCAAGGAGGCTGAGGCTGGGGCACAGGGCCAGGGCTTGCACCTTGACAACACACCCACGCAGGGCACAAAGGCCCATTGTTTGGACCCACGTTGGCGGGGAAGCGGGTGGGAAGCAGCCAGCCGCCTTTCACCCAACCCGCTTGTGGTCGGCCGACTGAGGAGCAATTCACAAAGTCCCGCCCCTGCCTGGGCACCTGGCCAGGCCGCCTCCCGGGCAGGCACCCTTGCCAAGCTGAGCCAGCCCCCACCCTGCTCCTGGCCTCAGTTTCCCCTGGCACAGAAAAGGCCAGGAAAGCAGAGAGGTGGGAGGGTGGAGCTTACTGTTGGCTTGGGTCCTGGAGCTCCAGCACAGACAAGCCACCCACTTGGTTCAGGAGGCTTGAGGATAGGGGCTTTGGGCTCAGCAAGCCTGATATGAGGCCCTGCTTGAATAGTTTGGGAGAGTCTGTTTACCCATAAGCTTTAGTTTCCCCTACTGTAAAAGGAATTTAAGAGCTCATGACCAATGGGACCCATGGAACCCACAGGGTGGTAGCCATCTGCTTATCTATATATCCATCCACCCATCTATCCATCTATCCATCCATCCAGCCTCCCATCCATCCATCCATCCATCCATCCATCCATCCATCCATCCATCCATCCATCCATCTTCCCAGCCATCCAACCTCCCACCTATCCATCCATCCATCCATCCATCCATCCATCCATCCATCCATCCATCCATCTTCCCAGCCATCCAACCTCCCACCTATCCATCCATCCATCCACCATCCATTGTCACATATTAGCCACGGATTCTGCCAGGACAATTGCAGAACTTACAAGACCACATGCATAGTGAAACACGAGACTCCAAATTTAGAACTGAGGGCTGCAAGATGACATTGGTATCAATCCCAGTTCAGATCAGGCCCTTTGAGAGGCTCTGTGTTACAAGCTCCTGACTTATGCTGTCCTGGGGCTAGCTTAGGGAATAGACATGGAAATACACTAATGTGAAGTCTCTGCAAAGGCACGAAGTCTCTCAGTAGCCAAAGCTAGGGCCTCTGAGCTGCCCCTTGAGGCACTGTGCATTCATTATGACCCCCTGTCTGGGCATCACTGTTCTGAGGGTAGCCTCACTCAGGTGAACTCCAAGTATCTTTGTACCCATCCTGTGAGCAGATGAATAGGCTGGCTATATCTTGGTACTGATGGGGAAACTGAGGCTTTAGTTCTCTGGCTTATCAGTTGTTGAGCGTCAGAGTCAGGATTCAACCTTGGGTCAAACTCACACCAGAGCCTGAATCTCCTCACGTGACTGTGGGGACAGCCGGAGCCATGAGCAGAGGCTCTGCTGGGGTTCAAGTTTGGGGAGGGTGTGGGTGTTCTGGTGGCCTGCCAGCTGCCACCTGGGCTTGATCCTTTCCATGGCCCTGAGTCACAGCTCTGTGTCCTGGGAAGCTGACTCTGCCCTTGCCATGTATGGGACTTGTGTGGCAGAGACACACCCTGTCACCATGTCCACCTCCCACCACGATTCAGGGCCACACAGGACCCTGAGAAGGATTGTTAGACAGGACCCTGCACCTCTCTTGTGGCCCTAGAGATATCTTTCTGTGTCGTCTTACTTGGCTCAAGCCCATCCTGAGATACCTCAGTAAGGATTAGCTGTCTGGTAAAGTCAGTAGGACCCAGTGGCTGGGGAGGAGTCTCATGCATCCGGTGGGGCCTGAAGTTTAGAATGTGGAACCTTTGGCACCCTAAACCTTTGCTTTGTTGGTTTATTATTATTACTATTATTAGTTTTTTGTTGTTGTTGTTTTTTGAGACAGGGTTTCTCTGTGTAGTTTTGTTGTCTGTCCTGGATCTCGCTCTGTAGATCAGGCTGGCCTCGAACTTACAGAGATCCGTCTGCCTTTGCCTCCCAAGTGCTGGGATTAAAGGTGTGCACCACCGCCTGGCTTGGTTTATTATTTATTTTGAAATGGTCTCATGTAGCCCAGGTTGGCCTAGAACTCTCTATGTAGCAAAGGCTGGCTTTGAACTCTTTATCCTTCAGCCTCCGTCTCAAGAGAGCTCAGAGGGTAGGACTGGAATGTCTGGCTTCCTGGCTATTTTAAAGAGTTCCTGTGAGGCGAAGCTACATATTCCACAAGTTCCCAGACCCCAGAGGCTGTGTTGCCCAGAGTCCATGTACATTAACATCAGCACCAGGGGCCTCCCTCTTTCCTGACAACAAACACACCCTCCAAGAGTAGGGCAGACTAGAGCCCTACAGAGTCACCTGCCCCACTCTGCCCCGGGGCCACCATTTCCTTTTTAAACGTCCAGTCACATGCTTCACTAGAGGGGTAGGCAATCCTGAACCAGCACATCGGGACCTGTGCAATCTTTCCCTCCAGCAATGGCCTGAGAACATTCTCAATGTTCCCCTTTCTGAAGGGGTTGTCATGCTCTGTTTTTGGTTAAAATGAGAAGGGAATGGCATGTGGTACCAGGGGGTGCTGAAGAGAGGGTTTCCCAGGTGAGGCGTGGATCAGGATGTCTCCCCAGGCTGGAGGCAGGACCCTGATCAGTACCTGCTGCTGAGTTTTGGATCTGGTCACAGCTGGGAGTAGACCTTGAGGCTTCGAAACCTCAAGGTCTGTGGTTGGTACTCAGGCCCAGTCCACGGGGCTCCTAGAGGGAATGGGTGTGATCAGCCCTGGCCCCGGAGAAATGGATCCCAGTGTGTTCCTGTTGGGCCCTGGCTGGGACTTTCAAATCCTACCAACTGCAGTTCTATAACCCACCAGTCTACCTGACAGACAGGACAATAGATGATCAGAAAGGCAGAGTGACTTGTCCAGGGTCACACAGCAAGTGAGGGGCAGAGGCAGGGCGCAGATCCAGACCTTGAGTTAGACTCATACTGACTCCACACTCCTCATTCAAGACGCCTCCCTCACCTTCCACTCTGCCATCCGGAGAGGGACAAAGAACCCTTGACTCAAGGAGCTTGAATGCTGGGTCCACAAACTGGGGGTTGAAAAGACCCTGCGGGCCAGAATACCTCTCCCCAGTGCCTGACATAGCCATGATCCCTCCTCTCCTCTCAAGGGAGAGAATAATAGTGGGTTCAGGTGTCAGCTTCCCTGCACCTTAGGGAGACTGGTCGAGCAGGTCTGGAGGAGGGAATTATTATCAATCTCTCTGCATCCAGGCCTTGAGCTGGGCTGGCTTTGGAGGTGTGGGGCTAGGGGTACTCATCCTAAGGACCTGGCCGGGGCAGACGAGCCTGGGGACCAGCTGCAGCTTCCCCAGGGCATGTGTGGGTGGTGGAGGTGATGGAGTCCTTCCTCCCTGAGCTGAGACACACCAAGCCTCCCACCTGCCCTGCTCCCGGGAAGGAGGGACCCACCAACGCCAGGAGGAGGCAAAAGAGCCTTTGTCCTCCTCCTCCATTGCACCCTCACAGGACCCAGAAGAGTCTGGCATCTGCTGTCTCCAGCTGGAGAAACTTAGGCACAGAAGGGTCTGGCTGAGGTTTGAACCCGCAGGTCTGAAAGTAACTGGACACTCTTTCCTCACCTGTGTGCTGTCATAGCCTGAGGTTTTCCTTGTTAGTGGCTCCTGATGCCTCCGAGCAGGGGAAGCATACCTCTCCCTGAGTAGTGTACATCCCTCCCACCCCTCCAGGGCCCTCAGCTGCCCAGAAGCCTCAAATCTTAGTCACCCTCATTTGGAATGGGAGCAGAGTCCCCTCCTCCGGGGCCAGAGGTAGTAAAGGGACCTTGCTGTGGCTGCTCCTCCTTTCTCCTAGAACCTTCTGTGCCTCATTTTCTGCCAGCATCCCTTCTTTGTTTCGATTGCCAGGTTTGACTGACAGCTCCAACTATTGCTGCACCTGGGCTTAGGGCCCCTGAGGTGCCCGGGCTTAGGGCCTCTGAGGTGCCCGGCCGGGCCCTGGGACGATCTGGAAACACGGTGTAGAAGAGACCAGGAACGGTGAGACTCAGTTTTGGATGGAAAGTGGAGCTCTGAGGAGGCCAAAAGCCCACCTGGAGCTGGCTGCACCTGTGCCCTGCCAAAGCCTGCCCCCATCCCGTGCCAGCGAGGCCAGAAGTGGTTGTGGCCCAGCACCTCCAGGCACCCTCCTCCCTACCTGCCCTGGTGATGGGCTGATAAGACCCCGCCTGGGAGGAGGCAGCAGCTGTAATTACAGGCCTCTACGCTCAGGCAGGCGGGTCATGAGGTGGGGGTGACTCATGAGATTGCTCCATGGGCAGGGCGGGGGCGGCAGGTCTGCCCCTCACCCTCTGGCCAGAGATGGGCCTGGGCACCCCAGGAATGGCCAGCTTTGGTGTCACTCTGGAGTGTGTGCCAGGCCTCTGCTGTTTGACACCTGCCCGGCTTGGCAGTGATAGGAATGTGGGACCGGCTGGGTTTTCCCCTTTCCGGTTGCAGCCTCAGCTTCTGGGAAGGAGGGCTCAGAGGTCTGGGTTGGTAGATGGCGATGTCTGGACCTGCAGAGCCACAGATCCAGGCCTTGAAGGTTTGCTGAGCCAGGGGCTAGTGCCAGGAACCCCAGATTATGAGACCTACAACCCAAGAGGCAGACCTTCCAAACAGGAGGCTGAGGATGTCTCAAGGTCCTAGCTCCCTTAGGGCTCAGGGATGCTCAGGTCTGGAGAGTCACTGGGCTATTGGTTCCAGATTGTGGGAGTTGGCCCAGTGGGTAAAATGCTTGTTGTGCATTCATGAAGACCTGAACCCAGTTCAGGTCCCCAGAACCCAGGTCAAAGCCAGATGTGTGGTGAGAATGCCCATAATCCCTGTCTGTGCTCCGCAGGAGAACCCTGGAAGCTGGTGTGCAGCTAGCCTGGGGTAAGCAGCTGGGAACAACAGGGGGCCTTGTCCCTAACAAGGTAGAAGGACTTATACTGACTTTGTACACACACACACACACACACACACACACACACACACACACACACACACACAATTAGTTCCAGAGAATTCTATCTCCATTGAGTCAGGTTTAAGAACGTAGTCACAGCAGCTGGAGTTGCTCCCACGTGGATCAGAAAATTAAAGACAGGAAAATTAAAATCTCATGACCATCTCTCTCTCTCCTCAGCAAGAGAGATGGCAGCGTGGGCTAAGCACTCATTCTGGGGCTGAGGGGCATGGTACGCTTTTTGTTGGGTTGAGAATTTATCGGGGTATGCTGTTGGGAACAGGCAAGAAAAAATGAAGTGGGGACACCAATACCTTATGCACCCCTGCTCCACCGCCTTGTGACTCTCAGTGGCTCCGCAAAGTCACGTCTACCCATTGTTTCTCCTTTACAGGCCATTGTGAGCTATTCAGGGCCTCGAGAATATTAACTCTGGCTCTTAGGTCATTCTCCACACCTTCCAGAGAGCAACTCACTGGGTCCTTGAAGTAATCCCAGGGGGTGGGTGCAGCTATGCTGTGCCTTTCACATAAGGAAGCTGAGGCACAGGGAGATGGAGTCACCTCTGTAGGAGGCTAGGTGCCATGCTGGATTCTGGGGATACAGTGGGGGAACAGGGCTGACATTGTTCTTGTCGCCTGGAGGCTTGGCAGCAGAGACACATAACTAACGAGGCTTGTCCCGGAGTGGTGGCTGATGGAAGTGGTTGCTGGGTGAGAGGCAGATGAGGGGAGAGTGAGGAGGGGGTCTCTCTCTGAGGGCAGACACTGGGTTGAGACTCAAGGAGACAGCAGACATGCTTGTCACTCGCCTGGGCTATGTCCTTTGCCTACGTCACGCCTCCTGTGTCTCAATGCCAGGTTCCCACCCACGGTCAGGGCCTGGCTGGGCAGGCCCTCCTCTACAGGTGGGTGGTGGACTGGGGGCTTCCCTAGCCCTCAGGGACCCCATCTTCTTCCAGCTTCTCTCTCCTCCCTCCTCCCAGAGTACACCTCACGTATGGTAGGTAACCATTTGACTTGGTGGCACTGTCAGGTGTGAGGCACTGGGCTGGACTCTCACCAACCCCCTGAGTGGGAGGCACAATTAACTCCCTGGAGAGAGATGAGGCCCAGAGAGGTTAAGAGACTTGCCTGGGAACACACAGCTTGTCAATGTTCAGGGAGCAGCAACCTTGCTCAAGACTGACTGGTTTAGCTACCTTGCCCACTTGGGGGACCATGGACCTGGGGCCCTGGCAGCTTAGAAGAGGTGAGGAATTGGACTAGAGCCTTCAGAGCTAGCTTTACCCCTCCCCCAGAGGGACCCTGTTCCTGCTCATGTCTATTGCCCCTGCCCGGGTTGGTGCTGCCCTGTTTGCCACTTGGGATGCTGGGAGAAATGTGGGGCCTGGACCCCCGTCTCCAGCAGACAGCTGGGTCTGGGGCCCTTAGGCCACTGCGCAGATGGAAAACCTGGCTCTGAACCAAGTCAGCCTGATCTATGGGGGTGGAGATAGGGCCCAGGAATGCCACATGCTCAGAAACAGGCTCAGAGGCAGTAGGTACATAGAGCTGTGAGTCTTTGAGGGCACTGCCTGGGTGTGCTGGTGGCAGGGGCATAGTGCCCACAGAAGCCCACCTATACTCACAAAGCACCACCCATTTGCCTTCCTGGGTCAGACCCTCCTGCACCATCTCAGCCTTGTGTCGATGGATGTTCATTGCCTGGGCATCAGTATTCAGATCTAGGAAATGGGGTGAAGACGGCAGGTTGGGAAGAAAGGGCCTGTTGCAGCCTCCACGGCTCCTCTTCTGTGGGCTTCCCAGTCACCCTGAGGACTAAAGACGAGATTCAGCCTGCTGGAGTGCCTGGTACTCACATGGAACAAGGGACCAGTTTGCCCCTCTCTGGACCAGTCTGGGCTCTGCTCCCCACACAGGCTTCTGGCCCTAACTGGCACCACGCTGCTGCTCCGAGGTGGCTCCCATGCCAGCCTCAGGGCTTCTGCAGGTGTCATGGCAGAGATGTGCCTGGGACAGAGGTGCCCACATGCACAGGACAGTGGGCTTGGCTCCTGCTCACGTCTTCTCTTGGATAGAAGGAGCCAACCAAAGTCTCTGGGCATTTAGGGACCGCTCAGGGTAGCCTTGGTATTCTTGATGTACAAAGGTGATGGGAGGCCAGGCAGGGATGGACCAACATTGAAGGATGGACCTATATAGAGCCAGGCACAGCACAGAACACACTTGGTCCCCTCAGGACCTGCTGCAGAGTCCGTGACTGCAGGAACGCAGCCGTTCCTTTACTGACTGCCCATGTACCTGGCTGCAGTGTGCTGGGAGAGGCACCTAGACAGGAGGAAGCAACCTGATTTTGACCCTGCACAGGCTGCAAGAAGACATAGCAGTCGTGTAGGGTGTGATGTCCTCCATGGGCAGGCCAAGCTGCCTATTGGATGAAGGACCTGGAAGGTGGGAAGAGAAGCAGAGACAAAGGTCCTGGGGCAGGAAAGAGCTGGAGGTTCAAGGAACAGTGGGGTACATGCTGCGCCAGGACAGCAAAGTGGAGAGTCCCGGGAGGGAGGTAGTGGAGAGTCCCGGGAGGGAGGTAGTGGGTCCCCATGTCTTCATCTGAATCTCACTTCAAGGGTAATTATTAGATGCAAAGACCAAAGTTAGGAATGGGCATGTGAGCACAAAGCCAGGGCAGACACTCCATAGCTGTCCTCTGGAAGTAGGAGGTGACAGTGTCAGCTGTGGAGCCAGGCTGGCTGGGGAAGGGGGCCAGAATCAGCTGCCTCAGCCACCGACCTGTGAGGAGGGGAAGTGAGTGGCCAAAGGTGACACTCAGCTAGAGGAAGATGTGGGACTTGAACCCAGGTCCTCTGACTCCTAACCCAGACTTTCTGAGAATTGGGTGTCTTGCTGTATGCTTCCCCTTGCTCCTTCCTCCCACACAGTGTCTGCTGTCCTCATGGCCGGGGGGAGCGTGCGGGGACGGGTCTCAGCTCTACTGCTCATCCCGCCACAGTACTGTTGGCACAGGAAACTCCACCGGGGTGGGGCCAGAAAGAGAGAAATGGAGAAGGTAGTACCTGGTAGCTTATCCTCACCTCCCCATTGCCAGCCCTTCTTAGTGGATGCCTCTGTTCCGAGCTTCCCGTTCTGTTGACTTCTTTCTTATCTTAGTGTGTGACATGAACCCATGTCCCTAGCCGGCTCAGATGTCCCTGGCTTGTGAGTAATGACCCCTTCCTGGTCCAGAGTCCTACCCACACTTAGTACCTCATCCCTTCAGACTCCTATGTGGGGCAGTTTCTTAGACTTGCCTTCATTTCAATGACCTTGGTTTTTTGGTTTGTTTTAATGTAGATGGGTGTTTAGCCTGCACCATGTACGTGCCCAGTGCTTGCAGCACACAAGGATGTCACATCCCCGGAACTGAAGTTTCAGATGACTGTGAACCATCATGTGGATGCTGGGTTCTCCAGAAGAGCAGCCAGTGCTCTTAACCTCTGGGCCACCGCTCTAGGCCTCTATCCTGATGCTTTGGAGGGTCAGCCAGCTCTTTTGTGGAGCTTTGGAGATCTGTCACTGTTTGTGTGTGGTTCTGCAGGTAGGTTTCGGAAGGAAAATCTTAGTGCCACTTTGACCATGGTGGCAGGAGTAGTCAGCAGGGGCCATCCACACTGACATCACACCTAGCCTAGGACCCCTGTGTGGTCCCTGATTGTCCAGACTGTGAATGGCCCTCAGGGAGTCACCAGCATATCTGGGGTCTGTCCGTCCATCCATCCATCCATCCATCCATCCATCCATCCATCCATCCATCCATCTCTTATTTATGTTAGCACAGACTCACAAATTATTGGTCACAATCCAATGCTGCTTTCTTTCCTTTCTCTTTGTGGTGCCAAGCACGGAACCTGGAACACCCTCACTGCCCCGCCTGGTGCCATCTGACTTATCCTGTGACTCACGTCACTCTCTTTTGGGGCCTTGTGAGCTCTGGCTCCTGGGCTCTTCAATGGATATACTGCTGGTGTGGTCTTTTTTGAACCTGTCCTTACTTTCTAGGGCTCTGAGGTTCTTGGCCCCTGGAACAGCTTTCCTACAGTCCTGAAATCAACCAGTGCTGCCCAGAGCCCAGATCCTTCCAGCAAGAAACCGGGGGAGCCGCCAAGGTCTGAGTGCTCAGGGTGTACACGGCTACTGGACTCTGGGGTTTCTTTTGGTTTTTTCAGTGGACAGTGAAAAGCTGCGGGTGTGATCACTTACCGGTCCACTGTCCATGTTTCTGCTTGCTGTTCCCACATCAGCAAGCAGTTGAAAACACGCTCACACTGCCACCTCCAGCGTCTCTCAGGCCTCATTGTGGATGGAAATGATGGTGTGCCCTTCCTTTCTTTCCTCCCTCCCTCCCTCCCTCCCTCCCTCCCTCCTTTTGGCTTTTGTTTATTCATTTTTTTTTCCAAGACAGGGTTTCTCTGTGTAGCTCTGGCTGTCCTGGAACTCACTCTGTAGACCAGGCTGGTCTCAAACTCACAGAGATCCACCTGCCTCTGCCTCCCCTGTGCTGGGACTAAAGGTTTGCACGACCACACCTGGCTTCTTTTGACTTTTTTGAATGAAGGTCCCTTGTAGCCCAGGAAGCTCCTAAACTTTCTGTGTCCAAGGCTGGCCTTGAACTCTGATCTTCCTGTCTCTACCATTGCAGGTGTGTACCATCACGATCGTTCGCTAATTAATTAATTTGCTTATTTATTTGACACAAGGTTTCACTATCTAGTGAGCTAGCTTGGAACTCTCAGTCCTCCCCCCCCCACACACACCTCCTGGGACAGTAGGCATGTGGCAGGGCATGCTGTCGGTGCCTGTTATTCAGATATTTTAATAACCCCATTGCTTCTCAACCCTGCTTTAAGCCCCACACTTTCTAGGCACCCATGGTGTCCCTTTGACCCATTTCACGGGCAGAGAAAGGAAGGCATGGGGAACTCAAGCATCTTTTTGGAAATCTTCATCTAGGAGGATGGTTTGGGCTGTGGGTCAGTCCTGTCCAGTGTCAACATGCACAACCATGTCACATGCTTGGTTGTAGCCCCTGTCCCTGTGGTGGGCTGACTAGTCAGTGTCATGCTGTCTCTTGCAGCCAGAGCACTCGGGTTCCAATTCCCAGCCTTGTACTGCTTGTGGCATGTTGTCCTAACAGCCAGTGGCCTGAGGAGTGTGTCAGCCATGTGCTGTGGGCAGTGTGCTGGCCCCATGTGACCTTGTGTCCCCGTCCTGCAGCGGGCTGATGGAGCCTGTCAGGGACATAGATCTTTGGGGAGAAACCCCAACACCATGATCACAGAGGGCCCAAGGACAGGGAAGTCACTGTGTGGAGGGACAGGAAGCGACCAGGGTGCTCTGACCCCCAGGGGCTCCTGGGAGAATCTTGTCTGACCTGCTGGGCCTCTTCTTATTGAACTGGGCCTGCTGTGTCCTCTAGCATGGCCTGAGGACCACCCAACTTACTGGGTCTGGCCTCCTCCAGGAAGCCCTCCCTCATGCCTCATCACTAGGAGCATCCTTGCTCCCAGATGCCAGACCTAGGCTTCAGGACTCCAACAGCTGTCCTCAGCTGTGCTTTATCTTTTGGCCTGCAGGTTTTTTTTTTTTTTTTTTTTTAATTTTTGCCTAATTGCCAGCTCTGACTACCAAGAGGGTCCATGCAAAGCATGGACACCTGCATTTCCTCACAAAGCTTGAGGGTCTAGCAGGCCAGGACTGTGTCTGCAGAATGAATTTACAATAAAGCTTCCTGAAGCTGGAAGGCTGGGGGCGGGGAGTTGGGAAGGACAGGGGGGCAGCACAGGTGGGCTAGCCAAGGTGGGCCCTGGGGAGCCAGCCAGGGACATTGCATGTCCTTGTTTTTTGCTTTTGCTTTTTGTTGACACGGAAGTGGCTTGGTTGTCCTTGGACTCACTATTAGCCAAATATGAGTAACCTTGAACCTGTGATCCATTGCTTCTGTTTCCCAAGTGCTGGGATCATAGGCATGCACTTGGCTTGCTGTTTACTCTTCAGATAGTGTGGGGAGAAGGTAGCATGCAGAGGTCAGAGGTCAGTGCTCTCCTTCCAGCATGTGGGTCTCAGGGATCAAACACATGTGGTTAGTCTTGACAGCGAGTGCCTTTACCTGCTGAGGCCACATTGCCAACTTTGTTGTTGCTGTTGTTTTGAGACTGGGTCTCATCCTGTATCCCAGGCTGGCCTTGAGAACTGGTGGCAATCCTCCTGCCTCAGCATCATGAGTGTTGGAATCACAGGAGTGTGCCACCGTCCTGGTGTCCTTGTGTGTTTTCACTCAGTTCCCTGTTACTTCCCACGGGGCCCTGTCAGGCCATCTGTCTGTCTCATACATCCCTAGAGTGTGGCAGAGACTGGTGGGATCCAGCTGCTGTCCCCGGGTGAGCAGTCTCCTTGATTCATTCAATTCTTCTGCACAGAGCTTTGCTTCCGGG
The DNA here is from genome assembly GCF_903995425.1 of Onychomys torridus. NCBI lineage: Eukaryota > Metazoa > Chordata > Mammalia > Rodentia > Cricetidae > Onychomys > Onychomys torridus. Next base: position 126,104,022 of record NC_050446.1, read on the forward strand.
GTTTCCGGTGGGAGTGGGGGTGTCTTTGTGTGTGCCTGCGGCAGCGGGCCAGCACACCGGGACAGAAACAGTTCCCGAAGGAGGAACAGTCAGAGCAAAGGGCCTGAGGTGGAAATGGTTTGGAGCATTTGGGGACAGTGAGCAGGTCACTGACCTGAGGGAGTGAGTTCTGTATTTCCGTAATGTTAGAACACTTCTCTTCCCCTGCCTTTCTCCCTCTCTCCTTCCTTCCTTTCTCCCTCTCTCCTTCCTTCCTTTCTCTCTCTCTTATCTCTTAATCCTGTAACCCAAACACATATGACAATTCCTAAACACAGAAGTGTCTGGAAGCCCCAGGGCTCTGGCACCAGGGTCCTGTTTGCTGTTCAGCTGTTCCCTGGGCTTGCTCCTGCAGGGGTGAATCACCATGTCTCATGTTTCCTAAAGAGGTAATGGGCCCTTTTCTCACAAGGTGCCTCCCTCTGCCAGCATTCTGGGAGTTTCTAGAAGGTGAGTGTATGGGGTGGGAGACATTCTTACCGCCCCCCCGCCCCCCCCTTTGATTCCAACCCTTCAGTGTGGGGCTTTTTCTTGGGAGTGCTGAGGGAAGTTGTGGATATACTTATTCAGAGTAAGAGGCTGTGGGGTGCTCAACAGGAGTCCTGGAAACAGCCTTTTGTTCCTCTGAGAGTCTGCACACCTTCCTAATATACACCAACTCACTGAGGAGGAACCCCCACTTCCTCCTGGGCCCCAGCCTTCCCCCAAACCACAGCCACAGAACCCCCTAGGAGCCACACTGTCCTTCCCTATCCTGGATCTTCCTGCCCCAGAGCCCTACTCAGTCCCTGGAGAGTGGCATTTTCTTGACCCTGGACTCTTTGGGGAGTCTTGGATCAGGTTTGGCCTCTCCCCACCCCACCCTACCCTGAATGATCCCACCCCCACCCCCAGCTTCCTAATCCTCTCTCTTGGCTTGGGACCCCTGCTACATCTGTCAGACCTACACACACACACACACACACACACACACACACACACACACACACACAGAGCCAGGGCCTGTCACTCACTGGACCACTATCCCTGCCATTCAAAGCTCTGCCTGCCTCTGGAGCATGATCCCCTGTCACAGAAAAACATCGGTATACAGCATGCAGTAAGTGCTCAATGTGTGCTTGGCAAGGAGAGCCTGGGGCCTCTGTAGGGCGTTCAGGGTGCCAGCAGGAGCATTGGAGACAGGCTGATGTGGTGATACCTCCCCACGTGGGGGGTCTGTGTCTCTTTTTGTCTCTGTGGTCATGCTCCAGCTCACTCTTGACTTCTCAGTGTTTTGGATTTTGTCTTTCACTCTCTTTTCTTTCCATTTCCTCCTTCTCATCCCCCTGCCTCTGTCTCCTCTGCTCCAACTCCCTCCTCTCAGGCCCCCACCACCGAGAGCCATCCCCTCCTCTCCATGGAGAGCCCATGGACGGTGACAATGCCTATATGTGCTGGCCCTGTGTCCCCAAGGAGCAGGAGCTAAGCCCAGCACACAGGTCTCTGGAACCTTCCACAGCTTTCCAGTTCTGATCCTCTTGTCTCTCAACAGCGCAACAGCTTTGGGGCCTCCTGTGATTTCCATTCCAAATAAGCTTATTATTTCACAGGAGTAGCGAGGCTCAGAGAAGTTGATGGGGGGCCTTGTCAGGGGCCCTCCAGAAGCCTCCCTAGCTGGCTGCGAACCCTGTTTGAGGCCTGATGTGTTTCCATGCTTGGCTAAGACACAGACAGCACTGGGCGCCGCACACAGCCTGCAGTCCACCAGCCAGGCCTCCTGGGCAATCATGAACACATTTGGTTGCCTCTGGTCAGAGGTGCTTTGCACATTCTGTTCCTCAGCATGGACACTCTTCCCTCTACTGTAGCCAAGTTTAAACTTCCACATGTATTCCTCCCATTTAGGCTCAAATGCCACCTCTTCCAGGGGGCCTTCGGGATCAGATCACATCTCGACTCTAGGCCGTCATACCCTGTCGTGTCCTGTCCCGTGCCCCCCCCCCCCCCCCCCCCCCCCCCCGTCGTATCCGCCTGACAGGGGGCTCCCAGGAGGGAAGTGGCTGGCCTGGGCCCATGAGTCAACAGAGTCCACGTCCTCCCTGGGCACTTTCTCTCACTGTCTTTCTCTAGCAGGGGAAGCTCAGCTCAGCTCAAGTTCAGGGTGGTGGGCAGGTGGGCAATCCTCTTGCCTTCGCCTCCACACCAGTCCCTTCTCTGTCAAGCCTGGAGCCAGCACTGACCCCCTCCCTCCCCCAGCACTGACCCCCTCCCTCCCCCAGCACTGACCCCCTCCCTCCCCCAGCACTGACCCCCTCCCTCCCCCAGCACTGACCCCCCACCTGCCCCCTCCCCCAGCACTGACCCCCCACCTGCCCCCTCCCTCAGCACTGACCCCCTCCCTCCCCCAGCACTGACCCCCTCCCTCCCCCAGCACTGACCCCCCACCTGCCCTCTCCCCCAGCACTGACCCCCCACCTGCCCCCTCCCCCAGCACTGACCCCTCACCTGCCCCCTCCCTCCCCCAGCACTGACCCCCTCCCTGCCCCCTCCCTCCCCCAGCACAGGCAGAGCAGCTTTGGAGAGCCCGTTTAACTCTGCCCTCCCTCACTCCAGACCTTCCAAGGCTCCATATAATTTCTAGAAAAAGCTGTGCTTCCTGGGCCCAGGCCCAGCTCTTGGTGTCTTGTGCTGCTTCCTTCCACACCTCACCCCAGACACTGCCAGCTCTTCATAGCATCCTGCATCCCACACATACCCCAACACCCTGCAACCCCTGCCTCCAGGGTTTTGCAGATGCTGCTCCCTCTGTTTGGAACACTGTTCCCGAGAAGGATGAAAGCCACAGGCCCCTCTCCTTCATTCCTTTGGGTCTTTGCTCTTCCTGGCAAGGCCTTTCCTGACAGCTCTGTTTAAACCCCCACCCTCCCACCTGCCTGCTCCCTGTCGCCCGCCCATGTCTCTCCCACAGCCAGGACGTCTGTGAGCACCCTGGGATCTGGGAGCAGCCCTGTCTGACTTCATTCTCTGCTGTCTGTGTCAGGAAATCAGGCCTTCTCCTGATGTGTGCTGTGTCCTCAGCAGGCAGCAAGGTGGGACCTTCGTTCGAGTTCTCTTCTCATTTGAAAAGGAAGGGAAAATCAGGGCTTGGCCATGGCATGGGGCCTAAGTGAAGAGTTGCCATTCTGTTGGCTCATGCTTGTCTACTGGAACCAGGAATATTACGCAGCTGTTAAGAAGAGCCATTGCTGGTTACTACCAGATGACCGTTCCTGTATGCTTGGTTTAAAGTCTTTGTCTGTAAGCTGCCTTCTCTCTATACTCTGTGTTTAATTAAAAAGAAAGAAACTTGCAATGCATCCAGTATTTTGCTTTTTCTGTCCCCATTTTTGGTTTTCAAACAGGAGAAATTTGTTTTCAAATGAGAGAGAAGCCACTTATCACACCAGTAGCCGTTTTAAGCCAGGCCTGGCAGGAGAAGCCTGTACTCTCAGCTTGTGGAAGGTAGAGCCTGAAGGATGGAGGGATGAAAGCCAGGCTCTGCTATGTTGCAAGTTCAAAGTCGGCCTAACGTTATCTGGGAAAAGTAACACACAAGTAACCATGTCAGGTAACCACTGAGTCACAAGCTGCGCTTGCCCAGCTCTCCAGTGACAAACATTTCCTGTCCTCCCCTCCCCCACCCTGAGCTCCTGCCCCAGCCCCTGAAGCCCCAGTCCGCCTCTATGGGGTTTCCATAGGACATATTGCCCACATTGTTGCCACACAACATGCGACCTTTTGTGCCCTTCAGTACCCTTGTGGCTCTCCACACTGCAGCCGGTAGCTCTTTTTCCTAACTGAGTGATGTTCCGTCTTACAGGTAAACCACATCTTGCTTCTGTGTTCACTCTGGTGAGCACCATTGTTCTTTTCTCCGGCTGCTCTGGCTGCCGTGAGCACAGATGGGCACCCTCTCTGCGTGGATATTCTTGAATGAGAAATACAAGACACAATGATGGGTTTAGACTCGGGTCCTGATTTGTGAAAGCAATGCTTTGTCCCAGGGGCAGTGTGGACAGGGTTTTTATGCTAATGAGAAAATGTGGAGGGCTTGTTCTTAGCTGTTGGCACTGGGAAGGAAGGGTTTGAGGGAGTGGGAAATGAGGTGAAGAAGTCTGAGTAAGCAGACAGTGACTCCACGTAGGCCCGCTTGGCGGGTGTTGACTGTGTGGAGACCGTAAACAAAATAAGCCCTCAAGTGTTCCCCGCACAAGGGTGGAGTCAGGCAGGGAAGCTGAGGTTGGAAGAGAAGAAGGAATTTAGCATGAGATGGTCTCCACTCCACTTCCCTAGTTCACTTGAGTGCCAGGTCCCAAGGAAGCCACATTTCTTTTGCATCGCTGAGCCTCAGCTTGGACAAGCGGAAAAGGAGGAGCCAGGCCATGGACCCGATGTCTGCAGGGAGATGTGGAGGTGGGGGACAGAGAGGGGGGATCCTAGCTGAGTGAAGGGCTGGGAAGAGAGTGGAAAACTGTGTGTGGAGCCTTGGAGTGCCAGCCCCTGGCTAAGTTTGCTCTGTCTTGGGGACAGTCCCAATCACAGAACAGGACATTGGAGGGTGTGGTTAGTCCCCAGGTCTCTGTGACCTGGCTTGTCCAAACTCCCATTGGCTGCTGTTTCCTTCAGGTGGACAGCAGCCAGCCAGGGTGGCTGCAGGGGTCGATCAGTGCACTTTCCACAGTTGTGAGTAGAGCTCATGGAAGGTGGAGGTCAGAGTGGGCCAGGGCTGGCATGGGTATAGAACTGATATGTGTCACATGGTGGGGTCCAGAGAGTGTCACAGAGAGGCTGCCAGACCAGAGCTGAGCCCTGGAGAAGCCCATGTCCCTCTCTGGCGGGCACCTCCCTTCAGCCAGCCCTGCAGGAAGCAGGCGGCTGGTACCCTCTGCACAGGACATGAGGAAGGTGAAGGTCTGGGGAAAAGGATAGGAGCCAGTACATGCCACCTCCCACCTAGCTGTGGCCCTTGCTGTGGGGACAGCACCCCTGAAGCCTGTGCTATGGCATTTTTAGATTTAAATCGTGTGTGTGTGTATGTGTGAATCTCTGTGTGAGGGTGTGTGTCTCTGTATGTGTGTGTGAGTGTCTCTGTGTGTGTGTAAGTGTGCATGTGAGTGTGTGTCTTTGTGTGAGTGTATGAGTTTACGTGTGTGAGTGTGTGTCTCTGTGTGTGTGTATGTCTGTGTGTGAGTATGTGTATATGTCTCTGTGTGTGTTTCTGTGAGTGTGAATGTGCATGTGAGTGTGTGTGTGTGTGTGTGTGTGTGTGTGTGTGAGAGAGAGAGGAGAGAGAGAGAGAGAGAGAGAGAGAGAGAGAGAGAGAGAGAGAGAGAGAGAGAGAAAACAATCTTGGGAATTGTTCCTCAGGAGCCATCTACCTTGTTTTCTGAGACAGGGTCTCTGGCTCACCTGAAGTTCACTATAGGCTTGACTGCCTGGCCAGCGAGCCCCAGGACCGGCCTGTCTCTGGTGGCCCAGTGACAGGGTCACAGGCCCCACCAATCCTGGCTTTTCCTGGGTGCTAGAGGTTGGGTCCTTGCACAGCAACCACTTTATCTAGACACGTCTCGCGGCTCACTCCCTGCTCCAGCTTCGGCTCTGGGCTCCAGCTGATGTGGCCTGGGTGTCTTAGGTCCTTCCCCAAGCTGCCTGAAGCCTGGGCCACCTTCAAGCTTTGGTTTTCGGTCTATGTGGCTCAAGCTATCAGTACCTACTGAGCCCTTCTTGGCCTTGACTGTTGAGGAAGCCGAAGAGGCAGTCGCTAGGGAAAGCCTACTTCAGAGCACAGGTGTTTGTGTGAGGCGGGAGCATTGCTGACTTTGAGTTTGTAGCACATAGTAAGCCTTACCCAAGATGCTCTGTCTCAGGTTTGTGCCACTGCTGGCTTAGGAGCTGCTGGGCTTAATTCTCTCCCCGGGGGAGTTTCCTACACACCCCGACCCAAGCTTCCACAGCACTGTGTGAACCTGAGCTGTGGTTTCACTCTCCAGGGCACATTATTCCTATCTGGAAAATGGGCACCGTGTGAGGCTTTCTCAGGGTGAAGCTCTGTGGAGTGGCAGGCCGATGGCAGTGTCCCAGGGGAGGCGGCCTGGCCACCTCCCGCAGCTACCCTGCAGGGTTTCCAATTTCCCCCAAGTACTTCCCTGGCCAGGCCGGATCCCCAGGCAGAGGAAGGCTGAAACCAGGGGAGAGGGAGACCCAGACAATGTGCACATTGAGCCCATGCCAGGACCAGTCAGCTTGGGCAGATAGAGTGCTGGGGCAGGCCTGGAGGGCCTGCCCCCCCCCCCCCCCCCCCCCCCAGTGAGGGGCATCGGGTTACCCTGGTGGCTCCCGGGGGCAGTCTCCTTTCCCTAAGGATTATAATTAAGTGAGTGATCAGGGCTGGGCCGAGGTGGGGGCCTGGTGTTTTTAGGCAGGAGGGGCTGTGTGCTTTGCCTCCCTGCAACAGTGCAAAGGGCAGGAACAAGGACAGGAGTAGCAGTGACCAGCCATCGAGGACCTTGCCTCCACCCAGCCCGTGGGTCCCCCAGCCTGCAGCCCCATCTCACAGACAGTAAACTGAGGCTCAGAGACACTTCACAACTGCTCCCTCTGTTTCCTTGGTGAGGTGCAAGGCAGGCAGTGTCTAGGACCTCATTTTGGGCCACTGAGTTGTGAGGATGGAGTGAGGCCACGGATGTCTGTTCCCCTTTTTCCTCTTCATCAGTGAAATAATCAGGCCACGGCCACCCTCCTCGGGGAGCATTGAGGCCTTTGGGTCATGGTAGGGGTTGGAAAAGGCTCTACAAGAGTTGTCCAGGCATGGTGGCCAGAGGTTGGCAGAGGCAAGAGGCCCCCGAGGGGGCAAAGGCCTGAGTTTTGACCACTGTCCAGGCACAGTTACATTTCACTTTGGAGTCTGAGTTTCAGCTCTGCAGGCCTTGCTGTATGATCACAAATATTCGAGAGGAAAGCCTTTGTCTGACCCCCTTGAAGGCTATGGGAGACTAGCAGCGACCTGTGCATCTTTTCTGCACATGGGTCTTTAGCACACTCTCTTTCTCCACCCAGAGTCTCAGCTAGATCTAGACCTGCACACAGTAGGTGCTTACTAAGCATGCGCTGCAACTACTGGACTGAGTGGGTGTGCAGGGGAGAGCCGGAGTGAGGCCAGGAAACCTGTGGGATAAGCAGAAGAAGAGCCGTCACCATCATCATCGTTCATGTCCCTGGAGGGCGAGTGTTAGGATGCTCTCCATTGGACACATGGGTGAGGGAAGCACAGAGAGGCCAAGCAGCTCACCTTAGGCCACACAGTAGCAAGGGGCAGGACTAGGGTCAAGTGACCCTGGGGCCTTAACAATGGGTCCCTCTCCAGCAGGACTACACTGTGCACATTTGAAGATGGAAAATGAGGCTACCAGAGGTGAGGCATAATGGACTGCACAGACACGGACACAGGAAATGCTCGGGGCTGGCTACCTTCACCCAGGCCAGGCTCCTGAAGGAGGCGTAGGAAACCCCAGCTGCCTCCAGCCTGTGCCTCTGGCCCATGCCCCAGCCTCTGTTTACCCAGCCTGACACCCAGGATGCTCTTCCGCCTGCCCGGGAGTCTCAGGCCCTTCACAATAGTATCTCTGTCTACAGCTGGTTTTCATTCAAGCCCTCGGTGCTTAAAAAAAAAAAAAATTAAAGAAAAGAAATGTTAAAAAAAAAAAAAAAAACAACCAAAATCCTTGGCTTGTCCCCTGCTTTTCTTCCTGCTGAGGGGAGCACCCAGCTGCCGCCTTCCCTCTGCTGAGGCCCAGAGACTCCCAAAGCCTGTCCACTGCCACACAGTGTCACTCGGCATGTGGAAGGGAGACCCTCCACCCATCCCCACGACGGCTGCTCCTGGCTTGGTCCTCTAGGTCCAGGGAGGGCCGAGGACTCGGGAAGAACGCAGCTTGAGCTTTACTTCACACCCTTCTTGGCACTCAGTTACCCACCAAACATGGAGAATCCCTCTTGCCTCCCTTCGGGTCCCACTGCCCCGTAGAGCCAGTGGGGAACCAGAGGCTCAGAGGGGGAAGCTGTCTTGTGCCTTGGTGTGTTGGTGTGGCTGCCTCAGCCGGTACCTTGATAGGCCCCTGGGAGGCCCGGACTGGGGTGCTGGGGGATCCCAGAGGGAAGTGGGAACATGGGTGGGGCCGGACCCTGGAGCTGAGCCAGGCAGGAACAATGGGCCCCTGTGATGGTGGTGGTGGCCTGGGTGGGGCCCTTGTGAACTGGGGCCACGGGGAGAGGTGTCAGGCAGGCAGCGAGTCTTCAGCCTCCTCCAGCTTTGGTTGGGACTTCATGCTGCGCTGCTCCCAACTGGCAAGTGACTGACTCAAGTAGGGGACAGAGCCAGCCTCAGCTAGGCCTGGGGTTTCTGTATGCCAAGGGTATTGGGCCCCAACACCAGGTCATGCCCAGTGCCCAGGGCTCTCCTGCTCTCTACAAGTTGTCAGGAAGTGAGACTGACTAGTAGGAGCATGGGGGCCTCAGCACAATGCCTCCCAGTAAAGCCTGATGTGCCCCATGGGAACAAGGAATTTTGGGAAATGAGGCCTTTGGGTAGTGAGCTGTCCACAGAGGCATGGGCTCAGAGGTGAAGGGACTCGGGACCACAGAGGTCATATGGAGACAGTGTTCACCTGGGTGGGCAAGTTGGATCTGAGTGGTCTCCTGGCCTGTAAAGCCCACACTTCATTGAGTGTGGAGCTGGGGAGCGGCTGGGCCTGCCCTGAGCAGTCCAGGGTTAGGAGTTCGCTTAGCCCAGCACAGGCACTCGGTGAACAAGAGCACCTTCTTGGAGCAGAAACAGCAGCGTGGGGGTTTGGAGTTGGCTGCTGGCACAGGTTCTGAGCCAGGAGGCTCTGATCCCTGTGGACCCTTCCTGTACCTCTCTCTCCATTTTCTCCTCCTAGGCGTCTTCGCTTTGTCCCATCTTCAATGACTGGAAAAGCAAAGCCAGTTCAGTCTGACAGCCAGGCATCTGTGTGTGCCTAGGGTTGGAATGTCACTTTTCCTCATAGATTCCAGTGGCTGCTGTGGCACCAGCTGCCTCTTCCAAATCACTACATCCTAACCAGGCAGGGGGGGTCTCATCTCTTATTGATTGTGATAATATTTCATAGGCATATCAGCAGCACAGCTGCCCCCTGTCTCCCCCCCCCCCATGTGTCCTGGTGACCTGGGCTTGCTTGCCTATCTCTCTGGTCTCCTCAGTGAATAAGGCTGTGGAGTAACCCCTCCTTAAGCCTGTCTCCTGGCCACTGGGTCTCTTCTCTCAACCCTACTGCCTTTAAGCCTCTCAAATAACCTCCCCCCTGCTGAGACGGGCCCAATCCAGTGTGCTCAGGCCTGTGAGGTCTTCTAAGCCCTTGTAGGGGTGCCCAGGGTATGTCAGCCTGCATCTGAGGCAGACCTTCAACCCAATCGGGGACACAGATGGTTTTTTCCTTGACTCAAAAACTAGCACTCAGCCCATTAATGCCATGGCCTCCACCCTGGAGCCACTTAGCCACCCTCTCCCCAACCCCACACCCACAGTGCCCACAAATCCCTCTGGCTCTGTCTTCCTGGGGTTATGGAAATCCCCACAGTTCCCCCACTGCTGCCTCACCTGGTTGGCCTTCAAGGCTCTTCTCTCCCAGGCCGGCCCACAGCTGGTCTCCCGGCCTCCTTCCTTGACGCCCATGGCTCACCCTCTCAGCCCCAGGGGGTCTCATCAGTCTAGGCTGGTCCACTCACTGTCAGGCTCCAATCCTGCCATGAGCCCCACCTTCCCTGGGGAGAAGCTGTCCCAGGAATGGCCCTGTGCCCTCCCTGCCTCCTACCTCATCCTCAGACTCATCATTTCCTGGATCCCCCACCTTGGCCTCTGCCCCTGCTGTGGGTCTGCTTAGAAGACGTTTTCTGGATCCTCCCATGATCCTCACATGTATGTGCTCCTAGGTCACCCTAAAACAGCCCTGTCACCCTCTATTCCCACCCTGGTCTGTTTCCCCGCTGCCCCTGCCACCCTGTGTGCTGTGGTATCTGTTCCCCCAAGTCCACATCTTCAGATTGAACAATCTCTGTGGAACTATGTGGAAAGGAAGTGGCCTGTGCTGCCATCTGAGGACACGTTCCTTGTCACTGTTGCCTGCACCACTCAGTGTGGTTCCACACAGCACCAACACTGAGCCAGACAGCAGAAATCAGATATCGGGGAATTAAAGGGCTTGACAAAGCCAGGCATGGTGGTGCATTCCTATAATTCCAGCAGTGAGACAGGAGGATGGTCATGAGTTTGAGGCCAGCCTATGCCTACCTAGAGAGACAGTCTCACAAACAAAACCAAACCCAAATGATGGAAAGGCCTCTTTAGCAGGCTCAACACACCCTTCACACAGGCCTGGCATGCAGGGGCCTGAGGATGTAGGTGTTGGGTCCTGCCGGCTCCCGGCTCAGCCCACCCTGAGTGAGCTCCTGCAGGGATCTGAGTATCACTTTGTGCCAGAACACAAGTGTGTGGGTCAGGGGACCAAGGCACTTTCTGAGGGTGGTGGAGTGTCCCATGTGCGTTGGAGGAGAGTCCTGAATCTGCAAAAGGAATCTGCAAAACAGCACCTGGAACCTTCCAGTTACCCCTGACTGGAGCCCGTTCTTCTGTCTCCATCCAGGCAGGATGGGCTGAGAGGGAAGGGAGGAGGCATTTGGGGGCTATGAGTGAGTGACAGAGGTGGCCTTATAGAGGCAGGGCACCCACCAGAGTGGCAGGGCTGTGGGGAGGGGGTGAAGTGACTTGTGCATCCTGTTCCTTCTCTTTATTCATTCATTCATTCATTCATTCATTCATTCTCTCACCCAGCATTCATGAAACACCTAGTGGGCTCAGCTGATGATTCCTGCCCCTCTGGGTGTCAGTCAGTTCAGGATGATAGGTGCACAGCCATGAGGGAGGAGGCTGGGAAAGGGCTGAGCTGAGAGCAGAGAGGTGAACAGAGCTGGATGGATGGGAAAGCGGAAACAAGGGGCCTCGGCCTCACAAGGATCCTGTGGTGGACACAGGCAGAGGAAGAGCAGCTGGAAGGTCGTGTGGCTGCAGCTTCCCCAGACAGACCTTAGGTACCCCTCCCTCCCCGCCCCGCTCTGGGTACAGGACATGAGGACTAGCAGCTTTTGCTTCCCTTTTGGGACAGGCCCAGGGCTGTGGTTAAACAGAAGCAGGGCCTCTCTCCATCCCCACCCTGCCCATTCCCAGCCCAGACTCTTCCTGGCTGACCATTGTCTCCTTCCCTTTTTCTCTGGGTGGGAGGAAATGGGTGGTGCCCTGGGAAGATCCCAGACTCAGTTTCTCCATCTGACAAGGTTGACCAACTTTTTCATATGTATTATAATATATATTTAATTGCACCTGTGTCTGGTCAAATTTGAATTGGCTTGGCACAGTTGTATCTGGAACTCAGCCAATCTCGTCTATCCTGTGAGAGAGATCCTGTCTCAAAATAAAACAATAAAATGAAATAAATTGTGTCTGGCCAGGTGTGGTGGCACGGGCCTGTAATCTCAACACTAGAAAGACTGAGGCAGGAGAATTATGAGTTTGAAGCCAGTCAGGCTGAGATCTATTGTAAATAACTAAACCAAAGTCCCACAAGAAGGCTCAGTGGATGAAAACTGCCTGCCACCAAGCCTCGGGACCTGAGTTCAATCCCTGGGACCCACATAGTGGGAGGAGAGAACCGACTCCTGCAAGTTGTCCTCTGAGCTGCACATGCCTGCTGTGGCGTGCACAGTGTCCTCCACCAAATAAATAAAAGTGTAATTTAAAAGACACACACACACAAAGAACACACAGAAGCTTTGTGTGTGTGTCAACTTCCCCTGCTGCTCCTCCCTCCCCAGAAAGCACAGTGTTTTATTTATCTGGCACCCTGAGTGGAACATCGTAAGGCCCCTCCCTCAGGGGTGGCTTGGGGAGCACCGAGTCACAGTTTCTAAGTACTGTCCTTCCATAAACCACCTGAACACCATGCTCTGCTGTCTGTGTTGGGCCCACAACACGCCATGATCACCTCAGACATGAGTCCACCCCACAGTGACTTCCTGGAAGGTTGTGGGGTGGGCGATGGTAGAGGGACCAGCAAGGGTACAGTGCAGAGAGCTGGTGGACATGTAAGGGACCCTTGGGAGACCTGGGGAGTATTGGAGGAGGCAGTCACTGGGGTTTGTACCCATGTCCTCCTGGCAGTATGTGGGGACAAGGGAAAGCAAGGAGACAGACTGGAGATGAACACAGATGTCCAGGCGGCTGATGATGGTGTCTTGGACTCTGGAGACAGCCAGCAATACAGGGCACGTGGCCAGGGCTGGCGAGGGGCCACGCTTTGTCTTCCTTTCTGCTTTCCTTTCACACCACTGACCGCAGGCTGTGGGTCAGCGCACCATCCATGGCACTACCAAGGAGCCTGGGGCTTCTCTAGGGTCAGCCCTGGACCCTGTCCCTGGAGCAGCTGCTGTTTCCCCAACCCAAGCCCGCTGTGGCCCATACCCCTGCCTGCCATGGACCACTTCTGCCCTGAGGAAGTGGCCCTGAGTATCCTGGTCACAGGTAGATGTGGTGCCAGGAAGGACCCAGCCAGCCTGCTAGTACCAGCCTCCCGAGGGCCAGTGTCCTGCTCCATCCACTTTGTCACCCTGAGTGAGCAGATGCGCTGTTTACAGACGTTGTGCTGTCCCTGTTGGTAGCAGTTGGAGTGTGGCTCTAAGCCTTGCTAAGGCTGCAGAGGGACTCCTGGGAAACTGAATCCTCATTGATTAGTAATGCCTGATGTGAGCCTGGAACAGGATGGGGTGTCAATGGTCTCCTTTTCATGTCTCTTCATCCAGCAGGGCCCCAGTCTACCCCCCACCCCCAGGTACCTTAACATCTTCAAGCACAGCAGGTAACAATTATCTGGTGCTTTGAAATGTCCAATGGAGATGGGAAGCTTGGGACAGCCTACAGCTTTTTACAGAAACTAAACATGGTGTGTGTGTGTGTGTGTGTGTGTGTGTGTGTGTGTGTGAGCTGTGGGATTCAGAATCATGCTGCTGGTAAGTGACAGAGCTGGTATTTGAACCCAGGACCCCTGAGTCAGGACAGACAGGCGGAACAGTTGGCCGGGGAGGGGAAGGTGCTGCCGGGATTGCCCTGTGACCTCACGACCCACTTCTGCTTTCTGCCCAATGTGCTCAGCACACAGGAAGCCTGGCGGGGGCCTCCCTTGACTGTCCTGTCTGTAGCCGGGTGGACATGGGGTCCAGGCCCCACTTCCTGTGTTGTGCAAGATGTGGCATCCCCTTTGTGGAGCAGGCAGTGGCCCCAGGGGGGAACAGTCAATGCCTGCAGTTATCTCACAGGCCTGGCCTTGTCCCCACCCCGCCCCCCATCTCCTTTTACTCCTCCATCACCCTGAGGCTTAGGCAGCCTTGAGCAAGAGGCTGGGGTCTTTCCTGCCACAGTCTGTCCCAAATGAAGTCTAAGGCTAGGCAGCCACAGGGAGCCTTAACCACCAGCAGCCTTATTGACAGCTGTGAGTGAAGGGCTCCTGTGTTCCAGGCCAAACCTCACCACAAACCCTAGTGTCCCATCTCTGCAAATGCCTTGTGAAGCATCATTCAACACGACCCCTTTCTCAGATGAGGAAACTGAGGCCCCAGGGTGGAGCAATCTGCCCAAATGTGGACCAATCATGGCTGTGCTGTACCCCTGAAGGCTACTGTACTCCTGGGTAAACACTGTCCTAGACATCAGGAATGTCAGGGGGAAGACACAGTGCTCTTTGGGGCCACCATGGGGCATACAGTGTCCTCTTCAGGCCTCAGTTTCCCCATCTGCTCTGTTTCCAGCTGGAGTTGGTGTTTCTGGGTCCAAAGCAGTGCCAGATCAATGTGGAGAAGGGAGACAGAAGCCACTCTGGAAGCCAAGGAGCCAGGGGTGACGGGGTGCCCAATGGGCAGTGTTTGCCACTGTCCTGAACACTTCTGCCTGAGGGCTTGGGCTGCGAGTGAGGGGCCCCTACTGATAAAGGTGGGGTCCTGGGCAATGACTCTACTTCCTCACCTGAGGCCTGTTCCCAGAGGTGCCTGGGGACAGAGCCAGGCTGCCACAGGGGGTCTGCTCAACCCTTCTGGGTGGCACCACCTTCCTGCTTACACTGTCATCAGCCAGTGGTCAGGGTCAGCTGAGGAGCAGATTGGAGCCAGAGTGGAGGCTTCACAGCATCCATGTCAGACTGAGTTCGAAGCCTGTGTGCCACTGACCTTGCTTGTGACCTTGGTAGCCAGCAGGTGACCAGAGAGGGAGGGACATGGAAGGTGCTGGCCTATGAGGGGTGAGGAAGTGAAGGCTTCTGGGAGTGAGAAGTAGACAGGGCCAGTGACAGGTAGCAGGACAGGAGATAGCATGGCGGAGGTCAAGAGAAACCAGCTTGAAGACACAGGACTGTGTTCATCCCCTCCTGGCCCTGGGACCTGGGGACCCTGGACAGAGGACAGGCGCTGCTCAGCCTCATGGGGTTAAACTGGCAGCCAAGCCACTTACTTCATAGATACATCTTGTCCCGCTGGTCACAGCAGCCAGGCCACCTGTCCCAGGGGGATCTTTAGTGACTTGTGCTTATGGCAGGGCAGTGGAGACAAGTGACTCCCTTTCCCCATGAAGGCCTTGTGCCCAGCAAGAACCCTCCACGTCTCCCACAGCCAGGGCTCCCTCTGCAGAGCCAGCATTGCTGCCCCTGCGGCCTCACACCCAGGTTTCTGTTCTTCCCCACAGCCCCCATCACTGAGCTCATCCAAGTGCCCGGGTCTCTCAGCCCAGGCTGGCCCAACACTGCTGCCCGTGGCAGGTCCTCCTGCCTCTGCTCTTGCTCTTCCGGGACAGAGAGTTTCCACAGAATCCTCCAGGGCTCCAACTCCCTCAGCAGAAAGACTTCAGAGGCTGCAAGGCTCTGTACCCCAGCTCTGCCCCCAGGCCCTCTGGCATCATCCTTTCCTCCCTCGTGACCACACTAGCCTCATCCCTGCAACTATGGACCTTTGCACATGCTGGTCCCCTAGCTCGATCCACAAACTTCTCTGTTCTAGGTCACAGTTCACAGAGGTCCTCCCTGGCCAACCCCTCTTGCCTCCTACCTAGAACTTTCTAGAAATTATCCCCTTGTCTATCCAGGTTCTCTTCCATCTCCCTCCTCTGGAATGCACCTGTGGCACAGGTGGGGGATCTGGCTGTTTTGCTCTAGGCTGCACACCCACCTCCCAGCCCAGGCCCTGCTGCCCTGTAAACACATGGGAATGAGGGAATGCATGCTTCCCCCTGAAGCTTCCAGTCCTGCACGCTGTCTGCCCACACTCTGGTGCTCTCACAGGCGCATTCTCCCTTCCCTTGGCTTGATGTGTCTGTGCTATGGGACAATTCAGCCTCTTCTTGTGCAGTGTGTGTGAGTGTGTGTGTGTGTGTGTGTGTGTGTGTGTGTGTGTGTATGTGGTGGCTCTGTGGTACCTGCAGCCCTGGGGAGGTGCTGATAACACACACAAGGTAGCCACTCTGTAAAGAGAATGGACTGGGCTGGGGCACAGGAAGTACCCCCCTGCCACTCCAGGCTGGGAACGCCATTTACCCTGGTCAATGGGCTGAAAGATTCCACGTGTGGGCAGGGCAGTGGTCTAGTGCTGGCCACCTGAGTCCTCTGGCACTGTCCATCCGGGCCTGGAGGCTTACATTCCTCATGGTTTCCTAATGTCCTTAATAATTTTCCCAGTGGAGCTTTCATGGCTAGGGTGGGGGGTCTTAGGTTTCAGGCTGGACTGCTAACCTGGCCTCCTGCTGAGCTCCAGGAAGCTGAGAGTGGGAGCCTCCCCCTCCCCCACCCAACACCCTTGCCATTAGCCTGACGAGTGGTTCTCAACTTTCCTAATGCTGAGGCCCTTTCATACAGTACCCCATGTTGTGGTGACCCCAACGATACAATTATTTTCATTGTACTTCCTAATCATCAATTTGCTATTGTTATGAATTGGAATGTAAATATCTGTTTTCCAATGGTCTTAGGAGATGATGGAGTGATGGACTGGATGAGTCCATGGCAGATAATGAATCTCGAGTCTCAGAAGTTGTCGGTGGCCACATAGCAATCTGGAGAGCTGGTTTCATCAGGACTGTCACTGACATCCTGGGGGCCATATAAGGAGAATGGCACAGGAGAGATCTAGCTCTGACCCAGAGTTGACCAGACCCTCCAGCCCACAGCCCCAGGCTGGCAAGACTTGGCTTGGTCCTTCCCTGAGCCCAGGCACCCCCTAGGCTTGGTGCTTTCTATTTTGAGCCTCTGGTCTGAGTACTTCATGTTCCAGCAGGCGGCGTGGCCAGTGCTGAGCCTGGGTGTGGCTGTCACCCTATCTGGGGCCCAAGGATTGTAACCTGTGGCTGCTGAGGCTTTGATCCCAGCTCTGTCCAGCTGACCCCATCCAAGCCCTGCCTGGTGCCTCCCAGGAGTGGCTTCGGGTCACCCACCTGCCATTAGTTATCTCTCTTCTTCCACCTGATTCCTGACTGCTCTTTCCTGGTTGTGTGATGATTGTCTGTTTACTGGCCTCTCTGGGCCTCTCTGCCCTTGTCTGGGGGACAGTAGGAGCCCCATCTCCTGAGACTGTGGCAGATTCTATGTGATAAACTTGAGGGACCCCAGGAGGAATCCCGTGACGAGAGCATCAGTCAGCAGGCTGAGGTGATGGCAGTGTGGAGAAGCATCTACACCCTGCGTCTTCTCTGCCACCTGCCCTGTCTGTACCGGTGGCTGATGGCCACCTCTACTGCTCCTTTGTGGCTCACCTGCTGGCTGCCTGCCTGGTCTTTTATTGGCTCTGTTTCCTGCAGTGTCCCCTGAGCTTACTACAGTGCCTGGCACACAGTAGGTGCTCTGTAAATGTCAAAAGAATAAATGAGTGACTCCTGGGGAAGGTGAGCTTCGTGAGCAGAGTGTGACCTCCCCAGCCCAGCCCAGGGGAGGGTAGCCCAGACTCAAGCAAGCTTCATGAAGCTACACAGGTTGACATCACCCTGGGTCCAGAGATTTCTGATGTCACACTGCAATCTGCATCCAAGTGGGTCCAGCTAGCCAGGGATGGGTTGGGGGTGGGGAAGCACAGTGCATTCATTTCAAGAGAGAAGGGGTTAGTGGTGACTGTGATCTGCTGGAGGCTGGGGCTAGGATATCCAGTTCCTCCAGAAGAGGGGGGCTGGGAGACAGTGGGGAGTCAGAACCTGACTTGGTCCCCAGCTCAGTCTCAGTTTCCCTTCCTGAGCAAGTGTCCTGATGCACAGGGACCAGGCACAGACCTGGCTGGGAATGGAGCTGGTATTGTGGGGTGCCTCTCTGGGGTTGGATCAAGAATCTGGCCAACCCTGAAGCCCAGAACTCCACCTCAGCCTCCACACCTCAGGAACAGCCTTGGGTAACCCAGCACAACTTAGTGGCCCAGACTCGGTCTCAAAGACCCAGGCTCAAATTGTAGCTTTGCTATGTTACCACCCCAGGGGCCTTGAATATGAAGGGGTGACTTCAGGAGTGTGTGTGTGTGTGTGTGTGTGTGTGTGTGTGTGTGTGTGTGTGTGTGTATGTAAGAGAGACAGAGAAAGAGAGAGAGCGAGTGAGCTCCTCCCTAGCCTCAGTCTCTCTCCCTCTGCCTGGGGCTTCTGAGTTGCCGCTGGCCCTTTCCCAGTGGCCCCAGGACTCATCTGTGCTGCTACCTGGGAAACAGGAACTTTGAAACCTGGGACCCTACACTGGGGGCTCTGCCGGGCCAGTCCAAGACCCCTGTGCCTTCTCAATGTCTCCTGCTGCTGTGAGGCCCTGGGGGCTGGCCCCAGGCCCTGCAGAAGGGGCTTGCTGTGGTGCTTGCTTCAGGGGTAGACACCGGGTGCCATGGGGTGGCATGGTGACACGGGCTGGCACTGGGCTGAGGAAGAGGTGTAGTTTTTATCTTCATCCAAACAGGTGGGCTCCTACTGCTCTCCTCCACCCAGACCCCAGTCCTTCCCTCCACTACAGTGGCCTTGAAGCAGCTCCCAACCTCCAGGTCTCCCTCGTGGTTAATGGCCCCGTCCTTACTTGCCCTATATCTGATGGCTTGCACTCTAGACCCTTCAGATTCATCCAGGACTCGTCTGTGCCCCCACTCTCCACCTGGCCCAGGCCTTCAGCACCCCCTTCCCTGGTGGTTACCAACCTTTCTCTGGCCTCCTTGTTGCTATGTGTGAACCGAGGGTCCATCTGCCCCAGGCCCTTTGCACACCTGTGTCCTTGCCAGAGCCCACATCCTCAGTGCAGTCACGGGGTGCTCTCCTCTCTCCAAGGTCTCAGTCAATGCCACCTTTTAACCCTTTCGGTCCTGTGTTCCAGGGGTTCTCAACCTTCCTAATGCTGTGACCCTTTAATGCAATTCCTCACGTTGTGGTGACCACTCAACTATAGAGTTACTCTTCATTGCTACTTCATAAAAGTAATTTTGCTACTGTTAGGAATCATAATGTAAATACTTCTGGAGCTAGAGGTTTGGCAAAGGGGTCGTGACCCACAGGTTGAGAATTTCTGCTTCTATTCTCTATTGCCTCCCACTGTGGTGCTAAGTTTTTCTCTGAGGGCAGGAGTACCCCAGACAGCGGACAGATGTGCAATGGCCTGAGGTGTCACAGGAGTGGCATGTGGGTGCAGTGGGGACTGTGCAGTCAGGCAGGGGAGAGTGGGCTGGGGCCTCTGGGAGTGACCTCAGGAAATTGTGACTCCCTCTGGACCCAGGAACCTACAACAGCTGTTGGAGGCCGCCTAGGTGGACCCGTTATTTGACAGATGAAAAGCAGTGGCTGCAAAGTTGTTTCTGTGCCAGGAATAGGCGCGCGTGTGTGTGTGTGTGTGTGTGTGTGTGTGTGTGTGTGTACTAGCAGTCACTCACACCTCAGTCCAAATGAGCTTCTTGGTCACCCTGTGACTGGATGACTTCTAGATCTTGGAAGGTCTGGGAGACAGAGAAGACAGGGCCGAGCTTAGGGTGGGGCCAGGCTGTTTTAGCCCAGCCTTTGCCCTGGCCTGGTTCCCTACAGGGCTCTGGATTGCACAATCATGCCACCCACGGCTGTGACCCAGGCGGGGTGACACACTCTTTGGGAGTCACCCCTGGACCATGCATCCTGGTTATATACACAGGGCCCCAGTCAGCATGAACACACCCCTGTGTAGCCTGGCATTTCCTGGCTGTGTGACTCTGGGCAAGTCACTTCCCCTCTCTGAACCCCAAGTTCCTCTTCTGGCAGTTAAGATAGGAAAGTAACTTTCCGACTGGGTGCTGGGAGGGTATGCTCCACCTCTGCCACCAGGCAGTGTGGCCGCTCTTCAGAAACACAGGGCACACTCTACCCCAGGGCCTTTGCATGCACTATTTTGTCTGCCTGGACCCCCATGTCCTGAGTGGCCAGCCTCTGCACCCTGGCCAATACTCCCTTCTTGCTCGATTCATCTCCATGGCTCTAACCCCTGCCTCAGGCTTGGTGGCTTTGCTTGCATGCCCATGTCCCAAACCAGCTTCATTGTGTTCACTATCGCTCTTGAAAGAAACAGCACATGAAAGTCATCACTAAGAGCTGGAGGATGAATGAAGGGATCAATGAAAGGCACGTAGCCCCCCACCCACCCTGGGAAACTCTCACTCCAAAGCCAGGTAGTGGGGGTGATTTCCATGACCCCCTCCCAGAATTCCCTGAGTCCAGCCTCTTCCAAGTCAACCCTCCCAGCTGCCTCCTTTCCCAGCTCCCTGCAGTCAGATCCAGGTCAGGATGACCTCTGGGGCATTCAGGCTGAGGGCAGCTCCTAGGACCAAGGCTAAGGCTTCTGGGAACAGAAGCTTCCTCTGGAGCTGCCTGGTCACGGCCACCGACCCCTGGTGCCTTCTAACACATCGTAGAGGGGACTATGACTGCTAACTGGGGACATCAGATCCTCACTGGGCACAGAGGCCTTGTCTCAGGCCTGGTCTACTGAGGCTCCTTTGCTGATTCTCGGACAGGCCTGGGTTGTGATGCTGGCTTTCCGAAGCCTGTGGCAGGCCGTGGTGACAGGCGCCACCCTGGCACCCTCACCCACATCACCAGTCTCAGTTTTCTTGCTTGGGAGGATAAGGCCAACCCTGCCGACTCCGAGGGTCCCCAACCCGCTCTGGGCCTGGCTCCCCAGCTGTGGACTGGATCCCCCCACTCCCCGCTGGCCCCACGGTGGTGGCTCCCCAGCAGCCATCCCTCTGGAGCTCTCCTCCACCTCCTGGCCCCACTCAGTTCTCTAGAACCAGCTTGTTTTTGTTTTCTGTTTTTACGGCTCCATAAATGAGTCACGGGCCTGATTTGATTTAATTTCGTCGTAATTGTTATCTTTTCAACCTTGTTTTTTTCCACTCGGTTACTCACAAGACCACAAAACCTAAACAGAACGGGGCCTTCCCTGACCCGGGGCCCAGGTCCAGGGTCAGCAGCTCCTGGGGACCCGATGGGCTCCTGAGGGAGGCTCTGGCTGTTGCCTTGCTGCTGGAGAGCGGGGAGCATCCTCCACAGTGAGGTTCATCAGGAGAGCCAACTTCAACACCTCAGGCCCAGGAGGTGAGGGGACACCATGACCAAGGTGGGGAGATGGGGGACAGATTCCTCTGGGGGAGGCACCCTGACCTGGCATGTTGCCCAGATTTTTCCATGTATTAAGACGAACCAGAAGTCTGAGATCATGTGTGAAAAGTCCTGATTTTTAAATACTGGCCAACAAATCAAATTAAAAACAAACAAACAAAACTCCAGTGTTTTGTGGCCTCTTTGGCCATTTCTGGTTTAGAAGTTTCTAGAAGAGCTGGCCTTGTCCACTGCCCAGCTGTTCTCTCTCCTCACCTCCCAGTCAGTCACCACTCTAGATCATCAGGGTGTCCCCCGTCCCCACATCCGCCCACATCCCTGGTCACCAGGGTGAGGGATTGCCTCCCACAGCCTCTGACCTCTGGGGTGACACCAGCCTTGACTGATGTCCCAGCATCAGCCAGTACTGGTTCCTCTTGTTTTCACATTTTCTATTTCTTGGTACATGTGTTCTGTTTGAGAGAATTTTCCATGAGTTAAAGTAGAGTCTTCATTATTGAAAACCAGGATATGTTCTCTCTCTCTCTCTCTCTCTCTCTCTCTCTCTCTCTCTCTCTGTGTGTGTGTGTGTGTGTGTGTGTGTGTGTGTGTGTGTGTGTGTTATGTGTTTTAAAAATGGACAAGAGGTTCTTCAGTCTTTTTACAAACTGAAGATTCAAGGCTAGCCCCTCCTGGGATGGGGACAGAGTGAAGGAATGTGGGGGCTGCTCCTGGGAACCTGGTGCAGCTCCTTTGACTCCATTTAAAGGTCTCCACAGCAGTTATGAAGTGGACACCCAGGACTCCTGCCCAGTCTCAAGTCCTGACCCTCATCCTCCTGCTCGCTGCTCCTCAGGTCCTGGGGACTGCAGATGGCTCCCTTTGGGTGGAAGGGATGGACCGCAGGCTTCCATTGCACAGAACCTGTCCCAGATTCCAGATGTCCAAGAAGCCCAGGAGGTCGTCATATCCTCATTTGGTGATATTCTCCTTCCCTTCTCTCTCTCTCTGGAATCTCATGTAGCCCCAGGCTAGCTCAGCCACTCACCATGTAGCTGAGGATGACTTTGAATCCCTGTCTCTCCTGCCTCTGTATTGCAAGTGCTGGGATGACAGATGTGTATTGCCAAATAAGGTTTTACAGTACTGGGAACAAACCCAGGGCCTTGAGCATACAAGGTGAGCCCTCTACCAGCTGAGCTATGACCCAGTCTCAAAAATTCTAGTGTCTTTGTGTTTATTTGTGCCACAGCACATATGTGGAAGTCAAAGGATAGCTTGTGGGAGTCAGCTCTCTTCTTCCAGGTCTTGGGAATTGAACTCAGATCATCAGACTTGGCAGCAAGCACCTTTACAACCCTGAGCCATCTTGCCAGCCCCAAACAGGTTCTTAAGTGTTGCGAAAATAAACTAATACACAGGCCAGCTCTGGCCTGAGGACTGAGAGTCGGAGACCTTGCTCTGGCAGCCCACTCCTTTCCTGCAGATGGCGGGGAGTGCAACCGATTGGATGTCGGGGTCCAGTCTGGGTAGCAGGGCAAGCATGTGGTAGAAGAAGGGTTTGAACTCAACTCTGAGAACCTGCTAGATTCCTACAAAAGGAGGGGAAGGCATTCCAGGGGCTGGAGGAACATGAGTGGGAGCAGGGGTGGGCACACCCTAGCCTGGCATCCAAGTGGAGGGAGGGCAGAGGGGGCTGATAGGGGCAAGCAGAGAGAGGCTAGGCTAGACCCAAAGCAGAGCTGGAAGCATATCGCCAAAGTTAGTGAGCCCGCTTCCGAAATGTCTGGCTGCGGTCACCAGCTTATTTACCACAGACTGGGGGTTCTTGGCGAGCCCAGGGATATTAGGGGAATGTTTGCCCAGCGGAGAACGTTCTCCAAGACAGATGGTTCACAAATGTCACAAATATTTCCATAAACCCCAGGTGGGGCATCTCATGTCAAATTGTGAAGTTTGAGTGCATTAACTAACAATTTAGTGATTTCAACTTTATAGGTTTCGTTAAGGATTTTAGAATAATTCTTTTTCTACCTTAAACCTTCTGCTTCACAACCTCTGAGATTCAAGTTGACATGTAGAGTGGCTGATACGGAATGATCATGACGGAAAAAGGGGATGAGTTCTGCAGGGTGTCTGGGGCATTTGCTTTCTGTGTGAGCATCCGGGTGGGCTCCGTGGAGGAGGGAGCCTAGATCCCCATGTTGAAGAATGGGTGGAATGCAAACCAGGCAGAATTGTGGCCTATTGGAGGTGTAAGCAGGCACGTGGGAGGATGGTATGAAGGTTGGGATTCGGTGCTGGTTCTGAGTTGGGCTGTTGCACATGCTGGGCAATGCCAGTTCCTGAGGCCAAAGATGAGGCCCGTGTGGGCCCAGCCGGGGCTGTTGAACGGTGAATATGGATAGTAGTGGGTGATTAGAAGTGTCTGAGCAGAGAAGGGACGTGGTCCACCATGGAGTGAGGGCTGGGGAGGAGGATGCTGTGGCAGAGCCTGCGGCATGACGATCGAGCTCCTCGTTGTGGTCCATTGTGTGTGGGCTCCTTGACCCCGACCCAGCAGGTCCATCTTAGGTCCGATATGAATGCAGGGCCTCCAGAAGACCTGGCCTCTCAAGGAAGGCTTGAGGAGGGCCGCCTCATTCCCCCTTCTTGTCTGATGAAGCAGGGTTGCAGAGGACAGAGAAGTCAAACTACCGTGCCCAGGGCCACACAGCCAGGAATCACACAGCAAGATTTGAACTCTAAGCTCAAGTTCTAACCCCTGGCTGGGTCCCCATGTTATCAGCGCTATAACCATTCTATTTATTGGATGGTAAACTGAGGCTGTGGGAGGTGGAACCACCGCCGTGGGATCGCACAGCGGGCACAGGAAGTGAAGCTTTGTCCAGATCTGTCAGCTCTGGCGTCCGCTCTGTCCCTGAATAGTGCAACTGTTTCTCTTCCTTAGCTTGTCACCCGAAAATGGGGCCAAAGACGGCGCCCATATGGTGGGTCACTGACCTCAAGTCGGGCTTCTAATCACATGCTCAGTGCGGAGCACTTGGTAGGTCTCTTAAAAAGGGTAGGGGCATGTGAAGGTGGCTGCACATTAAAGACGTGTTCACAAAGGCTCACAGTAGGTGCTCAGGCTGCTGTTATCATGATAGGACACCACTGGACCCAGCCCAGTTGTCCTCAATCCCACTTCCTTCCTAAACTCCCTCCCAGCCAGTTTTCCTGACTCTAGCAACTGCCCTGAAGGGGCTGGTTAGGAATGGGGGCAACAGGGGAAGGGGGGCGGCGGGGCAGTGCAGGAGCCTGAGCTCTGGATAGTGAGACCAGAATCCCAGCTCTGAAGCCTGGCCCCGCTGTGCCACCTCTGGTTAATGCCTTGCCTTCTCTGAGCCTTCTCCCTCCTCATCTGTCAAGCCTGGACCAGGCTGCCCGGGGAGGTGCCAGCTTCAGACAGGGCTAGGGACTGTTGTTGCTCTGTCCCCTTGGCTGCCAGCCCCCACCTCCCGCCTCCCGAGCTTCAGGCAGAGACGAGGAGACAGCCAATCTGTTTACTGAACCGGCTGACCCCTTCCGGGAACACGGCCCAAGCTTCCCAGAACTCGGGTATTAATGACCCGGAGCCACATGACGGAGCATGACACAGCATTTTTGGGTGTAAGGCAGAGCCCAGAGGGGCGCGTGGGGGCTGTGGCCAGCCTCCAGCCTGGCCAGAGGGTGAGTCACCCCAGCCTGCTGCAGTTCCCATCCTGGCCACCCAGCCTCCCCCCAGCCTGCACGTCCCACCTGGCCAGGGCCACCCAGGACCCCTTGACCTTTGCCTTAGTATCCCAGCAGAGGCCGTGGGTGCCCAGAGCTGTCCTTTGGGACCGCAGTTAGGCTGCACATGAGGCCCTGGCCTCCCTCCAGAGCTAGGTACCAGCAGCTTAGCCTTGCAAGAAGGGGGCAAATATGACCCTGTTTGACAGATGGGTAAACTGAGACTCATGGAGAAGAGACAAGTTCTCCTGAGTGTGGGGCAGGACTGGATTCACCTCAGATGAGTTCCTTTCACAGCAGGGGTGGGTGTAGAGGGGGGAGACTGAGGCATGGAGTGCTGAGGAGCTTGAACCTAGCAAGCCCTGAACTCAGACCTGCCTTGGGTCTGCTGCACAGCTGTTTCCCCTGTTTGTGCCTCAGTTTCCCCTGTGGAGCTGCTTGGCTTCCTGACCTTGAGAGTCCCTGAGGATAGGTGGAGCATCTAGCCGAAGACATCCTACCCAATCAATCACCAGCCCCCTCAGGCTCCACCCCTGGGCACCCTGGGTCACCCCAGGGCAAGGTGGGGGCGGTGGTTTTTACAAGGCTGGGAACCAGACAGGTGTGGGGTGCAGAGGGGTGCCCCTTGGCAGGAGGGGGCCTCCTGGTCCCCAGATCCATAGCCCGACCAGGGTACGTGGGGCTGGAGGTGTTCTTTGATTCTCTTTCCTCTGTCACAGCAGTTGCTTGAGCGCCTTCTGTATACAGGTCTCTCTGCTTGCTGGGTGGTGGCAGCTACAGTGGGGGAGGGGACACACATGGATGACAGGACATTTTGGCCCCAGACTAGGACCATGGCCGACACACAAGAGGATGGTAAACGGGGCAGTGGGGAAGGGCCTCCTGAGATGACGTGGATGGGCACCAACTGGGGCGGTTTCCCAGCGGGAGGCAGTGTGCACGGCCAGTGTAAAGGCCCTGGGGGAGGCAGGGGACTGGGGTCATTAGGAAAGGTAAGTAAAGATGCTGGTGGCTGGAGGCAGGGATGGTGACAGTGTCCGGGGCCCAGGGCACAGTGAGTGTCGCCGAGTGTGATCTGAGGGCATCAGGACTCAGAGTCTCTGTCTTCCAGGGCCAGGGCACGGCCACCCTCGAGGCCAGGGACAGTGGGGAAGAGAATCAAGTGTGGGGGGTCCCCGTTCAGGAGTCCTCTGAGAATCGGGAGGTCAGAGATGGCTGGGGCGATGACATAGCAGAGTGAGCATGCCTGTAACCAGAAGCTGCGGCTGTGGGCAGCGTAGATGGCTGCCACCCAGGACCCCTCCAGCTGGGACAGCAAGACTGGAGGTCTTCCCGGAAGCGGGGAAGCAGATACAGAGGCCCTGAGGGGACAGGCAAGAGTTCTCCACTGCTCGGGACCCTGGAGAGAACAGGGGGCTGGGGCAGGGTCTCAGTTCATAGGCCGGAGTCAGGGGCAGACCTGGAACTACAGGCCAGGGCGGGAGCCCGGGTTCCCCGTGTGGACGGAGGCACCACCTGTCTGCCCCCATGAGGCATAGCTCGAGGCACAGAGTCTTTGGAGAGGGGTCGGAGATGCAGCGGCAGGAGGGCAGAAGTCATCCCGCACACCTTGGTTCTGGGACATCTGTGTTGTGTGACTCATGCAAATCACCACCTCTCTGAGCCTGAGCTCTTGTCTCAGCAAATGCCATTTCATTCTCTCCCTCATCCTTCATTCAGCATCTAAGTTTTTCTTATATGTATTGATGTGTTTGTGCATACGTTTGTATTCCGCAGCAAGTGTGCAGAGGTCAAAGGGCGACTTGCGAGGGGTCAGGTTGCTCCTTTTGCCATGCCGGTCCCAGGAATCAAACTCAGGTCCTCAGGCTTGGCAGCAGGTGCCTTTTCCCACTAAGCCATCTCGCCAGCCCTCACTGAGGTTTTTTTTTTTTTTTTTTTTTTTTTTTTGAGCACCTACTATGTGCCAGGTGCTGGGCTGGGGATTGGGATGCGGCAGCCACAAAACAGCCTGTCTGTGTGGGCTGATGGGGGCATGGTGTGCAATGGTTAGGAATGTGGATTCTGGAGCCAGAGGGCCTGGACCTGCTCCTGCTCCAGCAGTTATCAGCTGTGTGACTTTGAACCAGTTGCTTCACCTCTCTGATCTTTCTCTGCAGTATGAGTTAATTACGTTGTCCACCTTGTAGGGCTGTACTAAGGACAAATGAGGTTTGTCCACACAGGGAGTGCAAACCTGACCTGCAGTAGGTACTCATCCATGTTCAAATGGCGAGAGATGGACGATAAACAAATAGAGAGCAGGTGAATGTCCCACAGTGGGAAGAGACAGGAGCCAGCTCCTGAGATCAAGTGGGCATACAGTAGGTGCTCAGTGAGGCCTATTTTTTTTGGACTCCAGTTTGGATGGTGAGGTTTGGGGTCTGCAGAGGGTAGGAAGCAGGGCCTGGCTCGTCCAGAAACACAGGGTGGAACTTTGGGGCCAACCCCCAGACACTGCACCCCCAACACTCCCAGAACCCCGACTGCATCACCCTCACAGCCTGGGTGGCTGGGGCGAGCTGGGGCCTGCCTGGCGGGTCCCCATAATGGCACTCATTACACAGGTGTCTGGCAGTGCAGTGGGGAGACTTGGGCCCCAGGGGCTGCGTTCTCATGGCACCCGGCCAGCCACCGCGGGCCCTTCCTCATCCTTCATGGGCCTGTGTCCAGGAAGGGCAGCAGGCGGGGCGGCGGGGCTGGCGTGGGGCCAGCTGGCATCCCGCAAAAGGAGGGAAAGTTGAGAAGTTTGGGTGCCAAAGACCAGTGAGGAGGGTGAGAGTGGGATGCAGGTGCACCGAGGACAGTGAACCAGGCTCGTGGAGGCGAAAGGTCACCAGGACAAAATGCTGGGCCCAGCATGGCTCAGTCCAGTCAGCCCACTCATGGGGTGTCCACCTGTGGTTCTGCTGTGCCCGCTCAGTCGGAAGCTCTGATTTCTGCATTTAAATGGCTGGGACGGTTACAATGATCCTGCATTGAAATGCCATATAGTATTCTATAAATATGTACATGTTCTGTGAAATTTCAAAAATATATATTTAAGGGGCTGGAGAGACGGCTCAGTGATTAAGAGCACTGGCTGTTCTTTCAGAGGACCTGGGTTCGATTCATCGCACCTACATGGTAACTCCAGTCCCAGGGCACCTGACACCCTCTTCTGGCCTCCTTGGGCACTAGGCATAAGATAGTGTGCAGACACACAGGCAGGCAAAACACCCATGCATATTAAATAAAATGAATCAATCTAAAAAATAAAATAAAATGCATATGTTTAAGAAGATCTCCAGAGCTGGGCGGTGGTGGCGCATGTCTTTAATCCCAGCACTCAGGAGACAGAGGCAGGCAGATCTCTGAGTTGCTCTACAGAGCAAGTTCCAGGACAGCCAAGGCTACATAGAGAAACCCTGTCTCAAAAAACCAAAACAAGTCAAAACAAAAGAAAAAGAACAAAAGAAAAAGAAAAAGGTCTCCAGACACCAGTAGGACCACGGAACAATGGAGTGGGGTGGCAGGGGGCAGGGACAGGGCGGGTTCAAGGGCCTCATTGAGAAGGTGACTTTAGCCTGAAGGATGGAAGGCTGAGCCACTGTGGCTAAGGTAGGGGAAGAGAGTTTGCGGGAGGTGCAGCCAATGCAGAGGCCCCGGGGCATGCCACGGCCTGGCTGCTAGAGGGTACCAAGGAGAGAGGGGAGAGATTGAGGAGCGCAGGGCCATGCCAGGAGGGAGAGCTTGTTCATGGTACCACCATGTGTGCGGTGGGTACATGGAGGGGCCCCTCCAGTGAGGACGGGTGGGAGAGGCAGGACAGGAACACCGAGTGTGGGAACAGTTGGCTGTCAGAGGCGCTGACGGGAACCGTGGGCTGTTCAATTTGTGTTTGAGCCTATTAGCCTGAGTTCAAACCCCCTGGATGCTGGAGCCTGTTATTAAGCTGGCTGTACCCTGGGGCGCCTGCCTTTATCCCCAGACAGGGCCTGGCCCGCCTGCCCCCAGGTCGACCTTGGCCCCCCAGATGGGAATAGATGGGCGGGACAGCGGCACCCCAGGCCTGCCAAGCACCTCACAGGCCTAAGTTGATTCCGGGAGGGCAGGGAACATCCTCCCTTCAGCCAGAGAAGGGATGGCAGCCCCAGGGACCCGAGGCAGGGAACCTCAGTTAGACCTTCTCCCCTTGGCTGCCTCTTTCTAGGATGGTGTCTGTGAAGGCCAGAGGGCAGAACTGTCCAGTTGTGAGGCTCCTATCACGGGCCCAGCAGGAAGAACTGCCCAGCAGTGAGGGTAGTGAGTTCTCCGACACTAGGGGTGTGAGAGACGGTTCAATTCACAGCCTTTCATTCGTTCACAGCAGAAAGCGCGTGCGAGGCGGTGGGGGGGGGGGCTTGTTTTCTAGTCCCATGATTCCACAGGTTTTGGGTTCAATCCTACTCTGTTCGAGCCTCAGTTTCCCCAGCTGTAACTTTTTAAGGCTGTAGTGAAGAGAGCAGGGCGGCTGTGTCCCTCAGTCTCCAGTGTTCAGGAGGCCACTGCAGCTGCGATCCCCAGGCTCACAAAGCTCAACCCTAATCCTTAGGACTGCCCAGGGCATTAACAGTCCCAAACTCTCTGCTAGGACCGTGGCCTCTCTCCACGATGTCTTCCTGCCTCAGGGCCTGTGTGGACAGTGTGACTGCTGCCTGCCAGGCCACCAACATCCTGTAGCTGAAGTTGCCCTATGAGATAGACCCTGCTGTGAGACCCATGTCACAGATAAGGAAAACTGACTCTCAGAGAGGCCTTTCGCCCAAGCCACACAGCCTTGTGTGAATCAGAGCAGTAAGGATTCGAACGCAGGCCACGTGGACATTAACAGCATGTTCTTTTCCTCATTTCCAACTTACGGCTGCCTCCTCCGGGAAGGCCTCTCTGACTTCCTACAGTGTCCCCGCGGTTGCAAGGGCACATTGGGTCGCAGCCAGCTCCCTTCTCTTTGGCACCTTTATTGACGTTGAACAGACACATTGCTAGAACATGATCCAGGGGACACAACAGTGTGTAGCGCCCCTTACGTGCACTCCGGAGCCCAATACTGCCATCGAGGCCTCAGGTATATCTTCTACCCCCAAATCAGGCTGTCCCCTTCTGTGATCCGTTCCCCGCTACTCCACTTTCCCATTCCATCACTGGGCAACCACCCTTAATGCTACGGAGGGGGCTTTATTTCTCTGGAATTTTCTATGGGTGGAATCACAGCGTGTCATTTGCTGGTGACATGGTGACTCTGGCTCTCCTGACTTCAGTCTTTTACATGTCTACTCCTCGTCCCCATCAGGCTGTAAGCTGGGGCCCAGAATGTGGTCTTATGTGCCTCTGTGTCCTTACAGCTGGTAGAGGACTGGGCACACAGGAAGTGCCTAATAAATGCTGACCAGAAGGAGGAAGGGCTGTGCCCAATGGGAGGTTCAGCCACAGTCAGGATAGAAGACAGCTCCAGTCTATCGGAGGAACACTAACCTCACTGCCATGAGGGGCTTCAGATCTGGGCAGCTATGACAAGGGTTGCCTGGACCGCCCTGTGGGCAACTAGCCACAGGTTCTAGAAGCGCCTATGACATCTGTGCAGCTGAGAAGGCGTCAGTTGGGTGGGAGGGGGCAACTAGGCCTCCCAAACCAGTTGGACTCCTTGAGAGATCCCTGGGGCGCTGGGAGCTGAGTAAGGAGCCAAGAGTGCAGAGGGGGAGGGGAGGCGGCATCAGTTAATTAGTGCAAATTATCGGGAAATTCCAGTTCGTGCCGCATCAAGCTGGGCAGGAGCAGGAGGCATTAATCAGGCTTCCAGGTATCCACTGGCTGGAGGCTCTGTACACCCCAGGCCTGTTTCCCTCCAGCCTGAGGGATCAATCACAGCTCCTACCTGTGGCCACAGCCTGTCTCCACACTTTCCTCATGGGTCTGTACCCACGAGACCCCAATGCCCATTTCCCAGATAGAAAAGCAAAGGCTGAGACTTGGGGAGTTGGCTGAGGTCACACAGGGGCCCCCAGGAACAGAACTGAAATGTTAGGGTCATGAGGGAGCATTACTTCTTCAGTGAGAGCCACATTCGTTGACATGCATTAATTGAGCACCTACTGCATACTACATATTGGCTCAACTCTGGAGACAAAGGCTGGCCTGTAGAGTTTGTTCTGTTTGGAGATCTGGGACATCAGAGAAAGGGTTCCACAGCCCTTTGAGTTTGGAGACTCCACAGTCCTCGTGTGCAGAATTCATTCCTCAGAATTGCTAAGGGCATCATGTGCACCACCATGGAAGGTTCACCATCTTCCAGCACCAGCCTGGGATGCCCTTTGACCTCACCATTTCCCACCTGGGTGGGACTCCTTATTCTGGTCCCAACCCTGGAACTTCACAAGGGCGGGGTGCAGTGACTCATTTCTTGGTTCAGGTACAGGGAACAGAGAGGGATGAGGAAGGAGGAAAGATGACAGACAGGTGCAAGGTCCCATGGGTGCTTATGTCTGGGTCCTTAGGTGGGTGGGTGATGGAGCTGCTTATAGATGAATGAATGGATGAAAAGACAGAGGGATGGGCTGAGATGAACAGAGCAAATGAACTGAGGGAATGAGCAGGTAAGAGAGCAGAAGGAAGGACCTTGAATGGATGAATGAATGAATGAATGAATGAACAAAAGAATGAATGGGTGATGGGTGATGAAAGTGCAAGATGGTGAGGAGGTTTGAGAAGTGCAGATCAATGGATAGGCAGGTGAGTGCGTAACTGTAAAAACTGATGGGTAAAATGGCCAAGAACAAACAGACCTGAAAGGAATGAGCGAGTGATGGCTGGGAAGTTTCTGGGAAGGTGGATGGACAGACAAGTGAGTGGATGAATGATGGATGGGTAGATAGGTGGATGTACAGTAGATAGGTGAATTCATGGGTGGATGGATGGATGGAAGAGTGGATGGATGGGTAGATAGGTGGGGGTATGGTAGACAGGTGAATTCATGGGGAGATGGATGGATGGATGGATGGGTAGATAGGTGAATTCATGGAGAGATGGATAGATGGATGGATGGATAGATGATGGATGGGTGAGTAGGTGGATGGATAGATGGATGGATGATGGATGGATGAATGGATGGATGGGTGGATGGGTGGGTGGAAAGGATCAGCTAGATGGGTAGGCCAGGACATGAGCAGATGCCTGCAGAGTCAGAAGGCTGTGCTGAGGTCAGTATGGCAAAAAGGGCCCTGAGTTCCTCTTTGACACGGCAGCATGTTGACCTTTGGAGTTTTGATGTTAGGGAAAGCAGAGTTGTCACTTCAGAAAATTGCATGTACACACACATACACACACACACACACACACACACACACACACCCCAGATTCACTGGGTGAAAATTGTGAGCCCAGGAGCCCTGCAGGGGATTGAAGAGGCCCTGCTCCAGGTGTGACTTGACTTAACTCCTTGAGCCTCTCCAGGGGTCACAAGTTTGGGGCTGCAGGTGGCTGAAGGGGCCTGGATCTTTCTGAGGGTCCACATTTATCTGCTCTTTGCTTAGCATTTTTGTCCCTTGCCTGAGGCCTGGGAGACCCTGTGCAGATCTGTGGAAAGCTGGGAGTGGACAGACTTCACTTTTCCTGATATTCGTTGCCGTCTCTGTTGGGAGGTGCTGAGGGTCGGGGGTTTGTCTCCAGAGCAAAGCTGAGGGCTTATGAAGACCATTCACCATCACACAAAGGCCAGGACAGAGCTGGGGTCAGATTGCCTAGACACAAACATCAAGGTTGTGGGTTGGGGTCCAGGAGAGTGTTGGCCTTTCCCTGGGAAGCTAAAGCTCAGCTTGTCACCCTGTCATCAGGCGGGGACCAGCAAAAGGCAAAGTTAATCTCTGTGGGAAAGTTGACAGCCCTGGGTTCTGAGAGGCGGATGGAATCAAGGGACATGGAGAACAGGACCCCCAGGCTCTGGCTACCCCGTGGATTAGAAGTGTGGAGGCTGGACACAAAGGTCCGGCAAGCTTGTGGTGGTCAGTGCAAGGTCCGGGATAGGGTCCACTCCAATGGCCCTGGAGGTCCCTGGGTCTTTAATTTCCCTAGAATACTGACTTCTCCTCTGGAAAGTGGTCAAAGGCATGCAGGACAGATTCAAGTGGCATCGGGGAAGCCTGGGCTTGGAGCGAGGGACAGGGTAGGGGGCACCTTGCTTCTGTGTGACAGAGACACAGGGGAACTGCCATCCCTCACACACCTCTGCATCCCAAGCCGGATGAATAATTCAGACTCCGCCCAAGGCCCTTCCAATCCGCCCAGCTGAGCTGGCCTCGGGGAGGTGCCCTGTGGGCTGTAGAGGGTGCTAGGTACAGCAGCCATCCTGCATCTCTCAAACTTGCAGTCCCTGGGCTCTGACCTGGAGTGCACCTTGGGCTAGACCGAGGTGCGGAGCAGAGGCCTGGAGTCTGCCCTTGAGTGGGCTTGCCATATCCACTCTTAAAGAAAGCCTTTCATGAATGGAGTTGACATTCAAAAATCTGAGGATGTTTCAGAATCTTACAGCTCCTCTTGGGAGGTTGGACAGCTAGTTCTGGGCCCTGTTCCCAGGGGTCATTCTTGATTGCATCTAAGTGTGCTTAAAACAGGGCCTTGTCCCCAGTCTCCACCAGCCCCTCTCATCTCCCCAGTGCAGATGTCGAGGAGGGATGACTGTACCACCTGAAGTCTGGTCTGGTCTGGTCTTGGCTGTTTGGATCCCTGAGCCTGTCTCTTGTCCTGTCACCCACAGGGCCCCAAATGTGCTTCTCTACCCAACCATTATCCTCTCTCTGCCCCACAAGGCCCAGGGCTGAGCCTGGGGTGGTGTTGATGGTGGTGGACAGTGAAGAGCTGAGACTTAGCCAGAGCCTTGGGGCCTGGTGGGAGGCAGATCCACATCTGCTTGCGACAAGGCGTCAGCCAGGCCTGTCACACTGCAGAGGCTCATCCCTGAGGCATGTGGGAGCGGGAGGTGCTGCGGGCAGGGGAGGAGCCAGCTGGGCTGCTGTGTGTCAAGGCTGCACGCAGGCCAGGGCAGGCTCCAGGGACCCCATCTGTGATCCCTAGTGAGTGGAGCAAAGGGTAGTGGGAGGCAGAGGGTGGCAGAGGACACTGAGCAGAAGGACCTGGATTCACATCCTAAGAGGTGGTGTGACCTCTCTAAGCTGTGGCTTAAGGACTGGTCTGGGCGTGCATGTACCCTCCTGGGTGCATCCCAGAGGCAACTACCCGCCTCTGATGAGCTGGGTCACTCTGGGTACGATGCTTCTCTGTCAGGTTCTGGAAGAATGGCCACAAAAAGCTAGAGACTAGCCAAGTCCTGGCCAAGCTACTCTGAGGGGAAGAGTCCACTCATGAGGAAACATTTACTGAGCACTTCCTGAGCGTCAGGAGCCAGACACGGCTCAGAGGCCCCTGTGTCCACAGAGCTGGCACTTCTGTGGAGGAGGCTAGAGAACAGGAAGTAAGATAAGCACACCACATGCTACGTTCTACTTATTTTGTGTGTGTGTGCATGAGTGTGCAGATTCCCGGTTAAGCATGTCCAAGTGTGTGCACATGCATATGGATGCCAAAGGTCAACCTCATCTGTTGGTTCCTCAGGCATCACCAACGTTCTGTTTTTGGGACAGTGTTTCTCCCTGGCCTGGAACTCACCAAATTGGCCAGCAATGCCCAGAGATCTTCCTCCGCACTGGGATTATAGACATACACACCGCCACACCCACTTTGTGCCGCCAACTTCTTTTTTTTTCTTTTTTAAAAGATGTATTTTTTCATTATGTATACAGAAGAGGGCGCCAGATCTCATTACAGATGGTTGTGAGCCACCATGTGGTTGCTGGGAATTGAACTCAGGACCTCTGGAAGAGCAGTCGGTGCTCTTAACCTCTGAGCATCTCTCCAGCCCGTGTCCATGGGTCCTGGGTATTGAACTCGGGACCCTACGCTTGCATGGTGAGCACTCCTCCGGCTAAGCCATCTCCCCAGCCCCAAAGAGCTTATTGCATTCTAAAGAGTTAAGGGCTGCAGAAATGTGGGCTCAGTGGTTCCAAGGGACCCAGGTTTAGCTCTCAGCACTAACAGGGCCGCTCACAATCAAATAAGTCCAGTCCCAGGGGATCTGATCTCTCTTCTGGCCTCCATAGGCACGACACACACATGGTGCACAAACATGCACGCAGGCAAAACACCCATAGACAACACAACAAAACAAAACCCCACAAAACATTCTGTAGGCTTAAAGGGAAAACAGCGAAGGGAAAAGATTCCAAAGAGAAACGGAGAGCCTAATCAGCTAAGATGGTGGCCTAGGAACTTGCCATAGGAGGTAAGAGGGCATGGAGGCAGGGAGAGCAGAGGGTTCCAAGGACTGGACCAGCAAGTGCAAAGGCCCAGTGCAAGCCTGTGCAAAAAAAGGTTTGAGCGGCACCCGGACAGGCTTGATGCAGCCAGAGCAGTTGAGCCAGGGAGAGACTGAGGAGGGAGAGAGAGTGGGTGGGCAGTAGCAAGTGTGCAGGGCCCTGTGGGCCATTGAAAGGATGCCAGTCTTTTAAAAATCTGCTCCAAGTGAGAGCTATAGAGTGTGGGTCCTAAGTGGAGGAGGAGGGTGGTCTGCTTTGGGCTCTCATGGATTTTCTGGCTTCAATTTGAGAAAGCCTTAGGGAGGCCAAGATGGAAGCAGTCGGGGCCAGAGGGAAGGGGCTTTGGCTATCCTCCACAGCACCCTGAGACTGATCCAAACTCAGGTTCCTGCCACACCCAAGCTCCTCACTCTCAACCCGGCTAGCTGATACTCTTCTCCCCATCCCTGGGCTGTCTCCTGCCTCTACTCACCTGTGCCCACCCACCCCCCCCCCCCCCCGCCCAACCCCCCCCCCCCCTCCGCTCCAGCTCAGCTCGCCTGTGCTTGAATTAGGCCTTGGAGAGTGAGTGGATGAGGGGAGGGCTGGGTTCAGCTCTTTCCTCTTTGAGTCCGCCCCTGGCCTCTGCAGCCGGGGGAACCCACTGAGATACAAGCAGGAGCCCACTCACGTCTGCCCTGTGATTTCAAGCATTGAGCCCTTCCTGGGCCCTGGCTTCTCTGTTCCTTCGGTTCTGTTGGCCGGGTGATGGTGTCTTGGGGGAGATATGTCCGTGGCTCTTCACCCGGTGTAACAGGCCAGCTTGAGGTAGCTCTGAGCCAGGACCAGGGAAAGCCACCCCCCTCCCCTTTGGTGTTTTCCCTACCTGAGCACCTGCTGGGCTTCTCAGCCCTGAGCGCTTCTGTCATGCAATCTAGGCATCTTACTCAACCTCCCTGGGCTTGTTTTCTCATCTGTGAAAGTGCCTACCCCTTGGGGCACTGGGAAACTACAGTCGGTGTGCCGAGCAGACCAGCATCTGCCCTTACACACGGTGTGGCCGACTGCTGTGTGGCCCGCTGTCCTGTGCTTGCTTGTATCTTGCTTTCTTCATCTGTGAGGTGGGGTAGTGGTAACGAGCAGAAAATATGAAATTACCTAACACTTATCTACTGGGCCAGAGC
Source organism: Onychomys torridus (assembly GCF_903995425.1). Classification (NCBI taxonomy): domain Eukaryota; kingdom Metazoa; phylum Chordata; class Mammalia; order Rodentia; family Cricetidae; genus Onychomys; species Onychomys torridus. The sequence continues at coordinate 126,140,093 of NC_050446.1, forward strand.
AGAGTCCACTCGCCATGACTTTTGTTTTCTTTTTTAAGCAGAATTTACGTAGGTCACAGCCACCAAGCCACATCTGATCCACTAACGGCGCCACAGGGGTCCTCTGTCCCTCTCAGCAGACAAATGGTACTGGTTCTAATCCTATTTAACCAACTAATGAGATGCGAAAGAAAATTAGGGGCCTGGGGGTGTTGACTTCAGCGGAGACTTGTGTCCTGACTAGATGCCGTGAAAGATTAGGAGAGATTAGTTGTTCAAGCAGGGGGTGACCATAGACAAGTCCTTCTCCTCTGGGACCTTCAGCCTCTTCTTCTAAAGGGAGTGGATCGGTTTCTGATCTGTCTGTGCAACTAACTGTAGCATCTCGTTGTCTAGAACCCATCCCTGCTGCTATTTATTAAGCGCCTCCTGTATGCAAAGTCATCCTTCCTCCTTCCTTCCCTCCCTCCATCCCAGCAGAGACGCAGCACACTTCCCATGGGAGGAGGACAGTGGCTGGGGGGTGCTGGGGATCTGCCCACAGAGGAAGAAGTGGGGGCTGGGCCAGCTGCTGACGCAACTGTGATGTCAGAGCCGGCCACAGGCGGCAGCCAGCCCAGGCTGCTGGTACCCTGTGTGCTTGCTGGCTGGGGGGAGGGGGAGGGCTTAACCCCTTCCCGGCCTCTCTTTCCCAGACGGCCATCCCCCAGCTGGTCTGGCCCACAAGATTCCCAGATTTCACAACTGGGGCTGGCGCTGACTCACGTACAGTAAGTTCGGGGAGAGAAACTCCCTGCTGCCTGGGGTCTCATCTCAGGACAAGCCTGCCCTCCTTTACAGACACAGCGTGGCCAGGCTCTTCCCGCAGGGCTACTGACCCACAGAGGAATTCAAGGAGCCAGCCATGGGATCCTGGTGGCCACATGTTCAGCCATGGCCTGATGCCAAATTGCTAGTGGCCTGGAGTCATCCCCAACTCTAAGGCTAAGCCTAGTGCTCTTAACTGGGAAAGCGGGGTGGTCACAGGACCAGCGTCTAAGTCACAGCAGGAACTGGACATGGTGAATGCGAGTGAGGCAGAGCACAGGAAGTGGGGGTAAATATTATTGTTGTGATGTCATCTAATCACTCCAGAACCGTCGTGAGGCTGCCCTACCTGGGGTACTATCTCTCAGGACAACGGGCCCCAGGAAGTTAGCTCCCTTAATGTTCCCACCATCTTCACTTGATCTGTGCACACTAACTGAATACCACTTGTTCCAAAAGCACATGACTGAGTTCTACAGTCAGCAGTGGGCAAAGAAGGAAGAAGCATCAATACTGTTGATTTTCGAGTGTGTGTGTGTGTGTGTGTGTGTGTGTGTGTGTGTGTGTGTGTGAATGTGTGTGTAATGCATGTGTGTGTGTAAGACAGGGTCTCACTATGTAGCCTAGGTTGGCCCCTCTCCAGGGCTGGGACTCCAGGAGTGTGCCTTCACACCTGGGCAGAAGGAGTTAGACGGCTGAGATCACACTTGTGATTGGCTGGCTCACAGGCCGATGAGGGAGGAAGCTGAGAGATCCTGGGAGACCTAGACTGAGAGAGGAAGCCAGCATAAACCTTGATGACAGGATCCAGGCAGTAAGACTGGCCTGCTGGAGGCCCCTCTGCGCCATGTTGTAGGGACAAAGGTGGTGGGGACCCAAAGAGAAGCTTATGCTTGCTGGATGGAGCCTCATGTGCCTGGCCTAGGCTGCATATGACACATGACAAAGGTCCTGCCTCTTCGCATTGACCTGGGACCCACAGCTCCCCCTGCAATGCCAAAGCCTCTCCAGAGGGCGCAGCCTGGCCTGAGGCAGCGGTGGTCACTCAGCTCTGTCTCCAAGGCTGGCTGCTCAGGGAGTTTGGGTCAGGGAGGGTGGGGAGTCCAGGGCTTCATGACAGCCTCCCAGCTCAGGGTATTCAGAGTTTGGTTCATCATTGAGCTCTGAGGTGTCCAGCTGTGAGATAGGAAGCACAGGAGGAGGCAGAGCCCTGGTTTCTGTGTCTGACTCCAACTCAGGAAGAGCTGAAACACTGGAGTGAAGGGGACCAGGCTTCCTGCCCACATGTATGAGTGTGGTGAGGAGGCCGTGTGAGCAAGGACAGCAGGAGCCACAGGGTAGGGAACACAGCCTGGCTCTGAGGCCTCAGGAGCAGACAGCAGGAGGCTTAATCAGCGTCCTTGAGAATGTTTTGTGTTCTTTTTTACATTAAAATTTACGTATTTATTTAATTAGGATGTGTGAATGTGTGTGGGTGTGTGTGGCTGTCACGATGCGATGCGTGTGTGGAGGTCAGAGGACAGGCTGTTTCTCTTTCCACCACATAGGATTCAGAGATCAAACTCAGGCCAGTCATACTTGGTGGTGGGTTTCTTTACCCACTGAGCCATCTCTTTGACTGTGTGTGTGTGTGTGTGTGTGTGTGTGTGTGTGTGTGTGATGTTCGTGTGTGGGCTATGCAGATATGTGTGGCTACTCCACTTCCTGTGGAGTCTGGAGGTGTCTTCTTAGATCACTCTTCACTTCTTCACTTTGCTTTTTTTTTCCTTCATTTCTCTGGGTAGCTCTGGCTGTTCTGGAACTCACTCTGTAGCCCAGGCTGGCCTTGAACTCACAGAGATCTGCCTGCCTCCGCTTCTTAGTGCTGGGATTTAAGGTGTGTGCTACTACTGCCTGGCCCCACCTTGTTTTTGGAGGCACCATCTCACTAGCCTGGAGCTTACAAACTAGGCAAGGCTGCCAGGTGAGCCAGCTCCAGGGGCCACCTTCTTTACTTCTCCAGCGCCAGGGTTAGGCATGAACCACATGAACCACAATGACTGGCTTTAATGTGGATACTGGGGCCTGAACTCAGATCCTCAGGTGTGCATGGAAAGTGCTTGACCAACTGAGCTTTTCGCCTCAGCCCCCCCCCCCCCCAGGATGTTTGAAAAGCATTTATTTATTCCCACAAGAAGTGCTTTGTGCCCCCTCAGCCATGAGTCCGAGGTACCATGAGGTGGCTATGGACCTGCCTTTCTCAACACAGCCCGGAGAAGCAGGGCAGTCGCATGGCATCTACTGACACAAGGAGGGCCGGCCGGCTCACAGAGGACACCCCAGCTCAGGAAGAGCACACTTTGGGTCTTTTGGCTGAGCATGGAACTAGAACTTAAACCTGGCCCTTCTGTCTTGTTCTGGGGTCTCAGGGCTGCTGGGAAGCCCAACCCAGAAGGTTCTAGTGTGTAAGGCCCCTCCTTTCTAGGAGAGGAGTTGGCCTGGGGTTGAACCAGACCCTGACACCCCCTCTGGCCTGGGTAATTACCTGAAGTGGGGGCAGCACCCACTTCCTGCCGCTTTCATCCCAGCTCCGGGCCTGCAGGCAGCAATTAACCTCCCCAGCGCCCCTCTGAAGTAGGTTCTGGAGGCAGACATGTTATTAAACCCATTTTTATAGCTAGGTAAACTGAGGCAGAGACCACTGCCGCTGGAGCCTGTTGTTCCCCGTGACTCAGCAGCTGAGTTTATTCCTGCTCACAAGGAGCACAGCCAGGTGCCCCTCACTCCAGGCCAGGCCTGCAACAGGTCCTGGGAGGATCCAGGCATCTGTTCTGACCTTCGCTCTCACTCACAGCGGCTGCCAACTGATGGAAGGCACTAGAATTTGGCTGTGTGGCCCTGGATAAGTCCGTTCTCTGGGCTTCAGTTTTATCGGCAGCAGGAAGATGTTTCCAGCTGCCTTGTAGCTATACCTTGGGCAAAAAGTGCACATTTGCTCATGATGTAATTAATTACCTTCCTCAAGACATTCCCCAGACACCCTCCTCATAGTTCTCCCAACACCCGCATCCTACCGCAGGACCTTTGCACATGCAGAGACAGCTGCCTGGAATACCCTTCCCAGTTCCTGGGTAGTGGCTCATCACTCTTGTCACCAGGGTCTCCTCCTCTGTCTAGAGAGCCCTGACCACACCCCTCTCACACATTGGGGTCCCTCACTGCTTAATTTCTTTATGGTCTTTTCGGCTCACATATCCAAGTGGCTTGGATCTGTTTGATCCACAGTGAGCCCCTGAGCTTGGCCAGCACACAGTAGGTGCTCAGGAAATTGTGGCTTTCTCCTTTCTTTGCTGGCTCCAAGGTCATCTGGGAGCCATTTTGAATGTCGCTGGTCCCCCTGTTCCCCTCTTGGTCTCAGTCAGCTGCCCTGAGATCCCAGGCCAGGCTCTCCGTGTCCCCAGACTGTGGGTGGACAGAGGGAAATGGCACTGGCCACTCCTGGGTACAGGTGCTTGGCGCCACACTACCCGCCTTTGGCTCGCCCCCGGCAGGGCCCACAACCAGCCACTGGCTCCCTTGACACATCTGTCAGCACCCTTGGGGGAAAGAATTTGGAGAGAAGAGAGAGAAGGAGAAAAGCAAGCAGGGTGTGAGGGGCCGTCGCACACCTGTGTAAACATTGTCACCTTACACCCCATCAGGCACCCTCGCCTTCTGTGCCGTTCCTGGGCTTGTTTTCCTTGGCACAGGCATCCATAGAGTGGAATTCGGCTGAAGGGACCCAATTGTCATCTTCTGAGCATGCTCCCAGGCCAAGGAGCGCCAGGCTCTGACTGACACCCTGCTTCTGTTCTTAGAGGTTCCAGAACGTTCACAGGATCTGGGAATCTCCCTCCCTGGCAGCTGGCCCCGGATGCTGGCATGTTGGGATTCAAACCTGCTTCCTGCCCACTTTGCAGAAGGCACTTGAGGATGGAACAGGGGAGTGAGGCCTGAGGTCAGAGGGTATGGTGACCAGAGTGAGGTCCCCAGCAATGCCTACCATCCATCCCAGCAGTGGCACACCACTTTCTGGAACCTCCCATCCTCATTCCAGGTCTGAGGAACCAAGGCCCACTGCACCTCTTGATCCCAGGATCATGTGACCAAGTCTGTCCAGGACAGGCCATTCTGGGCCTCTCATGCTGGCCATCTTCAGAGCATATGTAGTTTCCCTTTAGTTCTAGAGTGAGTAAGCACACAGCCAAGACAAACACAAAGACTGTCCTAGAAACCAACTTGGCTAGATGGTGTCCAAGCTCCCGGATCCAGCCGAACCTGGAAGGCTTGTCCTGGGAGGCTCCATGGGCCACCCTTGGGGTCTGGTTTTGTATCATTTGTACACAGAAAGCTCTGACTAACCGGGAGGAGGGAAGGGGAGAGACCCAGAGAGAAGGAGCAGCAAGCCCAGAGACAGGAAGGGATTCATGCCTCAAGGCTCCTGAGGGAAGGGTTTGTTTTGCCAGGGGTGGGCAGAGTATTCAAAAGAGGGATAATCTATGGACAACTTGGAGTGGCAAGATGCTAACTGCATACCATACTGAGTCCCATCACCACTATCTCATGTGCCGGGATGCTGGTGTGTGCTGCCCGGAGGCCCACACAAAATGTTTTCTGTAGTGCCCAATGAGTGTGCCCTGATTCCAGTGGGGTGGCCCAGCTGCTGCACTTCCTTGGACCCAGGAGAAGCTTGGTCCAGTGTCTCAAATCTGCAGTTCCATGCACCTTGAGGGCCCCCCTCTGTGAGCAAGAGAGCGTCGCCCAGTGCCAGCACACTCCATACGGTGTAGTGTCCGACACTTCTAGTCTGAGATGTCCACAGCCTGGCATGAGCTGACAGAAGATGGTCTGTCTCTGTCAGTCCTGCAGTGTCCCAGCTTCTAGCCCTGCCCATCACAGCCCATTGGAGCTTGTGTTCCCCTGTGAGGCTGCTGCCCCATTCCCAGCATCATGCTGCTCAGATGCACACGGAGCGGTGCCTATCAGCATGATGCTCTTTTTCATCGCTGCATAGAGTTCCGTGAAGGGGCGGAACCCGGCTTGGGGAGTACTCAGACTGTTTCCAGTTTTTAGCAGTTATGAAACACGTGCGACTGGAGGGCTGCGTGAACATGGCTTTCATTGTCTTGGGTCAGTGGCCAGTTACTACAGTATTTGTGCCACTTGGAATTCACACCAGCACCAGGTGCAAGCGCTAGTTGCTTTGCATCTTTAGCAACACTGTTTTAGCATCAGGGTTTTCTGCTTTTTAAAAATTTTAGTCATTCTAATTGTGTATAATGAGCCATCACTGCAGTGTTAATTGAGTTTCCCTAACACCCGATAAACATCTTTTAACTAACTTTTCTAGTCCCGAGAAAAACCAGATTCCTGGGCTGGTTGGATGGCTCAGTAGGTAGAGGAAATTTCTGTCAAGCCTGGTGACCTGAGTTCAATCCCCCGGATCCATGAGGTGGAAGGAGAAAACCCCCATGCCACAAAGTTAACCTCTGACCTCTAGATTCTTGCCATGGCACACATACGTGCCCGCCTCCACCAAGAATAAAAAATAAAATGTAAAGAAAACTTGATTGTCTATTACTGAATTAAATGTTTCCTATCTCTTTTGGATAAAGGTCAACTCTTTGTCAAAATGTGATGCTGAGGGCTGGAGAGATGGTCAGTGGTTAAAAGCATTGGCTGCTCTGTCAGAGGACCTGGGTTCAGTTCCCAGCACCCACATTATGGCTCACAACCACCTTAACTCCAGTTCCAGGGGATCTGATGCCCTCTTTTGGCCTCTGCAAGCACCAAATATTATGTGGTGCACAGACATACACAGGACAAAACCACTCAAACACAGAAAATTAAAATAAAAAAATCTAAAACATGACTTCCAAGAATTCCCTCCCCCTCAGCTTCCCATTTTTCTCTTACCAGGCAGCCCTGACGACCCTCTTGTTTTCTCTTTTTCCTGGTTAGCTTTCATGGGTAGCACATGCTCTTGTGGGTTTTTTTTCTCTCCCAATTGTTATGGTGACACCAAATGTTTCCTTTGAAAATAAGTACATTTGAGTTAGAAAAGGAAGATGACATGAAGTAAACCATTAAGTTGTAACAGTTCTGGGGAAGGAGCCAGAACAAAAGTCACCGTGTGGCCACCCTGAGGGGCTCTGTCAGGAGACGGTGACTCAGCAACCACCTTGGACCAGGCTGGGTGCTGGCCCTGGGATGAATGCAACACACAAGATACCTTCTGCCATTTTTGCAGATCTTTTTTTGTGATGAACTCCTCTTCATCCTTCAAAACCCAGTCTAGATGACTTTCCCTCTGCCCAGACATCCCGGGCACACCTGTCACCCCTTTGCAATCAGCGTCTTCCTGATTTGCCTCAGTGTTGTTTTCCCTGACCCAGCATCCTTTGTTCCTCTGGTTTACTTAGAGACAGAATCTCATCGTGTAGTCCAGGCTGGCCTTGAACTAGAGGCAATCCTCCTGCCTCAGCCATTCAGAGTGCTGGAGTTATAATTGTTAGCCTGGCTCTACTGTTTGCCTGTTTATTTATTTAAAGACAGGGTCTCACATCACCCAGGCTAGCCTTGAACTCAAATATAGATAAGACTGACCTCAAACTTCTGATCCTCCTGCCTCAGTCTCCTGACTGCTCAGAGTATAGGTGTATGCCTCGACACCCTGTTTGTTAGGCAGTGTGGATGGGGGCCTGTAGATGTATCTGTCTTGTTAAATAAGAAACACAGAGCCAATTGCAGAGTTAAAAGCCAAGAGGTCAGAGCAATAGCTGAGAGCTGACAACCTTACCCTTCATGCTTCTGCTGTCTCTCCTCTCTGCCCCAGAGCTACTTCTGTGTGTCCTGTCTTTTTTATAGACTTTATGTTCTGCCTTCTCATTGGTTGTAAACCCAGCCATATGACCTCCTTGGCACTGCCTGGCTGTACAGACCTCCAGGTCTTCTATGGTTGGTATTGAGATTAAAAGCGTGTGTTGCCATGCTGGCTGTATCCTTGAACACCCCAAGGTCCTGCCTCCCAAGTGCTGGGATTAAAGGCTTGCACCACCACCATCCAGTTTCTGCTATGGCTTGCTCTGACCCCAAGGCAACTTTATTAACATACAAATAAAATCACATTTTACAAATAAAGTATCACCACCGGAGCCAGGGCTTTGTGCACATGAAGCAAACCGTCTGTCAGCAGAGGTACACCCAGCCCTATTTGCTTTAAAATAATTTTTTTTGTTTTTGTTTTTCGAGACAAGGTTTCACTGTGTAGCTTTGTGCTTCTCCTGGAACTCACTCTGTAGACCAGGCTGGCCTCGAACTCACAGAGATCCGCCTGCCTCTGCCTCCCAGGTGCTGGGATTAAAGGTGTGTGCTGCCGCCGCCACCACCACCTGGCTAAAATAATTTTTAATTTTTGTTCTTTGAGACAGGGTCCGACTCTGTAGCCCAGGCTGACCAGGAACTCTCAGTCCTCCAGCTTCAGCTCTGTGTTGTCTCTGCAGCACTCAGCACCCTCATTTTGGGATTTACTTGTGGGGTTGTCTGTCCTCTCTGCTGTAGGCTCATGGGACCTTTGGTCTCCTTCTCTCTGCTCCCCAGGAGCCTCACACAGCACCCTGAAGTGAAGCACCTAATAAACTTTTGTTGAATGAATAAGTGAGTGAATAAATGAATGAGCAAGATGTGCGCTGTCCCTTCTCATGTGCACTCATGGGGAGTCGAGTTCACAGGCCCTGTGTGGGACGGTTGCTATGGAGACCCTCCAGCCCAGGGTCACGGGTCAGGCATCCCCTACCATGGCTCCACTGGTTCTAAGTGCTGCAGGCTGCCCACTGGTCCAGCTGCCAGCCAAGGGACTTTCTGTGGGCTAGAAAGAAAGCCCCGGTGTTGTCACAAAGGGGGCAGAAACATTAGGGGACAAAGGGAGCCTAGAAATTAACCCAATAGCACAGATCGTACCTACAAGAAGATGGACATGTCTGGAGGGGAAGAGGTCAGAGCATCCTGAGGGTTGAGTGTGGGCTGGAAGTCTCAACAGGGTCCCTGAGTGGTCCTGGGGTCACTATTGTGGTCTGTGCTCACCTTATGCCCACTCTGGAAGTGGCAGATGGCTGCCCTTCTTGGGTATGTCCCCTCCATTCCCCCAATGAGCCAGGAGGAAACCTCACAAAGGTCTGTGGCTCCTTTCTGAGACCCAGGCTCAGCCTTTAGCAGCCACCCACAGCCAGCTTGAGCCTAGAAAAACCCGTCCCCATTTTGTGCCTTTTTTTTTTTATATTAGTGTCTTCTAGATCTAAATTCATTTTTTGTGTTTCTAGTTTTCATGTCTCTTGAGTTCATAGGAGGTAGTATTCAAGATGTTTTAGGGAAACCAAAAATCAGCTTCTAATTAACACACTGATGTTTTCTGTTTGGAGCAGTTGAGGGTAAAAACAGCCTGCTGCTTGCTCTGTTCTGTTTCGTCAGCCAAACTAGCTGCGTGGAGACAAACACCTGTGCTAGGTTTTAACCAGCAGTAGCCCACACTTGAAATTCAGGGGAAATGAACTAGCCCATTCATTCTGAGAAAGAGCATTTAAAGAAAGCATGCATCACTAAGGACAGAGAAATGCAGGGGTGAGGGCCATGTGTGCAAACCCTGGGATGCGACAAGAGACTCTGCCCTCCACACCACTGGCCACTCTGCACAGGGGCTTCATCTGTGAGTCTGTAACTTACCTTGCAGTTTTTCATAATTGCACATCAATAGTAATATGCTTTGGTCACTTTAATAATGTATATTATTATAATACAACAAAGAATGTTTGTTTTGCATGTCAGAGAACTTCTAATATCCATACCCAGTAATGACTACTGTATAGCTAGTCAATGAGAAATACACTTGAATTAAAATGCTACTTCCTATTTTCCTTAAATGATTCCATGTACTTAATTTCTCACTTTAAAGGAAGTCTCTTTAGTGAGTCACGTCTCTTCTAAATACCATGTGACATCTTTACAGTACTATTTATTGATTACATAATATATACTGGCATTTTTGCACATATTGACAATTTTTGTTTGTTTGTTTTGAGACAGGGTTTCTCTGTGTAAGAGTCCTGACTGTCCTAGAACTCACTCTGTAGACCAGGTTGGCCTTGAACTCAGAGATCCACCTGCCTCTGTCTCCCCAGTGCTGGGATTAAGAGCGTGTGCCACCAGACTCACCTGGATTGACAATTTCAAACTATACTTTGCGCTATAGCACACTCAACATCTGGCTCCAGGTTCCATTTTCCTTCTAGAAAAGGCAATACCACCTTAGAGACTCTGATAACATTTCTATTTTCTTTATTCCAGGAGGATCACTTAAGAACCAATATCCCAGCTGGGCAGTGGTGGCGTATACTTTTAATCCCAGCACTGGGGATGCAGAGGCAGGTGGATATCTGAGTTTGTTTGAGTCCAGCCTGGTCTACAGGGCAAGTTCCAGGACAGCCAGAGCTACACAGAGAAACTCCATCTCAAAAAACAAACAAACAAACAAACAAACAAAATCTCAAAGAACCAATATCCGAGATTTCTAAAATGTTGCAAAGCAGTGGTGCTGTTGTCTGTAACATTCCCACAGGCAACTGCTTCTATTTCTAATTGGCTTTTTAGGGGTAATTTTTCAAGATGACTGAACCTCTGCAAACAGCTACCTTCTACATAATGACACTGCACAGTTTGATTTTTCTCCAATGCTCTAGGGCCCCACACAACCCAAGCCAATGTCTGTGATAACAGTCAGTGGCAGCGACTGTTAGTCTGTCCCCATGGCCTGTGACAGGCTGCAGCCACTTCTCCTGGCCTTGGCAGCAGTGTCTCACCCCACAATGAGCAACAGTGTTGCCCTGCTGGGGTTGACATCCAGATGCACTCAGAACCTGCTTCATTAAATGCTGTGTTCAACCATTCCATGACGAATCTGAAGTCACGTTACCATTTCTTTAAGACACACGGCTGCCTAGAATTTTTTCCAAATTCCATTGTATGATGACATTTTAGTGTCCCTGGGTTTGTGGCATCCTGGCTGGCCCCTCACTCTCTGCCTCACAGCATTCACAGCTGTTTCACTGTTCTCTCTCTCTCTGTCTTTCTTCCTAGTGTGTGTGTGTGTGTTTGTGTGTGTGTGTGTGTGTGTGTGTGTGTGTGTGTGTGTGTGTGTGAGAGAGAGAGAGAGAGAGAGAGAGAGAGAGAGAGAGAGAGAGAGAGAGATTGAGAGAGAGAGAGTGCAGGAACATGGATGCCATGCGTGTGGAGGTCAGAAGATAACTTCGGTGTCTGTCACTGTCTGTCTTGTTTGAGGCAGGGTCTTAGCGTGAACCGCTCACCACTGTGTACACCAGGCCAGCTTCCGGCTTTCTCCTGCCTCTACCTCCCACCTTGCATATGTGAGCTTTTATTTGGGTGCTGGGGATTCGAACCTAGGTCTTCTTGCTCAAGCACTTACTCACTAGCCACTTCTCTATCTGCACCCCGCCCCCGCCCCCTCCCCAGCACCCCTCCCTCCCTCCCCGCCCCCTCCTGCCTCTACCTCCTGAATATTATAGCGGAAGTATATTCTGGAAATGTAGCTGTGAGCACTGTGTCTGGCTTCTGGTCCTGTTTATTTGTTTGAAAGAATATTTTCTTTTTTATTGTTGCTTTTGTTTGTTTATTTTCTTCCAGACAAGGTTTCTTTGTGTAGCCCTGGTTGTCCTGGAACTCTCTCTGTAGCCCAGGCTGGCCTCAAACTCAGAGATCCACCTGTCTCTGCCTCCCAAGTGCTGGAGTTAAAGGCATGCACCATCACCACCTGGCTTGAAGGCTATTTTCTAATTACAGAGATGAGTGAGTTCCCCTTTTCTAGGAATAACAACATATTTTCCTTTAAAACTGTTTATTGATAAATATTACCTAAGGGTGCAGCCACCAAAACATTATGCAAAGTAGAAGCAAGCCATGGAAGGCCACAGATACTCATTCTCACTTTCTCTCCATCCCTCCTTCCTCCCTCACTCTCTTCCTCTCTTTTTCCCTTCCTTCCTAGATCTCCTGAACCCCAGGCATGTGGCCAAGACTGGCCTTCTCGATCCCTCTGCCTCTCCTCCCAAGTGCTGGCATGATGGGCATAGGAGGACATACCAACTTAAGTGACTGAGGTTTTCATCCACAGAGAAACCAGACATGGCTCGTTGCCTAGGGCTGGGGGTGGGGCAACTGCTTGGTGGGAGTCCTTTTGGGGCATCATCCTTGGGGGCGGGTGATAAAAATGTTTTGTAACTAGTTGGATGTGGGGCTTGAACAAAGGCACCCCTACCCCCTGCCAGCCCCTGGCTCATGGAGACATGGTTACACGGTGCTATGTGGAGTTCACCTCAGTAAATTAACCAAACAAGACAGTTTCCTTAAGAAAAAGTATGATTGGCTCTCTAGGCGACTTTGAAGTGAGGTCTGAGAGACTCGGCTACGCACTCTGTGCCAGACAGCCTCGTGTCCTGGGGAGCCTCCCTCCTACCCAGGCAGCAGCCTGTGAGTCCAGCCCTGCCAAACCCGAGGAGGAGACCCTCTTCTTGAGTGTGTGTCTTAACCCCCCCTAAGCAGGCCTCCATTCTCCATCTGGAAAATGTGGGCTGCACCCATGCTGCCCCCTAAACAACCAGAGTGTTTTTATTTGGGTTTTGATTTCAAAACAGAGTGTCTCCATGCAGCTCAGACTGGCCTTGGCTTCCAGACCATCCTCCTGCCTCAGCCTTTTGAGTTCTGGGACGCAGCCCCACACCTGTCTCTCCTGAGGCTCCTGTCTCACAGGCTGAACCCTCACACAGGAAGCAACCGGCTGCCCTGGTCGTGTTATGAATAACAAACCTGTTTATATTCTCATTCCATTCTCTGGACAATGCTCGAGGGCTTGACCTCCGTGGTTTCATATCCCAGGACTCATTCAAATGGACCGGGAGCGTCCACTGACTGACTTTCAGAGTCACTCCCAGAATCCACCTCTTCTCTCTATCCCTGGCCCCATCCTGCATGGCTCACCTCCTCCCTGGTCTTCTGACTTCTGTCCATCTCCCACGCTCCACATCTATGCCACTGAGAGCCCAATGAGGGACCCTACAGAGCCCCAGTAAAGCCCTGCTGCTCTTCTGCCCAGAGCCTACCTTCCCAGGTCCTCATCTCCTCCACACTGACAGCTAAAGCCATCCCCCAGCCCCTGTGGGAGGCCTTGCATAACTGTCCCCACCCCTCGCAGGGTGCCTTCTCTCTCCTCTCCCCACAGGACAGTTTCTTGCTGTGGCTCACAGACATCAGGCCTCTACCTCAGGGCCCTTGTCCTGGCTGTTCTCGTACCCAGTGGCACCCTCTGTCACCTCCTCCTCTTCCCAGGCCTCTGTGTAAATGTCGCTGGCTCCAGATTTCCCTGGTCTCCCAGAAGCTGCTGGCCTCCGGAAGTCTCTTCCTTAGTAAACTTCTTGGCTGGGGTCCTGGGCCCAACCCCATGACTCAGAATCTAGACATGCTTCCAGGATGCCTCTAGGTTTGGGCCGTCAGCCGTGGGGGCAGGTGGTGCCCGGCAGTACCTGGCCCCGATCTGAGTACTGCTGTGGGAGGCAGCCATGCCCATTCTCCCAGTCTTCTGGGGTATAGGTGGGAAGACAAGATGTCCCCCCACCCCCACCTTAGGCTCACCTGACTTCACTAACTCAGCCTCTCACCCAGGCTGTCCTGCCCTGAATGTGAAGCTGTGGCTCATCTGGGCCACACACTGCCTCATGTCACTGGCCCATCCTTTGCCGCTAGCCAACCAGCCTCCCCCAACCAGAGAAGCCCAGCCCTCTGCTCCCAGGGAGCTTTGCTAGCTTTGCTTCTCTTGGCCTCCAGAGGCCTCTCTGTTCCTGTCAGGCCCAGCTGAGAGCCATCTCCAGTCAGAAGAGGGACAGGCCAATGAGAGAGGTAACCACACACCAGGTCAGGGCAGCTGCCTGTGCTGGGATAATGCTTGGCCAGCAGCCAGAAGGAGGATCTGAACGCAGTGCCTGAGAACAGGGTGGGGCCTCCAAGGCTGGGAGCAAGGAGTGAGTAGTGGTGTGGGCGTGTCACATGCTCTGTCCAGCTTTTCCCACAACTTTGTTGGATCTTGGGTTCCTGGGGAGGCACCTGCCCCCATCTCCAGGAAAGCCTCCCCAAGGGAGGCCCTGCCAAGCAGGGGTCTGTTCCTATGGAGCAGGTGCTCCTGGTGGAATCTTAACCAGGGACCCCAGCTCCTAGCTTGGAGAGACAGTGGCCGACATCTTTTGTACTAAGGAGATGAAGGCTTGGAGTAGCATAGGCCTTGTTCCAGGCCACAGACTCAAGTCACATGCTGCACTGTTCTGGTTCTCTGGCCTCCCTGCTGTATGGCAAATCAGCACCACAGTGAAGGCTGCTGACACCAGCAGTCTGGAGCCTTGCTCCTGTCCCATCCCCCCCCACCTGGCCATGCACTAACCTCTACCCACCCCTTACTCCACTCTTCTACCCCTCTATCACCCACCACCCCCTCTGCCACCCTCCCCTCCACCCGTCTTTCCATTTCCCCTCTACCTACCCCCAAGTCAGATCTTACCGCCACTGTCCTTCTGTCTGTCCGCCATGCATCCTTTCTTCTCCAGCTTTTACCTGCTGTCCTAGTTAGCTTTTTGACCTGAGAAGGAAGCCTCACTTGAGGGATTGCCCAGGTCAGAGTGGCCTGTGGGTGTGTCTGTGAGGGATTGTCCTGATCATTAATTGATACAGGAGGGTGCAGCCCACTGTGGGTGGCACCATTGCTAGGCAAGTGGTCTGTATAAAAGAAACCTAACTGACCTCGGATCTGACTGTGCCAGCAAGCCGCATTCCTCTGTGGTCTCTGCCTCAAGCTCCTGCCCTGACTTCCCTCAGCGATGAACTGTGACCTGGAAGTATAAGCCAAAGAAGTTGCTCCCATAAGTTGCTTCTGGTCGTGCCGTGACAGAAAGGGAGTTAGAACCCGTGCCCCCTGTCTATCCTGCCTGCCAGACACCCGCCTGCCTATCATTCAAATGCTCTATTTCCACCCACCCACCGTTTGTCCTTTCACCCTCCACTCATCCTTCCATCCATCACCACCTTCCACTCATCCCCCTGTCTACTACCATCCACGCATCTCTCCGCCCATTCATCTTTCCATCCACTCATCCATCTATAAACACACCCACCTAGCCATCAGCCCATCCTTCTATACATCCACCCACTCGCTGATGCACACATCCATCTGTCCAGTGGCCCATCCTTCCTTTCAACCTTTCATCCGTCCGTACTTCCTCCCCTCATCCAAACACCCCTACCGCATTTGCTCTCCCACCTACCCAGCATCTATTTAAGCAGCCGAGGCACGTTCCCTGGGACTGCTGCAGTGGGAGCCATAAGGAGTACACCTAATTAAGCCTTTATTTATTTGTTGTTCCAGGAAGGCTAATTGTGAGGTTTGTAAACAGCCCTTTGATGGTGGAGAACTCCTTAAGAGGACAGTGAAATAACTGTTCCAGTGCAGTCTGGCTACTCAGCAGGGAGCTGGGGGCCTTGAGGAGGGCAGTGGGGACACAGCCAGAGGGAGGTCAGCATAAAGGACGGTGACAGTGACCGCATCCCCCTCCCCCTGCCCAGTGCCTGGTGCCTGCTGGTCAGACACCAGGCTGAGCCATACCACAGGGCTTGGAAACATCACCCTATGTGTGCTCTGGTGCAGGGGACTGAGACACCAAAGAAGGGAGCAGGCACTCAGGACTGTATGCCTGTGAAATAGTCCAGACTCCATACCAAGCTAACCCTGTCTGTGCAGGGACAGCCATGACAGAAATAATTGCGCATGCTCACAGTGCGCCAGCCACTGCTCCAAGCACCTCTGAAGGTGGGGTTGGCCCTGCTTCCATCTGCACTCCATAAGTGAGGAAGTCCAGAACCAAACAGCCATTTGACAAGATTCCAGTGAGTAGATTTTTACAAAATTAAATGTCTGGACACAAGGTCTTGATCTCAATATGCTGCTCAGTTTCTGTGTGTTTAGCCTACAATGGCTTGCTCATACGTGGTTGATGAAGCATTTGAAACAAAAATAGTTTCCCTCCTCATTTGAATATTTAAAACAATCCTTTAAACTATAAGCTGACTACTAGTTTCTTCTGACTTTGTTCAGAGATCACAAAACCTTTCCCCTGAGGAAGGAACTCTGCATGGCTCAGAGAACACCAGCACTGTCCCCAGACAGTTTGTGCTGTGCTAATAAAATGTTATTTACCATAGGCAGCAGCTGCTGGGGCTTAGGGCTGGAGCCTGCTGACTGCTGACTTGGGCAGCATACACCAAATGTGCCAGGAGCACTGAGTGTCACGACTAATGGAGACTTCAGTGGGATCTGGGTTGATCTTGATTGCCATTTTGATTGAATTAAGACATATCAAGTGAGATTACACCACTGGGTATGTCTGAGGATGTTTCCAGAGAGAATCAGCTAAAGGGAAAGGCCCATCCTGAACATGGGCAGCACCATCCATCCATCCTAAGGGACTTGGGCTGAGTAGAAAGAGGAAAAGGGTGACTTGAATTGAGCATGGGACACACACACACACACACACACACACACACACACACACACACACACTCCACTCAGATGCGGGCAAGCAGCTGTACCTGTGTTCTCATGGTCCCAGCACTGTTGTTCTCCACACCATCTCTGCTGTGACCCACGGTGTCCCTGCAAACCGTGAGCCAAAATAAGCCTTTCCTCCATGAAGTTGCTTTTTGTTGGGGATTCTGGTCATTGTTTGGATGACAGAAGTGACCTGACATAAATAACCATTTCCTTCCTGTTGTAGTGTGGGGGTGGGGGAGGGGTCCTCGGCTTGCTTGGCCCCCTACCAGGGACACTGAGTGTGCTAACGGCCTTGGATTGTTTTTCACACCAAAATCTGTCAACTTTGGGCTTTAAAAAATGACTATAAGCAGGGCATGGTGGTGCAGACCTTTAATCCCAGAGTTCAGGAGGTAGAGACAGGGAGAACTCCGTGAGTTCAAAGCCAGCCTGGTCTACACAGTGAGCTCCAGGTGAGACAGAGTTACATGGTGCAGTCCTGTGTGCCCTCCCTCCCCCCAGGACTGATGAGTGACATTGAGATGGCATGTAGCTGGGGCTGCTCTGGAGACTAGAACAAGGAAGTGAGAGGAGGCCAGGCAGGGTGTGACAGCACTCTCTTGGAGCTGGTGGGAGCGAAGCTCAGGAAGGTCAGAGGGGGCCCTTTTCTGCCTGTGTATGCACCCCTTCCCCTCAGGGTTCATTTCCCAGCCTAGAGAAGCTCTGGACCTACAGGAACCACAGGTGGCCTGTCTGAAGTTAAAAGACAAGTGAGGGGCTGGCAAGACGGGCCACTGGGTAAAAGTGATCGCCACCAAGCCTGACAACTTGAGCTCAGTTTCTGGGACCCACATGGTGGGAGGAGAGAACCGACTCCTGCAAGTTGTCCTCTGAGCTCCACATGTGCTGTGACGTATACACATCCCACACTAAATAAATACACAAATAAAAGTAATTTTTAAAGAATGAATGAAATCCTGGGAGGAAATATTCAAACTATAAAGATAGACAAAGGATTTGTTTCTGTGATACGTAAAGAATACTTGCAGAACAATGAGAAACAAAGCATACCCTCTAGAATAGAACAATGGGTAGGGCAGGCAGTGCACACCTTTAATCCCAGCACACGGGAGGCAGAGGCAGGAGGATCTCTGTGAGTCTGAGGCCAGCCTGGTATACAGAGTTGAGTTCCAGGACAGCCAGGACTACACAGTAAAACTCTGTTGAAAACAAACAAACAAAACCCAAAATAAATAAATAAATAAACAAACCAAAATTTAAAAAAATTAATGGATAGTGGAGGTAAAGGGTTAACTCATGAGAAATGGCATAGAGATAAGCTTGCAAGATGTTTGCTCTTGTGGATCAGGAGAGCACAAATTCAGACAGCAATATGCAAACATTACCTGCAACTCAGATCAACTCAAGTAAAAGATAGATGATGCAAAACGGCCTTTCTGGAAGATAGCCTCACAGGAAAACCAAAATGCATGTTTTCTGCAACTTGAAGCATCTCTTCTGTTTGCTCCTTAGAGAAACACCCACCCACAGGCACAAGCCATGCAGCCCATGGTACTCTGGGCTTCCGTCTTTTGAGCCTGCCCACCTTCCTTACTGGCAATGCATCTGCTAGTCTCATGCTCAAAAGCATCCCTTGCAGCTAGGTTTCTGAGAGCAGATGTTCAGAGACAGAACCCAGAAGGTTCACCAGTCAACAGGTGGCTGACTGACTGACTGACTGGCCCTGAACCTGGCCTTCCAGCCATTCTCTTCTCACAGATGCCCTATTTTAGCTCAGATTTGTCAGAGAACCTTAGCTCAAGTTCAAAAATGCTGAGGTCACAAGCAGTTACTCGAAGAATCCCTCTATAAGTAAGCCTTCCTGTGTGACCAGAACCAAGGGACACTCTCCAGTTACTACTACTCCTGTGGGTGAGTAAGATGGCAGGTATAGGTCTGTGTCCACTGTGCCTGTAGTCATTTGTGTATCTCTGTGTGTGTGTGTGTGTGTGTGTGTGTGTGTGTGTGTGTGTCTCTGTGTGTTCGGTAGGTTCTTGTCAGGAGCTGGTTACGACAAAGGCCGTGAGCATCTGTGCCATGCCTCCTGGTGCACATCTATCTGATCCCCACTGAGAGCAGCTCCTGTGGTGAGGAATCACTGTCCCTTGACTGGATCTGACTGGAGTCTCCACAGGGCTTGCATTGTTTCACCTGACTGTCCAGAGAGTGTGACTATTGCTTGAGGCAACACCTCAGCACCAACTTCGGCTGTGCTCGATGTCTTCCCTTTGGAGGTCCTTGCGGGTGTAGAGTGGGCCTCTAAACATGTCCTAGAGTGTGTCAGTCTGTGATCAAGGGTATGAAGCACTTTACCTATGGCTGGTCCTTCATGCCCTGACATAAAGCATTCTGGTGTGGGGCCTCCGTCTCATGCAGATTGGATTGCCCAGCTGTCTTCCTCCTCCTTACCACATCTGCCAGGACTGTCCAGAGACACAAAATGAAAGGTGACGATCACATCTGGAGCTCTCTCAGTGGTCTGTCTGTAGCTTTCAGGTTCTGACATAGAAATGTCTGATGTTGAGGTGTGCATACATGTGACCATGTGTGTGTGATGTTATGGTGTACACATGTGTGCATGTGTGTGTGATATTGGTGTGTGCACATGTGTTCATGTATGTGTGACTATTGGGTCAAATCCAGTTCACAGTTGCAAGTAGCATAAATAACCAGGGTGCGGTGCTGGCTAGTTTCACATGTCACCTTGGCTGGACAGTGGTGGTCAGTTCCTTGGTCAAAGGTGCCTGTGCTTGCTGCTGTGAAGGGCCACTGTGGGTGTGGTTAAAGCCTACACAAATGGCCAGCCCAGTACCAGGCACACATGTGTGATGTCAGCACTGGGGTGAATGGGGCAGGAAGATTGCAAATTCTGCTTTGGGGATTGTAGTGAGGCCTTGTCCTGAAAACAAGAAAGAAGGAGGGCCTTAGGAGGGTGGATGGGCCTCATCCAATCATGGGGAGGACTTGAGTGCCAAGCTGTGGTGTCCTGTGGAAGAGTCAGCCTTGAGATGGTAACACAGGGAACTTGCCAGAGTCTCCAATCAACAGCCTCACCCTACCAATAATGAAACTACATGAGTTCAGTCTGTCAAAAAATTAATTTAAAACACACACGGGGCCATGTGGCAGTGGCGCACACCTTTAATCTCAACATTCAGGAGGCAGAGGCAGGCAGATTTCTTGAGTTCGAGACCAGCTTGGTCAACTGAGCAAGTTCTGGGACAGCCTGGTCTACACAGAGGAAACTGTCTCAGAAAACCAAACAACAACAAAACACACAGTGAGTTTGGCTCCAGTGAGATGGCTCAGCAGGTAAAGAAGCTTCCTATACAAGCCTGGTGACCTGGTTTTGCTCTCCAGGTCCACATAAAGGTGGACAGAGAGAACGAACTCCTCAAAGTTGTCCGAATTTAACTTACCCTGAGTGATGAGGGAGAGTTTCACCTAGTCAGTCTTCAGAGTGAAGTTGTGGGTTCCCATGGAAGGACCTTTCCTGTCTCCATAGGAGCTGTCCAAAGAAGGAAGCCAATGGGAGTTTTAACTAGAGCTTTAACATTAAAAATGATTTAAAAAATATTTATTTCAGGTACACTCCTTTAACCCCAGCATTAGGAAGGTAGAAGCAGGCGATATCTATGAGTTTGAGGCCAGCCTTGTGTTCATAGAGAATTCTAGGCCAGGCAGGGCTACATAATGAAACCCTGTCCCAAACCACCTCTCAAAGATTTATTTTATTGTTAATTATGTGTGTGTTTATGTGTCCATCTGTGTGAGAGCATGTGTACATGAGTGCAGGTGCATTTGGAGGCCAGAAGAGGGCGTTGGGTCCACTAGAGCTGGAGTTACAGTCAGTCCTGGGAACTGAATTCAGGTCCTCTGAAAAGGCGGTGTGCACTCTTACTGCTGAGCCATCTCTCTAGTCTCAGTAGAAAAAGATTTTTAAAAATATAAAAGCACGCTGTATAAATAAACTGAATTTTAGGTGTAAAAATGTTTAAAAGAAAAACCAAGGAGTCACAAAGTCTCCATTATTCACCCAGTGAAAATCTGCTGAGTGGCTGTTGTGTGCCCACACAGGAGTGGGGGAGAGGCCATGAAGCAGGCCCTGGCCTCCTGGGGATGAGGTCATGGTGCAGACAGGCCACAGAGACAGGCTGACCTTCATGGGAGACGAGAGAGGAACACGCAGACTCAGGGGACAGACTGGGACAAAGGGCTGCTGTACTGGGTGGCCAGAAAAGCCTCTCTAAGGTGACATTTGGTCTGAGCCCCAAAGGAGGGGAAGGCTCAGGAAAGAGCACCCTAGGGATCAGTTCTGCAAATGCAAAGGCCCAGAGGCTCCATGCTGCACACACTGTTCCATGGAGGACACTGGGATGGTCTGAGTTCTCCTGGAATTCGGGTGACCCTGGGAGGCCCCCAGAACAGAGTGGTGCCAAGTCCCAAAGGGAAACAAATGAAATGTGCTACCACCAGGGAATGGAACTCAGAATGGGTCAGCAATGGAGGGCTGATCCAGCCTTCTGGATCTGCAGGGGAAGTTGGTGGCCCCAGCTGGCTAAGTCCTCAAGTACAGATGTGTCCCATCTGGAAGGAACAGGAATAGGGAACTGGGTGGGGTGTTTGTCAGCCACTACATGCCTGCAAACTCCTACTCACTCTTCAGAGCCCAGCATTCATGTCACCCTTACAGGAAAGCCTTCTAGCCAGTTCTGAGCTAGCCAGTCAGCTCCTACCACCTGATCCCTACAGGAACATCTAGTGTTTGCTTCCATCTCCAGGGACAGCAATTCTGTTTACGCCCCTGGAGTGGACACGTAAGCACAGGGTGACATTCCAGGTCAAAAACAGAAGGCACAGGGCTGCTGCTGTTCCCAAGCTAACTCTGCTTGCGGAGTCTGTGTCTCCAGGGCCTGGCCTCCAGGACATGTCCAGGCAGAGGGACCAAGTGACTTTTCTGTCTACTGCCATCTCTCCTTTATGCTAAGGTTCCTGAGGGACACTTGGGTCAAGCCTGCCCTTAAGAGGCGAGAGAGTGATTAAAGGTGCTGAGGCTGTGAAGTCCTGCCCCAGGGCTTCAGAATGAAGGGCTCCACTTAAGCTTTCCTGATATTGGGAAGTCAGTGAAAGTCAAGCCAGACACAATGCATGCTGGGAAGACTTGATCACTGTGTCCACCAAGGAAGAGAGACAGGAGTCCTGTAGTCTGCAGATTGAGAGGGCAAGAGAATGCAATGCACAGGTTAGGATGACGGACAGAACAAGGGAGGGGACAGGCAAGAGACCAGGGTTAGAGCTTCAAACACGGGAGAGAGAGGAGACAGGGGAGCGGAGGGAGGTGTGACAAAGTGTGTCCTAAGGGCCTCACAGCCTCGGGAGGCCTCATGCTCACTCACTGCCCACCATAGGCACCTGGAACCTCTGAGAAGCCAAGCCCAGACCACCCCAAGACCACTGCAGGGACTGGCTGGGGCCTAGGTGGTGCCTTGGTCCCCAGGTCCCCATAACGCCTTACTCTGAAACCATGTTATCACATGGAACATGAGTGAGGGTCTGGGAAATTGAGGCACTGTGCTGAAGGCTGTGCTTGAGGCTTCCTGACTCTATGCGATAGAGCAGGCTTGTGCCTGGATGCACAAGTCCAGCCAAGGAACCCTTGGCTGCCTTCCACCCCTCCTCAGTGGCTCCCTCTGCCCCTCCTCAGTGGCTCCCTCTGCCCGACGCTCTTTGACCCACTCGGCCTGTTACCCTGAACTGTTGTTTCCCATAAATCCCTCCAGGTCTTTTTATTTTTTTCTTTCTCAAAACCTCAACTCACAGACAGATTCCACATCATAAGACAGAGTGCCTATGGAGGCAAAGGAGTGCTTTGTAGCAAAGGTCACGGCTGTCTCAGGCGTGTTTATTGGCGCTTAGTTTAAATTGCCCCTCACGTCTCATGAAGGTAGAAGTCTTGAAATTACTTCTCTCTAAATCTGGCGCCGCCCAGGCCCGGAAGCTCTGAGTCGCCACACATGGAATTATTAGTTATGATTTCTTTTGTAATTGTCCACCTGGAGTCCGGGCTGGCAGGCTCTGACTTGCCTGTTCTTAAAGAAGAGAACCCAAAGGCTCCTGGAAATCAGCTGCCTTAGCCATTGGAACTGCTGTGTGACCTGGGGCAAACCCACTTCCTCTCTGGGCTTCTTTCCTAGTTACAGGAAGGTATGTGGGCCCCATATCCCTATTTCCTGGTCCATGAGTGTGATGTAGAAGTAAAAGGTTTTGAGTTTTCTAGGAGGGACATTGTCTCTTTTCTTTCTTTTTTTCCCCAAGACAGGGTCTCACAGTGTAACTCTGGCTGTCCTGGAACTCCCAGAGATCCACCTGCCTCTGCCTCTCTAGTGCTGGGATTAAAGGCATGCACCATCACCGCCTGGCTAAGAGGGACATTTTCTAAATTGTATTTTTAATTTCAGACTTGAAAGTGGGACTCTGTAGTAGCATTACAAATTTAGATGGACCTGGGGAGGAATGGGTACTCAGCCATCTTCCATAGGCCCCCCAAGATCATCTGGAGTCAATGTCTGTTCCATAGCCAGCAAGGGCACACTGAAGGGGTGGGCACCATGGAGAGCCAGAGTGAGAGCCAAGAGTGCCACTTCCCTCGTAGTTCATTGGCCAGAGATGGTCATATAGTTCCCAGGTGCAAAGAGAGTTGGGAAATGTAATCCCTGACTGGGCAGCTAATTACCTATTGCAACCTCTGTCCTCTGCTTGGTGTTCTCTCTGTCTGTCTGTCTGTCTATATAGCCCTGGCTGACCTGGAACTCACAGAGGTCTGTCTGCCTCTGCCTCCTGGGTGCTGAGATTAAAGGCGTGCACCACCACTGCCTGATTGCTCTTTTTCAACTGCATTTTATTTGTGTGTGTGTGTGTGTGTGTGTGTGTGTGTGTGTGTGTGAGAGAGAGAGAGAGAGAGAGAGAGAGAGAGACAGAGACAGACAGAGACAGACAGAGACAAAGAGACAGAGTTCCTTTGCATGCCATAGCTCACGGGTGAAGGTCAGAGGAGAATTTTCAGGAGTCAGCTCTCTCCTTGTGCCGGGTGGGTTGTCAGGCTAGGTGGCAAGTGCCTTTATCTGCTGGGCCATCCTGCCGGCCTCAGTGTTCTCTTTTTAAGTGAATTATGGGGAGGAAAGGAATTTTGTCTCCCTGTTTATCAGTGAACTAAAACACAGCACATGATTCCCTACCGGGAAAAGGTTTATGTCAGGTCTGTCTGCCTTGTGCCCGTGAGGGCATTAAGTGTGAGCAGATGATGGACAGATAGAAGAGCATAGACACACAGATGAACAGAGCAGAGTGAGAGCCGGGAGCAGACCTGAGCAGATGAGCCCCATGACTAAGACGAAAAGGCCTGTCAATGGAAGAAGAGAGGCCTTCTAAAAAAAACAGTGCCCAGGCCATGGAGCATCGCAGTGCCATAAGATGGCTGGCATCGAGCATCGCAGTGCCATAAGATGGCTGGCATCAAGCATCGCAGTGCAAGTGGTTGTGTTGACCCAAACCTCACTCGTATTGAAGTATCAGGGGCTGGGAAGGTGGCTCAGTGGGTAGTGTTTGCCGTGTAAGAACAAGCACCTGAATTCAGATCTAGAACACCTGGACAGTAACAATGTGTGATGGGGTTCAACAGGAGCCCCAGTGCCTGGTGGAGGGGCAGAGGTGAAAGAATCTCTGTCCTTTAAAAGGCAGTGGTGGTGGCGCAGGCCTTTGATCCCAGCACTCAGGAGGCAGAGGCAGGTGGATCTCTGAGTTCAAGGCCAGCCTGGTCTACATGAAGTGTTCCAGGATAGCCAGGGCTACACAGAGAAACCTTGTCTCAAGAAAAAAAAAAATGAAAAAGAAAAGTCCCCCTATAAAGATGAAAAAGCAGAGGCTGAGTGTGGGGCTCCATGTTAGAGTGCTAGCCTCACACAAAAACTCATCAGTTAAAAAAAAAAAAAAGCACCAGCTGGGTGTGGCGGTGTGCACCTGAATCCCAGCACTCTGAAGTACAGGCAGAGGGAGGAGTCCAGTGAGTTTGAGGCCAGCCTGGTCTACACGAAACCAAAGAAATAGAAAGCTGAACATGATGGCTTGTCATCTTAGCCCTGGGGAGGCTGAGGCAGGAAGATCACGTGTTCAAAGCCAGCCTGGGCTTCATAGAAAGTTCTAGGCCAGCTTGGCCTATCCTCTGAGACCCTGTTGCAAACAACCACCCAAATAGGAAGTGAACAAGACAGAACAGAAAGGAGGGACTGGTGGGAAAGGGCCCACCACCCTCAGCTCCGGGGACTCTGTGAAGGTAAAGTCAGATGGCAGGAGCAGCATATTTGACTAAGTTTTTAAAAAGACGAGAACTTCAACTCAAGGACTAGTGAGCAACTGAAGACTCCCACCTGTTTCTGGAGTGGCAGTAGCATGGCTAGATGTTTCCAGAACAAAATGAGGGTTTAACAGTGCAGAGGCACGGCAGGGGAGCCCTGGACATAGACGGGATTTGTGTTCCCTCAAACCTGCACTGTGATCAGCGAAGCCCAGACAGCCCGTGTCCTGTGGCCACCAGTGACATAGGATGAGCTCTCTATCAGGGCACACTCAGGGTGCAAGGAAAAGGCCATCGAAGTTCACAGCAAACACCAGCCCTTAGGATTATGCTGAGCCAAACAAGCCGAAACCAGAGGTTATACACTGTGTGATGCCATTTATAGAGCATTCTAGAAACCACACAATTATAGAAATGGAGAACAGATTAGTGGTTGCCAGGGTCAGGGTCAGGGTTGGGGTGGGAAGTGGGTTTGGTTAGGAGTGGAATGTTTTGTGTCTCCATGGTGTTACTGTAGGGGTCCTGGTTGAGGTAATGGGAGACCAAGGAAGGGCACTTGGGTCTGCAATAATCTTGGAAGGGGATATTTCATAAAGACATGACATGACTCTCTCTGCCCAGGACATGTTGAGACTCATTGTAACATGAGGACACAGAGGCATCTTAGAAACTTCAGGGGCACAGTGCTGGGGGTTGATGGGGCCACATTGTATCCTGCCTGGCTCCTCCCCAGGCCTCAGTTCCCCCATTTGTGGTGAGGGTGTTATTGACACACACAGAGCACAGTGCTCACCTCCTGCAACTGCACAGGGAGTGTACCTGATCCCTTCTGGGCTGTAGATCAGCCTGTGACTACAGAGGCTGACCTCAAGGTATCCTTGGAGAGCCTCTGACGAATTAAGCTCTGGGGGCTCCTCGGACTCTTCCTCTGCGGAAAGGCTAATGAGAGGGTCCTCTTCATGGCCCCTGTCTGCACTCTGGACTCAGGTGTGCACTGCTGCAGGAGACTTCCCCGGGGGGCCTGAGCTGTGCAGGAGGCCTCCTCCTCTGTGGTCTGTCTCCTCTGGGGCCATTGAGACCAGGAAGAGGATGACTCCTTGAGGTCCTCATTATCCTGTCATGGCAATGGGTCCACTGTCCCTGCTTGATCCAGGGAAACAGAAGCTTTGAGAAGTGGCGGCCTCATTGCTTCTCAGAGCCATGCCCTGGTCCTTTGTTTAAAACGAGCCTCATGGTGGGGCAGTGGTGGTGGCGGCGCACGCCTTTAACCCCAGCACTCAGGAGGCAGAGCCGGGTGGATCTCTGTGATTTCAAGGCCAGCCTGGGCTACAGAGCGAGATCTAAGACAGGCACCAAAGCTACACAGACAAACCCTGTCTCGAAAAATACCCAAAACAAAACAACAACAGCAAACGAGCCTCGCAGGGTTGGGGAGACAGCTCCATGGATGAAGTGCGATGTGTAAGCACAAAGGCTGGAGTTCAGATCCCCAGAACCCATCCTGAGCAAGAGTGGTGACTGCCTTTAATTTTAGCAATTGGGAGGTTGAGCCAAAGACCCCACCACTTCTCTGTGCTCCCCCACCCCCAGTCAGGCAGGCTGGCTAGACTACAGAAATCTGTGAGCTCTGGGTCCAAAGAGAAACCTTGACCCAACACACAAAGTAGAGAGTGGCCAAGGCAGAAACCTGGGCTTTCAACTTTGGGTTTCTATGTGCACATGCACACACATGTGCACAAACATTCCCTCTACCACACACACCTTTCCAGCTTGCAAACACACACTCCAACAGACATGTATATGACACATGCATGCAAAATATAAATAAAGAAATAAACTTGCTGGGTGGTGGTGGCATGCGCCGAGGCCAGCCTGGTCTACAGATCGAGTTTCAGGACTACACAGAAAAGCCCCGTTTTGAAAAACCAAAACAAATAAACAAATAAACAACACAATAAAATAAACAAACGTCCCCCTGTCTGTGAATGACATCCATATTCCCTAGTCTGAGTTCTGTCCAGAGGTGTCACCCCCCTCCCCATTATGGAGACAATGAAACAGGGTGACCAAGGGGAGCTGGTGGAGAGAGAGGCCCCCCAGATCACAGTGAAGCTACTGGAGGATGGCTGTCTCCTCTCTAGCTGTAGCTCCACCCACCAGGACCCCAATATCTCAGGGCTGGGGAGTAAGGAAAGAAGAGACTTTTAAACACTGAGTCAGCAATCACTGAGGCGTCAGGTTCTCGGTCCAGGTGGATCAAAGGCATCTGGGCCTCAGTGTCCCATGTCTGGATCCAATAGCCAGAGCAGTCCCAGATGGCTGGGGGTGCCATTGGGAGAGGTGGAGATGGGGTTGTTTCCCTCCCCTGGGCTGACACAGCAGTTGGGAGAGGCTGGGGGTGGTGGTGACAGTGGAGGGAACTTCCTTTTCCGGTGATGGTATTTACTGAAAAGCAGCTCTGCTTTTAGCGGCAGAAGGTTCATGGCCCGGCCAGGCGCCTAAGCCAGCTTCTTCTCCAACCGCATGGAGGAGAGCCTCGCAGCCAGTTTCTATTTGGTGTCGAAGGAAAACCAAATACCACAGCTCCTGCAGAGGGCAGGGGAAGGAGCCGAGGCCCAGGTGTCTCCAACCACAGTCCCAGGCTTGGTGGAGGAGGGGGTTCCTGGCCTCAGTTACTGGAAAGAGAGTGGCTGGCTCAGAGCGAAACCTCCCTGACGATTCCTCTTTCTTTTACAAGAAGTAGAAAGTGATGGCCTGGCGAGCTAGGGGACTGGAGCCAAGGCCCAGGGCCCCGTCCCTGACTGCCTCCCACTATTAGCCCCAGGGGCCCCCTAAATGGCTGTCTCTGTCTCACCCTTGAGAATCCACAGTGCACAGGGAGCGGGGTGTGGCGGGTGGTCTAGGGGGAGGGGCAGGTGGCCAGCAGGACCAAGAGTCTCCAGAGGACATCTCTGAAGGCCTCCCTAACACCCAGCCTGACTTATGCCTGCCTCGTGGGCACTTGATGAATTTGGCTTTGGGGAGTCTCAGAGTTCACATCTCACCTCAGCCGTGTTTTGTCTGTGTGTCCTTGGGTGAGGGGCTTTACCTCCTTAAGACTCTCACTTCTCCCATGAGGCAGTAAAGGGAGAAGCCAGTTTACGGCCTTCCTCTGCTCAGCATTCTTCCATGGCTCCCACCTTCTCTCTGCCTGCCAGGCCCTTCCCAGGACGTCCTGGTTCCCACCCTCCCCGCTTTTCAGTTCCATCTCTGCTATTGGGTCTCAGTTCCTCTCCTCAAGCCCACACTTGGCTCAACTTTGCTCCCCCAGGGGGTCAAGGTCACCCTTGCCTCGGGGCCTTTACATCACCAGTCCTTCGAGTTGCCCTCGGTCCTGAAGATATGTACCAGTCAGACAGCTGCTGTCCTCTAACTTGCTTGCTTCCTACAGACTTGATCTGTTTGCTCCGAGTCTGTTTTCCATAGCCGGTGGCCCCATTTGACATTACTGTTTTGGGGGAGACTGTTTCACACGTTTCACTTGTGGGCTCTGAAGGGCAGAATCCGGAGTTGTGCTCAGTGCAGACTGGCTAGGGTTTGTGGAATGGATTAACATGTGTTGTGTGCTGAGGATGGAGGGAGACGGGTGTCACTCAGCACAGGCAGGAAGCACCTGGGTATTCCCCTGCCTCCTCACCTTGCCTAAAATGGTGCATGGGTTTAAGTCACTTTGAAAGGTGAGGCGGCAGTGAGCCAAGGCTGCCAGCTCGTCATGGCTAAGGCTCTAGTGTGAGCCAGAGGGAGTCCTGGCCTCCAAGAAGAAGGTGATGGCTCGGGACCTAGCATCCGGCTGAGAGACACGGCCAAGGGACCTTCAGACCCTTGAGGGCCCCAGGCTCCTGCCCTGCATTCCTGCCCCACTGCCACAGCTCTTCCGTCACCGTCCTGCAGAGAATGAGGACATCCTAAAGAGACACATGTCCTTGGACCGTCAGACTATTGACGCAATGGACCCCAAGACACTGGACCCTTCCCTCGTCTCCTGCTGAGAGAGGGGCAAGGCTTGTCTCCCAGGAAGAGGCTTCCTCTCAGACCACCTTGTGGGAGAGCCAGACAGTGATGGGTCAGTGAGGGACAGGGCCACACCATGGCCAGGACAGCCATGCCATGCAGGCCTCCTGCCTTTCTCTGTTTAACCCTTACTCATGACAGGACCCTGGAAACGGACTTGGGGACTGAGGGATTACTGCATCTCCTCATTTGTTTTTCCTTACATGGCCACAGAGAATAAATCTCCCTTCTGTGTCTTCTACTATGATTGTGTCCTTATGTGGCACAAGGGGACAGGCAGCTGAGCCCAGCTGGGCAGGGTTGGCAGGGCTCAGGCTCTGACCTAACACAAGAGGAACACCGAGTCCAGCATGGAGGACCCGGCTCCCGGAGAGGGGCTTTCTCCATGTCGCCTCTGGAGAGTTCTATCTCAGGAAGAAGAGATGGAGCCTCGTGCCACGGCACCCAGTACCACGGCACCCAGCCAGGTCCTGAAGAAGAGGGACTTTCCAGGTGGGCTTCCTGGCCCCAGCAGGCCTGGCCTGGCCTCAGTTTCCCTCTGTGTGTTCTTAGAGAAGTGAAGGCATCAGGCGGCCTGGCCCCACAGTGAGCCCTGGCTTCTCCCCGGGGTCATGCCAGGCCCTGGCCGAGGCTCGGGCTCTGGGCAGAACTGTCTGGGGTGGGCTGGAAGGCTGGGCCAGCACCTCTGCCCATCATCCCCTGGCAGAGCTGCCAGTGGGTTGCTCCCAAGGCTGCTGCATGCAACAGGATGGATACAAGTGAGATGCCAGAAGGAACTGCTTTGAGGAGTATTCTCGGGCCACTTGACAATACTCACGAGGCCTCTGAGGTTCAGTGTGGTCCTAAAACAACTTTTAAAAATGTGAATGAAGCTGGGCATGGTGGGGCATGTCTTTAATCCCAACACTCCAGAGACAGAGGCAGGTGGATGTCTGTGAGTTCCAGGGCTACATTGGGACACACTGTCTCAAAAGGGGGAGAGGGAGGCAGAATCAGGGGCCAGCAGCATTTGAAATACTAGGTAAAATGGGCACAGAAGGGTCACAAATAGAGTCACAGGGTGGAGGGTGTCACAACACCCTTGCAGAATAGCCACTTTCTGGTTCCTCAGTCGCTGCTTGACCTAGCTTCCTCTTCAGCTCCTTGTCAGGGTCTTGCAGTTTGAATAGGAGTTCATTAGATAAAGATGAGTAGGAAAGGGTTCCAGAAAACTGGAACAGGACATGTCAGTGAGATTAATCTGTCCAAAAAGTAACAAGCCATGCATTGATGCTTACTGTATGCACTGGGGAATCTAAAGGCTATTTCCCAGCCAGGGGTTCTCAGTTGGGGACACAAGACATTAGGCTGTGAGCCTGGGGGATGAGGGTGCTCTTGGTGTTTTGCAGGGCACTGGTGTTTGTAGGTGGAGGGTCTGTACCTGGGTAGATGCTATCAGGACCAGCTGAGATGGGAGTAAAAAAGCCAGGTTTCCAAGAGGTTCTGATCAAAGGATTTGCTGGGGCCAGCTGCCTAGGGAGGGGCCATCTTAGCCCCTTGAGGGGTGCTCACGTAATGGGCCCCTCTGTCTGCTCCATCCCTATGTCCTGCTCAGAATCACAGATACCCCACTTTAGTCCTGGTGGGACATCATACTTCAGGCCACTCTTAGCTGACATCCCTGGATTGCCTGGGACCAGCAGAGGAGGTCTCTGAATTGCCATCTGCTATTCAGTCAACAAACATCTTATCAGTATGTCAATGTGGCCCAGATGGATAGAACAGCTTAGGGTATACTACTTGGCACCCATTGAGTGGCATACAGTAGGCCTTTGGCCTAGAATGGTCAAAGGAACAAAAAGTAGTGTGGAAGCCTCTGTCCTTCAAGATCACGACCAAGGTCAACATGAGTTGAAGGCCTGCTGCCTGCTAGCACGCCAGTGAGTGACCACCTCTGAGAAGACTAGAAAATGGCTACCACTTCCAAGGTTAAGAGCTGGGAAGGGAGCCCAGCCTCCCAGGGCCTGGCTGTACCTATTTCCTATGCTCTGACTGTCCTAAACTACACACCAAATCAGAGTGGAGAAGCAATTAGCCCAAGGTCACACAGCATGGGCTTGTGTAATCCCAGCCTAAAGTCTGCTCATCAGCCCCACAGACCCTTGAGGAGGGTCAGTCAGTGCCAAGGAGCTGGGAGAGGATGGCCAGCGAGAGCAGAGGGGTACAGGATGAGACAGGGTGCTCTGAAACATGGGGACCCTGGGCAGGCAGGAGGTGCTGCCAACTTCCACCCCCACTGGGGGCCAACCTGCCGGGAGCCTGTGAGGAGGTGCCCTCCCGCCCTCGACAGGCTGACAATGGCTCCTGTGTGCACCTTAGTGTGTGAGAGGCGTTGTCCTCTGGGAGGGCTGGCTGTGGTGGCCCATGTCCCAGGTCGATTGGCAAGGAGAGGTTCCAGTGCCTGAGGGTGATGTGTGTGTGGGTCTGGCCTATGGCTCCTGTATGTCTGTTCCAGTGTGCCCACGCAGGTCTTGCACACCTGTGGAAGGTGTGTCTGAGCAGGCCTGTGGCTTGGGCCCCTTTTGTGTCTGGGGCTGGCATGTGTATATGGCTGGCTGCACGTGTGTTTCTGTGTTTTGGTCGTGTGGGGTCCATCATGTGCTCATCTGCCTGCATCTGTCTGTGGAGCAACTCAGAGACCAGGTGCTGGGCAGGGAGAAGACATCAGCGTCACCGACAGGCACAGTCTCACATGAGATGCAGCCACTGGAGGCTGGTTCAGTGACACGTGAAGGTGTCTTATGGCATCTAGCTGTGGGCCAGAGAGATAAGTGAACTCACAGTGTAGCTAAGCTGTCTATAGCAAGCCAGGGTGCCCTGCTGCTGTGTGATAAAACTGCTGGGGAGATGCAACACGCTCATCTACTCCCCCCAGATAGGGAACCCACGACAGAGTAAAATGGATGCTATCAAACCCAACTTGGTGAACCAATGGGTCTTATTGGGGTCACTTACAGGAATATGGGTGAGG